>NC_079313.1:82424239-83088406 GCF_029931775.1 Euleptes europaea
AGAAGCAAAAGAGATGAGAACTAGTTGGTTAGGCAGAATACTAAAGGATGTGGCACCTGCCCTCACAACCAATTCTGACCCATTTTTGTAATGAAGGCCCCAAAGGCTATACCAAGCCACAGTTGATGGAGATCCCTTCTTTGGCTCTCTCGCCTGTAGCTCCAGTCCGTTTCAACCTCTCTGAGCCAGCCAGGTCAACAAAGTGGAATTTGGCAGTTCGTGTCTCATACTCGCTGGTAGGTTGAGTTCCCTCAAGGAGGCTGTTTGTGTCTCCATTCACCTGGAATCCAAACCAAGAACCAGCATCAGCGATCATGGATTTTGCCAGAATTAGACTCCACTGCACAGGCAGCTGTTTTGCCACAGATCAGAAAGTGTGACTACAGAATTCCTACCCACACCCATCTTTACAGATCCTGAAGTTCCTGAATTCACACTTCCTATTCTGAGCTAACAGGAAGCCAAGACAAGCTCTCATTCTAGCAAAAAACAAACAACACACACACCAAAGGTGATTGTCCCAAATGTCTCATTGCATCACCATTTCCTGAGAGTCTTCCACCCCTTACAAATAAGTGAGAGAACATAATCCTCTTTCATGCCCTTACCAAGTGCACAGGAGAACACACTCGCATTTGGCAAAGGTAGATGGTGAAGATCGCATGGGAACGAGAGCTCTGGACATTCATCAGGGTGCTGGCTGTGGTTCGGGATAGAGCTCCCTGCTTCAGGCACTGAATCAGCTGCAATGACAGAAGGGATGCATTTTCTGCCCATGTGCAGAGCAAGACACACACAAATGCAAACCACTCCGTTTCCTAACCTCTCATAAATAGGCTGCAGGGTTGCTTCCTCTTGGACACTACCTCACTACTGGCTCTTGATAAAATCACCTCCCTCAACAAACTATAACAGAAAAAACGGACAAGACTGACAGAAGAAGGAGAGAAAAAACGAAGGGACAGGATCTTAAATGTTAGAAGGTATAAGGTTGGTAAGGTGGGTACACTAGGAAGAAGTGTAAGAAAAAGAGACAAGCTGTAGAAGACAAAAAAGAGAAGGCCTAGCTGTGGAGATCGCTCTAACGCTGCTTCTCTCTCTGAGGCAGGACTAGAACTGGAAGTTGGGGAGCCATCCTAGCACAGGGACAGGAAGTAAAGATCTGTGAATCCTGCCTCTCCCTGAGCATAGGAATGGAATAACCCAATCATCAGATGTCCTCGAAGCTCAGAGAGAGAAGGGGCGATGCATTCAGGGATTTAAAAAATAGAAAAGTGATTGCAGGAAATTCAGAGGGTCTGGAGAGCCAGCATGGTGGTGTGGTTAAGAGTGGCAGACTCTAATCTGGAGAACCGGGTTTGATTCCCTGCTGTAACACATGAGCAGCGGACTCTAATCTGGAGAACTGGGTTCAATTCCCCACTCCTCCACATGAAGCCTGCTGGGTGACTCTGGGCCAGTCACAGTTCTCTCCAAGCTCTCTCAGCTCTACCTCACAAGGTGCCTGT
Source organism: Euleptes europaea (assembly GCF_029931775.1). Taxonomy (NCBI): domain Eukaryota; kingdom Metazoa; phylum Chordata; class Lepidosauria; order Squamata; family Sphaerodactylidae; genus Euleptes; species Euleptes europaea. The sequence continues at coordinate 82,425,748 of NC_079313.1, forward strand.
TGTGTGGGAGGGGGAAGGGAAGGTGATTGTAAGATGCTTTGATATTCCTTTCGATAGAGAAATGCGGAGCATAAAAACCATCTCTTCTTCTTCTTCTTTATTTAAAACATTTATTATTTCCTTAGACTTAAAGCTGACAATGAAACAATACCCAAAAACATAAAATAGCCAGAATGCAGAAGGATTTGAGAGGTCAACTCATCGATGATAGATCACAATGGGTAGCCATGTTAGTCTGTCTGCAGCAGTAGAAAAGAGCAAAAGTCCAGTAGGTCTGAATTCAACCACTGGGTGACTGAATTCAGTCCTTCCCATTTAAGGACAGATGAACTCACATTCTAGTTGTATCTGAAGAAGTGAGCTGTGACTCATGAAAGCTTATACTCATCGATGACAGGTGGACTATGCCCTAGACTCCACCCAAACACAGGCATATCAACAGCTAAATATGCCATTCACAATGGCAGCGTTTTCACCAAGCTTAGGATATAGCTAAGCAGGAAGCACAGTTTTGATGAATTTAATCTCTCTGTATTTACACAGGATGGAACAGACACACCAATGGACTGCTCTGTAATGGGGCAGACACTTAAGATAATTTAAAGCAGATTAATTACTCATTAGCATCCTTCAGCAATAGCAGTAGAAGGGCAGAATTCCACCCACACACACAGGAAAAGAATCAAGCTAGGAAAAGTTGAGGGCAGCAGGAAAAGAGGAAGACCCAACAAGAGATGGAGTGACTCTATAAAGGAAGCCAGAACCTTCAATTTGCAAGATCTGAACAAGGCTATTAAGGGTAGGATGTTTTGGAGGACACTGATTCATAGGGTTGCCATGAGTTGGAAGCGACTTGATGGCACTTAACACACACATGCACATCCTTCCATTTTCCAGATGCATGTTTAAGGGTGAAGATAGGTGACTGTCAGCACAGAATTGGGAGGTAGTGGCTACTTCAGACTAATAAACATGAAATAGTAATGTAAAAGAAGAACCAGGTCACCTACCTCGTCCTGCGAGCCAATGAGACGAGATGTGACACCAGTGGTATAGATACCACCACTGGCATCTTCATGAATTTTGATGTTGGATTTCCGGTGGCGGGAGTCAGGATCCCGTGTGCTATCAAAAAGATCCAGGATCTCTTCATTGTACAGCTGAACAAAGAGACAAACCAAAATGATTTGACATAACATTCCATAACTATCAAAGGGCTCACCGTTACAAAACTATTAAAGTGAGTAAGTAAGTCCCTCGGCATTGAGAATGCCTTGAAGATCAACCCAGAGCTAATATGGGCACAAATTATTTCAACAGCAAAAGCTGTGTGGGAATTAACAAGTCTACAATTCTATGCCACAGCTATTCTAGATTCTTAACTGAAATAAATTGCTTAAAAGCAGGTACATCTTGGGTCACAGAATTTCTGTTGGTAGATATTTGCATTACGGTTCAGGCTTTTTTTGGTGGAGAGGCCGATAATAACAATGACCACAAAGGCTAAGATTCATGGAATTCTGTGGGGCCAGATGGGTGAAGGCTGCAGTATGAAGTACTGTACTACCTTTTATTTATATCCTCACTTTCCCTCCCCAATGGTTACCCAAAGAGGCTTACAACATTATCCCCTTGTCTGTTTTTTCCCCCTGACAACAACCCTCTGAGGTAGATTAGGCTGAGAGTGTGAGACTAGTCCAAAGTCACTCAGCAAACTTCCACGGCAAAGCTGGGATTCGATCCTAGTTCGACACTCTAGCCACTACACAATGCTGGCTCTCACTTGAGGTACTTCATTCTCCTGATGGGCCTACAAAAACCTGGAAGCAGAGTTTGAAACTCAAACTAGGTAAGACGGAGATTGTGGATTCCCATTTTTCTATAAAAACTAAATTAATGCTTCTGAGAACCCCAATCCAGATGAAAGCCATAGAGGGTAGGGGCTTTAGCTTTTTCATCCCTACATGGTTTTACAAATGAAATCCCACCCTCACACACCCACACACTATTATCAGCCCTGCAAAGGGTGTGGTGTTGACCAGAGAGCGAGTGTGGTTTCGTGGCTAGAGTATCAGATTAGAGCCAAGGAGACCCAGGCTCAAAAGCCACCTATGCCATGGAAATTTGTTGGGTGATCTTAGGCCAGTCATATACTCTCAGTCTACCTTATCTCACAGGGTAGTTGTAAGAATTAAATAGAGAAGAAAATGATGAAAGACATTTTGGGTCCTCAGTGGGGAGAAAGGTGGGATTTAATGAAGTAAAACAAAAATTTTAAAGGGAAAAAAATGCAAGCGACCCTCTTATTACTTTAAAGTAATAAGTTTCTTACTCTTACCTGTAAGACCTTAAACAGCTTGGGACCAGAGTTCCTGAAGGACCATCTTCTCCCAGTTAAGAATTACCTCTCAAGCCCTGCTCTCTGCCTAGCACCTACTTCACTTTCTTTTAAGCACCAAACCAAAACACATGCTTTTATATTGGCTTTTAATTAGAGGTTTTATCTTATTGGCTGCTTCTATTTTATGGATAGTTTTTATGCTATTTATGTCCAATGGCTTGTTTTTAATGGCTTATTTTATATTGTTACATTATTTTAATTGTAAGCTGCCTTGAGCAGGACTCTGAACAGGAGGCATAGAAATACCCCAAATAAATAAAATAAATAGAGGCATGCCCGATCCTGTAATTTGCACTCGACCCTAGACTGATGGAATTAGGGGCCCAGCCGCTGCATGTTCTGGGGTTGAAATGAAAAATCCCCCTCCATTCTTCAGCCCCAGGAAACTGCATGTGTATGTACTCCCCCTCTCACACAGTACCATAACCCCACCTCTACACAAACACCAAATGCACCTACCTCCAAGAACTGTGCACTGACTTTGAATTCCGGCGCAGGCACACCTTGCTCCTGTGCTGCCTGCTTGCGCTCTTCTATGCCATTAAACAAGTGAGCAATGGCCCTTGGGATTATGCCAAGCTCTTCTTCGGAAATGTTCATGTCAAAGCCAGTACCCATGGTATAAGTCTTACCTGCACCTGTCTAGGAAGGGAACAAGACAGGTGTTTAATGACGATGCCTCAAGGCCAAAACATCATTGTCATGTAGTGAAAACAAAATGTTTCTTTGGAGTTTCCATTACTCAGTACACCCCTTGCCCCCCTCTGTAAATTCAATTTAGAGACACTTAACCCTTGTTTGCTATGGTTACTACTTCCAACTGTCAGAATTCCCCTTGGGGGAAAAGATACACTTTTTAAAAGTGAACCATTTTAAAATTAAAATTGAGCTCTTGATAATACAGGGTAATTTGGATTCACTCACGTCATTTATTTGTGCAATACTTTTTTAAAACAACATCTTACCAGGCATTCCTTTTACACTCAATCCATTCTTTCAGATTCTCACCCTGCCCTTCCCGAGGGGCTGGTGACAGCCAGTGTGGTCCAAGGCCTATATAGGGCACTGGGTTGTGGCATTCAAATTCTCACACTGCTTGTTATAAAACTCACTGGGTGGCCTGGAGCAAACTACTGTTTCTCAGCCTAAACTAGCTCCCAAGGTTTCTTGCAAAGCCAAAATTGCACTCTGAGGGGAAATGCCTCTTGCAAGAAGAACTGGTACAACCACAACCAATAAATAAGACTCAGCTAGGAACAACATAAAAAAGAAATTATAAAAAGATGCGATACTCGTATACGATATATAAAAATCATTAAGATTAATTTCATAAATCATTAAAGGCCAGAGTTAATTCAACAATAATTAAAGGGCACTTCAAGCAAGAAACTCTTCGCGCATTTGCAGAAACTCATATTTGGAATAGGGAGAAGCAAAACACAGTGGATGTTCACTGCAGTGGAGCAGGCCACCGGGACACCTCTCTGTGTGTTTCTGTTGTTTTTTCCTGGGCACATGGGAGACACATTCCAGGTGGCACTCATGGCTGATAGTAGAAAAGATAATGTCAAAGGTATGCCCTTCCCCAAACTGATCAGGCTTTACAGGTCACAACCATACCGCTGAATTTTGGCCACAAAAGAACAGAAAGCCATTGCAGATGCTGCAGTACCAAGGACGCCCCCATTCTGCACAATCTAAAGCTCCCAGGCCATCATCAAGACCGCTGGGGTCATAGAAGACAATCAGGTAAATGCACCATACAGTATAAATCATGGTAGTGGTTAGAATTCTGGCCTAGGATCTGAGAGACTCAGGTTTGTTTGTTTTAATCTTTATTTACTTCATTTATACCACACTTTTCTACCCAGCAGGGACTCCAAAGCTGCATACATCAGTCTCCTCTCTTCTATTTTATCCTCACAATAAGCCTATGAGAAAGGTTAGGCTGAGAGTGTGTGACTGGGAATTCAAATCCCTACTCTGCCAGGGAAGCTTGCTGGATTACAGTGGGCCAGTCACACACTCTCAGCCAAACCTACCTCACAGGCTTGTTGTGAGGGTAAAACAGAGAAGCATGTAAACTGCTTTTGTCCTCACTGGGGAGAAAAGCGGGGTATAAAATAAAGACTCTGCTCATGGCAGAGATTGATAAGAGGGTAATGGCCCAGGCCAGACTGTTCCCGTCAGATCTCAGAAGCTAAGCAGGGGTCAGCCCTGGTTAGTATTTGGATGGGAGACCACCGAGGAATGCCAGGGTTGCTGTGCAGAGGAAGGCACTGGCAAACCACCTCTGTTAGTCTCTTGCCATGAAAACCCCAAAAAGGGGTCGCCATAAGTTGGCTGCAACTTGACGGCACTTTACACACACATACACAAAGGAGCCTTGTACCTGGCCATATGCCAACACCGTAGCATTGTAACCTTCGAAGCAGCCTTCGATGAGTTTGCTCACACATGTTGTGTAGATCCGTTCCTGCCACGTATCCAGATCGAAGACAAAGTCGTAGGTAAAGGCTTTGTCCTTTCCCAGGAGGACCTGGGGCTCGCCAGGCGTCACCGATGTGCAGATATGACATCCTTCGATCTTCTCCTTTGGCATCTGAGGACGGATCCTGCAAAAAAAAAAAAAAAAAATTAAGTGAGGACAATTATACCCTAAACAATTTTTAAGGAAAAATAAGGAGATCCCATATCAGCTGCTATTCCATGGCATGAACACCACAGCCACAGAGGCTTCTCATGTCTGTCAAGGCACAAAATTTAATCTAGGTTGATCTCCATTGAACATGCACTGATATGTTGCCCATTCTACCACGAAGTTAGATCAAAGCTTATTTTCCCCCTACTTGGTAAATCTCCCTGAAGAGTCAGTTGAGCTTTCGGCAAAGAAGCTCCTATTAGGAGAAGACCCTCAGCTTACTCTCCAAACTGCCAAGTTCTGCGCAGTTGCTATTAATATACGCAGAACTTTGTTAGAAAATGATTGTTAGAATATTTTACAATGTTATCAATTTTAAGATGATAATGTTAACCAGGGGTTGGTTTTATTGATCTTATACTTTTATATGTACGGGCAGTCTCTGATTCTGCAGTGCAAAACTATTGTCTGGAATTTTTGATGAGTTGGCACATGATTGGTCAGTCGATCATATTAATAAATTTGAAACAATTTAGGTTGATCTCAAGTAGATACAGCCTCATGGTGCGATGCCCTGGTGTACATGTTCCACAGCAAGTCAATTTATCATGTACCTGGAATAGGCTATGTCGACATGCTCTGCTACATCAATAATATGTATTAGCCTATCAGCCTCCAAACCAAACAAACCAAAATTATCCCTAAGCAGAAACAACAAAACCGTCCCATGGTACTTTAAATACCAACATGGTTTGGACTAGAGCTCACTTCATCACTTTCATATCCGCATGCAGTATTTATCTAATTGCAAACACACATATACAGAGAGGAATAAAGAAAACATTGACACTGAGTCCCCAAAGGGCCATGAAATGAAAGAGGTACAGGCACAAAACTCAGAAGCAGGCAAGATTTTTTTAAAAGGGAGGGTATTCTTGATGTTAGACCCATGGCTTGAGAACATAAAGAAGGTTTATCTGAGCCAGTCCCATGACCTCCATGATGTTCCTGGACCTAAGAAGAGAGTGAAGCAGGCTAGTTGGCAGCCCAAGAGACACAGCTCCAAGTGTCCACGACCAGCCTTTTGATGCCCAAAATGAGCCCAGCATCTCGTACCTCCAGCTACTGTATATAGAGATCCCACCTGGCTTTAACAACATTGCATTAAAGCACAGTCCAGAGCCAAGGCATTAGCGTTAAGTTCCCAAATAAGATTCTAGGCCTCGTTTTCTTGAACATCACAAACCCGGGCTGCGTAACAAACCACTGCTGAAATTCAGTGGGGGTTTCAAATGGAATTCATAACACGGCATGGGGAGCGGGTGGTCTCCTGAACCAAATGGGGGAGGAATCACTGTTAAAGGTCTTACTGGGCATATGCACAAGCTCTCGGTAATACATAATATAATTCTTTGGAATTTGGCTTTAAAAGTCCATTAATATGAAGGCTGCAGCTGCTAGGCAATCTCCTTCCTTGGCAATCACCCCAATAGTTAATTAGAAAATCAAGCATAGTTTAGAGACTGGGTGGGGATATCTCCTGTAGCATCAGGCTGTCTGGACAAGGTTGTCTCACCACCACCACCCACATCAATCCTGGAATGCTTAACCCCCACCCCTGCCACCTGCACCTTGAAGAACTGACAGCTTTACATGGGAGTGATGGAAGTTGCTAAGCTATTATTCCATGTAACCAAGGCTTAATAAGTCACAAGGTGACTGGTAACAACACTAACATGCCCTGAGTTGTTGCGTCACAGCTTGGTGAACTCAAGACTGCCAGAGGCACACAGGGCTTTTTTCATCTAATCCAAAGACCTCATAAATATGCATTTGAAAAGACCTATAGACAGCTCATTCCAAGCCCTAAATGCAAGCTGCTGCCTTTATTTGCCCTCTCCTCCTTTTTGGAGGGAGAATATTAACTGGTACTTCCCCAAAAGGCCAGGGAGGCTTAACCCTGCTGTGTGTGGGCTGGGAGTATTAGAAGGCAGGTGCGTGTGTGTGTCATGCTAGGACTTGTTTTAATACCCTCACAGTGGAACCATCTGCGGTTCTCCCTTCATTGAGAGATGATGGGGATATGACATTAGCAAGGTCTCTAAGAACAGACAGACACCACTGGGCTTGAACCAAAGTGCATATACAGGAAGCACACATTGTGAAGTGGATTTGTGTTCCTATGACTTCAAAGTCATCAGGGTTTTGAGGATGGGTCACAAATTAGCACAGTGGAGATGTATCATGGTGTTCCTTGACTTTGCCCAAAGAAAGTTCTGTTATGGTTTTTGTCTAGCCTGTGATGGCTGAACTCTTCAAAGGCTGATCTTCCATTTGACAAGAACAGCCACCTGAAAAACATGCAGATGACAATGGGCATTATCTGGTTGATTGCAATTCAGTGCTTCATTTTGGGGCTGAGAGTAATTCAGCCCTGCTCTAAACTTTTGCAACCTTAATTATTCAATCACCTTACACATTCTCTCAGCAATCATCCATGAAAAATTATGACACAAAAATAGTTTATTGGTGTTTTGGCAAAATTTCATTTCAACTATTATTGATGTAAGAACTTTCTTTTAAAAATCCCCTTAGAACAACTGGGCCAGGGACTTCCGCTAGGGCAGCTGAGCGAAGCACTCGTCTCCCCGGGGGCTCCCGGAGGGGGAACCAAGAAACGTCTTAAATAGGGGTGTCAACACGCCCCTTCCGATTCCTAAATAGTGGAACGGTATCAGGAAATCTCCTGCAGCCGATGAAGAGCGGTTTGACTCCTGAACTCTGAGTTTTACGACTTCAAAGATTCAGTAGTGGTCCTGCCAGCTTGAGGGGTAATAAATCGCCGCAGATGTCTCTTTGGAATTTAGGCTTCGCTCTCCCCTATCTATTACCATCTAGCAACTATACAGAAGCAAGAATACCTACTCTCCTAAAATCTGAGTAAGTTTAAAAGAACTCCTTTGTTTTACCTGGATTTGGAAGTCCCAGGAGACTGCTAAATACATCAGTCGAATCCGTATCTCCCCACTCAATGTTTAAATGACTCTTTAAAAACAAGAAAAGATCTCATAACCCGGCAGGGATCTTATCAATTTGATCAGTGGGAAGACATAACAACTAAGATTTTTTAAAGACGCTTCAGTTGCCAATCAGGAACTACTACGTATAAAGGGGAGGGAGGAGTGGAAACCCCCCTCCCGAAGAGTAGTCTTTCTAACTAAACAAAGCCTTCCTGCCACGTCCTTCCCGGAAACAATCTATCATCGCAAGAGAGTCAGAGAACTTGGAATAGGAAGTCTGGTATTAGTGTGTAACTGGCAAATATTTCCCAAGTTCCTGACCACAAAGAAGACGGAAGGTCTATGACCCTGATTCCTGCAGCACCTCCTTGTTATTTACTACAAGGGAATTTACCTGGATCTTATTAACTGAGTTTCAACAGAAATTTTCAGAAGTAGCAATCATGGAATATCTGATTACACAGATGGAACAACTCTCTGCTTTGATGAGTATTCATTTCAATTTATTAATCAAAAACTGGACATCATCTCAGACGATCTTAAAGACATAAAAACCCAAATTATCACAATGAGAACAGAGGAGATACTAGAGATACTCTAGCTGACAAGAGAGATGAAGAACAGAAGAACCCTGCAAAGGAAACGAGGAATTACAATAAACAATCTGCAATAGCCCACTTGACAACAATGGATTTGAATGTGAGTGATTTTGACTTCTGTCCCCTTAATCTGCTTGATGAACTTTTCAATACCTGCTTGGAGGATTTAATGAGTAGAAAAACTGGGGCTGTCAGGATCTTTTTCTTTGAATTTGGGATGGAAGATATTGCAACATGGATTTACTATGGAAATTATCTATTTGCAGAAGAGACTTCACCAACAATCTCCAAGGATGCTCTTCGACGATTACTGCTAATGTGGAAAAAAAAGAAATGCTGGAAATTCCGGACAAAGGGACTAATTTAAAAGAGTCCAGTGTCTCTTCTGGATAAGATTGAAAAGGAACTGGTTAAAAGGATTGGTTATAATGGAAATGGGTCGCCATGAGTCGGAAGCGACTTGACGGCACTTAACACACACACACACACAAAATGGAAATAGAACTATATATGATATCAATTTACTAGAAAAACAATATGTATTAAATGAGTGTTAGGGAGAAATGGAGGACTTACAAAATAATTAATTTTTAATGGAAATAATCAAATGCTTTTTATTATACTAATCCATTTACTATTAGTGAGATCTACTATTTCTCTTCTTCTTCCTTTTATTTTTATTTCCTTTTTTCTTTTTTCTTTCCTTTACATGATATTACTAACTATTAATCTTTTTTTTCCCTTGAAAAATATAAGTGTCAAAGAGATCATTAAATATTAACAATAGTATCAGGATTAGAATTTTGTGCAATAGAGGTTACTAATTTATCACAAGATGAAGCGAGGTGTAGGGGAAGTCAACAATTCTTGATTATATATAAAAAATTTAACAATGTTACCTATTTGTTCTTACTCTTTACTGTTTATGTTATTGTTAAACTATGTGATTAATAATTTTGGAAAAATAATAAAAAAATTATTTTAAAAAAAGAACTGGGCCAGAGGCATAGAATCTTTCCATGATAAAAGGCTGTTTGCAAACCTAGTATTTCAGCTGTCTCCTAAGAACTAGGCACAAATCAAGGGTCGACACCAAACAATGTCCTATGAAAGACAGGGATACACCATGTACCTGAAACTCCAGCTGAGCTGGCAAGAATGATAATCTCTTTTCACACATCTCACAATCCCTCTACAGACTTTATATTCTCCACTGAAGGAAGGGCATCTTCAATTCTGGGTGGTTCTCATTTGCTTGCCCGGGGAGGCAGGAAGAAAAGGGTTAAAAAGGGTTCCGCCCCCTGCTCCATGGGTTGGAAACCATCCCTTTCAGTTTCTCTTCCTGCCTTTGCCGGGAAGTGCACGCTTTGTAGCAGCTCTGCGCTATTTTTCCTAGAGAGTTAGCGTCTGTACCTTTTACCCTCTTTGTTCCTATTCCTCCGTGTGTGTGAATGGCTTACCTCTTGTTTTTCCTTCCCTCCTCACTAATTCCTCCCAGTCCTTGTCTGTTCGTCTTAATTTTTTTTTTTAAATGGTGGCTGTTTCTTCAAGAGGGGACGATTTCCTCTCAGAAGGAGACCATGATGAAGGGCAATTAATGGCCGATCAGGACGACGGCCCCAGCCCACCTGGCAGCCGCAAACGTGGTTTTGCCAATGAGAAACCTTCCGGTGAGGCCGGAGCGACCAAAAAGAAGCGGCAAAGCGGGCAGAGAGAAAAAGTCATGAAAATGGCGCCGGCCCCTGAAGACGCAGCGGCAGAGCTCCGTCAAGCCAAGACCGACTTTGACGGAGCGCAGGACCATCAGGAAGCCGCACGGAGAGCCGCGGTTGGTAACCTGCCCTCTAATTCTTTTTGGGGGGATGAGGAAAATAGGATTCACCTGCATAGGGAAATTAATGCAGTTGTGGGGAGCGTCCTTAGAGACCACTTGCAGGGCTGGCAGGTTTCTTCCTCCCTATCACGGGTTGCCTCTCAGGCTTCCCTTATCAGTGCCAGCCATCAAGGCTCTCCTGGGCAGCCTAGTTTTAGAGGGGAAGGGGAGCAGAGCCAGGAAGATCGCAGTGGCCCTTGGCCAACCAAGGCAGCCAGAAAGGCGGGGGGACAAGTGAATGTGGATTATGGGCAGCATGATCTTTCTGACTCCCTACAGGGGCCTGATATGGAAGATAAAGAAGAAAGGGAGTATGGCAAGCAGGGTACAATTCTAAGAGTGCGGTCATGGCATACCCCTTCCAGGAAGGTCGCCTTGTAGGTGACGTCCTGGAAAAGATTTTGGTTGAAACAAAAGACAAAAAGAAGGCTATGCCTAAATCATTTCAGAGGGAGGGGAGGTCTTCTTCCTCATCCTATCCTTCCTTTTGATTGTTCCATACCCTTCCCAGACACAAACAGGACCAGAGGAGAGGGGGCTGGTCTAGTGGGAGGGGTTATTTTCGAGGATGAAGTAGGTTCAACAGCTACTCCAGCTCTAGTGGACGCAGCGGCAACAACAACAAGATTGACAAACAACAAAAGTCATTCAAGCAATGACGCCAAGACGCAAGACATCAGGGGAAGACTTCAACAATACCAGACTCAATGGGAAGCACTACAGCCGGACCAGAGGGTAAAAAAATCTGATACAGGATGGTTATCGTATAGAATTTTGCAGTCTTCCCCCAGACAAGTTCATTCAGTGTCCAGCATCCCACAAACCAGCAAAGCAACTAAGAACTATCAAGGCCATTCAACATCTGCTTCAAATGAAGGCCATAGAAATGGTGCCTTCATGAGGAACATCAGCAAGGAGTTTACTCCATATTTTTCACAGTCCCCAAGAAGAACAGGGACTGGAGGGCCATTCTAAACTTAAAGTTTGTAAACAGATACATCATCAAAAAACATTTCTGCATGGAAACGTTAAAGTCCATCCTCGAGGCTCTTCATCCAGGATCCTTTCTGACGTCAATCGACTTGACAGAGGCGGATCTACACCTGCCAATACATATTTCCCACAGGTTTCTGCACTTCTGTTATCAAGGGATGTATTATCAGTTTCAGGCCCTACCCTTCGGCCTCACATCAGCACCTCGGGTATTTTTCAAGGTCATGGTGACGCTGATTGCTCACCTGAGCAAGGAAGGTCTTCAGTTGTTCCCGTATCGAGACGACATCCTGATCAGTGCTCCTTTGAAAACTCTTGCCTCAGAACATACCCGAAGAGTGATTCAAGCCTTAACATCTCATGGCTATCTCATCAATTGGGAAAAGAGTTGCCTGTCACCTCAACAGAACATCTTACACCTTGGAGTAGTTATCAATACTCAAAACAACACTGTCTCCCTGCCAGCGGAGAAAGCCAGCAAGATTGCATGAGCATCCAAAGAAGTAATCAGGTCCTCGTCGGTGCAACTGATGTCCCTTGCTCGACTACAAGGGTTGATGATTGCCTGCACTGGATGTGTACTGTGGGCCCGATTTCACGCCAGGCCACTTCAATGGCTCCTGCGTCCCTACCAGCTACAGATCCTAGCCAAAGAGATAAGGGCAGTCATCATCAAACCGCAAGTCAGACAGAGTCTCAGATGGTGGACCAGACTTTCCAGCCTGCAGAAGGGCCTAGAATTCTTTCACGAAGAACCAAAACAGCTGTTCTCTGACAGGAGCCTGGGGGGCTGGGGGCTACCCTAGAGGGACACATGGCCCAAGGCATCTGGTCAGTGCAGGAGAAGACCCTACATATAAATGTGCTGGAGATCAGAGCTATCTGGAAAGCATTACTTTCCTTCCAATCCATTCTGAAAGGTCACCACGTCCTAGTACGCACAGACAACATCTCGGCCAAAGCCCACTTAAACAAGCAGGGGGCTCTCGGTCCTCCAGGCTATACCGGGAGACGGAACCCATCTTGACCTGGGCAGAGAACCATCTGAAGTCCTTAAAGGCGGAGCACATCAGGGGAATCCTGAATAGTCAGGCCGACTGGTTGAGCCGGCAAAGGCTCAACGAAGCAGAATGGACACTCAACAAGGAGATTTTCCAGGAACTAGCTCACAGATTCGGCCATCCAGTAGTGGACATATTCGCATCCAGCTGCAACAATCAGCTCCCAAGGTTCTAGTCGAGATTCCACAATGGGAAGGCCAAGAAGACGGATGCACTGATGGTTCCATGGCCAAAGGGCATCCTATATGCATTCCCGCCTCTCCCTCTGCTACCTCGGGTTATTTGAAAGATTCGACGGGAACAGGCGAGCGAGATCCTAGTGGCTCCAGATCGGCCTCGAAGGCCCTGGTATCCATTCCTGAAGGAACTATCCATCCACGAGCCATGGACATTGCCTGTTCATCCTCAGCTCCTGACACAGGGTCCTCTATACGATCCAAAGCCAGGATGGTACAGGCTGACCACTTGGTTCTTGAAAGGAAGCGGTTCTTAGATGCAGGATATAGCTCTGATGTAGTAGACACCATAATGGAAGCACGTTGTTCCTCCACTAGAAGGATATACAACTGTTCCTGGGAGGCCTTCGTTTGGTGGTGGAGGAGGAAATCAATAGATCCCATACACCCATGGACGTCTCAGGTCCTATTCTTTCTGCAAGAGGGACTGAAACAAAAACTTAAGGCCGCCATTTTGAAACGTCAAGTAGCCGCCATCGCAACGGTGATTCTCTCTTTGGACGGCTTCGACTTAGCTCACCATCCTCACATTAGGGCCTTTTTGAAGGGAGCAACCCAAGTTTCTCCAGCCGCAGTACACAGATTTCCAACCTGGCGGTTACATATTGTACTGTCTGCATTAACCAAGGCACCCTTCGAGCCCCTCAAGGAGACCTCAATGATCCTACTCAGGATGAAAACGCTATTCCTAGTAGCCGTCACTTCGACGCGAAGAGTATCTGAACTGGGCGCTCTTTCCGTTAACAAGGGACTATGTGTCTTCCATAAAGACAAAGTGGTTCTGTGCCCAGACCCAACCTTTATTCCAAAGGTAAATACCCCCTTTCACAGAGACCAGGAGCTCCACCTTCCGTCCTTTTGCCCAAATCCATCCTGCCAAATGAAGGACTGGAATACCTTCGGCCTTAAAGATTCACATCGCCCACAAGGCATCCATTAGAAAGACTGAAGTGCTGTTTATCTCCTTGTCACCGGCCAGCAAGGGTAACAAGTTATCTAAGTCTTCAGTCAGCCAGGTCATCAGACAATGCATCGTCCAAGCATACTCCTCCAGTCAGATTCCGGTTCCAGAGAGCATTACAGCACATTCAGTGCATAGTGCAGCGACCTCTGCAGCCTTCGCAAGACAAGCCTCTGTGGAGGACATCTGTAAAGCGGCCACTTGGTCATCTATTTCAACCTTCGTACATCACTATAGAATAAATTCCTTTTTATCAACAGATATGGCCTTTGGAAGGCGAGTCCTTCAACAGGTGACAAGCGAATGACATTCCCACTCGTAACAAGGGACAGCTCTTGGAGGTCCCAGAATTGAAGATGCCCTTCCCTCAGTGGAGAATGACCCTTGTTTACTCACCATGAAGGGTCCTTCTCTCTGAGGTAAGAAGGGCATCTTCCCCACCAGGATGAGAAAACTGAAGAAGAGACTGGAAATGAAATGTAATACAAATAAAAAAAGTGGGGGATAGAGGCAGTATATTTACAAGGGATTACTTAGGTCAACTAGGAAACCCAGTTACAAACTCATGATGTTTATTCTTGTTGTTTAAATGTTGCAACCTATTGTCGAGTTTCCTAGTCAGTTGTTCCTGTTCTTTCAGTGTTGATTTTCAGCTCGTTAAGAATGGAAAACTGAAAGGGATGGTTTCCCGCCCATTGAACAGGGGTCAGAACCCTTTTTAACCCTTTTCTTCCTGCCTCCCTGGGCAAGCAAATGAGAACCACCCAGAATTGAAGATGCCCTTCTTACCTCAGAGAGAAGGACCCTTCATGGTGAGTAAACAATGGTCATTCTGTTCTGATCACATAGACTGGAAGCATGCCTGGCATATGTGTCAGGATCATTTGGGTCTCCACGCTAAACCTGATACATGTGGCCACTATCACATATAAAACACATAAAGCTTCCTTATACTGAATCAGATCACTGGTCCATCAAGGTCATTACTGACTATTCTGACTGGCAGTGGCTACCCAGGTTCTCAGGCAGAGGTCTTTCACATCACCCACTACCTTTTAACTGAATTGAACCTGGAACCTTCTGCATTCCAAGAAGATATTATACCTTTATGGCATGGACTCACTCCACCCCATTCTGTGCAGACTAGGCAACGCATGGATTTTTCATGCACATGCAGATTCCTGGAAAATCATGGTTCTGGTTCACATGAATGGAAGCTGAACATACATGGAAAATCCACACATTGCCCTATTCACACAATATGGTGACTGAGTGGCTGGTGGGTTGCCAATTCGCCTGAAATGGAACAGTTAATGTGCAGAGGGCTACATGCAGAGCACCAAGACAGCAGCCTCTGCAAGAGATAATGCTGTGTATCAGCAAGCCACGCATCCTGTGCCTAATTTTCACAGAGCACTTTATGCAGATAGAGAGGCTGCTCTGCTGGTAGCCCATGTGTTCCTTCTGTGTCAGCCAGGGCGGAAAAGCAGCAGTCCCCATGACATGATTGCCATGACAACTGAATCTCCACAGGAGGAGGAGGGGATGGACAACCCAAAAAGGGAGCACACTGACACATTATACAAAACATCACTTAGGCAATTTCTCCAGTAACCCTGACATACACAATGGTCTGGCTGTTCAGCTCCATCAGTAAAAGCCAACATTTATAGAGAGGGGAACCAATTGGGCTGGCATCCAAAGCACGAATGGGCTGTAGTCTTACAGTGAAAGCCATGGCCTCAAGGCCAAGACGGGGATTTTTCCCTTTGCCAGCCTCCCACCTCCCCCCACAGCCTCACTATATAGACATTTCTGATCCAGGAAGATCCCCACAGAGAGGATTCTGTCTTATGATTTCCTACTCAACTCTGACTCTTTCTCAGTCCTGTTTTAGATACCAGAATGCATCTGAACACAATCCTTCTCAAAACAGAGATTAATTCATTCTCACATACTATGCACTGTGCTTAGCAACTGCTAGTTAGTCATTAACACTCTGGACAGAAAGTTTATTAAGAGCCTTAACTTGTCGTTTAATAATCCACCATTCTCTGAAGGACTTTTCTTTCATGGCTTCTCTTGCATGTCAATCAGACCTGGGGGTTTTCTCACTCACCAGAAATAGGATGGGAGCACACCTTACTTGTTACCAAGGTAACCTGCTCAATTTTCTTGTTTTCTTGTGTAAGTATGAGGACTAGAAACTTACGAGATGGGCAAGTACAGTCTGGAACGGTTTCAGAGTTAAGCATTTAATTGATCTAGCTAAAGGGCTCTGGTAACTGTGGAAAATCCTGAGCCTGCCAGGCTCAATTAGCAAATGCATGTTCCTGCCACGGAGCTTAAGAGAGACCATTAGATCTACAGTAAGAGCATTAGTGCTATCCTGAGACTGCCTGCATGAAGCCATTTATGACTGTTTGGGAAATGGGTAGTGGAAGTATCAGCAGGCTATGAACCTTGAAAGAACTTTTACTGAGCCTATGAATATAGAATGAACAGATGGTCTAAGAATCAGAGTACAAACAAGTTAAATACAGCCTGTTAGCCCATGTGCTTTTCTCTTCCCCAATATCACACCTGAGACCACCCCCAAACATGCAGCAAGAAAGAAAGAGGGAGAAAATTCAAAGTTTGTCAGGAAAAGAATTATGCAGATTAATAAATGCACAACTTCAATTATTGTCTTAATTTAAAATTAAACTAGACGACGTTCACCATTACGGGAATGAGTACACAACATCTATGCACAATGCCAATAAAACACCTTAGAAATGACAATTGTATCTAAAATGTACTTCTTTTGTTGGCAGGCACAGCTGTCTATATGGATTGTCAAAGATGGTTTTGGTCCTTTTGGAACAGCAGCCGCCAATATTTTCTTTAACAACAGCTGCTGCTGACTAATGAAAAGTATCCCAGTCTGTCCCCCTCCTCTCTAGCTGCATATTACTAAATTCTGTTCTAAAAGCAGAACAATGACTTAGGGAGAGCACCAGAAACAAAGTTCTCAGCTAAACAGCACAGAGAACATCCTATGAATCAAATGCCTTTACAAAGCCTACAGCAGATCTTTTTGTGCTATTTTCCTGGGTTTTCTAGGGGATCTGCCAGAAGCAGCAGGAGAGCTACCAGTAGGGCATGAGCTACCTGCTGGAGACCCCTGTTCTAGAAAGTAGGTTTCAGAAGGTAATGCTGCAAGTCCATTAGTTTACAGGGTCTCTCAAGTTTCCATCTTGTGTCCCACGCTTTTTAACATTCGCATGAAACCACCAGGAGATTATAATCTGGGAATTTAGTTGTCAAATGTTATGCAACACTATTGTGTCCATCAAGATCCAGGGAAGCTGTGGATGAGGTTATCTGGTTGAGGTTGTAAGGGACTGAGCAAAGGTGAAAAAAATCAAATCAAATCCAGATATCATGGAGATGCCGTGGGCCAGGGTTAAGGCTGATCTGGGAATACAAATTTAATTTGCACTGGACCGCATTTTACTTCCCCCGAAGGAGTTACAGTTTTGGCATGTTCCAGGATACCTCAGCAACTCTGGATGCCCAAATGATAAAGGTAGCCAGCAGTATATTTTTTCCATATTAGGTTAGTTCATCAGCTGTACCTCTCACATATGCCTTAGCAACATCCAAGGTGAACTACTATTAATACCCTCTGCATGTAGGGTTGCCAACCTCCAGGTACTAGTTGGAGATTTGTTACAACTGATGTCCAGCCAATAGAGATCAGTTCACCTGCAGAAAATGGCCACTTTGGCAATTGAACTCTATGGCATTGAAGTCCCTCCCCTCCCCAAACCTCGCCTTCCTCAGGCTCCACCCCAAAAACCTCCTGCCGGTGGCAAAGAGGGACCTAGCAACCCTATGTGTACAAGGTTGCCTTTGAAGATGGCTCAGAAATTTTAAATGGTACAGAACTTACAGGGCACTAACAGAGACTGGCCACAGGAGCAAATTACTCCAATCTCATGCCAAATTTATTAGCTACCAATGTACTTCCAGGCCCAATACAATGTGGCATAATGGAACAGTCCAGAAGAGCGTTTGAAAGGGAATATGATTGTATATTGCAGTACTTATCATATTACCAACTTGCTTTTAATGCACTGTCTTCTGTCTTTGTAACCTACTCTCTTTATTGTTTATGGTTTGTCTGGTCAGGCATGCTGTCGGATTGTTTTTTTGTATATATTGTGTAAGCAGCCTTGTGGGAGGTGGAATGGTATAGTATAGCCAGATCTTGGAAGGTAAGCATGGTCGGTACTTGGATGGGAGACCACCAAGGAAGACTTTGCAGAGGAAGGCAATGGGAAACCACCTCTGCTTAATCACTTGCCTTGAAAACCCTATGGGATCACCGTAGGTTGGCTACAACTTGACGGAGCTTCACGTACACATAAGCTACTTTGAGTCTCAGTGAGAAAGGTGGGCTACAAAGGTAGTAAAATAATTAAGCAAAGAAATAAACCCAAAGTTTAAACAACTTGGATCCAAGGTACCTGGTAGGCTGCCTCCAGGTGTACATCCCAGCTTACACTCTGAAGTCAGCCAAGAAAACCTTACTACAGAAACCCAGAGAAACCTGATCAGGGAAAACCTGCACGAGGGCTTTCTTGATAGCTGCCCCTGCCCTTTGGAGCTTGCTTCCCCTTCAACTGCAGATATTTCCTTCTCTAGAGGACTTCTGGCTTCAACTGAAAATGTTTTTTCCCCCAGAAAGCCAGTTTTAGTTCAATCTTTCTGTTGTGTTCAAAGGTTTTTAGTGACTCTCTAGTTTAACTTTTTGTATGGACATTCTTTTGTAAGGTGCCTTGAGTATTTATTTTTAAATAGGAAGGCAGGATGTAAATATCTTGACAGACAGACAGACTTCTCAATACACTTAAGAAGGTCTGATTTGGAGTTATCAGCTCCTTATCTGGTGAGAGACTGTCTCACCTTTTATTACTTTTCATAATATAAAGTACTTCTAAATTTTACTGCCGCAAAGCAGTCCACTCATACAGCAATCACTGGGCAACAGTCCAGCTTGCTAGCTTTGATAGATGCAACGTTCCCATAATAAATCATACTAACTTCCATTATTGTCATTATGAACAAATTGCTACCCCATTTCCTTCTATGAAGAGGCATTTCATCATGGGATGAATTTTCTTACACACAAGAGAACCAAAGTCAGCTAACTCATTAAAGAAAGATTTACACCACACAGTAACCATTTTTCTGAAAATCCAGCATTTCCAGCTGAACCCAGTCACTGAGATCTCAAAAGCCAATTTTCTCATTTCCTTTAATCTTTTGGACCTCATCAGAGTCTTTAAAGTCAGTAGATATGCAGCAAGAGTAAGCCATGTGTTGTTCATTAACACTGGCAGTAGAGAACCTGTGCCACTCTGCCATTATCTGTCTGAAGGCCTCTACTTCAAAAAGACAGTCCTCTGGGAGGACAGAGTAAGAACAGACTTTAACAAGGATTCCAATTCCAAACAGGAACAAATGTACAAATGGGGGGGGGGAGTTTACAAGGAGGTCTGGAAGAGAACCAGGAAATTAAATCCTACCTGCCAAAAATGGGGATAAGGAAACAATGAAAAAAAGAGGAAAATAGAGTTCCCCCTATCCAGTTTCCCACCAGGAGACTTGGTGGATGACATGTGGGAGGCTTCTATGAATGGGCTTCCCCGAGACCAATTAGCATCAACTTGGTCTACCCTATACTAGCACTGGCCTCTGAAAGAAACGCCACAGGTTCTGCCTTATTCAAGCCATTTCCATCACCCTAGTGATAGGCAAAGCTTAGCATTGATTCAGTATCCCCATTTCCCCAAGGCCCTGTAGCAGCAAATGTTTCCAGTTATACAGCCTGAAAAGGTGTTGACGTCCTGGGGCGGGGAGTAACTCAAGGCAGGACGTGTTGCTGTTAGCCATTCTATCCTCAAACGTAACATGGAAGAGCCTTGGCTCTGCTATTTGATCCATTGCAGAAAATGACTCAGTCATTTGCAAAGACACCCACTGGAGAAGCACAACTGTTCAAATTTGTAAAGAAACAGCCACTGCTGTAAGTAGCCGTTGCAACTCTTGAAAGTTCCAGATGCTGACAGTTACCAATATTCAGCGTTACTTTGCTGCTGGATGCAATGGAATGAGTTTCCCAAGGGGAAATGCCTAATATCACTCTGGTTTCAAATTTCACCTTTCAAGTCAGTCGCAAGGTAAACAATGGATGATGTAAAGAACTGCCTAAAAAGGAGTCAGGCTGTTTGTCCATATAACCCCACACTGACTGGCAGCAGATCTCTAAATCCCAGCCTTGCTATTACCCGGCATCCATTAAGCAGGATCAAACCTAGACTGAAGGTTTCTGAACAAACCATTTGGCCTGTTATTGAGCTTTGATCTGCACTTATTCAGGAATTTTTAATTTCCAAGGATGTGCAGCACAGATGATCTGGAAAAAGAGGCGGGAACTTTTCATATGATGTTTGTCTCTTGTCCTCTATCCACCAAAACCAATATCTGAGCAATACAACAGCAAGGGGATACGTGAACAAGCGGATTTCCTCACGGAAGCTGCAGGGCACACACTTACAGTTCCACCGGTATGGCTTGAGTCATCTTGCATTCCCAAATCCTTGCTCTGATTAGTCAAACATACTCTGCACAGACGGCTAAAATGCAATTAATACAAAGTGTTCTCTGGTAGAAATGTGTAGAGCAAGACCATACATCCTCTGAAGCTTATAACAGACCCTACAATACATGTTGAGAACCAGCCAGATCCTCCTTTAAACAAATGTTTCAATTTCCCTGGGCATAATTCAACATGTAAGAAGATCAAGGAACAGGCTATTTAAGCAATAATGCCCATGACCATGGGACTATTACCATGAAATATAGATTAGATGTGGCACAAATAATGAGGCTTTAGGGTACCATTTATCATGGGAAGAGCTATTATCTCCCCAAATATAGGCTGGGGAGGAAGGAATGACAAAGACCAGCATAATCTGAGACAGCCATGTAAAAGACACAGCTTTTCTCCGTCCTCTCAATTGCTAGTGCTGCCCTTTCTGACTTTGTTCTACCTTTAGCCAATAAACTTGAATATATTATGAGTTTGCTACACAGCAGCATTTCACTGAGTGTTATTTAATCTGTGACTGCAGGATCACTGACAACATTTAGCAATAGGCTGCCAAGTGTTACAGGATTATGCCCCCATGCCTTCAGTTTTCTTCTTTCTTTTCCTTGTCACCTTTTCCCATTTTGCCTTGCACAAGAGAACAGTATGCCAAGGAAGCCTACTTCCAATTTGGCTTGCATTTCGCGTGTTTGTGTGAGTAAGGGGGGGCTTAGGGTTGCCAACCTCCAGGTACTAGCTGGAGATCTCCTGCTATTACAACTGATCTCCAGCCGATAGAGATCAGTTCCCCTGGAGAAAGTGGCCTCTTGGGCAATTGGACTCTATGGCATTGAAGTCCCTCCCCTCCCCAAATCCCACCCTCCTCAGGCTCAGCCCCAAAAACCTCCCACTAGTGGCAAAGAGGCACCTGGCAACTTTGCAAACATTTACATGAATGCATTTGAACAGAACCATCTATACAAACATGACCTTTTTTGCAACCATGTATTATTTTATAGGAGGTACTTAGATGATCTTTTTTTCCTGGTAGATTCTATAGAAAAGTTTGTTGAACTTAATAATTGACTTAATACTGTTGATGACCATTTAAAATTCACTGGACAGTGGCATAAGGATAAAATAGAATTTTTGGATGATGAGGTATATAAAACAGCAAACCAAACTTTGGCAGTAAAGCCTTATCAAAAGCCTACAGATTGCAATGCGGGCTTACACTTTGTGTTTTAAATGCTTTGGGTGGAAAGAAGCAACCTTCCCTATAGCCACTTTTTGAGACTCAAAAGGAATTCAACAGAGACTGACCATTTTTTAGAAGCAGCTAACGGAACAGCAGTTTCTCTTAGAAATAGAAGATACCCACAGGAAGTTATAAATGAGGCTTTTCAAAGAACAAAAAAAAGAGTAAAGTTAAAGACCATAATAAAATCTATGCATCTATGCAACATTCTCCTTTAACTTTTCACATTAAAAAAATCGTATCTCATCATTGGCATTTACTTAAAGATATACCGGGATGTGGTGCCCCTCCCATTTTTGGATTAAGAAATGCTAAAGCAATCAGGAATTCCCTTATACATTCGGACATGCTACAAACCCCAGTACACCCTTCCATAAGGGACATCATAAATGTGGACATTGCAGTTTCTGTAAATTTAGCCTGCCTGTTAAAGAGGTAGGTTCAACATCAAACAATTATAAATACACACGGAGACAATTCAATTCAGTAATTGTGGCACCCACCATGCAGTTTATGCGGTTCGATGTGGCTATGGTCTTCTCTACATAGGAAGCACAGAGACCAGTGAGAATAAGAATTGGGGAACACCTCTCACGAATTAGGGCACGCATAAAAGATGCTCCTTTAGTGGAACATTTCATTCAAAAATCCCATGGAAATGAGGATCTTTCATTCTTTGTATTGTGGGCATTTAAACCTCGTCCGTTTCAAAGTCCAAATACCCATAGAATTCTATTACAAAATGAAATTTATATATGCATTTAAATCATTAGCCCCTTATGGGCCGGATACAGAATTTGATTTGTCATGTTTTGTATAAAAAGCTGTATAAAATGTTGTAATGTTTATATTGTTTCATGTTGAAAATGAATGTAATCTAATTATGTTACACAGAGGAATATGAGACACCATGTTATTTGGCAACCAGAAAATAGATAAGTCCCCTTTAAGATGAGAAAAAAAGGTACCTAAGACAATACACACCTGAAAGGTATGTAAGCTACTGTCAGCCCCTTGATTAGTATAGCTACTCATAGGAACCCTCGGAGGTCTTAAGGAGAGGTGTGCATACACCTTAAAAATAAGGTATGAGTTCAAATGGCTACCATATTTTCATACTGCATGTATAAATGACATGATGCAGAAAAGAAAATTCTGTCCTAATATTGTTATAATTTGTGTTTATAGAATCCTACTACCGGGTAATAAGCTGAGGAAAGCAATATGAAACGTGTTTGATATCCGGAGGACACATCCTTATTACACCTGTTATCCTTCGGGATAAGGTTCATTTTTTTCAACATTTTGGATGAATTAGATAAGAGTTGGCAACCTTGTTGCATCCCCGTGCTTGGGGACACAAAGTGCATTTAGCACTAGTATACATTGTCTGCAATCCACACAGGAAATTGACTTGTGCAACTTGCAATTCATGAATGAATGAAACTGACAAGCTGTTACTGTTGTGGAATCGCCAGACGGGAACCTTTAGAATTATAATGGACAGACTGTTAAAGGACAGACTGGAATATTTGGGTCATATTTTATTTGATTTACATGTATATGATATTGGAAGTGTGACATTAACACTGCTGTGTTGTGGTTTCATTGAAAAATAACATAATAACCAAAAAGGTTTTCCTTGTGTTTTGTTTTGCTTTGTTTCATCTATAAGTATATATGATTGGAATTGTAATGTGAACACTGTTGTGCTTTGAACTTATTGACAAATAACAGACAAAGATTGTGGTCTGAAAAGATTTTTTTTTCTTGGAATAAGAGTTGAACAAGTGTGCTGTATTACTTTTGAAATAACTATACCAGCACCACTAGTGGAATTTTGTGATAATTAAATAACCTCCAGGTACTAGCTGGAGATCTCCTGCTATTACAACTGATCTCCAGCCGATAGAGATCAGTTCCCCTGGAGAAAATGGCCTCTTGGGCAATTGGACTCTATGGCATTGAAGTCCCTCCCCTCCCCAAATCCCACCCTCCTCAGGCTCCGCCCCAAAAACCTCCCACTAGTGGCGAAGAGGCACCTGGCAACCCTGGGGGGGGGTTGGTTTTGCTTGTTTTACTCAAATGTACATTTCTTTTAGATTTTGCAACAGGTTTTGAGCAATCTGATTTTTTAAAAACTGTAAATAGTTTCTGAGTTCTGCAACATTTAGCATGAGACATCCAACCAACCATGCGATAGGATTAGGATCACAATAATTAGAGACAGCACACACACAAAATCAGACATGGGTCTGCTCTTAAAGTCATTCTGGGAA
This sequence comes from Euleptes europaea, assembly GCF_029931775.1. NCBI lineage: Eukaryota > Metazoa > Chordata > Lepidosauria > Squamata > Sphaerodactylidae > Euleptes > Euleptes europaea. Next base: position 82,449,710 of record NC_079313.1, read on the forward strand.
CTTCATTTAGCACAGAATGCTGCAGCTCGTATGCTATTTGGAGCTAGGCAGAACATGTATATCACACCCATTCTGCAGTCACTCCATTGATTACTGATCAGTTACTGGGTTAAATTCAAGGGAGTGGATGTTACCTACAAAGGTTCCCACACTTCTATCATTCCAAAGAATATGCAAAACAGAAACATTCAGGAGGGTGCTTTTATAAAAGGAGTAAAACTGCAATATAATACAACAGTCCAGGAGGGTGCTTTTAGAAGGGAACAGGACTGTAGTCTATTACAATATTTACTGTATCATCCTGCATTCAATGCACTGTCTTTTCTACTTTTGTAATCCACGTTCTGCTTGATGGTATGTCATGTCTTATACAGTTTGCATGGATTCCCTAATTCCATAATCCTAGTCTTAATGCACTGCTTATTGGATGTTTTATGCTGTTTGATCACATGGTGTTTTTTTTTAAATTTTGTAATCCACCTTGAGTCTTAGTGAGAAAGGAGGGCTATAAATGAAGTAAATAAACAAACAATTTAAATCCATTCCAATCCATACATAAAGCATCTGCTGTACTGGGGGCATGACCAAACTAAGCCTGGTAAAAATCCCTCTAACAGTACTACAGGCACATCACGTGATTAACCTTACACAAATCTGCGGCTGCAAGAGAAGCACATATTTGTGTTGAAGAGAAACTGCCCATTGTTCACAGCACCGTCTCCTCATTCATACCTCCCAGGAGAGGGCATCTGGGATAGATTTGCATGTAAACTCCTCTCTGTACACACCATGTCCCAAGCCTGTCCTCCATTTCATGTAACAACAGCAGAATATTTTGACAGCATCTGGTAAGGGATACTCCCCCAGAGCCCAGAGGGTCAGATGAACCATGCAGGAAGAGCTTGGGAAGGCAATAAATAGGCAGGCTTATTTGCTCTTTACAGCCCCAAACACTGCTTGGGGAAAAGCCTTCTCTCTTGTTGACTGCAAGAATGTATACTGAAAATCTTGCACAAATGCCATCCCCACACACACACACACATATGCTAGTTTTGCATGTATCAAGGTTCTGGATACTACCCTTCCCCACACAAAGGCCCTATTCATACAAGCATTTCTGTACCTAGTTCTCATACTCTTCTGGATTTCATACATTGGAGGGTTTAAAGCACATCTCATATATTATCTCAGTAATCCTTATGATAAGAGCCCCGTGGCGCAGAGTGGTAAACTCCAGCACTGCAGTCCAAGCTCTGCTCACGACCTGAGTTCGATCCCAACGGAAGTTGGTTTCAGGTAGCCGGCTCAAGGTTGACTCAGCCTTCCATCCTTCCAAGGTTGGTAAAATGAGTACCCAGCTTGCTGGGGGTAAAGGGAAAACGACTGGGGAAGGCATTGGCAAACCACCCCGCAAACAAAGTCTGCCTAGGAAACGTCGTGATGTGATGTCACCCCATGGGTCAGGAATGACCCGGTGCTTGCAAAGGGGACCTTTACTTTTCTAATCCTTATGATGGCCCTGACAACATTACTGAGGGGACCTGAAAACATATTTGTTATTTGAGGATGATAGCTGTTTTGTAACCAGGTATATTATCCAATGGATTTATTCAGCTATTCTGGTCTTAGTTTTGGTCTAATTGTCTGGATGTAATTTTGTGTCTAATTGTGTTTTATGTTCATATTTATAATAGAAATATAGAGGCTATAGTAGGTCTGTATACAAGTTGTTGATTTTCGTCTGTAATGAATTCATTATACTGTATATAATTACAGAAGGTAATTTGTAGTTAGTGGTGGCCTTCATGTAGGTTTGTTCTTGACCTTAGAGTACTTAATCCTGAAAACAAGAGCCAGCATCTTGCTAAGGACTTCTAATATTTATTAATTCAAATATTTAATCCCACCTTTTATAAAAATGCCCAAGGCAGAAAACATCAAATTAAAAAGACCTCCTGTTTGAAAAATACAAGCATAAAAGACTAGGCACCGCAGCATATAAAATAATGACCCAGCATGAAAGAACAGAAGCAAATAGCAAAAACAAAAATAGCCACAGCAAAGATTTTGTATGTTGTTTCTAAACAGCACCACCTTACGTGGTGGTCTAAATGCCAGAAGAGATGGAATGAAATGGACCTCCTGTGTGAGGCTGTGCAAATTCTAAGGGCACAGACACTATCCCTGCTGTCCTTGTGATGATGGGAGGCCCATCCAGAAAGTCCTCTGAGGCAAATCCTAATATGTGGGTAGGTTTATATGGGAACAGGAAGTCCTTCAGGTAACCTGGATCCAGAATATTTTGGAGTTTAAAGGTACATGAAACTAGACCAGGAAACAATCTAGCAGCCCATCTGATGCTGTAAGATTGGTATAATATGGTCCAAGTGGTCAGTAACTGTTAACAATTTTGTTGTTCCATTCTGAACCAATTCTGGATGCTGTTCAAAGGCACTTACGGCATATTGCAGTAATCAACCTGGACGTGAGGCATGAGTTACTGGGGCTAAGTTTTTCTTCTCAAAGAAACAGTACAACCATCCTAAGCCAGTAAGCCTCACTCCTGGCCACTTGCATAGAAACATCTAATTACGGTTCTTAGAACTTGCTGAAGCTGTGAGTCTGAGGACAGAACTACAAGTGTTGAGGGACCATGCTTCGTAGTGGTTAGAGTGTTAGAGGATCCAAGGGACCAAGGTCCAAATCCCCATTCAGCTATTGGGCCAGTCACTCTCTCTCAGCCTAACCTATCTTGTTGGGAGGATAAAGTGGGGAAGGAAGAAGCACATGTGCCGCCCTGATCTACGAAGAAGGGGAGGATCAAATGCACTAAACAGACAGACCATCTCAAGGGAGCTTGCTGCCATTTACTTGGAAGTGACAATACTAATCCTCAAACAAACCCAGTATCAAGCAACTTTCAGTCTCCACACTCCCTAAAAAGATATAAGAGCAAAGTAAAGCCAAGTTACACTGCATCACCTCACAGTGCCTCCTTTATGAGTCTTTGCCCTTCATCTTGAACTCCTGGTTGAAGATTCAGTGTACAATGGTGACATTTGCTATGCATGTCATCGGGCAGAAACTATAGTTTTCATAACCGCAGGTGGCACAGGTGCCGGCATAGGGGTCATGCCGGCTCCTGTGCTGTTTGGGGGGGGCTTTCAGGAATGGGCTTCCCGAGCACAAAAGCTCTGAAGCTCCACACAGTTGTGAGGCAGGAAATATTGTAGAACAGTGGAATAATACAGAGAAGAGAACTATCATTGTAAACACTCCAGTCTTTCATTTGCCTCACGTGTTTAGAGCCCTTGAAGCAAGATTTAGTACAAAGAAAAACAGAACTGTCTGAAGCACAGGCACAGGCAGGGACTGACCTCATAACACTCTCAACTAGAGCTCATGCTCTTCAGATATGAATCACAACCCTTGGCTACCAATGGGGCAACCCAGCCTCAGCCTACTACACTGCCTTTATCAAAAAGAACTGACAGACTCATTTGCATAGTGGCCAACGACTTGGGGGGGGGGGGAAACTGGATCAATGGAACATTGGGCATAGACTGAGCAAATGATTAAAACAATGGATGAAGCCCAAATGTCTGGCAGTGCAGTGGTTATGGCCAGGCAAACATGTGTATCTTGAAGACTTATCTTGAGTCAATCGAACTGGTAGCTCACGTCAGGATGGTGAGAGTAATAGTTAAAAAACTGTCCCCCCACCCCAAAGTTCGAAACACAAACAATAAAAGAAGGGAATGGTTAAACTGTGCTTGCACATGACTGAGACTCTTAAAATAGTAACAAGAAGAACAGTAGGATAAACTTTTCATTAGCTCCAACTATAAAACAGGCATCTAGAGCACCTCTTGCTGTCTTCTTGAGCATACAATCTGTTTTCATCTGTCTCAATACCAGGGATTAGAACAGATGACTATCAGGTACATTTCAGCTCCTCCAATTTTCCAACACTGATCCTAAATCAGTGGAAGGATCTTTGGAAGGATGTCCCATACCAATGAACACTGTGGCATTTATTTCCAAATGATAGCTATTGGGTGCATTTATCTCCTAGTCACATCCATGCACAGGGGAAGGAGGAACAAAGGATGAAATTTCCAAAGGGTGATATCAAGTGTAGCATTACCCAACTTTAGGTCTCTTCACACATTAAGGAGTACACAGGCTGGGTCAAGGGTCCTGTGTCCTGTGTAACTGGCACACGTGACTTGCAGGTTCTCCTCAATGGGCCGAATATGAGGAGCCTGATTCATATTTGGCCCATTGAGGAAAACCATGTATTCACTCATGGGTTTCCCCAACAGGCTAGTGCCCTCTGCAGATCATTTTAGATCAGGGAAATGGTTGAGGGGGAAGGCTGAAGCTCCACTCTCCATGCTTACCACAGTCATGGTCTGAACAGGGCAACACATGCATGGGAACTGAGAACCGGCAAGTCACTTCTGACACAGCGCACAAGGTGGGGATCCCAGACCCATCCTATGTATTCCATAATGTGTGAAGAGACACGATGTCAAGTGGGAGATCCATGACTGGGTCTCTCAAAGGTTTTGTTTGATGTTAAAAAGCAGCTGTGGAGAGCCCCTGACTTAGATCAGGCCACGACACATGAAAACAGGGGAGCTTAAACCTTTCCTCCATGCCATTCCCCAGGAGAAATGGGAATGGTACCTCAGGAGCAATTAGCTGTGGTGGTAGTGGGGGGGGGGAGCCAGGGACAATACGGATACCTGTATTTTTTCCATACAGGGGCTAATACCAACTCTGAGAAAGTGATTGCTGTTGGGGGAATACTACAGAGCCACAGCTCTAATCTAAATCACAGACTCCCTGCTGCTACTTTTTAATATAAAAGAAAATGTCAGGAGACCCAGTAATGTAATGTGCAAATTGGTCCTCAGATCTATTTTCCTCCTATATACCTATCATTAGTGGCAGTCCAAATGCTAATTCTATCCTTCCCTTTGGAAACACACAGGCTTGTGTTTATTAGTGCATGGAAGTGTCTTACAGTTACAGCACAATCATAAGAACACTTTCCTGGGACTAAGCCTTACTGAGTAGATATGAGTAGGATTCTGAGTAGACCTGTTTAGGATTGCTCTCATAGTATGTCTTGTGCCAGCTTTTACTGTGTCTTTCTTGCACTGAAAAGAGTCAGTGGGGTCAAATGAACATAAATCACCCCTTCCAGAAGCATAGAAAGGCCTCATTTGTGCCAATAATGAGCTAACAGCAGCATTTAAGTCCATTCCTGGGGGATAAATATTAGACAGCACTACCTCCTTGGCAGGGCCTACTGAGCTTTGGGGATTACAACCTACAGCTTTGTGGCCAAGGGAGTAATAAGCTATCTAAAGCAAAGAAAAGCTGATTCATCTCCAGAAACTACAACATTGGACTTTGCTGTCCAGGCATGCCATCATTACTGCATGGGGATGCCAGCTCCAGGTTGAGAAATACCTGGACATTTTGGGGGTGGAGCCTGAGGAGAGCAGGGTTTGGAGAGGGGAGGGTCTTCAATGCCATGGAGTCCAATTGCCAAAGTGGCCATTTTCTCCAGGGGAACTGAACTCTGTCACCTGGGGATCAGTTGTAATAGTGAGAGATCTCCAGCCACCACCCAGAGGTTGGCAACCCTATTCCTGCATCATTAGCTATAGCAATGATGGGGGAGCCATTTTTCTATGGCTACATCCCATCTCACTGCAGTAACCTTTAAAAGCCTGCTGTTATGTGAGCTGGACCAATAACTTCTTCTCTCCCAATTAGTATTTCTAATCCTGGCCTGGTAACAATTGCATGTGAAGGATTTGAGCAACTGCCCCCACCCACATGGTGTTGGACTTTCAAGTGCTACAACATCATCCCCACAGAAAAAAGGCAGGGGAAAAACAGTCCCCACACCATGGCTGTAACATTGACAAGTAAGGGAGACACCTCCCCTTCACACGATATGCCTTCTTCAAGGCTGCTGGGTCACTGTAATAATGCAATGATGTAATTGTATCAAAGTGGGTCCCAGATGGTCGTTCAAGGCACGAGGAATTCCTGGCCCTCACGCATCCAGCAACCTTACTCATACCATCCATATGCATTGGCAGGGTCCAACTCGACTTTTATTGGAAACTACTAGATGAGGGCAGTTTGTTCAGTACAATGACTGCTAACTTCTTAGCACCAATCTGATTCCTCTGTTTACTTTTGCCTTATTCTTGCTCAGTTCCAGTTCTGAGGGCATTTTCACAAATACTTAATGTGAAATATTTATGCCATGCATGAATGCTGTTAATGCAGGATAGAACACAAAAGGGATATCAATCAAGAGTATATTCCAGTTTAAGTCACACTAAGTGCTTCCTGCTACTGGTTCTCTTTACAATTTTCTGACCTAGAACAATCTAGGATACTGGATTAGAAGTTCACATTTCTGGTAATTCTGAAGCCATGAGAAATAAGGGTTTCTTTTTCTTTTTTGGGGGGGAGGGGGGAACTAGAAGTGCTGAGGAAACTAAAATATGCAATACTTACTTTCCTGTCAAACCTAAACTTATTTTAATGCTTTAACAGCCACTGTGCAGCCTGCCAGGCAACCCTGCCAGACTCTTGCCCAGGGAGAAGTTGAGGGAGAGAAATAGAGGGGAATATAGTGGAAAATTAAATGCCCCTTGCAAGTCCCCACTTGCTGTTTTGAGCGAGTAAAACCTTGTCTTAAAAAGAAGAGCGCCCATTCCAAAAGACAAAATATTTCATAGGAGTTTCAGTGCTCTTCCAAATTTCCATCAGAAAAACTGGGAGAAAGAACTTGGGGAAAAACTGAATCTCCCCTCGCCTTTCGGGACTTTTACATCCCTATTGCTGGACAGCAACAGCTCTTATCCTGTGAAACAAAGGCCACCTCTATTGAAAAATCATAATTTTTCCAGCTCTAAAGAGATGCTCCAAAAACTAATCTCCCCTCCCCCCCAAAAAATATACCTGCCAAAATTATCCTACAATGTCTTCCTGTTTTTTGTATGACATCAGAATAAAGACTAGTGGCATGGGGGCAGGGTGCTACACTGTGGGTGAACTCTGGTTCCTTTATATGACTCATCCACCCATCAACTTAACGCCCAGCCAAACTGCCACTGGAAATTGTCATTCAAGACCAGTTCCTTCAACAAGATCAGCTCAAGATGAAAGTAAACGATTTGCCAGTCCATCCCCACCCCACTCCCATGAGGAGAAGCCACTAGCCACATCGAGGAGGGATTCCCAGCAGTAGAAGTCTTGCCAAGTTTCAGCAAGAATGTTTACAAAAGTGGCTGAGGTCTGGAAACTGGAGGGGTTTAAATAAACTTGAAATCTACTTCCTTCCCCAGTTTCACAAGCTCCACTTCCTGGCCCCTTCTCAGTACTTACAAGCTCTCAGACACTACAGGAAACGCTCATTGAAGGCCAACTTAAGTTTTTAAGTTATGCTTTCTTGAAAATGCACTTCATTGGCAGTTTGATACGAGTTCTCACATGATAGCCTGGATTAGTCAATCATCCTTCTGCCTGGTTGTTCTGAACTAGATTAATAAAAACCAAACTTTGATTCTCAAACAATCATGCAATGGTGTTACGCTGCACCTATTGTCCTAGCAGAGCAGCCCCAGCCTGGCTTCACCTCCTATGACTGAATGTACGGACTCTGGCCCAATTTTACAGGTAGCTCAGTGGTCCTGCACAACCGACCCACCATGGGAGACAGAAGTGCTTGTAGAGACACTGTCCACCCACAAGGGAATAGCACCCTTGGGGGAACCAGCAGCTGAAGCCACAGAACATGCAACACTGGGTGTGGGTCGTTTCTCATCTAAAGTAGGCAGAGCCTGCTTGCTCAAAACACAAGCAAGCAGGAAACCCACAAAGTCCTGTAATCAGTTTATCTCTCGCAAAGCCACTTTGACAGCAGACAGAGTCTGAGTTTTTGGTACTTTAAAATTATTTCCACCTTCAAAGCTGAACGGAGTTAAATTAACATCAGACTTAATGCTGTGCGGACATTAAGTATAATCAGAAATTGCCCTGCAGTGCCCGAGTTTGGTCTGGAGCTGACATTAGAAAGGCTTAAAACTGAATTAAGCATGTGCAAATGAATTTAAGAAAATCAGCTTTCGAGGCCATTCAGGGCCTATATAAATGTGATTTTGAGTCTAGCCAAGGTCTTGTAACCCTTCTTCTTGCTGCAGTCTTGATTGTAGCCTGGAAATTTCATCAACCAATAGTTTATCTGCTAACGCTTACATCTCTGGGCCCCACTGTCTGATGGTTACAAAACACACATATATGCTTGTAAAGCATGGATCTGGGTATGAATGGTCACCTTTTTCTTTTAAAATACTCGCTACAGCAGTAGGAAGGGAGAAAGTTAAAACCAGCCCTTTCCTTTAACATCTGCTCAGTTCTTTGGCTTTAAGTGTCCTACCCTGTAGTACGTTGACCTCCTTAGGAACTAGGCTATACATAAAATCACCATTTCTGTAGTCAACAAGAACAAATAACACTTAGAATGATATGTGGGGGGGAGTTCTTTTCAAATGTTTCTTATTGTTGCACTTACAAAATCAACACACCGAGGAAGAAATACCTAGATTCTTTCTAGGTTAGAAGACTTAGGTTTTCTAAAAGAGATCTCTGTGTGTGCCTGAAAGTTGCCATTATAACCTGAAAACCAAGTTGTTGTTTTTTTAATGTTATCATGTGAAAAGGGTTAGACAGACATCTGAATAAACATGTCGGATGGTGGGGTAACAGACAAGCCTTTCTATCTGTAAGCAGATAGAGGGAGAAAAAGATGCTGAACCCCATACAAATATTGCAATGAAAGCCCTCAGACATCTGGCTTAAAGGTATGTAGTGACATCGAATTATAGTCAATGATCAGCACTATCCTCTTTTACTGTCTGTTTTGTAGATTAACAGCCATGTCTTCTGCTTGCATGACACGCTCTGCTTAAACTAAGTATAATTGCATTGACAGGCTAAAAAGCAGCAGAACAAATGTTAAAAGGATAATTACAGATGTGGGAAAAGAAGCACGTGGGAGGGAAGGCAAACTCGTAGCAGACCAGGCATGCACAACACATGGTTGCAGGCTAAAAGAAATGGAAAAGATGGTACTTATCAATCACTTGGCAGAGTGCACAATAAATGAATGGTGAGCAGTGTATAGCCTCCCCACCCACCCCGGGGATGGGGCTGCACGTTGTTCTGCCTTGTGACTAATCTGACATCTGTTTTTGAAAAGATTATTGGTTTTCAGGGCATGGGAAACGCAATAAACTATTTGATACAGTACCATATAGGCAATTATGAATCAAAGCGCCATGGACAGTAAAATTGAGAAGGAACTAGCTACAGAGAAATCTATCTAGTACATTTTTATCACACCGTTCCAACTCTCCCCTCCTGTATTTTATCCTCACAACAATAACCCTGTGAGATAGGTTAGGCTGAGAGAGAATGTTTAGCCCAAGGTCACCCATTCTGAATGGGGATTTGAATCCACATCTCACCCGTAGTAGTCTGACCCTCTAACTACTATACCACCCTGATACTGAGAACTGGAGAACATTTTAAAAGAACAACAACAGGCAAATAAAGTTCAAACTGGAATTAAGTTATCAGATAGCAGGCCTCCGTGACCAATCCCGAGGCCTATTTTTATTCAGCATTTTCCTTAATGACCTTGGGATGATAAGAAATATGTTGATTAAATTCATTGATTAAATCAAGTTAGCAGGTGCTCCCAATAAGTCAGAGAATCAAGCGGCAATAGACAGTGGCATCCTAAGTAAAGTTACACACAACTAAGCCCACTGATTTCAATGGTCTTTGAAGGGTATAATTCTGCTTAAGATGGTACTGACAGAATGCACTGCATTTCCAGTGGGGTGCAGTGGTTAAGAGCGGTGGACTCTAACCTGGAGAACTGGGTTTGATTCCCCACTCCTCCACATGAAGCCAGCTGGTAACCTTGGGCTAGTCACCATTCTCTCTGAACTCTCTTAGCCCCATCTACCTCACAAGGTGTCTGTTGTGGGGAGAGGAAGGGAAGGTGATTGTAAGCTGGTTGGAGACTCCTTAAAGGTAGAGAAAATTGGGGTATAAAAACCAACTCTTCTTCTTTATATGTTCCATCAATGGCTTATAAGCTACTTTCAATGGACTTGTCACCCCAGATACTGGCTGGGTACCTACTGAGCTGTAAGCACATGCATGATTGGCCCTGCCAACATGGTCCAGCAAAATAACAGCAGAGTTGGTGGCAGGCTTTTAAATGTTAAAGCAGAGCAGGGAACTCAGGGGAAAGTGGCTCCTATAACATGGCTATAATTTCTAAAGGGCACCTGACCAGCCTCATGAATTGGAATAACAGTCATTAAATAAAATTCAGTACAAGCATACCTCAGAGATATTGCTGGTTTGGTTCCAGACCACCGCAATAAAGCGAATATTGCAATAAACCGAGTCACATGAATTTTTTGGTTTCCAGTGCATATAAAAGTAATGTTTACACAATACTGTAGTCTAGTAAGTGTGCGATAGCATTATGTCTAAAAAAACAATGCACCGTAATAATAATGAAAAAGTTTGAAATATTGCAAAAATTACCAAAATGTGACACAGAGACATGGAGTGAGCACATGCTGTTGGAAAAATGGCACCAATACACTTGCTTGAAAATGCAATATCTACGAAGTGCAGTAAAGCGAAAAAAAGATTTGCTGAAAGATCTTCATTGTCTACCCATTTATTTTTGAGCACAATTCAAAGTGCTAGTTCTTACCTTAAAGGTCCTACACTGCTTGGAGGCAGGGCAGCTGAAGGGCTGTCTCCTCCCACCAATTAAGATCTGCCTCCCAAGCCCTGCTCTATGTGCCCCTGCCTTCAAGGGTTAGGAGGGTGGCAACGACAGAGCTTTTTCTGTGGTGGCAGCTCACCTTTGGAATGCCCTGTCCCTTGAGGCACACCTGGCACCTATCATACTATCTTCTAGGTGCCACACACCTTTTTACTCAAGATTTTAATCAAATGTTTTAATGTTTTAGTTATTTATGGTCTACTTCTCGTCTGAGGTATGCTTTATGGAAATTTTTGTGCTGTTTGTATGTCCCTGGCTTGTTGTCAACACATTGTTTTGATTATTGATATTGATTATTTACAATTATTTTATTTGTAAGTTGCCTTGAATAGGACTCTGGAGTGGTGGCATAAAAAATTCAATAAAACAAAGGACTAAAATCATGATTGAAAGGGAGGATGAACAAATCCCTGGATAAGGGAAATCTCTAATTCACTTATTACTTTCTCCATGCAGTAAGAGAGGAGAGAGGCATCTAAGAACCCAAAGCTCCACTGGAAAATGGCCCCAGAACATGGTTCAGGTCTGTTGCAAATACAGGGAAAGGGTCGTAGCTCAGTGGCAGAGCATCTGCTTGACATGCAGAAGGTCCCAGGTTCAATCCCCGGCATCTCCAGTTAAAGGGACTAGGCAACTAGGTGATGTGAAAGACCTCTGCCCGAGACCCTGGAGAGCCGCTGCCAGGCTGAGTAGGCAATGCTGACTTTGATGGACCAAGGGTCTGATTCAGTAGAAGGCAGCTTCATGTGTTCATGGGTACACAAGATTTCTAATCCCCAGAACATGTTCTGAGTCATTCTGCCCTTTCACATTTCCTATTACAGAAGTAAAAAAGAATGAACTCCCTCCCCCCACATGAAATGTGTCTGCTTTTAGCTCTTTGGACAGCCCATCTTATCTACATATCCAATGCATTGTTGGGAGATTCAGACCTAGGTCTTCCTTTGAGGGGGAGAAGTTGATAGAAATGCAAGATGCAGACGTGTATTTCAGCCCTAGCTGATTTTAAAATAAACATATTCCCATTACTCTGCCACTCTCTTTAGATTCTAATGCGGCCAACAGGATAGAAAAAGAAGCTTCTACTGATCTCAGACAGTTTACTCTGGTATTAGTGTACTAGTGTTCTAATAACCATCTTATATGAGGTGCATTTTTAAATACCAGATGTGCAAAGGGAAAACAAGAAAGAATGGGCTGAGGCTGTCAGTCAAACCACACACAGACCCACCCTCTGGTTCTCCTGTCACAATTCTCAAACCTAGAATCATAGAGTTGGAAGGGACCACCAGGGTCATCTAGTCCAACCCCCTGCACAATGCAGGAAATTCACAACTACATCCCCTCTTTGATTGACATCCTCACCTCAGTTCAATCCCTCTCTTATTTTACCTTAGCTGCTGTTCACAATAGACCATATGCTCAAAATACAGGATTTGGCAGAGTTTGCAATATACCCCACCCGGGGGGGGGCAGAATCTGTGCTCCTATTCTGTCAGAATTAAGCACATTTAACAGATTTACATATATCTGCATAGTGTACAATCCTTCCTGTGGGAGCTATCCAAGAAGCTACACAGAACAGACTCTCTACCCACCCACCCCCCGTCTTCTGGTATCCTACTCTGTCCCCTTGGCTTCTGAGATTTCACAAGGTATGTTTAAGCTTATCTTCATAAGGTCAAGATACTTAGTTTATTGAAAGCTGAGATTCTCAGGAGGTGAATTCCCTGCACCAGATACCAAATTCTGTTCTTGCATGATGTAAATTTGGACATGCTATATTGACAGCATAGAGTTTAGGTAGGGTAACACCTATTCTGTTAAGATAATCTCCTACCTTGTTCTAACTCCAACATCATATCTAAGACCACTCTCTGGGCTGCTTATGCCTTTTAGTCTAAGAAGGGAAAGGAAGGGTCATCATTCAACACCAGGATTGGGGGACTGGAGGCTTGCTCAGTTTTTCATCTAATTATGTTATGCACATACAGAGTGCATCTGCACAAGGGGAGAGCTGCCTCCCTCATTCCTAACTGGCATGAAATATCCTAGAGCTTCAAAGAAGACTCCTGTTTTTAAAGTCATGACAGAATTCTACCTCTTTCAATTCTACCTTTCGTTTCTTTGGGGCCTCCCAGAAAGCCAATCTAAAATGAAACAGCCAGGGTGGAGAATGCACAAGCCAGGAAAGAGAGACAGGAAAACCACCCTGTTTTCACAACCTTCAGGCCAATGGATTATCTCACTTTGCTGAGACCCGGGTAGACGGAAAGCACTAGTGGCCACACAGCCAGAGGCTTCTTTTTTTTTTTCCTTGAAAAAAAAGATTACATGTGTGCTAGTGACGCCATGCTAACCAAGGAGCAACAATACCAGACCGCACATCCCAGGCTTGGCAAATTGCTCCAGTATTCTTCCTGGATAAAAATGAACAACGATACAAAGATACTGTGCTTCAAGTGATGCCGTCCTGCACAGCGGTGCCTTCAGCATGGCTGCTACTGCTGTTGTGCATGTTGTGCAAAGTGTGTGCTTCTCTCCCGGGCAGTGGCAACGTAGTGCTGCCAAAACGGCAGTCCCCAGTCTCAGCCTGGTATCAGGGCTTTGGACAAAGCCTTTCCCCACCCTCCCAACTCCAATTCAGCCAACTACTTAGCCTTCCAGGATGGCAGACTGCGCTGAAATTCCAAGGCTGCCCCTGAAACAAAGCCAACTCTTTCTTCATCCTACCCCAAAATACAGTTCATAGGCCTGTGCTCATGGTGGTTGCCATGGGATGCCGTTTCCAGAATCTTAACACCGATCATTCAAAACACGCACATCTGGAATCCTCAATGACAAGAGTCAATACAAAGAAACCTCTGACTGTGTGCCTCTGCATTAACGCAACCCTCCCCCTGCAACGGGGAGCAGTCGCCTGGCTTCAGGTGAACAGAAAAGGAAGCGATGTGCCTGCGAACCATTTGCACTTGCCATGGCTTGCACACGCACAAAATGGCCAGGAAGCGATTGCATTTGGTGAGGGGGGACCGAGAAGAGTGCTTCTGTGGGTGCGAAGCGGCACCGCCATTCACAGAAGGCACCGCATAGAGACTCAGCCCTAGCCCCACCCTAAGCGAAGGGATAATCATATTCAAAGGACAGCACCAGGCACCTGCGCCGGCCGGATTGGAGCACAAACACTGGTGTCGGAAAAATGAACCGAGGGCCAAGGAAAACAGATTTCTGTTGGAGGGAGATAAAAGGCCACCAGCCCATACGGAAACCTGACAGTGACGGGCTTATCAGAAATATCAATAACGGGGAGAGAGGGCGCATGCACGCACCAACACGACGGAGAGGAAAAGGCAGCAAAACGCACTGCGAATGTATGATATGCAGGATTTCCTTGTTTCTCTTGCTTCAGCTGCAGCTAGATTCAGGGGGGGGGGAAGGAGGGGCAGCCCGCATCTCTTCAAAAGACAAATACCAATACCCCTCCACTTGCATGTAGACTTAAGGGCAGAGCAGCAAAACTGCCTCGCGTAGAAAGGAATAGGCCAGCAGGGGCTTGGCAAGAAGGGCTTTCCATCGCAAGGGACACACCAGGAGGGCAAGAAGGGGGTGGGGGTGGGGGTTGGTCTGCGAGGACCGAAACGTCGATGGAGCTATCACATGCACAGACAGACAGGGAAGGGGGGGGGGAGTCCAGCCCCTGAGAAGCGGAGCCCCACTCTGCGGGACCCTGAGGGCAGCCGAGACAAAGAGGCGCGATCCGGAGGGGGGGGCTGCACCCGCGAGCCCCCCTCCGCCCCTGCGGGCGGCCGCCACGCGCCCCTGCCCCCGCCTCCAAGGCACCCGCGCGCCCCCGTGGCAGGGGCCCAGCCCGAGCCGGGCAATGAATGGGCCGCCCTGGAAGGCACCGGTGGGGGGGGGCGGAGGGGGGGAAGCGGCGCTTTGTCTGCCCCCCGAGCCCGTTCCCCGGCGGGAGAGACGCCCCCCCCCCTCACCTCACTGCCACCTTGACGCTGCAGCTGTCCCCCGGGACGGCCATGCCCTCGCCTTCCTCCTTCTCCTCCTCCTCCTCCTCCTCCCCAAGCCGAGCGCTGCCTCTCAACCACCATGGAGCCCCGCGGGGACAGGGCCGAGGCGCGGCTGGGGCTGGGCTGGGGCTGGAGCGCGCCGGCTGCGCCTCGCCTCACCACCCCGTCCGCCCCGCGGCTGGAGCGGCGCTGGGGCTGGAGCGCGCCGGCTGCGCGCGAGCCGCCGACCAGCCGGCGCAGGGGGCGGGGCGGCCGGTCCGGGGAAGAGGAGGCGGGGCGCGCGGGTGGGGAGGGAGAGAAGGGGCTGCGGAGCGGGCGGGGGCTTCTTCTGCCCCAAGGGGAGCCTCCAGGCCCTGCCCGGGGCTTCATTGCAAAGGACGGGTCTGCCAGGACGGGTCCGCGGGGAATGGAAGGGAAAAGCTCATTCTCATGGCATCTCTCGGGATCCAGTCTCCGGGGGGCACCCTTGAGCCTGAGCAAGTTCTAGGATTTCTGTCACCTTGCAGGGGGCACAAGTCCTTGATCAATATTTTTCCCCCCTTCATTTAATATATCAACAGAAACAACATACTAGTAACAATAGAAAGAAAGAAAAAACAAAATATTGTCGAAGGCTTTCACGGTCAGAGTTCATTGGTTCTTGTAGGTTATCCGGGCTGTGTGACCGTAAGTCTGTGGTCTGTGTAACCGTGGTCTGTGTAAGACCACGGTTACACAGCCCGGATAACCTACAAGAACCAAAGAAAAAACAGGTAATATTTCTAGTTTAACAATCCAAAGACTTCCCCCTCACCCTCTTCCATCTAAAATTAAATTGTCTACACTTTGGCTAACGGGACTAATCCCAATATTATTTCAATTGACCTGTTCTTGTCGTCACGGCGTTATTACATCAATACCTAACATAAAAATTAATAGAAAGTATGAATAAGGGATTAGATCAAAGAGTAACCTTTAAATGGTCCCGTTAAAAAATAACTTTCACAGTACATTCTCCAAGCCTCCCATTCCCCCCAAAATTGTACATTATCATTCTGATTTATCAAAGCTGTAAGCTTCGCCATCTCGGTCAGTTCCAGCATCTTTTTACAAACCCTTTATCATGGACTATTTATATCATTTCAGACTAGATTTTTTCCCCTGACTCATGCAATTGGATGCGTGGAGCTGTATGTATTGATGGTACAGTTTTGTGCTGGACCAAGAGAAATTATGCTTGTGGTCCTGCATCTGACCTAGGGTTGCCCAGATTTGGGGAACAGGAGACACCTCAGCGGAGTAATAATGTCATACAGTCCATCCGCCAAAGCAGCCATTTTCTCCGGGGGAACTGATCTCTGTAGATCTCCAAGCCTCACCTGAAGGTCAGCAACCCTGCAATTTTGTGCTGGCAAAAATGGACGTTGCCAGGACAAAAGAGCTTAGGGAGCTGACTAAAGTAACCTCCACCCCCGAGAATGCCCCCTTTGGCGCCAGCATGAGTCCTTGTGCCCGTGCCTCTCGCAGCTCAGCTCCCCAGCACCAGCGTAAGTGACCTTGCAGTGGTGTTAAGTGCCCATTTTGACAGCACAAGTGATCCTTATGCTGCCATAGGGGTCGCGCCACCTCCAAAATCCTTTCAGCCCCCCCTTCAGGATTGCACTGTTAGCTTGTGAGAAGACAAGAATTGCTGGAAAAGACAATAATGCTAGGAAAAGTTGAACTTGAAGGCAGCAGGAAAAGAGGAAACCCCAACACAAGATGGATTGACTCAATTAAGGAAGCCATGGCCCTCAGTTTGCAAGACCTGAGCAAGGCTGTTAATGATATGATGTTTTGGAGGACATTAATTAGTCAGAAGTGACTTGATGCCACTTAACACATGTGAGTTTGAGAGTGATTCTCTTCTGCCCCCTACTGGGCATTGATGTCTCTATTTCCCATATTACATCCACAGAATAGGCACTGTTTGCTGTAAGGATAAATAAATAGTGTCCTCTGTAAAATTACATTCTAAAAGTAACTGATTTGACAATGTCTTTGGCGTCTGGAGTCAAGCTGTCCTGTGAATGGGCAGCGACCTCTTACCACTCATCTCCACATTTCAAGCCCTCCTTCTCCCATTGGTAGTTTCAGGGTGCTTTCACACATACTGAATAATGCACTTTCAATCCACTTTCCATGCACTTTAACGATTGTTTGCAAGTGGATTTTGCTGTTTCAAACAGTGCATTAAAAGTGGATTGAAAGTGCATTATTCGGCATGTGTGAAAGCACAGTCAGTGACCAGAAAGACAAGCCCATCCACATTCTTTATAGGTTAGTTGTGGAGGAGGTGTCAGTCAAACCATACCTCTGTTGAGTTATGGAGACCGCCACTGGGAGCATGTCTCACTGTAAACACATCCAAGATGTATTCAGTTTAAGGAGCTGGGCATTGTGGGGGTGGGGCTGTCAGATGAGAACTACCAACAGATAAAGACTAGCAGATTTATCATGACATAAACTAAATGCTTATGCCATAATGCATCTGTTGGTCATTAAGATGGTACTAGTCGCCTTGTTTTTGCTCACTCAGCTTTCCCTCTGGAAGCTGTTACCATACGAACATAGACAGACAGCTTCAACCCTTATTGTATAATACAGTGGTGGGTAAGTTATGGTTGGATCGCACAGGGCCAGCTTCACCTGTCACAGTGGTTGCAGCTGCTATAGTTTGCTTTGCTTCCCACATGGCCCATGACATCATGACACAGGCTATGTGTTCCGTAGTTGGCTGGACCATGTTAAGAGGAAGGACCCTCTTTTAAAGATGGTATCAAAATAGCCGCTGAGAGGAACAGCAAACAGGAGTGAAATGGGGGTGGTCTTTGGGAGAACATTTTGGACTTCTTGAAACCCATCTTATCACATAAAAACTTGCCCATGCAAGCTTGGATCAATCATATCATATACATCCTGGTATGTTCTCCTTGCATGTATCAAAGCATCCATTTGGATACTTTGATGTATTTTAAATGATGTTACCCACCCTGAGCCTAGCCTTGGTAGGTGGGCTATAAATAGAATAAATAAATAAATAAAGTATAAGTGGCATCTGCACATCAACAGATATCACAGGGGGAAATGGAAGAAACCCAAATGGTGCCCAACAACTGAAGGAGATAGGTTGGGGGGAAGGAAGCAGGAGTAGAAAGAAGAGAAGGGAAAGGAGAAATCGTGGGGGCTTCAAGGGTGGCAGCAGGGTCAATGAGGAAAGAGGAAACAAGATGAGTGAGCAGCCTAGGTTAAGAAAGACCAGGTGGGCAGTTGGGCAAGAGAATGGGAGGAAAAATAATGATTGGGAGAGCAGATGAGCAGGTAGAAGAATGTGTGTGCAGGAGACAAGGGCAAAAACAGTAATCATGCTTGATCACTTAGGCTTACATTCTACTAACCAATCACAAGTAGTAGATCATTTGGCAAGCTGCTTGGATGCATCTGATTAGCACAATTACCGTGGTTTCTTGCATGATTACACTGCTTTCTTGCAACTGTTACCACATATCTCACTGCCTCCTATTTTCAAATTGTAATATTAATTCAAATGTGAGACTAGTGTTTTTAAAAATCCTATGTATGCCATAAAAATGGGGGGATAATATTATCTGGTAGTAAAAAAGGGGGTGTCCCATTGTAAAGGAATGGACATGCAAGCCCTCCCTGTTCCTTCAGGTTGGTCCCTGGGAACTGGAAAATCTCGTGGCTGCCCCAAATACCTGTTCAGCAACGCCACCCATTTCCCTTGGTTCCTGCAGATGCTAACAAGAAACTGGGTAACCCCAGTAGTCACCCACAATTGTAAGAGTATCTCTTCCTGAAAGGTGTTGCACATCTAGTACTCTGTGCCTGCATTCTTCTTTAGAGGTTCCTTCTAGTTGCCATGCCTGCCTGCTTCGCTCCTCACAAGTTAGCACGGGAGTAATCTATCGAAGATAGGACATTTTGGAGAACTTTCATTCATAGGGTCGCCATGAGTCGGAAGTGACTTGACGGCACTTAACACACAATCTGTCGTAACTTCACAATTTCAAGCTGTTATGCTCCAGGGATGCAAGTTTACCAGCTGCCACTCCCCATTTCTGCATTAAGATAGCAAGACTGAATAGGCATTTCTAGAGATCAGGCTTAGAGCATCCAAAATTTAAGAAGCAAGGGAAAGGGGTGGCATTGCTGAACTGGCATTTGGGACAACCATGAGATTTTCCAACTGCCAGGACCAAACTGAAGGAACAGGGAGGGCTTTCAAGTCCACTCTTTCACAATAAAAAGAATACACATGATCTGTTCAAGCACTCAGGCTGAACAAGAGTACAAAGAAAAGGTGAAAATATACAGTCCCCTTTTCCTACAATTGGTATTTAGCCTACACATTTTAAAAATAGGATAGGCTAGTATTGCTTAAAGCTGCAGCTTTGCAAGCTGAATATTACCTTAGTTCTCATGGCTGGAACTTCTCTCCTTTGTCCCTCACCACGCAGACAAGATAGAACCCCTAGGTAAAAGTTTGGTCCTTCATGGCCTGTGCATATCTACAGAGAAGAGCAGCATGGAACAGTAGGAGAGCCTCTTCTCTGTGTCAAGAGCATTTATAATGTCAGCTTGGGAGAGTCTATACCCCTTGGATCATTCAGCCCTTCCTGGCTCAAGAGGAAGAGTTTACTATCTAGCCCTTAGGATCACAGTCATCTCTTTAGGCATGACATCCTAGCAAGGTGTGAGGTTGTAAACCATTGCCCTACTTTGGCCAGAACCGTTAGCATATGTAAGCCCAAAAGTACTCTGGATCTTGATGGCTCAACCCTTGGCCCCCTCCTTCCTGGCACCTAGTAGTTTGCAGCTGAGTTCCAATGCGCGCGCACACACACAGTGCAGTCGCCATGACTGAAATACTGAATTCTTGGGTGGACTGGAGGGCATTCCTCCATAGAGTTGATTTTTACTACTTAAATGTCTTTGTGTTTGTTCAGTGGCTGCCTGTGAACCCAATTTATTTTGTGATCAACTCTTGTGACAACTTCTCAAGCAGATATCACCGACTGCCAAAAGCAAAGGTGGCAAAAGCAGACAACGGTCTGCTCTATATTACTCTTTTAAAAGATGCATCTGACTGTGCAGGCGCAAAGAGGACATCAACACCAAGCAATTCCATGCTTCACATAATGATCCAACCTTGACCCAGGAATGGAGGTACTTGTACTTCCTTCTCTGTTAATTGAGTTGATATAATTCTTGGTCTGGACAAAAGCAGGGCAAGTTGCAGTGATCTGGTCTTGTAGTACGAACAGCTACTGTGTAGGAACAAAAACATTCACGTTATGCTCAGGACAAACTTTGCCAAAGAGCACCAAGGTAATCCAATTAGAGGCTTCAAGCTCAAGCAAAGTAAGTTCACCTGGTAATCATATTTATATTTAAGTTTGCAGGATATCTAAAATTTAGCAGATATGAGTGTTTGGTCAGTGCGGCAAATGGGTGGAATGTCTGGTGTCTTCAGCCCTGATTCCTTATGCCTTTCTTTCCTCTGTTTTTTGTGGGAACCATGTATGGTGCCCACTTTGACCCTGCTTTGTGCTTAGTGTGTGGGGTGGCCATGTCTCAACCCAGAGAATGTGCATAGATCTACCTCGGCAGCTCCAGTCTCTCCCACCCATTGCTTTTTTTGTCCTCCCATCCACTCCCTCTACCAGAAGTAGTTGGAAAGGAACATATGGAAGCAGGAAGCTCATTCATTTATCTTTGCTGCTCAGGGGAATTTTTATGGGCGATCTATGTCCTTCAGGTTGCAACTTGGCAAACCTAGTAAATATATATGTACCAAATGTCTTCTTCATTCCGTTGCAGGGCAAGGGCATGTGATTGACGAGTTCCTTGTGGCTACTTCATGATTAAAAGCTACAGGCACTGGGTGATGCATTGCTCTTTAGGATGTTATGAATAATTTGTGGGAGTTAGCTGTTGAAAAGCCATATGGGCTGGATTTAAAACTTATCCTTCTGCTCCTCTTAGCCTGTCTTCTGGTAAGCAATGTTGCATAAGCTGTATGGATCCAGATTTACAATGACCATTAGCCAGCTGTCTGAGCTGGTTAATGTTCCTTTCCGTGAGTAATGAATAGTTCCCTTTCTCACTTGCAGTATTAAGTACTGAGCCACTGTATCACTGGTTAAGAGAATACCCTGCTGAGAAGTTCCAGTATGGTAAGAAAGCTTCCTCACATGTACTACGTAAGCTCAGCCCAGCTCTGCAGGCCAAACTACATGTTACAATTTTTAATGTGTAATTATATATTTCCCCAACCTGACTCAGACAGTTTGGATTGGGACTGTAGCTACAGCCTCCCCCTTGAGCCATTTTTCCTGAAATAACCGAAGGGGACAATATCTGTCCTACTGGAGGGGGCGGGGGTGCACATGTAGCCCTTCAAGGAAATGTGTTCCCTTGCACCCGATGCGTGGTTGTCTGAGTCAGGTCAGGATAACCCAGAGACTCTGCATTAAAAGTCATAGTGTGTACTGTGGCTAGGGTTGCCAACCTCCAGGTGGTGGCTGGAGATCTCCTACTATTACAACTGATTTTCAGCCAACAGAGATCAGTTCACCTGGAGAAAATGGCCGCTTTGGCAATTGGACTCTATGGCATTGAATTCCCTCCCCTCTCCAAACCCTGTCCTCCTCAGGCTCTGCCTCCAAAATCTCCAGGTATTTCCCAACCCGAAGCTGGCAACCCTAACTGTGGCTCTGACTGAAGCTAATGTGACAGGCAAAGCCCTGGGTATTCAATACCACACCCCATGAGACTGTGGGATCATCTTCTGGCCCTTCCTGTGCCTTAGTTGTTCTATGCTAAGTCCCTGGTCTGGTGGTATAATTAATCAAGCATGGCTGCTTTATTAAGACCAAGGACAAATACAAGTAACGTTAGCTTGACACAGATTTTAAAGTTTTTAATCTTTCTGATGAAATCCTCACGCTAAATCCCCCCCTTTTTAAGACTAGTCAAGTGAAGCAGTGGGAGTGAAGAAAGAACAAAGAAACCTGTAACTGACTGTGATCATTAATTAAAAATACCACTGCCATCGATCTAGCCGTGCTAAATTTTATGTGTCCAGCAAATAACTAAAAAAAGAAAAAGAAAAGCACAAAGGTTTAATTCTAGAAATAGATGACACATTATCTGATGCTATGCACTGACATGAAGTGGGTGGGATGGCATGAGATGAGGAGGACATTGATGTGTTGGATAGCAATTTGACTGCAAACTGCAAGCAGCAACATTGAACACTCAAAAAAGTTGCTTTTCATTGGACACGCAAGAATTTTTCTAATTTGTACTGCAAATGTTTTGTGCATGTGTTTTCTTTGTCACTGCCCTTCTCTGTCTGCCAAATTTTCAACTGACAGAAAAGAAATCATCTTACCAATGAGGTGCTTCCTTTAGTTGTCTCAGGTTGGGTGGGTGGGGGCTTGTTTGCTCTAATCATACAATCATAGAGTTGGAAAGGACCACCAGAGTCATCTAGTCCAACACCCTGCACAATGTAGGAAATCCACAACTACCTCCCTCCCAAACCCCCAGTGACCCCTACTACATGCCCAGAAGATGGCCAAGATGGTTCTTGTAGGTTATCCGGGCTGTGTAACCATGGTCTTGGAATTTTCTTTCCTGATGTTTCGCCAGCAACTGTGGCAGGCAGGAAAGAAAATTGGCAGGCAGGAAAGAAAATTCCAAGACCACGGTTACACAGCCCGGATAACCTACAAGAACCAATGAACTCTGACCGTGAAAGCCTTCGACAATGGCCAAGATGCCTTCTCTCTCATCATCTGCCTAGGGTTATAGAATCAGCATTGCTGACAGATGGCCATCTAACCTCTTCTTAAAAACCTCCAGGGAAGGAGAGCTTACCACCTCCTGAGGAAGCCTGTGGGATCCCAATATCCCAGCCTTCCTCTCCCATTTTGCCTGTCTGACTGTCATAGCCAAGTGTTTTCATGTTAATCAAGTGTCCTAAATTAGACTGCAAATACTTTGTGAGTTCTCACAATGCCACCTAAGTACCGTAGTTCTATCTAGTCATTTTTGAATCTGCACCAACATGATGAATCCTGCTGACTGAACATTCAAAATGTAGCTGATTTTAAAAGATGTGTGACCTTCTCATGATGCCTCTGGGGAAATAACATGTCATCAAAGCAAGCTGGAAAATTGTGAGCATGTGGCAACAGTGGCCAGCTGAATGTTGCCAATTGAGCAGATGCAAATCTGCTTGAAATACTGTGCATTTTAAATTGTGAAAAAAATCATCAGTGTGATTATGGGCTGCTTTACTCAGGAGAAAATAGGCATTGTAAGCTATGTATGTTTTACAAATAATGGATTATTTGTAAAAACGGAATAATCTCAAAATGGGATGGATGGTCTCAGAGTCCAAGGAACCAGCAAGGTACCCCTTCCTCTGGGGAACTGTTACCCCAGTTGTGTACTCCTGATCACACTAAGTAATTAAAACTGATTAGTGTAAGCAGAACCTCAGAATTAAGGAATAAGTGAGACCCATGTTACTTTTTGCAGGACAATGATTCAGCTCAAACCCAACCCCTTTCTGACTATATATTACTCTTCCTACACACTCGACACTGAGAGACACTGTCCTTCAGTGTTACTCCTCTGAAGATGCCTGCCACAGCTGCTGGCGAAATGTCAGGAAAGAAAATACCAAGATCACGGTTACACAGCTCGGATAACCTACAAGAACCAAGTGAGACCCAGTTTGCTTCCTGGCTTTTCTACAGCATCCGGACATCCTAGAATTTGATTGCAAGGGAATTACAGAAAGAACACTACTAGATCATCTGGGTTCAGTGCAGGTCTCTGTTGCCATCTAGGCTAATGATCCTTGGCATTTCCAGATCTGGGACCCACTGAACTGTAAATGTATGTCAGGAAGTCATGTGACATGAAAGCCATTACAGCAAGACAGGGAGCCAGAATCATGACCAATATGGTATCAAATTATTCCCCAAAACTATAGACACTGGTATATAGCAAATGGCCCAGGCTAGCCTGATCTCATCAGATCTCACAAGCTAAGCAGGGTCAGCCCTGGTTAGTATTTGGATGGGAGACCACCAAGGAATACCAGGGTTGCTGTGCAGAGGAAGGCCCTGGCAAACCAACTCTGTTAGTCTCTTGCCATGAAAATCCCAAAAGGGGTCGCCATAAGTCGGCTGTGACTTTACGGCACTTCACACACACACACATATATATAGCAAAGCCTCCATCTTGGCCAGGCCAGGTGAGCTTCTAAGGAAATAAAAATGACCTAAAACAAACTCAAGTGACTAGGCCAAATCTGCCCTGTTTTTCCTCGCCACAATACTAAAGGCTGAAATAAAAGCTGCTCATGCCTAAACGACTCCTTTTTGTGGGTCTCAGGGAATATCCTATCCCTCATTTCTGACCACCACTGAAAGAGGAGGTGGAGGTGGCAATGGAACTGCTGGGACCACAGCTGCAGCAGGCGGCTACTGAGTGGCTGGCACAACTTGGCACCAGTAAGTAACATCATCTCCTGTGCCCCCTCTGAATGCTATTAGTTACTCACTGGCTATGCACCTCCATGGTGCTGCAACAGTGTGAGCTCTGCTAGGAGGCAAAAGCAGGGGGAG
This sequence comes from Euleptes europaea, assembly GCF_029931775.1. Lineage (NCBI taxonomy): Eukaryota > Metazoa > Chordata > Lepidosauria > Squamata > Sphaerodactylidae > Euleptes > Euleptes europaea. The sequence continues at coordinate 82,474,339 of NC_079313.1, forward strand.
GCATCTGTGTCCTGTTTATTGCCCCTTAAGGGCAACTTTGTGAAACAGGATGCTGCTGGACTAGATGGACCATCGGTCTCATGCAGCTGAGTTCCACTCATGTTCTTATTGACAATGAAAATATTTTAGGCTGCTATTCCAATCTGATAGAGCAAAGAAGATTTACATAAATATCAAGTTAGCTGGTATCAACTTCCATATCATTTTGTTTATGGAAATGTTAAAAATGTTAGCAGACGTATTCTCCAAGTGTTTATGCTTTTGTAGCTCCCAACTACACATTCAATACTTAAACTATTATCATTTGTCAACATCTGACAGAACCATTTTATTGCTATGGCACCAAATGTATATAATGAATTAGTCAGTGTTTCACAAGCACTAACTGTATGATGGGTGGATATATCATATTCAGTACATAGGATGACACCGAGCATTCATTGAGAATGCTTTTTATGTGATAATTTTGATTGCTTAATGCTGGTGGGTAAAAAATGAAATGCTGACCTCAAGTGATGGAGCAGTACTCTGAGCAATAACTCATCGCCAACATGTATCTTCTTATGGGAAACTCTGAATGTACTATGTGTTGGCTTTCCTTCCAGGTCGCATCACAAAGTTGGTTCTGTACAAATATGCTGGAATTCTTCTCAGCAGAGTGTTTGGTATCAAGAAGACCCAGTCATAGATGGCACAGCAAGAGAAAAGGGGTGGGCCTTGCTAGGGCTGACAAAATACCTTGAACCGGCGCTAAGGAGAGAGGAATGACAGCCAGCCAGTGTAGTGTAATAGATGGAGACTTGGGCTTTGAATAGACTTTGCTGAAATCTCCTTCTGCTGCAAAACTCACTGGCTGACCATGACCCAGTCGCTCACTCTCTCAGCCACTATTTATCTTCAGATCCTGAATTCCTTGAAGGAAAAGTAGAATACAAATGTGATAATAACCGTGTGATAATAACAGGACAGAGTTTATTTATTTATGGAACTTCTAAATGGCTTTCCTCTACTTATTGTGGACTAAAAGCAACTTACAATGTCAAAATATTTTTGAAAACCGTCACTCTCCATAAATATTTTAAATGACTTTACCATAAAACCTACCCGCGATCATAAACAAACCTACTTGCTATCAATGGACTAATCCACAGTTCATAATTCAGCTCACTAATTAATGTACTGCTGCCACCACTTTCCTCAGCAGAGAAGCCCCTCTTGAACAATTTCACAGTGCAAAACCTTTGTTTCCTAATAGAGTGGATGGAGGGTGGATCTTCCTGCATAGTTATGAATGCCATTCCTCAGGAGTAACTACAGAGAATGGGTGGTGAGCTGCAGTAGTGCAGTCCAAGCTCTGCTCACGACCTGAGTTCGACCCCAGCAGAAGTCAGTTTCAGGTAGCCAGCTCAAGGTCGACTCAGCCTTCCATCCTTCCGAGGTCGGTCAAATGAGTACTCAGCTTGCTGGGGGTAAAGGGAAGATGACTGGGGAAGGCACTGGCAAACCACCCCGTAAAACAAAGTCTGCCTAGTAAACGTCGGGATGTGACATCACCCCATGGGTCAGGAATGACCCGGTGCTTGCACAGGGGACTACCTTTACCTTTATGGGAACCTTGGCCGGAGACTTGCATTCCCATTAGGCAGCAGTTATGCTTTTCTGTCTAGTTTGTTGGGAAGGGAGTTGGTTTTCATTCATTGTTTTTCTCCTTGCCATCAACCTTTTTCACTTTAGCCACATCCTTAAATATTTCAATTTTGGCAAGAGTTCATACTTTCAGGTTAATGGCACAGCTATGAGTACCCTCATGGCTCCACAACATGCATACGTATTCACAATTAACTTAGAGAAGCTCTGCCTCAATTTAATGGGATGTAATTTACTAGACATGTTATTTACCTCCACGCCATGAAAACTTCAGTTGCTATGAAAGGAAGCTTCTATTAAAAGGACAGGACATATTTCTCCAGGCCTGCAGACAACTCTGCTAACACCTCTCCTGCATTTGAGATTTATCAGTAACATTTTCATAATCAGGACACATGGGAAGGAAGCTCTTGACAAGTCCACTTCCACACCTTTCAGTACCGCCCCTTCCATCAATCTGAGCCTAGACCAGTCCATAAAGAGGAACATCTTAGATCACCACTATACAACAGTACCTCTGGACAACTACATGATGGCCACACATGCACCTCCATTTACAGACCACTACACTCATCTACATGCTTCAGCTACAACCTTAAGCACACCACACAATCCACTGTCTACAGCCAAGCACTATGCTACAGCCACACTTGTTCCAGTTCCCTGGACAGGGACTCACATATGAGTGGCTTACTGTAGGCATTGTTGGGATTACAATAATCACCAAAAGAAATGATGAAACAGATTAACAACGCTTGTACCTCCCAAAAAATGCAGTACTACAAGAGAGACTCAAAACAGATAACAACATAACCCTACTGGTTGTCACTTACAGCTCCCAGTCAAGCATCTTTTCCCTCATGAACTTCCAGTAATGAGCTGATCCCAGCACACGTCCCTTAGGAGAGCTCCCAAGGGAATCCAAGAAACGCTTTGGTGTGTTTTTGCATACCAACCCGGTTCTAAATAGTGGACCAGGACGCAGGAATTCCTCTGCAGCCCGAAGAAAGCGGTGTGACTCCCATACTCTCCGAGGGAGCTTTTTTAAGCCCCCGGAGGTGTGGATGTTTGTCCCCGCTGGCATCGAGAGGAGACAGTATCGCCGCAAGCGTTTTCTTTGGCATTAGGCTTGGACCTCCATTACCTATAACCATCTTACGAACTATTTTAATGAAGAAAAACCTCACCCTCCAAAATCTAAGTAATAAGAATTCTTTTGATCTTACCGGGAATAGAAGGCTGAATTGATTGGCAGAACTAACTGGGAACTCCGCATTCTCCCCCCCCCCATCATTTAAAAACTTTTCTGCTAAGATAAGATATCAGATAAAGTGGCAAGGACTCAAGTTGATCTGGGGGTAGACTAAACAATTGAACTGTTTGACAGATGTGGCAAGTACCAATCAGAGTTTGTGACTAAATATTGTCGAAGGCTTTCACAGTCAGAGTTCATTGGTTCTTGTAGGTTATCCGGGCTGTGTAACCGTGGTCTTGGAATTTTCTTTCCTGACGTTTCGCCAGCAACTGTGGCAGGCATCTTCAGAGTAGTAACACTGAAGGACAGTGTCTCTCAGTGTCAAGTGTGTAGGAAGATATAGTCAGAAAGGGGTTGGGTTTGAGCTGAGTCATTGTCCTGCAAAAGTAATGTGCTAGTCATTGTCCTGTAAGTATCAAGATAATGTGCTAATGACAGTGTGGTATGTTAATATGGAACCATTGTATCCTGAAGTGATCTGTTAATGTGTGAAGTCCAAAGCTAATCTGCATGGCTATTGTTGACTATAGTCTTTGTTAGTCTGGAGGTTTTTTAGGACAGGAAGCCAAGCCTTATTCATTCTTAAACTCTCTTCTTTTCTGTTAAAGTTGTGCTGATGTTTATGAATTTGAATGGCTTCTCTGTGCAATCTGACAAAATAGTTGGTAGAATTGTCCAGTCTTTCAGTGTCTTGGAATAAGACCCTGTGTCCTGTTTGTGTCAGTCCATGTTCAGCCACTGCTGATTTCTCAGGTTGGCCAAGTCTGCAGTATCTTTCATGTTCTTTTATCCTTGTTTGTATGCTGCGTTTTGTGGTCCCGATGTAAACTTCTCCACAGCTGCAAGGTATACGATATACTCCTGCAGAGGTGAGGGGGTCTCTTTTGTGACGTTTGAGGGGAAGGGAGAAATAAAACCCTCCCTCCCCTTGGTCACGCTACCTTTTCCCGGCTGGGAAGGTCCTCCTGCCACGTCCCCAAGATCTATTTTGAAGTGCTGGAAGACCTCTAGGAAGTAATACTACTTTATTGCAAGACACCTGCCGACAACAGGGAGACGGGAAGTATAGAAGCCTATAAGACCGAAAGTGAATCCCCCTGGTGCATCAACTAAAAGGTTTGCCATTAAAAAAACTCCAGAAAGGGGGCGACGGAAGGTCCGTGGTTGCACAGTTTCCTGCCGACTTCCTACTTCCTGTTTGCTTGTCGACCTAGAGTGTCCAAAAAACTTGATGGTACTTCAAATTTTAAAACTCACTTTTTAGCTGTCTTTTGAGGATTTCTTGTGGAATTTTTTAGCAATTAGGCTCAGCACGAACTATTAACCTACCCATATTCTGGAAAACCAATTTTTAAGACTTGCCAAAATCGCTGAAATAAAATATTAGCCATCAGTGCATACAGTAATACCTGCAACAGTGCATACAGTAATACCCTTGCAAGAAGTAAATATGGAGAAAAGAATTCAAGACATGTTTGCTAAGCAAAATGAGATGATTATAAAACAGTATGAACAGCTGTCCAAACAGATGTCAAAGCAGATGGATCAAATGACCATTATGATGAATACCTTCAATGCTTTTATCCAATCAACTACTTTAAAAATGAATGAGAAAGACCTTAAAGACTTTAAAGAAGAACCTCTACTTGTTAAGAGTGACGAAGAACAGAAGAATTCACCAGAGGAAGCGGAAAACCTCAAAAAGCAAATCTGGCTGATAACAATGGAATTGAATCTGTCTCAATTTGATTTTGATTTTTTCAACGAGTTTGATGAACTGTTCAATATCTGCTTGGAGGATTCAACGAGTAGGAAAACCGGAGCTGCCAGAATTTTTTGCCTTGAATTTGGGATGGAACAGAATGCAACGTGGATTTACAATGAAGACCATCGATTCATTGAAGAGGCTTCACCAACAACCTCCAAGGACGTTCTACGACGCTTACTGTGAATGGGGAAAGGAAGGAAACGCTGGAAATTCCAGGCAAAGGGATAAATATAAAAGAGTTTGGTCTTTCTTGGTGATATGATTAAAAGGAACTGGTTAAAAGGACTGGCTTAAATGGAAATAGAATCAAATATGATATTGATTTATCAGAACTATAACATTTTTGAAACTATATATGATATTAGATTACTAGAATTATAATATGTTTGAAATGAATGTTAAGGATAATTGAAAGATTTATAAAACATTTAATTTTTAATAGAAAAGGAGGGAGATGTAGGAGAACTCAATATTTTTTCTTTTTTGAGTATATACAAATATCACTTAATAGTTCCTTTTGTTTTTATGGAAAAATTTAATCCTTAATGGAACCATTTAAAGAATACTGTATAATCTAATCACTTATTTTCACCTTTTATTAATTTTAGATTAGTATTGATTTAATACATTTAGATAGGATAAGAATATGTTTATTAAAATACTATTGGGATTAGTTCTGTTAGCAAAATTTTTCACAATTTATTTTTGGATGGAAGAGGGAGAGGGGGAAGTTCATTTATTGTTAACTTGGTAGTATTAGTTGTTTTTTAGTATTATTATTATTTTTTGTACTGGATACTATTTTGTATATTGATGTATTAAATAAGAAAATAAAAAAAATATTATTAAAAAAGCATCTTTTCCCTCACAAGCCTTGGATTGAAGACCTTGCCTTACTTCCAGACAGCACCCTAATCTAAAACAGTTTCTTACCAACAACAATGAAACACCTAACAGTACTCATATAAGCCCAGGGACCAGACCCTGCAGCAAAGCAAGATGCTAACTTATCCCCCATATACTCTTAGGCTATACTATTGCAGGACCCAACCACGGTACCATCGTGGGCTCATCTACTTGCTCATCCTATGTGATATATACCATTATGTGTCAACAATGCCCTTCGGCTGACTACATAGGATAAACAGATCAGTGCCTACACAGAAGAATAAATGGGCACAAAGTTGACATCAGAAACTGCAATATTGAGAAATCAGTAAGAGAACGTTTCAGTCTAATGGGACATACAATTTCTGATCTGAAAGTCACCATCCCACCAACAAATTACCTTCCAGGGGAGACTCCATTGTGGAACTGCTGTATTGTAAGTAACAGTTTTCATACCGTCTCTCCATCCTGAGTTGAACTGGGACTTGGGATCCTTATCTCCCTGTGTTAACTATCTTAGCAAAACCTGGCACTCTCTACTCATTATAGATTTTAACTAACTTTAGCATAACTAATAGGATAGTCTTAATTAGATTTGAATTTTACAAGATTACATTTCACCCAGTACTTACTACATTTCAAGGACTCCTGACTCTTCTGCTTGTTTATGGTTATTTTCATACTACATAAAATGACAGTGTAGTGAGGATCCACTCATTGCATCCGAAGAAGTGGACCATGTGAGTTTATGCTGGAATAAATGTCAGGGTAACACAAGACTCCTGTTTATTTTTGCTGCAACAGACTAACATGTTTGATTCCCTGAAATGCATTTTACTACAGTTTTCATTAGTGGAATTATATAAGGGTCCTATGTACATCCTCTCCTCTCTGCATGGCACTGGGGTCCTGTGTACATCTGTTTGTATGAAGTAGCCAACACACATTCCCTTTATAAATAAAACCTTGGAGCATTACCTGGATAAATGTGTGGTTTTAATCACACATTCAGCTCTACATGCATTAGGGTTGCCAACCTCCAGGTACTAGCTGGAGATCTCCCACTATTACAACTGATCTCCAGCAGGTAGAGATCAGTTCACCTGGAGAAAATGGCTGCTTTGGCAAATGAACTCTATGGCATTGAAGTCCCTCCCCTCCCCAAATCCCCCCCTCCTCAGGCTCCATCCTAAAAACCTCCTGCTGGTGGCAGAGAGGGGCCTGGCAACCCTAACATGCATTGAGTGTAGCATGAGAATTATTCAAAGCATTCTTTTCAAAAAGCAAGTGTACACTGTACATAAATTGTGCATGAGTCCTTTGTAACTTGTGAACAGGGCTTGTATGAGTCAATGGCAAAGGTAGCTTAGGACTGACTAGGGAGGGAGGCACTCAGTGAACTCAGGCTTTAATTTCTCCCTTCTGTACCAAGATTAGAATGAGGCCTGATTTAAAAAAAATTCTGGCAAGTATTAGGCTTGAAAGAGCAGGCTGGAGGGTTTGCCTGGTAACAGATATTCTTGCACATTAGTGCCCCACCTTGCTATATATCCCTCATTATGTCTCCTTTTCCTTAATGATCCCTCTGTTGGTGTTGTTTTATGTGTGTGTATTGCAAATGGCGTGGGGGGGGGGAGAGACATGAGAGATTACCGGGGACAAAGCGAAATGAAAAGAAATGAAATGTGATCAAGGGCAGTGGTCCAGGCACAGCCATAATCTTCCTTTTGGAGAGGACAGGGCAGCTCAGAGCTTGGCAGTAAAGAGAGTCTCCTGTCTTGCTAGTCTCCTCCTGTAGCCATTTTGTTCTCTTCCCAACACTAAATTGTAATTAAATGCTTAGAAATGGAAACAAGCCCTTTGACAGCTGGGCGGGTAGGTCCTTATGGCTCCAGGGGTTTCAGTTGCCTGGGCTGCCTTCAATAGAGTTTGGCCCCCAGAGAGAAGAGGATTTCCTTTAGCCCCTCTGGAGGAAACCTTCTCCTGTTCCCTTTTCACAGGGCTTGGCTGTGTGTGCCCTTTCTCAACAGCCGTTCCCTCCCCACTCCCCCACCACCCTCATCCTTTCCCCCTTTCTGAGTTAACAAAAACAAAAAGTCCTGGCTGAGGGAAGCCAGGCTCTATTGATTCAGCTTCTCTCTGGGGATGCATAATTCCTCAGTATTTTAATATCTATTAGCACTTGAGATGGAACCAGTTCTGTAAGAAGCTGGCTGTGGAGATTACGTCAGGCTGACTGTTATAGGCACGCATGGCATGTAATAGGTAAGGAAACTGAGGTGCCATGCCAGAGGAAACGCCCTATGGAGCTACATCCTTTCAGCTGCTTCTATAGCGCCCTACAAGGAAAACATTGTAGCCCATATCTGTACATTTAATAAATAGATTGATCTGCAGCAAGTAAGAAGTTTTCATGCAGATGAAGCTGCTACTAATGGCATAGAAGCAAAGGCTGGTAGAAAAGTTGGCAACCATATTTGAAAGTCCTACATAAAGGCTGCAAAGGTCATTTCCATCTGGCAATGATCTCCCATTACATCCTTTTTAGAACTGCAAATGCAATTTTGTAGTCGCAAAAGAGCATCCATATAGGGATGTTTTTCTCCATGTTTTTCCGCCATTTCTTCTTGCATCTACCATGTCACTAACACCCACACTTCAGGAGGGTTTTTTGCTGCCTTAAAAACATCACTAGCAGCTATATTGTAACGAAGCTATAGAACTGCACAGCAGCTCTTCTCCTTGAAGCATGAAAAAATTGTGATTTTACAGATTATTTAATTCATCCCTTTAAAAATGATGAATACCATCACGGCTATCCTCTCCACCTGCACTGAAGTCTGATAATTGTTCAGACTTTGGCTGTTAGCTATTTTTAATTTAGCTTTGTGAGCACAGCAAAAGCAGGCACCTACCCAGGCTTTAATAAGCAAAAATAGAATCCACAACTATGTCTGTCTTGTTGCAACAAAGCTACTCATCTCCGCCCTCCCTCAATCGATTACATTGAAAACTGGCACTGATTCAGAGATAGCGCAGGTAAAATGTTAGAAGAAAAATGGTTTTGTAATCATCTGAAAAGATCGAAGGTAGTAGTAAGTATGTTGTTAATATAGGTGTTTGTACCTTTGCTAAAGTGCTCACTTAGCCTGTGCAAATAGGCCTAATGAAACTGCACATGGATAATGCACTCAGTATTCCTCTCCGGTATTTGACATCTCTCGGGATAGGATTTCAGTATTTGAAAGCACTGAAAGTTGATATTGAAAGCTGAAATGTAATGGTATTTTCAAAATGTTCTGAGCTGCAATCTAAGGCAAGTTGAATATGTCATCTTCAGCCATCTGAAATGTATTCTCCTTCTTTGTGTTAATGAAGGAAGCATCAAGATTTCTTGGGTTGAACGCAGAAACTGAATTTTTAGTAAATTTTGATGTTTTGGGCAATAATTCAGTTGCATTTCAGAAGAGTCTTTTCATGGGACTTTTATTATTTCTGGGGATAAAGCATTATGGAAAGTTTGGTGGCTGAAGTGCCTTACATAGAATTATTTGATATTTAGCTTAATTAAACTCTCTGGTCATTTTTTCACAGAGGTTTGAAGCGGTTTCACTTTTGTTTTGCCACGCTGCTAATTTTTTATTTTTCATGACTGCTTTGAATTTGTGGAAAAAACCCGCTTCATCCCCGCATCAAGTCAAACCTGTTTTTGTCCGTTCTTTCCTTTTGCTACGCAGTTTTTGGCGCAAATCTCCATGAAAAACTCCCTGGGGTCAGATGTATTCTCCCCGCCCATGCAGGCAAATTTCTCCTCCCTCCCCGGCACGCAAACAATGATTGGACAAGGGGAGTTTTGTGAGCCAGCAAATATCGCAGGCTGCCATTCCACCTCCGCAAAAGTCTTCCGGCCAGAGATGTGTGCGTTTCCTCTTCATAGGAGTGCCGGGCGGTGCATAGCTGCTGCAGATCTCACTCTTTGTTCTTCGGAGAGCGAGTGCTGCGGCTTTGCTTGCGGGGGGGGGTCTGTTTAGGGGATTGCGCCCGGGGGACAGCCTCCCTCCAAGGCAGGACGGATTGGCATGCTACGAAGGGAAGGGAGAGTGTTTGGCCATTTATGCATGGGAGGTTTTGCCTTGGGTTTGCCACTCTTTAGATGTACATTTCCCCATTCAAATTCTCAAAACTCTGCTTTGGGGGCTTATTGTTGAGTTTTGAGAATTCGGATAGGGAAAATGTGCATCCTGAGAGTGGCAAATCAAAGGCAAAACTCCCTCCCGTCACCCTTCTGAGGAGGGGCAGCCAGTCTGCTCTGGGTCTCCCTCCTCTCCCCCCCCCCCATGCATCCTGTGCACCCCCAACCTGGTAAAAGAACAGAACAAAGGAACTATGGAAATCTTGGGAAAGTGTGCGGATCGGCATGTTGCAAAGGGAAGGGAAGGGAGAGTTTGCATCCAGAGACCATCCAGAGAGCGGCAAATCCAAGGCAAAACTCCCCATACATTCAGTTGCATGAAAGTGGAGTCGAGCGGTTTGGTCTCCTGAGCTCTCGCCACCAAGGCTCACCCCCAAGGCTGCCAGCCCTCTTGGATGGAAGTTCCTGGCACTGGACTGCCGGACTGCCGGAGCTGTACTGGGGGGGGGGGCACAATGATGACCGTCTGTCAAAGTCTGGGAAAAGGGGGAAAGTGTCACCAAGTATGGGGGTGGGGGGAAACGGGGAGCATGGTAAATAGAAAAATTATATAAGGAAACAAGAGGGACTGGTGCTTGTTTTTCTGCACTGGGGCCGTGTCCACAGTGAACCGCACAAGGTAATCCACTGGGTGGAGTTGGGGGCGGGCCTAAACAATGAGCTTATCAGAAGGGGAGGGCTCCAGCAAAGGGGCAGACCAGACCATTGTAGAATACTGCCTGCTTTGTTCCCATGAAAAACCAAAACTGCTTCGGGATTGCCGGGGATGATGAAAAATGTTAAATCGTTTTTTTTTTGCTCCACAGCAAGTGAGAAGCAAAATCTACCGTGAAAAGCTGGCCTTGATGTTTTAGCATGATGATTTGTTCTGAGGCCAGAGATAATACTAGATTGCTGTTATACAGTGGAGTCAGATGTTTGTATACATAGATATATTTATGTATGTGTATAGTTTTCTATGTGTATATAGTTACTTTCATTTCTTGTTGCCTGTAGTTGGCCCTCACCTTTATTGCTAGATAATGGTGTTAATTACGTGGTTAAAATAGTGTGGAATACATAAGGGAAGCTCCTGATAGGTCACGAACAGAACCTTTGAATCTCAAGGTTCTCCATGATCTAGCATACACTTGGGACTGTTAGGTGTTGTGTGCCCCTGTTTTCCCCTTATCAATACTAGCACAGTTTGGTTATTAGAAGAGCTGTAGTGTTGATTCATACTATCTTCCAAGGGCACTTAATAAAAATGAGTCAGGGATAGTCTGAAAACCAGGCTTGCGTCATATGTTCAGACTTGTTAGTTATTCACAGTGATATAGCAATTATTGATTTTTTTAAAAATCTGACAAAATCTGGTGGTGGGGGAGAGGGCGATGGCAGCCAAGAAATGCTGAGGCTAGGAAAGTACAAGGGGAATTTTTGTGAAGATGCTCTGCTGCCACTGCAAAGGCTTCTGCATTCGCACCAGCAACAAGAGCTACATGGAAGGAAGCAGCCCCTAACTACCAAACACAATAGACAGCTGTAACAGCCTCACATGGAAGTCTCTCAGGTCTTCATATTGCAGTGCTGGCTTTGTTGTGTATAGGAAATCCAATCCCCACAGGATCAGAAGTATGACTAGTCAACATTTTTTTTCCAGAAAAAGGCTCACAAAATCGCTTGGGTCATGCCTACTTGCCTCTTCCACTGTTGCCTAGAGCAAACAAGAATTTCTTCTTCATCCATGCACCAAGTCCAGGTGCACATAGAGGGGTATTTGGGGTAGCTGCTCATGGCCATAGAATTTTCTGAGAATTCCAGGATTCCAGTTTGGAGACTAGGGGTTTTTCTGCATGCCCGATTTACTCCTGATTTTCTTGGGAGTTGATCCACAGCATTGGAAGCAGTTTGGGCACGGATCTTCCACATGTCTGCCTTCCCTCTGCATTTTTACAGTTGTGGAGTCAATTTATTTTCATTTGCATGTGCCTTAAATAATGAGGATTTTCAAGAGAGGGTGCTGTCATCATTGGTGGCATCATTAGTGGTGTTATAGGCCATTTATTCATGGTAATTAGCAGCGCATTCCAGGCTGAATTGCCCCGCATATTTTTTTGAATTTTACATGCTGAACCGTTATTCCGGAAATAACTGCGAAGCCAGCACATACCTGCTTCGCATTACTAAAGAGCCCACTTAGCGCGATCTTTGGCGTTTGCCGCAAAGAATTCTCCTCAAGGAACCATGCAAAACAACAGCGGTGTGTTAGCTATACACATGCTAATGACTATGCAAACAGGAACAAAGGAGCAGGCGAGTGGTGGGTGGAATTTCTCCTTTTGCATCTGGAATGTGAATAGGCGTTTTTAAAGTCGCATTTAAAAAAAGAGCTTTGAGCGAGCATCAAAACTGACCATGAATACATGGCCATAGTATCCCCCCTTTTATATTTTGCACATGCTTATATCTATAGATTGATATCATTGCTCCATTTTTTTAAAAGGCACTTATCTCAGAAGCTACGCAGGGTCAGCTCTGGTTAGTATTTGGATGGGAGACCACCAAGGAATACCAGGGTTGCTGTGCAGAGGAAGGCACTGGCAAACCACCTCTGTTAGTCTCTTGCCATGAAAACCCAAAAAAAGGGGTCGCCATAAGTCAGCTGCGACTTGACGGCACTTTACACACACAAAATATCAATATACTGCTGTATTGATAGGTCAAGCAGGTACTCTGAATTCCCAGCTTTTCTTATTTTTTAAAGTAAATCCCTAGCCCTTTCCCTTGTGGAGATATGCCTTTTTCCTTATATATTTATGAGGGAATGCACTAGAGCCTTTTTTTTAAAGTGAAAGCTGGTAATTAAGAGAACCTGCCTGACCTATCAATATATTAATATTATAGTGCCTTTTTAAAAATCAGAAATGAAACCAGTTTTCTTCAGGGCAGGAGAGAGGAAGTGATTTGATGACGATGATAGTCCAATCATCAAAAACTGGGCTGGAGGTGGGTGGGACAAAGAAAATGGCCAGAAACATTATACATGAGGAAAAAACTGACTCAAAATCAGCTTCCAGTGAAACATCAGGGTAAAAGTGTTCTCAAAAGAAATGGAAAATCCTGGGGAGGTGAAATCAAAAGGAAAAATAAAGGCATAAAAATGTGTGTGGAAATTAGGGGATAAACTGCAGTCGTTTGGAGCCAGAACCAATGAAAGAAACCTATGTGGAAAAGCCCTAGGTCAACTCACAAGTGTGAGAGTGTATGATGTACGCCTGACTTTGAAACTATCCCCAACTCACCAAGTCCCTAGCATCTTTCCAAAATATTTATTGGGTTTGCTTTGGGAAGGCATACTTAGACTTTTAACATATGGGATATCCTAGCACAGATAATTGCTCATATGGTATTATTAAATTGTAAACCACTCTGAAGTCTAGGAATGGGGTGGATTAGCAATTCAGATGGATATATATTGTAAAATATATACAAGAAAAATAAAAATATTTACTTGGTGCTACTACCCTGAATGCACTAGACAAAATTCTTTCATAATCATTTAAACAGATCCATTGGGGGGACTTTGTAAAATTTAGCAACAGAAGCCCTTCACACCCACTGATGTGTATGTGTGTATAAATCAGAGCTGATCATCTTTCTTGGTTCTTCCAGTTTATTAAAAGGTAAAAACAATTTAATCACAAGCACTTTTTGAGATATTTGGCAAGGTGCTAGGGGAAAGAAATGAGCTAGGAGGGAATATTGATACCTCTTTAGGAATATTTATCCTATTTAGCTCATGAAAGTAGAGAGACTTGCTGAGCAGTGCTATCTCCACTTGTATGAAACACCCTGGAAGACCCATTTCTAATAGTTCTTCTTTGGACAACCAAGGAAAATAACTTTCCCCTCTGCTAACTCTTCTGTGTGCCTGTCATGTTGCAGAGAGGCCAGTCCGCCTAGGCAGTGCAGCGTTTTCCTAGTAACCACCTGAAAACAGGCAACCTTCTATAGCAGCTCTTCTGGGGAAAAAAAAAAAGGCTAGGGACAACCTATCTCACAGTCTGGTATCTGGAGTGGCCGCCAAAGAGCTGGCCAAGCTGTGGGACCTGACAGGAGACATCGCCACACTTTCTTTTTTGTTCAACAACGTTGCCGCGACCTCCTCCACTTCCGTCACCTCCATCTGGAGGCCAGCAGCCATCTCATCTCGCACCAGTTTCAGAAATGAACTGTCTTTGACAAGGGAGCGGAGTCCCCCAGAGATCAGGGCCTGTAGCAAAAGAAATGGAAGTTAAGTTGCATGACAGACTTTAGAAAGGACTCTTCTCAGCCCCATCCGGTGCAGTCAGATGCCTATTTGCTCTGCTTCAACCTGAGTGGGTGCTTCAACTTGAGGAAAAATTGCACAGGGCTAGATTTTTAGCGGTTGACCCTTCACCTGCTCAGATGCTACATTGTGTCTTTCTCCTTGGGTCAATTTATCGAGGAAGTCAAGTTTGCCAAGAAAATGGGAGCAGAGATTGGTAGGAAAACAAGATCTCTGAAATAGTGGTCCTTTACAAGCCCTGTCTCAAGAAGACAGCACTAAAGAGATAAAAGAAGCTTACAGGATCTCAGAATGCACTGTTGTGGGAAATCGTGGGTTTGAGACCAAAAGACCCAGTCTCCTCAATAAACTCCCACAAAAAATGTTTTGGCAGTTTAACCAATAAACAATCAGTTTATACAATCAGCAGAATAAAGTGGTGAAGCGTTTCCTGAATTATACTCCTTTAGGATATAAGTGGGAGGATGCTTGTTTGAATTTTCCCCCTCTCCATGAAAAACGTTCTATACATAGAAGAACTGCATCCAGAAAAAGGCTAGAAATCAAACTTGTGCATGCTATTTTTCTATATACAGGGAAGGGGTTGAGTTCTGCTTTGGGGTTGTTGTTTTTTAACAGAGCATTTGCATATAGTGTGTGACCTCACTTGAAGCAGTAAAGGCCAGAAAGAGACATACCACTTGATTCTACGGTTAGTATAAATTGGCCCTAAAATATCTTCTGGGAAGGTACAGAGAGGAGTACAAGGTTACCTTGGTAACTGCCCCCAGGGAGACTTCCCTGGCACATTAAAAAAACAAGCAGACAGTGCACAATCTGGTCCCTTTCTCAGTTCCTCTACTGTAACCCCTCACTACAACCCAACATCCATAACTGATGTCTACTTTCTATTTAGATGCAATGGCTGCCCTCTGCCCTCACACTCCAGGCTGGAACTTTTGCCAGTCGACCCCAAAAGAATGTCCCTACCCTTGGCTCTGTCATGCTGCTGCTGTACCTCCTGAATAAGCTGGAGAGTAGCTGGGGTAGCGGTTTCCATGTCCCCTGATGTGTTTGCTTCACCAGTGTTCCTAGATTGTAGCACTTCCCCATCATCTGCCTCTTGCTGAGAGTCAATGGGCTTCTGTTTGGGCAACTGCACAGAAACAAGAACAGTTATACTGGAGTGGGAACTGCTTGGCATCAGCTGCCAACCCCCTTGTTGCCCTGAGTGCAGCAGGGGCTCTGCCAACTGCATTGCATGTGCTTTTCCCCTGCTGTCCTGTGACCTTCCTTAGAGGAAGATTGCTATTTCCATTAATCTTCTAGCACAATGTACAGATGGCATTATCTTCAGTAAGGAAAAGAAATGCAAACTGAACCTTGCCTGGGGTTTAAGAATTAATATAGGGTTCATATAAGGTTGCACAAACTAATACTTGGATGCAGCAGTATGCCATCATGTTCTTTCACTATTTGCATTCTGTGTTTTGTACATTGATAGCCTAGGAGGGAGTATACCACCATCCACCTGTGGGGAGAGTTGAGAAGGGAAGTGAGACCCAGTTTACTGTATCATTGATATGGGCCTCTAGAGGTGAGTTTAGAACAGCACTCTTTCCAATTGAATGCTGGACTCTCATTTTTACCAGGCAGCTGTGTTGGTTGAGCAGACCTGGTTCTGCCCAATCACTCTTCTCTTCCCCCCACACTGTTAGCTCCAGGCTGGATACCTTTTCTGAGAGTCCACAAACATTATGGCCGTGTTCTCCAGTGGCCTTGTAAAGGGAACACTGAAAGCACAATGTGGGCTGAGGCCTTTCCAGACTAGTATGGAGAGAAGAAAGCAACAGGGCTGAGTTCATCTTTACCTGGTGCACAGAACACTGAACTTCTGAACAGCTTGTGATGCCATGTCTTTGCACCTGGCTCGTTTTCCTTGGTTGTTTTTCAGGCTGAAGGGAGCATTTGTTGGCTGGAGGAGAAGGAAAGAGATGAGGAATTGTGGGGATTATCCATGGCAACCTTTAAAACAGTGTTGCTGCTAGAGCTCTGGCTGAACTACAAAAATGGGATGATAATATTTTTACTTGGCCAATTTCTGTTGCAATAGGAACAGGCAGACATTTGAGTTACACAAACAGACTGCTTCACTAACAGCAGAGAACTCCCAACCTTTCATGTACATGTACGCGTGTGTGAGAGAGACTGTGAATGTATGTGTTTGTGTGTCACAGGTCCCTATCCACCCATCACTAGAATGGAGGGGGACTGAGAGGTTAGACCAGCTCTGGAAATCCTTTGGTCACAGACAGCATCACTTCCCTTGGGCAAGGAATAAAAAGCTTCTCAAAGGCATGAGCAAAGGCAGGACTCACCCAGAACACGTGGCCGATGAGGTAGCAGCCTCTCTTCCCTCAGCTCATTTTCATATGTCACCCTAGGGAGAAAAGCATTAAGGGCGAGTTCCACAAAAATGCCCAGTTCCAAACTATTAGGTACACTCTTGAGAGGTTATGATTTCCAAAGGAAAAAGCCCAAGTTACCTCCAGTGCCACAGCTCTCCAAATACCCTGCCTTTCCCCCATATGTTCTTCCCTTCGTGTGTACATGAAACAGAACAAAAGTGGTGCAATCCTCACATGGGGTGGTTTTCACAGTTCCCCTGATAAAATAATGCATTTCTTCTTGTGATGTGGTCCTCAGACTGAGATTAGAATTTGGAGAAAACTGAAATAATTAAGATTATCAAGGCCTGTGATTTGAGGATTGGGAGGAACTCCCATTTCTGAGGAAGTTCAATTCTCACCTTGGTCATGCAGGAGAGAAGACTTGGGCTGTTGTTCCTGGATCCTTCTCTACACTTAAATGCTCAGGTTGCAACAAAGGCCAGGAGTGCTTTTTCCCAGCTCTGTCTGGAAACAAAGCACTGCCTGTTCTTTCAAACCCAGAGACTCAGCAACCGTCACTTATGCCTTTGTACCTGCAAAGCTAGAGTACTGTGATTTGATCTACGTGAAGTTCAAAAATTTCAGCTGGGGCAGAATATCAGCCCCTGACAAGGATAATACATTGGAAGCTTATGCACTGGGGAAATGAAACTTTTCATAAGCTCGGTTTTATTTAATAGTGAAGGCATCAGGAAGATCCATAACTGAAAAGGCCTTCTATTAGATCCCCATCTACCTCCATTGGGGAAGAGATGGAGAGAGAGGCCTCAAATGAGGATCAATGTATGGGCATGTTTACATGGGAGATATGTTTACATGTTTACATGGGATATCCTTCAGACATCCTCAGCCCAGACTGTTTTGGGCTTTAAAGGTTGAAACAACACGATCATTAAAGGAGAATTTATTCACTTGTACTAGGACCAACTACTACATGCAAAAATACCTGTACTTGCTTGATTCTCTAGCTTAGGGGTGCTTGAGCACCTGCTGGTTCGGCTAGTGTCCTGTTTGCCAGTTGCAAAAAGATACCTGATTTTCCAACAATTAGTTTGTCAATCTGTTTGTGGATGTTTGGCAGTTTGCTTCACTGTATTCCTTACTAAACATGCAGTAAAGCTATACTGGCTTTTCATGCATGCATGTCATGGGATAAGAGGACAAGTCCTCTTATGGATTGAGAGCTGGCTGAAAAATAGGAAGCAGAGAGTAGGAATCAATGGTCAGTTCTCCCAATGGCTGGATGGATGTGAGCAGTGGGGTGCCTCAGGGATCTGGGTTGGGACCGGTGCTTTTCAACCTGTTCATCAATGACCTGGAGTTGGGGTTAAACAGTGTAGTAGCCAAGTTTGCAGATGACACCAAATTATTTAGGGTGGTTAAAACAAAATCGGACCGTGAAGAACTCCAAAAGGATCTCTACATACTGGAAGAATGGGCATTAAAATGGCAAATGAAATTCAACGTAAGTGTAAAGTGATGCACATTGGGGCAAAAAATCCCAACTTCACATATACACTGATGGAATCTGTGCTGGCAGCGACAGACCAAGAAAGGGATCTTGGGGTGGTAGTGGATAGCTCAATGAAGATGTCAACCCAGTGTGCTGCTGCTGTAAAAAAGGCAAATTCCATGAGGAATAGAGAATAAAATGAGGAATAGAGAATAAAACTGCTGATATCACACTGCCCTTGTACAAATCTATGGTGAGACCACACTTGGAATACTGTGTACAGTTCTGGTCACCACACCTAAAAAAGGATATTACAGTGCTTGAGAAGGTGCATAAAAGGAGCTACTGCCTGTCTGAGCAGACAATACTGACTGATGGACCGAGGGTCTGATTCAGTATCAGGCAGCTTCATGTCTTCATGGGTTCAAGTAAAATACTTGTTTGTTTAGACTTATACCTGCCTTTCTTAGTAGTAATATGGGTATAAAGGTTGTTTTCAACTTAACATAATTTTATTTATTTAATTCAATTTTATACCTTTCCCCCATATGTTCTTCTCTTCATGTGTACATGAATCAGAACAAAAGTGGTACAGTCCTCACATGGGGTGGTTAGGGGACTACAGCAACTGCCCTATGGGAAGCGGTTAAGATGCTTAGGGCTGTTTAGCTTGGAAAGAAGGCGGCTAAGGGGAGACATGATAGAGGTCTATAAAATTATGCATGGTTTGGAGAGAGTGGACATGGAGAAGTTTTTCTCCCTCTCCCATAATACTAGAATGCGGGGTCATCTGCTGAAGCTAGAGGGTGAGAGATTCAAAAAGATAAAAGGAAGTATTTTTTCACACAATGCATAGTTAAATTGTGGAACTCCCTGCCCCAGGATGTGGTGATGGCTGCCAGCTTGGAGGGCTTTAAGAGGGGAGTGGACATATTCATGGAGGAAACGGGTATTCATGGCTATTAGTTAGAATGGATACTAGTCATGCTGCATACCTATTCTCTCTAGTATCAGAGGAGCATGCCTATTATTTTGGGTGCTTTGGAACAGAGGCAGGATGGTGCTGCTGCAGTCGTCTTGTTTGTGGCTTCCTAGAGGCACCTGGTTGGCCACTGTGTGAACAGACTGCTGGACTTGATGGGCCTTGGTCTGATCCAGCAGGGCCTTTCTTATGTTCTTATGTTCTCATACAGCTCAATTGAATTCTGCTATTCTCCCCCCCACACACACACACTCCTTGTTGTGTAACTGCTCCAATTAGCAGGCAATTGTTTAAAGAGAGAATTCATATAAATCAGTCATCAATAAATACTGTCTTACAATAACATTCTATGCTTCGGCATTTGTGTAAGTAGTCCTAAGTGACATTAATTGCCGTCAGTTTGAATCAGCAGTGTTTTTGCATATGCACAGTTTTGGGAAAACCCAGTGCAAACCAGTCTGGCAGGCATTCATCGTTGCTCAGCATGAACTGTACAGACTGAGTGCTTGGCTCACATTTGCCATCTCCAAACATGGTAAGCTGAATGTGTTTGTGGAAACATTTGCAGTACCCCTACTCTAGAACTCATTTAGTCACCTCATGCCAGAATCAGTCCTTTAAAATGAATATGACCTTCCCAACTTGCTGACAAGGACCGTTGCTTTCCCATTTTCAGCTCCTTAACCGGGCTTTACCATGCTGTTGTGTTGTTGTTGGCATTGCTGTTGCTGTTGTTCACATTGGTGTGCCCTTCTGGTGGGAAGTCATCAATGAAGACAGGAGAGTCTAAATCTTCACTCCCCACCTCTGTGAACTGTAGAGGTCTCTGGCTAGCCATGTGGGGTGGCAGGGGACTGCTGGGTTCTATGAAGGTGTCCACTTGGCCAAACAAACCTCCTGTCCTCTGAGACAATGGGGGAGAGAAAGGAGACAAAGCCCTTAAGTTCTTTTTCTTCCATATCAATTCAGTGTATTTTAATCCCACCTTTCCTCAAGGTACTCCCTTCCCCTATTTTATCCACACAACAATTCCATGAGGTAGGTTAGGCTGACAGAATGACTGGCCCATGTTCATGCACTGGGTTTCATGGCTGACTAGGGACTTCATCCTAGGTTTCCGTGATCCCACTCTGACATTCCAACCATTACACCACACCATCTCTCAAACTGGGGAGCGAAGAGCTTCAGTTAATGACATAAACTCCAATGCAGTTTAGATCCAATTATGTTAGACAATATTCAATATTTCTTTAAAATGATCACATGAAAAATTACTATGCTTGCTATCTATATCTATCTATATAGCTTTATATCTATCTAAATCCCCCCCAAATAGGTGATCAAAATGATTATTATATCAATGAAGACTAAGCTAGTTTTCTACTTCCATAGAATATCGGAGTTTATAATTATGCATAACTCTCTAGTATATGCTGTAAAATGGATTAATAAAAGGCATTTTTAGAAGCATTTTACATCATATCAGTCTTTTCAAGAGCCAGTGTAGGTGAAGTGTTCGACTAAGAACAGGGACAGCCAGGCCCAAATTGCTGCTCATCCATGAAAGCTGCCTTCATCCTGTCACTCTCAGATATGCCTATTTCTCAGGGTTTTTACGAGGATAAAAGTGTGTGTGTGTGTGCAGACCATTTACACTACAACGATCTCCTTGGAGATCATAAGTAAACATATCATAAGTTAAAAAAAAAACCTGCAAGTAAACATATCATAAGTACAAAAAACCAGCCCTGCAAGCATAGTGGCTAGTTTCGTGCTGATACCCCTGAATGGCCCCATAACTCAGCCATGAGAGAGAAAGCAGGGGCAGCAGCTAGCTCAAGGCATCCTGGCTGTGTTCTGTGTGGGAACAGTGTTTGCTCCAGCATTCCTGGCATCCATGCCAACAGCCTTGCCTCTCTGGAAGGCTGGCCCCCATGCACTGGAGCAGGGCTGCTGTAGATCAAGGTCAGCAAACTTATATTTTAGATATATATCTATGTTGAGGATGAGTTGGATATAAGACATCTTGCCTGAGGGCAAAGGTTTGAGCTAAACATCTCTGAGGTGCCTATTCAAAATCTTCGATTCTGTGCAATTCCTTCTGGGCAGCAAAACACTTTCTCTTGGAACAGCAGTTCTTCAGAATATAAGCCTAATTGTCCTGTTAAAGCCAGTTCCTCGATTTAGTCTATTTTAATGTGACCAAAAAAGGGAACTTGTGCTGGGGCTCTGCAGACAGGGGGTTGCCTTGACTCTCAGTGGTTCCCCTTGAGTTCTCAAAGGCACAGCAAAGGGGCTGACATCAGAGACGCAGTTGTGTGCACTGTGGGAGGGGGATGACAATGTAATCATGGCCTATGGCAGAGTGGCCTCCAGCACTAGGGATGCATTTGAATGATGCGCGCAGAGAGAATAATAAACAGATGCATTTTGCCCTCCAAGTGTTACAATATTCAGGGTGCCCGTCGTTATAATGACATTTTACTAGGAGGAAAGATTAGAAAGACTGCCAACATTAGTTTAGAAATGCAGATCTGCTCGGGTACTTCTTCTCCTTGACACTCTGCCCATCACAACAAAAGGGATAAGACTTTGTTGTTGACAAGGAGCAGTGGTACTTTCCTGCAGGGGAGCCATGCGGGGAGAAAATGGTCTTGATCTATCAAGGAGCACTCAGCCTATCAGGTAGCAAACATCATAGGCACTCTCCTGCCAGGGGTGCCATTACCAAATTCAAGAACATTTATTGGCATAACAAATCGTTCAAAGCATTCCAGAATTAGTCAAATGATAAAGCATCGGTGCCATTACCAGTAATGATACCCACTGCAGAGGTTTGCAGTAGGGGTGGGGAACATGAAACATTAATTGAACATTACCTCTGTGTTTGCACTCACCCTATAGATGCCTTCCTCAATTGCTGCCTCCACCATGGCTCTCTCAAGCTCTTCCTCTGCAGTCAGATCTCCAGAGATTGCTCTGTGGATCTCAGGAGCAGCTTCTTCTTCAATGGTTCTCAGGCCGGCCTCATTAGAACAGTACAGACGAGAAGTTACCACCACTACCAGGAGTCATTCACATCAGAGAGGGAAGGAGACAGAGAGGCAGCAGGGTGTGATCTAGCCATTTGTCCCAAGATCTCATTTTAATTCCCATGAAATAACCCTGGGGGGTCGGCTCATACACTGTACTCCAAAATCCCACATAGGCATAATCCTGCCAGCTTCCCGTAAGAGATAAATCTGGGTGTGTGCTGATAGAACCAGTAGGGACAGGGAGAAGTATCAACCATAAGTGATCTGACAAGGAGGAAAAAAGCTCTGTGAGAATGTTATGAATGAGATTATCATATGATAAACAACCACTTCTCTAGGCACAAGCTCCAAAAACTCTCACGCAGACACCACAGCACAGAATCTTAGGCCTGTTGTACCATGGCAATTCTTTAGAACCTCACCTTTCATCTTGTTTCCTTGAATCAGAATAAATCTTATAGGATCCCCAGCCTCATTTTCAATTTACCTGGATTTCAACAGCATTCTTCTTGGGCCGATACCCATAATATTCTTCCTGGCGTTTAATGAATTTCCTGAAGTGTTCCTGTATGAGGAAGGTAGCATAGAACTTGCCCACAGTCACCTCATCATCTAGAGGGATGCACACAAATGAAGGCATTAGGATTGCTTAGCAACAGTTATCCTGCCAGGCAGATCATGACAGATTGCCTTGAAACACTGCAAAGGAGAACCACGATAAGTAGAATAACACAAATCCCAGACAGAGGGAATGGAGAATGAGAGGTCGGAAAATCTCTCTTGATTGCTAAATTAAGGACTCACCTCCAATTGGTGGGATGACTTGATCCAGGAGCTTCATGCTTGTTCTCTTCCAGATTTTTTTGATAA
Source organism: Euleptes europaea (assembly GCF_029931775.1). Classification (NCBI taxonomy): domain Eukaryota; kingdom Metazoa; phylum Chordata; class Lepidosauria; order Squamata; family Sphaerodactylidae; genus Euleptes; species Euleptes europaea. The sequence goes on from NC_079313.1 coordinate 82,497,170, forward strand.
TCATCCTTAGTTCTTCATTAGCTTGTTCAAAGTTACCTACAAAAGTATCAGTCAAGCATGTGAACATATAAAGCTGTCTTATAGTGAGGCAGAACATTGGTCCATATTAATCAGTACCGTTTACTGGCAGTGCCAGTAACCCTTGAGGGTCTCAAGCAAAGGTCTTTCCTTGCCCAGCTATTTGACATATTTTTAAAACTGAAAGATTGAACCTTGTGACCACACATGTCATCCATTTCCCTCACTGCCTCTGCTACCTAAAGTTAGCCGCAACGTTTCGCATTATCCTTATCTGTCATCTCCAGCTATATATGCCCAATCAATCAGTACTCCTTTAATTAATTCACCATGTTCACTTGCTGAATTAATCCATGGTGTGATGTTGCAGCCAACCAGTTATTAACAAGTGCTGTACATCTGAGCTTGGCTGTTGGAGTAGGAGGAATGGTAGTGTCTTCTATGACACAAACAATTCCCTTGAACAGTTAATAGAGGTTGATTGATGCTTAAGGGCCCAACCCATCCAGCCATTAAGATACCACCTTGGAACATTGCATGTTGGAAAAACAAGGTTAAAGATCCTGAATTTCCCTGTTATATTAGAGATTTTGATCTTATTTTATTTCAGGAAACATGGGTTGCTTATGAAATTAACTTAAAGGGATTTGAGGTGTTTTCTCTCCCAACACACTAGCTGACTTATTTACAGTAGTTGATAAGACTGGTCAAATCCCCGATTAATAGATAAATGCTATTTTGGTCCCAATATTTTAAAAGGGTCATTATTCACTCCCAAGTCATTATCGACCCATTCGTTTACTCTCCACTGTAGGGAAACTCTAGGCTAGATACTTGGTAAATAACCTCACGTTGAGCAGAGAATTTTAGTCCTTGAGCAAGCAGGTTTTGGTCAAGGAAAATCTTCATTGGATCATTGTGCTGTTTTAACCCATCTTGTAAACAAATACAGTTGTGGGAAGGACTCTAAATTAATGGTGGCCTTTTTGGATCTAAAAGGAGCTTTTGATTCTACACCTAGATAATGGTTATGGGATAAGCTCCTGAAGATGGGGATTGATAAGAGATTATTATACCTAATAAGAAGGCTCCATATATTTACAAGTTGCCAAGTTAGGTACACCCCCTCCGGGGACTTAACATCAAAAATCCTAATTAACAAAAGAGTAAAACAAGGCTGCATACTGCCCCGTACCTTTTTAACCTAAATATGAATGACCTTGCTTCTTTTCTGTGCTCCTCAGATTGCCGTAGCCCAAAACTGGGTTTGATTCATGTGCCATTTCTGTTGTATGCGGACAATGCAGTAGGGTTGCCAAACTCCAGGTACTAGCTGGAGATCTCCTGCTATTACAACTAATCTCCAGCTGATAGATATCAGTTCACCTGGAGAAAATGGCAGCTTTGGCAATTGGAATCTGTGGCATTGAAGTCCCTCCCCAACCCAAATTCCATCCTCCTCAGGCTCCATCCCAAAAACCTCCTGCCGGTTGCAAAGAGGGACCTGGCAACCCTACAATGCAGTAGTGCTTTCACTCACACGAATAGGCCTGAAACATTTACTATCTCGTTTCTTAGATTATTGTGATCTTAACAGACTTACACTGAATTTTGAAACATCAAAAATTATGGTCTTTGCAAAGTCTTGGAGCCCTTTTAAACGGAGTATAAGAGGCAATTTGATTGAACAGGTGAAATGGTTCCAATACTTAAGAATATATTTCCATTACAGAGCCAGCTGGGTGACGCATAGGAAATTTGCAATAGACTCTGCTCATAATAGTGCACTGGCAAATTCTCCTTTACCAAAGGACACCAGTATGTTCCAGCAGCTCTTAAGATTTTTAATGCAAAGCTAAGTTCTCAACTTCTCTATGGAATACCAATATGGATTCATGCCTTAAATCAGGAGGTTGAAAGAATACAATCTAAATTCTCACATAAAATTATTGGAACACCAAAATGTGTTCCTTATGCTGCTTTGTGTCTAGAAACAAATCAAAGACTTATGGACACTAGACCTTGGCTGGTAACAATTAAATATTGGCTTCAGTGGCATTTCAAGGCTGAACTAAATAGTTTTATTTCTCATATGCTAACTGAATCTCAATCATCCATATGGATAAGACCTACTGAGAAAAAAATTAGATCAATAGGAATTTCTTTAGATTCTCTGTATTGCCTCACTGAAAAATCAACGCTTGATGTGATCAGACGTAGACTTTTAGACATATAAATGCAGGAGCTCAGAAGCCATGCAAGTAGTAGATGTTCCGCCTTGAGTTGGGAGCCTTGGCCAAATAGACAATATATAGCACTAGACTTGTCTAATTGCACTGCAACAGCGTAGAGCATATATGCTTGCCAGGCTAAATGCACTACCCTCCGCCTTGTTATACGGAAGATTTCATAAAATCCCGTTTACTAACAGAGATTACCCTTGTGGGAATGGTGAAATAGAATTGTTAATTTTTAATTGTTCCTTCTATGCTCGTAGTCAATCCCAGTTCATTGACCCGCTGTTTATAAACAGGGAATGGATTTCTGATAAAATCAGGACATCCTATCTTATGACCACACAAAACCCCAAAATAATTAAATCAGTTGCAAGGTTTTTGCAGTTAGCAATCAGATATCGTGAATGGTATGCAGTGCAGTATTCCTTAATGGCTGATTTGGGATCGTTTTATCCAATTTTATTTATTTCTACTCGAATTTATCCTAATGTATGTTCTTCTTTTTTATATGCCAATAAAGGTGTGTGTTTGTGAACAAGTGCCATATTATACATCAATGGTGGATGCATCAAAGGGCTGATTTAAATACGGCAAAAAGCCACATGGAAACCACTGAAAAATTCTTATCTGCCTAGGAGCTCCAGTCAGCTGGGGTAATGTTTGAAGGGCCCTTCTCCCATGTACTGGCTGGACGTATGCAGCATTTGCTTGGGCTACCTGGGCAGGGGACGTGGCTGGTGGTAGGGCAGCTGCTTTAGTCTGAGCCATTATAAGGCAGTTTATATGTTTATAGATTGGTGGTGGGCTATCACTGCACATATATATGCCAGTAGTTGGTGCATGTATGTATGTGCTGTCAAGTCACAACCAACTTAAGGCAAGCCCAGCAAGGGGCCTTCAAGTCAAGTGAGAAGCAGAGGTAGCTTGACATTGCCTTCCTCTGCAGTGCTGTCCTTGGTGATCTCCCATCCAACTATTGACCCCACTTAGTTGCCAAGATCTGATGAGAGCAGATCTCATCATGGTACCTTCCTTCCAGAAGTTAAACATAGACACTGGCTTTGTGGAACATGGTGATTTTTGTAAAGCCATTGTTACCTCTATCAGCTCTCAAGTAGATGAACTTCTTAACATTTGTTTTTTGTGAATCTTAGGTTTTTTAAAGCAAAAGAACTACAGATAGGGGCATATTGGCAAGGCTCCACTGAAGCAAATTAGGCTGATTTACTACAGATGAGGAACTGATTCCTTGAGTACTCATGATTAAAAGCAGTAGAAAGGCATTAGTTTGTATTGATTTATAGCATCTTCTGGTTGGCTTGTGTAATTGTATAGTAATGGATTTTAAGGTCAGCAGAGCTTCTACTGGCTTGTAAGGTGACTAATGCTCTTTAGAATTTATGAGATGAATCAAAGCAACTATCAGCACAGAGGAGTTCTCCTGGGCATAGCCATGGGCAGGTTTACTCTCTCACCTTCTGTCTTGATCTTGAGAGCCGTTCTCACCAGAGCAAACAGCGTGGCATTGAAAGTGACGGTACCATCATTATTCAGGGGCATATTCATGCCCACCAGGCGCTGCATAACAAACAGTCACATATGACAAAGAGATACTCACACATGCAGAGCACTTCCCAGCACCCAACCTTTGGTAACCATCCCTGTGTCCTTTGCTCCAACAAAAAATCAGCCCAGTATTCCTATACCTTTTATGTAATTAATATAGTTCATTGCAGTGGTAACTAGGGTGCCATTTTGTGTAAGGGCAGAGTTGGGGTGGAAGTGGACAAGAATGCATAAAAAGAACCTTTTTATGGTTCCAAAGGAAGGTGTTTCCTCAAGGTTACCTTGCAAGCCACACGATGTGGACAAAACTTCCCAAATCCCAAGGGAGGCTGAATTCGTCTCAACAGAGTCACCACATCTAGATGTTTGATGCGTCCTCTAAGAAACAGCAAGAAAACAACCTTTTTTTGTTTGTCTATTACAGAAATGGAATGTCAATCCCTAGTGAAAGCAAGTAATTTGGGAAGTTGGAGAACACAGTTCAGTGGTCTATTGGCTACTTACAACAGCAGCTTCTGCTCTTGCCCTGGTGATCCAGTATATCACTACAAGAATAGGAAATGTCCCAGAAAGAGGAAGCAACCTTCCTCAGAGATATCCCCAAGTCAAAAGTGGGAACCAGTAATTCTATATATTTAAAATATTTCTAACATGCTTTTCTCTCAAAGTGAAACCTAATGTGATGATCGTGAGGGTTTCAGATTCTGCCTTAACTTTAGAAACTTTGGAAAGGATGGCCATAAGCGGAAGCTTCTTACACATATGGCTTTGATATGCAGATGTGCTAAGTATGTTCTTTATAGATACATCTGATTTCCAACAACCAGTGTAAGGAGAAGCGCCCTCAAAGTTCAATGAGTCAGGCTATCTGCTTCATACATTTCACAGAACATGTTTACCAGCACATATTGATGCAATGGAGAACTACAACCAATCCCAGCTTCCTTCTTTGTGTCCATGCATGATACTTGTGTATCATGTTTGATAGATGTTGGACACCCATATCCATATGGGTGTCCAACACTGAATTACCGGTACATTTTGCGCACACTGTGTGAAGTGAGTCTCAGTTCCTTGTCTGTAAAAGATGAGTCCTGTCCTTACCTACAAGAGACACCAGCATGTTTAAAAACAGGATCTCTACCACCCATTTTATCAATCGCTATTTAGTCATATGTGCAGACAGAGGGATCATCCAGGAAACCCCTCTCCCCCCTGACACGTATTATGAAAAACAGCACTGGTATTTATCTAGACTGCTCAGTCTAATGAAGTGGTTGTCATTCTAAGAGCCAATTCTTGAGGGCGAAAGCAAACTGCAGCGGCTGGAACGGCGCAGCCGAGGAGCCTCCTCAGAGACTTCCCAGCAACTGCAGAGGGGGGGAAAAGGCCTATTTTCCAAAATAAAAATAGGAAAAAAGGCTTTTTCCCCCCATAGGGGAAAGCAGGCCTGCGCCACATAAGGTGGCATAGGACTGCCAGCATCCCAGGAGGTGTTCCCGGGGTGAAAGGGATTTGGAAGCTGCCTAAAGGCAGCTCCGTGCCCAGAACACCCTGGGAATGCCTCCTGGGATGGTGGTGCGAGGATTTGTGCCAGAAGAACGCCAGTAGAAGACCCTGCTGGCACCCGAGTCCCCTGCTGTGGCATGGCATCTCAGGGCCGGTGGGGATGCCCTCCATGGCAGCATGTGCCCGTTATCCCAGGATAACTAGGCACTTACGCCACCGTGGGGTCACGTCAGCTCCTAAGCCAACTCGATGCTTTCCATTCTGTAGATACATGTAACTATGACTTTGTTCTCAAATCACTTCCATCAGGACTAACGTCATTAATAATTCTGGGAAGTAATACTGGGCCTTCTTTTCACTGTTAATGGAAACTCAGGTCTGATAGTTACAAGCTTCATAATGAATTCTCACTTGGCTTCAGGGTCATATTCTGCCCAGATTTTTTTGAATTCATCCAGGTGATGTGGACCCAATATGGACCAGTCCCGTGTGAGGTAGTCGAAGTTGTCCATGATGACAGCAACAAAGAGGTTGATAATCTAAGGAGAGATGCATTGGAAGGTAACAAGAGATAATGGTGCTGACTGCTTTACTGGGACAAACAGTGCAATCCTAAAATGACTTTCCTGAGAATAATCCCCAATGAACAGATCTGAGTAGGAGCAGGCCTGCTTAGGATGGCACTGAAAGTCACATGCGCAATTGAAGAAAGTATAAATGAGAGGCAGTGTACTTGGCATGAAAATTTCACCCATAGCAACAGCAAACCCCTCTACTGTAAGGTACTCTAAGCAGTTGAGTAGTCTTCTCTGGCAACAAGGCAAAATATTCAGCACACTATGGGCCAAAAATTTTTTTTCAAGTTCACAGGCAACACCCCAAGTGAAGAGACAAAACACCACAGAAAAATTCTGCAGTGTTGGTTGGTTCAGATCTCAGAAACTAACTAACTAACCAATTTCAAGGGTGTTAGCAGAAAAGCAGTGGTCATACTGGGATGCAGTCAGTGAGCACAAACCGTAATTGAACAACTTACCAGTCACTTCATCTTAGGTCTATATGCGGTGACAAACTGAATTACAGTTTTATGATGATGACAGATCAGGCATATTTTTTTATTTTTCTGACAATATATAAGTTAATTTTAATTTAAATTTAATTTTAATCTAGATATGTATTATCTGTTTATCTCTGACCTTGTGACCATCAATATTATGCCAATAAATGTTATCTGATTCTGATTCAGTCATATGACTCCTTTCCCTACTATATTCCCACTTGAACATAGGTTCCCAGCCTTGGATTAAAAGGACAGGCCTGTCATAAGAGGAGGCGTGTCTGGCCTTTTTCCATGAGTGCTGATGCACTTTGATGGGAAATCGAAATTGACAGAGGAAGGTAGGAGGACATTCTAGGACTACATTACTTTATGGCCATGTTGCTTCAGAACTCAGTATGGACCATGCACATTTGAGAGACTATGAATGGGGCAGACATCAAAACAGTGGTTCAGTCCTTTGAAAAGAATGATTTCTGTTTCTTCAGCATGAACATCTTAAAGGCAATGCAGGTTGAAAACTTCACAATAGCATGACAAAGAAGGAAAGCTTTGCTAAACTGTTTAGGCTTTGTGACAGTAATTGCCTAATTAACTTGATTCAAAGGCATCTTCTCCATTCCCAGGATACTTGTGGTATCAAGACTGGGAAAGGGAAGAGCAACTGGGTTTCCCTGTTCGCTGATACTCATTTTCTGTTGTGTTTTCAAGCCTACAGGTTCTACCAATTTGTTTTGCAATTCAAGGTGTTCTACAACTCCACCGAAGAGGCAGAAAAGAGACAGAAGAGATAAAAACATACCCGATAAGTCCATTGTCAAAGGATTTGCCCACTACATCCTGTCCAATTGAGCATAAAAAGAGTAATATCAATACTGAGTGCATCTAATTCTACTTCTAACTATTCTGTTTCCAGTTCTGTCCTCTGTACAACTCCAGACCATAATGAGTCCAATCTGGATACATAATAGTGTTTTTGGTAAACCCTTAATTCCATGAAAATGAGAATCTCTCTTTTACTTTCAACAGCCAATCCTGAATCTTGGGTGTATTTTTCTATTTCCATTTTCTGGCAAAGACCAATCTGGCAGCAGTAATAATATGTAAGGCTACCATTTGAAGATCTCTAGGGATGTCAGGTTTGTAAGAAATTTATTTTCCCAACCTGGCTGATATAAACATTATCACTTTTTTAAGGAATAGTGGGATATTTAAAAATAAATAAAACTGACAACAAGGAAGTAAGGCATAGGATAAGAAAGGGTTTGGTACCCTCTTACCATATCCCCTTTACTGTTCAAGTAAGTCACCCCTGACACTTTAAATGTGAATGGGGACCTGTTACATTTACTTTAGCCATTAATACTGTAAAGAATTAATGTTTAAATCTTTTGTTTTAATAACTATGAATTGCTGTTTTTAGGATTCTGGGTTCTTTTAGGAATTTTGTGCCTTATTGGATGGGCATTCTAACTGATTAACTGGTTGAGGTTGTTGATTGCTTTGTGTGGGAGATGCCAAACTGTAAATGGATATCTCCTGCAATAGATTAGAGTGACCTTTTCATTTAGTGTTTAATCTCAGCTGTGAGTAGTTAACCACTAAAGTTCTTGGCTTCCTAATCAGGTACTGGATACACCTAATGGAAATTAAGTGTATAAGATCTGCTTTTCCATTCTGGGAATCAGCAACCCCTCCCAGGTGGTCTGAGAGAGGTTCTGCTTATTCTTGTAGGAGGAATGCTGAAGCCAGAATTTTGTTTTGCAACCTGAACCTATGGACTCTGGTAAGAAATTTCTGTATTTTGTTAAACCTTGCCAATGTGTGTTTGGTTAACTGTATGAGCTAGCTTCTTGATAGTTTTTTGTTTTATGAATCTCTCCACTTTTCCAAGGTATTATTGGTTTGCAATTCTTGTTATGAAATAAATTTCCGTAAAATGTTCTAAATTTTGTATGTGGTGCTTTTGTCTTTGTTAAGACTCCAAGCCTGAGTCTGAGATGCCTTACCTTGGCTTGCTACCTATTAAATTACATCTGCCACTCATGTGGAGTAGTGGGGAATCAAACCTGGTTCTCCAGATTACAGTCCACCGCTCTTAACCACTACACTACACTGGCTCTCCAGTGTGTGCTGTTGTAAGTTCCTTGTTTGAAGCGTGACATATGATTGTAATAGATAGACTTGTCACTGTGCAGCAAAAACTGTCCAGGAGAGCAAAAACAACATACCAGGAATGCACATATCATGTAGAAACTGATGAAGTAGAAATAAGCAAAGCTTGTGCCACAAGTGTATTCCTCCCCTGGGGCATAGTCTGACTCGGGGTCACATAGCTTCCCGTAGCTGGCAGCCAGCATGACCTCTTGCCAAGCCTCACCTGTTGCACACCTAGAGAAAGGGATAAGATAAGGTAAGTCCTCCTTTTCAAAATACATTCATTGGCTTAGTAGAAGAGGACTTACAATGTTTTGGAAAGAGAACAGGGATCAGTAGCTTTGGAATCTAATCCAGTACCATGTGAAATAAGCAGCAGTGATCTGACCCTATTTTTAAAATTTCTCTGAATTATCAGAATTTTTTTAAAAAAAATCAAAATCCATGATCTATGGTCTATTTTGGCACCTAGCAGGGTCAAAATGCAGCTACCTGCTCTGAAGCCAAAGGTCATTTTTTCACGGAGGTTTGCTGCGGTTTCACTGTTTTGCCGCACTGCTAATTTTTTATTTTTCATGGCTGTTCCGGGTTTGAGCACAAAACTCGCAGCATCTCAAACCTGTTTTGGCGTGATCTTTGAGTTTGCTCTGCCCTTTCTGTTGCAGAGTTCCATGAAAAACTCCCTGGATTGGGATCTATTCTCCCCTCCCATGCAGGCAAATGTATCCTCCCATTCCTGTGACTCCCCACCCCCATGAACGGTGATTGGACAAGGCGTGCAAGCCAGGGGGCTTTTTTCCTTCCCCCCCCCCATGCACACAGGCCGGATTGGGACCGGCACGCCAGCCAGGAGCCCTCTCTCCTCTCTCTCCCGATGCATAGGGACCGGTGCGCAAGCCAGCGGCCTTCCCTCCTCTCTCCCCCGATGAATCCTGTGCATCCCCAACAACGTAAAAGAATAGAACAAAGGAACTATGGAAATCTTGGGAAAGGGGGAGAGCAATGTGTGCGGATTGGCATGCTAGGAAGGGAGAGTTTGGCCATTTATGTATGGGAGCATGGTAAATAGAAAAATTATATAAGGAAACCAGAGGGACTGGTGCTTGATATTTTTTATTGTGCTGGGGCCATGCCCACAGAGGTGAACCGCACAAGGTAATCTGCTGGGTGGAACTGGGGCGGAGTTGGGGGGGGCATAAACAATGAGCTTGTTGGAAGGGGAGGACTCCAGCAAAGGGGACAGACCAAACCGTTGTTGAATACAGCGTGCTTTAAAATATTGTCGAAGGCTTTCACGGTCAGAGTTCATTGGTTCTTGTAGGTTATCCGGGCTGTGTGACTGTGGTCTTGGTATTTTCTTTCCTGACGTTTCGCCAGCAGCTGTGGCCGGCATCTTCAGTGGAGTAACACTGAAGGACAGTGTCTCTCAGTGTCAAGGGTGTAGGAAGAGTCATATATAGTCAGAAGGGGGTTAGGTTTGAGCTGAATCATTGTCCTGCAAAGTATTAAAGGTAATGTGCTAATCATTGTCCTGTAAGTATCAAGATAATGTGCTAATAAGGGTGTGGTATGTTAATGTGGAACCATTGTATCCTGAAGTGATCTGTTAACATGTGGAATCCAAAGATAATTCGCATGGCTATTGTGGACTGTAGTCTTTGTTAGTCTGGAGGTTTTCAGGACAGGAAGCCAAGCCTTATTCATTCTTAAACTCTCTTCTTTTCTGTTAAAGTTGTGCTGCTGTTTATGAATTTCAATGGCTTCTCTGTGCAATCTGACAAAATAGTTGGTAGAATTGTCCAGCATTTCAGTGTCTTGGAATAAGACCTTGTGTCCTGTTTGGGTCAGTCCATGTTCAGCCACTGCTGATTTCTCAGGTTGGCCAAGTCTGCAGTATCTTTCATGTTCTTTTATCCTTGTTTGTATGCTGCGTTGTGTGGTCCCAATGTAAACCTGTCCACAACTGCAAGGTATACGATATACTCCTTTTGTCTTTTGCTGATCGTAGCATCTGTTGTATTTTCTTGGTGGGTTTAAACACTGTTTGTAGGTTATGTTTTTTCAAAATTTCTCCATCCTATCAGTGACTCCTTTAATAAATGGCAAGAATACCTTTCCTATGGGAGACTGTTTTTCCTGAGTTTTCTGATTTTTGTTTGGTTTAATGGCCCTTCTGATTTCATTTCTGGAATAGCCATTTGCTAGCAGTGCATGATTTAGATGATTTCTTCCTTGAGAAACTGTGGTTCACAGAGTGCTTTGTTCCCATGAAAAACCAAAACTACATTGAGATTGACGGGGATGAATCGCGCCCATGAAATTTTTTTTTAATCGCTTCTTTTTTTTTTGCTTCGCGGCAAGAGAGCAGCAAAATTGTCTGTGAAAAGTTGGCCTAAGTGTTGTTTTTTTACCAGTCTCAATATAGCAGGTGCCTAGCTTACCTGACTTTGTCAGGTACTCACAGCCAGGCAGATAAATGGCTGTTGGAGTCATCCATAAACACACACCCTTGAACCACCTCTTAGCTACGCCCAAAGCCCCAAGGAAGCTAATTTCTAGGACAGGCATATACAGCAGGAGCAACCTATGTGCTGTCTATATTTGAAAATACTTCTGGAGTCTCTTCTCTGGAATTCAGAGCAAACATATTGTAGTAGACATTTTGGATGTTGAATCTGTTGCTTTGTATATCTGAGATGCTTCTAGGAGGCAAGCATTGATGCTTACAGGTATCCAATAATGGATATCTCAAATACGTTTTACTTTTCTAGAAATTCCACATTTTATATTTATTTGTTCACGCATCCTCCATAGTTAATCAGTTATCAGATAATCACTAATCTTCCTGGATGCAATTCTCCTATAAGGCAGGAAAACAACACCTTGTCAACATCTCTGCCTGCATCTTGAGAATTTTGGGGAGTCTCCCTTCCCTGAGTGATCAAGCAAAGTAATGCAGTATTCCTATATGGCTTGACTGTAAGATAGGGTTGCCAGGTCCCTCTTCACCACCGGTGGGAAATTTTAAGGGCAGAGCCTGAGGAGGGCAGGGTTTGGAGAGGGGAAGGACTTCAATGCCATTGAGTCCAATTGCCAAAGCAGCCATTTTCTCCAGGTGAACTGATCTCTATCAGCTGGAGATTAATTGTAATAGCAGGAGATCTCCAGCTAGTACCTGGAGGTTGGCAAACCTAATGTAAGAAGAGGACTTTGACCTCATCTTACTGTAAGTTAGCCCCAGTTCTAACATTGTAAAGGATGCATGATTGCAATTCCAATATAGCTCTCCATAGAGATAACAGAGAAACACCTGTGTCAGCACCACTAGTCTGAATACTTTCCATGTGATCCTGCATGATTCAAACATTCTTCTAGCAGTCTCTAATGTTCTGGGGATGGCAAAACTATTTTCAGGGGTAACCACATGCTTGCCCAAATGTTTAAATGAAGCCTAGATATCAAGTGCCACAACCTCAAGCAGAGAAGTCTTTTCCATCTTTTGGGATCCTTTAGTTAGAGATGGCCAGGACTAGAAATTTGGGTCCTTCTGCAAATAACGCTCTACCAAACCTTTGTAATAGCTCCTTTTTGTTTTAAAGGCTCTTAACTTAAGGGTGGTATGAACAGGAAAAAGAGGGCAACCACACAGGGAGGGTGAAAAGGCCATTCTCTACTGCCCTGAGAACTTTGGAAGTGGTACTACCAAAGCCTAACACAGGAAAGCGTCTATATGATACAGACCTGAACAGTAGCAGCACCGCTTGTGGGAAGGTCTGAAAATTGTTATTCCGATTGATTTGGGTTCCATCCACTAGAGCAACTTTCCCAAACATCTGTAAAGCAGAAGTTTTGGTTCAACTCCCTTGCGCAGACATCTTATCCTGTGTTTCTCTGATCAGGTCATGCTTTTTTATACCATTTTCCTTACGCCTGTTGCTACTCTCCCTTGTTTAGTTCCCCCCCGATTTTTTAGATTGTCCCCCCCCCCCCCGCAAGAAAATCAAGTGATTAAGGTTGTGGGCAGTCCTAATCATACTAACTTGCTTGTATTGCCCTCTTAGTTAGTTTGTTGGTTTAAAATATTTTATAAGGCTTTTATCATTGCCTTTGGCTTGTTAGTGCCCAGTTGAGATTTTTTTGTTGATTATTTATGTTTCTTTTTATAGATACTTAGTAATTTTTGTTTTTATTGCATATGACGACTTGTGGTTTGCAAGCCATGCCAAGAGCCTGTATTGGCTCAGAAGTGCTGGATATGCAGGTTCTAAATAGACAAAGAATAGAGAGTAAATCCTACTGAACTGAAAAGAATATAAGAGCCCTGCTGGATCAGGCCTAGAGTCAATTTAGTGCAACATCCTGTTTCTAATGGTGGCCAGCTAGGTGCTTCTTAGAAGTCCAGGAGCAGACAACACGAAGGCAACAGATGTCCCCCACTCCCGCTGCCTCAGCAATCACTATTCAGAGACATACGGTCCCTGAATCTGAAGGTTCCACTTAGCTATCATGGCTAATAGTTATTGACAGACTTATTCTCAGTTAATTGGCCCTTTGAAAGTTATATCAGCCCCATAGAAATAGTGTTGATTTATTGCTGAATAACATAAACATGTTGGTCTGCAGAACTTGAAGCTGAAAGTCTATGACAATGCATAAATCCCTTTGGCATCTTTTGGAATAAAACCTGTGGCAGTTCAGAGCATGGAGCTTTCGGGGTGTAATGATTTCATGGGTCAGGCGGTGGACTGAATGTAAGGAAAAGCAGGTCTTACTTGATCTCCAACCAAGACTGCTATTGACTCACTGGATGCAGGACCACTATCTGATTCTGTCTTTCCCATCTCCATTATAGGAGAATACTGTGCTCACTTCATAGAATGCACAGTGGAAGATTTCAGGGAACTGAAAATATCCAAGGGAACAGAATGAGTCTACATTTCCTATGAAAGATCAGGGATCTTGGCTGCACCTGTACCAATGGAGTCCAAGCATTTCCTTGAATCCTTACCTGCATCCCAATCACAGCATAGATGAAAAACAGCATCACAATCAACAGGGCAACATGCGGCAGGGCCTGTGGGACAAAGTACAGAAGAATTCAAGAGTCATACGTAGCTCCAGGACAGCAATGAGATGGAAAGGGCTGTCCTGCTATGCTTGTCCTCCCCTCCCACCATCCCATTTCTTTCCTGCATCTGGATCTGGGTTCCTTACACTCTCAGCTAGTGCGTGACACACACCTGGAAGGACTTGATGAAGGTCCAGAGTAAGTTTCGAATGCCTTCTCCTCGGCTCAGCAATTTTACCAGCCGCAGGACCCGGAAAAGCCGAAAGAAGGTGATAGAGATCCGCCCATTCTCATCATCACCTGTGGAAGGAGGCTGCAGGAAGAGCAATCTCTTAGGCAAAGAGTACAAATGGAATCGGGCAGAAGGAGACAGACTTCAGGAGTGGAACTGATTTGTTCAGCAGGCTTGTCACATTAACCAGCTGCTGCTTGGTCTACGGATATAGCCCATAGCAACAAACACAGCAACCATTGCAACATGGGTAGAAGGAGGGCCTCAGGGCCAACGGCATGCTAAAGGGGAAGGAAGGATTGTACTACTCCACTAATGGCATGCTAACTCAAAAGGTTTGGAATAGGGATTAATGCCACCCCATCATAGTTTCCCAACAGGAAGATGAGTTTTTTGGGCTTGGTATTTCTTCTGAAGCTATAGGTATCACACCCTGATGGTTCTGAAACTGCTGGCTGCTATTCTATGGAAATTAAGGATGATTCTGCATCATCAGGGTCAAACTATCATGGCAGTGTTGAGAGCAAACACACAGAGCAAACACATTCAGTATGGAGCCAATCCAACTCAAAGCTCATCTACGGGCTTGTGTTTGTGCAGACATAAGAGCAAAATATTTATTCCAGAAAGTGGCTCCTACAATGCAGAGTTCAGTGTAATATCTGCACGTGTTGGGATCTTCAGTTCTTGCTGTCGCTGCTTCTACAGTGAAACTGCACAGAACGGGCTTGCAGGATGGACCAGAAATGGAGGTTAGATGTGCCCCCCCCCCACACTCAGTGACATATTTGCTGGTACTTGCTGTCCACTGGCAATGTCACCAATAGGGCAGCCATAGAAATATTCCCACTGCAGTGCTAGAGGTCTCATTCAAAAAAGCTGCACCTTGGAAGCTGTGACTTCTAGGCAACAATATATTTCCCAGGTCCTACAAAATGCAGAAGGCTATATAGTCTTATTAACCAACCACACATAATGAACCAGCTTCTTACTTCTGGATAACTTGTGGCAAGCAAATTTTTATCTAGGTTTTCATATCTGTCAGGCAGGAGGAAAATGGGAGGACAGGCAGGAACAGCAAATGTTGTGGTACATTTGGTACAGTTTCCAAACTTTGTAATTTAAATGCACAAAAGGTTCTCATATTGTGCTAGTTCAGTTGGTAAAAAACCAATATATATTTGTAGTGTAGATATGCCCTGATTTTCCAAGTTTAAGGTTGGGAAAAGGTACCTTATTTACTAAAGGGTTTGACCCATTTGATTCCTTTGCTTCGAGTTAGTGCTGACGTTGCCATATGGACATATCTTTAGATGTGCTTTCCATCTCTCCCTGAAGACTTCCTTTTGGCATCAATTTCATGCAGCTCATACCAACACAGCAGGACACAGCAACATGGAATGGTCTACAAGGGGGGGGGGGAGAGCACTATAAAATAAAAGGTTGTCCACAACAAGCTCATGCAGCTGATATTTACAACGCCATTACAGCCACCGCTTAGGCAGTACAATCCGCCTCTGGAAGCAAGAACAGTCTGTCAAGAGAACAAAAGAGTCAACCAAAGAATCCCACACCTTCAAAGGGTGAGAAATGAGGAAGAGAGACTGAAGGAAAGAGACAGAAGGATAGACTGGATGAGCAGGAGGGATTGCATTTCACAGAGGGAGATCAGGTGAGATGCCAATGATAACCATTACAAGGAGGACAGGCAAAAAGAAGGAAAGGATAAAGGGCTTGGGGGAATAATGCATGAAACATTGGGGGAAATCGATCATTACCTAGTGCACAGGCTTGAAGAGAAGAGCACTAAGCTGAGAATTGCTACTGTCTGGAACAAAGTTTGGAATTTTAGGAAAAGTCAAAGTTTGAGCTTTGTGAAAAGACTGGGGCACATATGCCTCTTTGGCTACTATTGAAAGACCTGCACGCACTTAAAAATAGGCACTTGCACCTGTCTATGACACACGGTCAGCTGCAGTAACATGGTCCAGAGACCATTAGTGAACTAGACTTCAAATTCAGGCCAGGTGTAGTTCATGGTCACATCTTCCAACTCCCAGCATATCTCCCACCTTGTTGAGTTCTTCAGCAAATGTTAGTTCTTTCTTCTGTACGTGAAGGTAATCCAAAGACCGGACCAAATGACCTGGAGAAGAACGAACAGCAGCCTTCTACAGGGTTTTACAAGGTGGCCTGGTTCAAGAAAAAATCTTGTGGCACCTATGAAAGACTGTTACAATATCTAAATGTACACATTTGAAAATTCTGATGCTACAACTGACATTTGAGTATTTCATTTTACTACTTGCCCAAAGTGGTGCCACTGAATCCAGTAACAAAGAAATGAATGTGGTGGATTGCTAGATCAGTGCTCTGGTCTTTTCTTTTTCTCGACTAAAATCTTGTTTGGACAATATGTTTCTCTTATCCAAAGCAACATACGAACTTTATTAAAGGCCCAGACATAATGCCAGTGGCATTTTAAAACCACTGGTGTTATTTATTCTTGGATGAGAGGCCATCAACAAGGACATCTATTAATTCATCTAACGAACTCACCTAACGGGGGTTTACTGAACATCAATATACAGGTAAATGAGACAAATGGACAAGGAGGAAGGAAATAGGAAGACAAAAGAGGAAGCACAGAAAGGGATAGAGTGACAGGTTTGCAAGTATCTGTGGATGGAAGAACAGAAACAATAATGAAGCTCTGATTAGGATGGAGTCGGTAGCTATTTCAACACAGGGCTGTGATTTTGTCAATGCCAGAGGATGGGGTACAGGGTATTTGATGAGAATCATGGTCCAAATATTACCCCTATTATTCTTCTGCATTTTCCAGCTCTCAGTTGTTCAATATGAAGCAGCATTCCAGTGTGGCAGATAAACAGTCCATGGAAAAAATGAAATCAGGGCAAGAGCTACTCTTTCTCTGACAGTGAAAGAAAATAACAGATACCAAGCGTACTTACCAAGCCCCAGATTCCTAATCTGCTTTCTCAGATTCCATTAAATTTTGCCCCTTTTCATCTTAACTGCTCAACACCTTGATCTCCCCTCTGAGACTTTTGGCCATCTTATGTGCCAAGCCATGTTCAGTGAGAGCATTATGTAGGATGGTAGGTTCAGTGTAAAGCAAGTAGATCAAATCTACTAGCTTTAGGGTTGTAAACATCATCACAAAATGTGCAGATCTTTTTGCTGGTGATGTCTAAAACCTGGCTGATTCTATAAAGAGGCACATCACATTTCTCCAAAGGTTGGATACATAAAGCAAGACAGTGTTCAAAAATGGAAGGGGGAGATGGTTCTGGCAAGACTTCTTAGAAGTATGGAACTGGGTACAGACACAACTGATGAATATTATGTTCTAAGTTGATCTACTTCTACAGCATTTCTGGAAGCTACAGCTAACTAACTGTAAATGCATGCATTAGCGCTGGTCACACAAAGGCACGAGGAGGCATTTTTAATCCAATAACAGCTGTAGTTGCCAGTATGCTCTCTTTATATGCGACATACAATGCATGTGCTAATCCACCTATAGAATGGTTTAATATTCTGTGGTGTATATTATAGCATCCATGCATACATGTACAGAAGGCAAAATTCACATATGCAAGTGTTGCCGAAAGATATTCACACTAAGCACATATAGAAAGCAGCTACTTGGATCATGGTTGCCATGGTGGTCAACAAGGCAGAAATTCTCTGCAGGTACCATGAGGCAAACCATCTCAAGCTTCAAACTCAGTTTGCCAGCTGTATGTTCCTTGCCAAGGGTATACATTTAAAGAGCACACAGAGATGACAGGACAGGTAAAATCTCCTGGGCATGGTGGCTCTTGAGGCTACGATCAAGGACAAATCATAGTGCTTCTTGGCAGAGATGTCTAGGAGTCAGAATTCATACAAGGTTTCCTTATATGTGAGAGACACCTGTCATTCCCTTAACTCAACAATCACAGCAATCCTGACCCATTCTGGATGCTGCTGAAGCTGGGACATGGATGCTGTCTGGTGTAAAGTCAGAAGTTTAGCTCAGACATACAGGGTTTTTTCCTGTGGGAAGCTGGGAGACCACATGCTGCTGCATCTCAAGAGCTGCTACTTGTTTCCTTCCTTCCTCAAATTTCCAGTCTTTACCACCCTCCAGTGTTGGTTACTCAAACTGCAATCCCTGCAGCTGCTCTAGTTGTACTTACATCAATCTGACTAAGGATGACATCAATGATGCTGCCAATAACAATGAGGAAATCAAACACATTCCAAGGGTCCCCAAAGTAGCCCTGAAAAAAGAAAGGAGACAATGGGCTACAAAGAATACAGAATAAGCAGGAGTGCACCAAAAAAAGAGGAAGACCCATAGGGAGAATGGGACTATTTTCCATGTCTTTTTAGTACTTGTCCAACACAGGAACCCATCCTGAAACTTCAGGCTTATAAGATGTCAGGATTGAAAACTGACATGCACCCCCTCCCGACAACCCTACAAATCTCCAGCAGTCTCTTTGGAGTGTCCCCACTAAAGAGTTTACGTTGCACTGGCAACCTTGTGCATCTACTTCCCACTCACCTTCGCCTTGAAGGCTATAAGTTTAAGAATCATCTCCACAGTAAAGAGCAAGGTGAAGACCACATTGAGAACATCTGAGATCTGGTTCATTGTTTCTGACTGATTGTAATGCTGTAGAGATAATTGAAAATTGGTTTGTGTACAGCACTCCCAATGAAAACCTGCAAGAAGGAATCTTTGCAGTTGTAGGCAACAGAGAAATGCCTACAGAACAAAGAATGGTGGCAGTGAGGCAGCTGAGTTAATGAAAAGATTCCCGTACCGATAATCTTTTGGCAATATTTTGCTCACTAGCATTTCCATGGCTGGAACAGTAGCACAACTGAGGAACTGAAAGACTCGCCCATATTTGCAAGCACAAGATCAGCAACTGCTCCCTAAAGGGGCACAGATTTGCTACTCTTCTTCCATAGGCCAACTTTCCTTAGGGTCCCTCTACCACCACGCCATACTGCTACCCCTCAGGTGGGTGGGAAGTCTTCTCATCCATACCTGCATGCCTAAGCAGATGGTGTTCAACATGATCAAGAAGAACATGAGATATTCAAAGTAGGAGGAAGTCACCAGGTACCATATCTGGTATTGGTAGGGGTTCTTAGGAATGTAACATTTCAAAGGCCTTGCTTTCAGTGCATACTGGACACACTGACGCTGTAGAGAGAAAAAGGCAAAATGTAAAAGGTCAAGCAGTGTCATACAGAGATCATTCTTAGGATCTCCCCTCAAAGAGGTCTAGTTCTCCAGGTCTCTGAAGTTTACCAGCAATGCCAAATAATTTATCTGGCCTGTTACCTTCCTAAACAGCTTAAATGGATTTCCTCTCAAGGATAAATGGTTTGTTATGCATCGCTAAGGGAGACCTGAGCTCGAACAAGCATCAAGACCACAAACTCAACTACTGTCACCCTGGGACTCCTATCCAGAGGCTGACTTTTTGCAACTAGGGGTGTGCATTTGGAAACTCCCAAGCTGGAATTAGTCCCCAAATTCCCTATTTCATTTCAGCTCAGGGGTATCTAAAAAGATCCTAACGCTCCTGAAATCTAGGTAGTGGTTTGGGTCTGGGAGAGGAAGCAGGAGCAGTGAGGGAGGAGAGAGAAAGAGGCCAAGCGCATTGCAGTCTGTCTCTGTTTAAAAGGTGCTCAAATGGCTGCAGCAGCATTGGCACCACAGCCCAGGTCTCTTTCTTCTCCCTCACAGTTCTTGCAGCCTCGGGGGGGGGGGGGCAGCATGTGCACTAAATATTAGCATTTTGTTACTTTAAAAATTCCATAATTTTTGGGTTCCTGAACCTGAAGAATGTCCCAAAAATGGATTTCTGTAATGGTATAAATACTCTCAAAATTTCAGGATACCGAAAATCATGCCCCTCCTGAAACAAAAGTAACATGAATTTTTTTGAAGTGCACACCTCTACCTGCAACCCTAACTGATGGTGACAATTGAAGCTCAGTAACACCCAAATCAAAGAAAGAGCAACTGATAATGAATGTTCAGGTTATATGGTAGCTTTCTTGATCATCACCAACCAACAGAAAAAGATACAAGAGTGGTTATGGTTTGGTCTTTCTAAGCACCAAGCAAATCTGCTACTGCTACACTTAGATTGTATCATAAGACATCTCTCATGCAACCAATCCATCACACAGTTCAAAAGGCAGCCAGTTGCAGAGTTGTTACTGATCCTGGGTGAATGACCCAGCTTCATCCTACTCATTAATAAAAACTTTGGTGCCTGATTTTTGTTCATTTCACAGCTTCCTGTCTGATCTCTTGTTTCTGCTCCTCCTGAAGCACAATTTTTCTGTCTCCCCCCACCTTGGCAGTTCAAAATGCTGCCCAAAATCCTGGTATTGGAGAAGAAAGGACCCCAAGGAACAAGACTGCAGGGGCACTGGGGGCTGCTGGAGGGGGGCAGGAAAATCATGCCCCATGAGTGGAAACCCTTTCACCTGTAGAAATGTTCATCTGGATCCAACTTAATATCTAGTTCAGGTCATGCCACCTCTGCTCAGAGTCCACATTGCCATACCTGGTTCTTGTCGAGTTCACAGTCTTTGTACTCTGTTTCCCCTTGCTCCTGGAAGGTTACAATGACAAAGCCTACAAAGATGTTCATCATGAAAAAGGCTATGAGGATGAGATAGATAATGAAATAGATGGCAATGCCCATGCGATAGTTGTATATAGGGCCCATGTCCTCGTGGTGGGTATCAATGGCTCTGTACAGCAGCCTGTAGGGGATAACATAGCAGTCCAGGTTAATAGGCATGGCTTTGAAGAAGCGATGGTGGAAGTCTTAAGCATCTGGCGCCTCCATGTATGGGTTGATAGGTGCTCACTCTCAAAGGCCTTTTCCACATGCACATTTTATAGCTGAGTAAATGCAACTTTATTATGTGGAATGCAGGCATCCCTCTTCAAAGTAACACTGGGGGGAATATAATATTTTCCAGTACTCACACCACAAAAATATTGTGAGAATTGAGAATAATGCAATCCTTACTCATATCAATTGCAGAAGACGCTGCAGTGGTTGCCCAAATGACTTGTACACCTACTGATGCGTAGCAACAATGTCATCCATCATTAGTGATGTTCCTCCTTCCCCCCAAGCCAGTTTGGTTGCACAACACAGCTAAATCAGGCAGCACTTACCGGGGCCATCCCTCAAAGGTGGATATGGTGAAAAGAGACATCATGGCCGAAAAGACATTGTCAAAGTGGAATTCATTATGAAACCATTGCCGCTCACTAAGAACCATCTGCGTTGGATCTTCATCAACATATGAGATGAACTGTCCCCTGGGAGAAGAGAAATAAACAAATGTGGTTTTTGAATCGATGTTAGGCTGATGTCACTCAAATTGAGACAGTTGCTCCTGGTCTTAAAAATGGTAAAAAATGATTTCCTCAGTTGATCTACTTATGATGAGTCCCTCAACATTCATTTTTGCATATGTGTTGTTTTTGTATATGTGTTGTTTTTGTATATGACAGGGATATTTCAAGAAATGGCAGAGAGATAGAGCCAATGCAGTACAGTGGGTCCGAGTGGCACTCTAGGACTGGGGAGGGGAGATCATGTGAGTCCTAATTCACACTGAGCCCTTTGTGTGACCTTCCATCAGTCACATCTCTTACAGCTTAATAGATAATAGCTAGATTATCTTAGAATTTACCCATCTAGCTTTGTGAGTTCACATCAAGGCGTTTTGGAATTTAAAATTTTATTTTAAAATCAAGTCAAATTTTACACACAAAACCCCCCTCATATAAGTATAAAAATCAGTCTTAATACATTTTACTCGTTATTTCTACATAAACTACCTTGTTCCTATTTAAACAATATTATTCCTGAAGCCACATCTTCTCCTTAATTCAAATCCAATTTAAGATTTCACTCTATGTTGATTCTGTGGGGGGGGGATCATTCCAAAAGACAAGGAAGAGAGTCCAACATTGAATATATAGCCTGTTCATTGAACTTCTCATGACTGTCCCCTTTTAATATAGTGATTTTGTTCAGTAATATGACATCCTATAACTTAAGTAGCCAGTTCTCAGTATTGGGTGCTTGCTTCCAGCATTTACCTAAGATAATTATTGCGGCTGCCAACATTTGCCATATTAAGCACCACTTACAATTGTGTAAAACTATGTCATTGAATCCCAACAGGCATATTAAAAGCGACTTAGGAAGTTTTACCCTTGTAATCTGGCAAATTCTTTCCATCACCCTTTTCCAGTACTAGAGGACAATTCCATCACAAATGGAGCAAAGTACTAACAGATTTACTACATTTCCAGCATATATTAGGAGTTCGTAAATAGTAACTACTGATAGCTGGAACTGACAGGCAACCCTTGCCTTTAGAAGCTTGCACCAAACTTTTCTCTATTCCCTGCTTTTTGAGCTTCAACAGCCTTTGACTTTATTTTTCAATTGTGACAGAACAGACAGAAACAGGGGGACAGCTGAAAAAAGAAATAAGCATTTTGGTAATATTTCTTATTAATTAGTGTTTTCTTCCCCAACCAAGATAACTTTAGATGAGTTAATAATTGAAATTCTCTTCTGTCAGTCTAAGTTAAAACCAATTAATATTGACTTTGCTGCACTGATTTTATACCCAGACACTTTTCCAAATGTTTGCAGTCTTGACCAATCTAAATACAGAACTATACTCTGACTGTACCATAAACGTTGTCATCGGCATATAATAAAGCTTTGATCTTTCACTTCATCTTGCCTCGCCATCAAGGCCAAACCCTCAATATAGGCATTTTGGATTATTATTTTTTTAACAAATATTTTTTTGTTTTCCAATTTCTAATCTAACAAATACAAACAACACAATACAAACACAATTTCACAGATGTACATTACATAAACACTACAGACTACATTTAATAATATACTTTTCTCTGGGTGGGCATAGCCAATTTTTTGTGATGCCATTCTATATTCTTCCCTATATAGACTGTAATATTTTAAACAAGTTGAAAATATACTACTAAACATAATAACCTTCCTTCACATAATTATATACTTATTTCTAACATTTGATTAACTATATTTTAGGATTATTATTATTGATGGTTTTTATGCTGATGAATTCTCAGGAAGGGGGGGAAGGAGAGAAGGAATAATGTTTACCACATTTCAAAATTCAAAACAAAACCAAGTTTTCTCATATCTTTGTCTTGCAAGACCATCCGCACAAACTGCATTGCCCTAGGTTTGAAATTTTAACAGTTATTGTACACAATGGCACCATACAATGTTCAGTGGGCTATATAGGAAGTCATCCGTGCTTGTTTTTTTTTACCAATTTCTTCATAATTAAACTAGATATTTAAAAAAATGTGCAGATTCTACCAAAAGTGGCAAATCTGCATTTCCATCTTGTAATATCTAGTAGTGCTTACTGCTGTTTGATCCACACCTTAGGCAGTCCACAGAGTGGAAATGCAGACTTTCAAAAGATGTGATGGGAACAGTTCCCAGGCACGCAATAGCCTGACTGTGGTGTATAAGGGCAGTTGGCATTCGCTTCCCCACTGCACTGCTTTCCTGTCCTGAATCCACCCCAGGAGACAGTATTTGCCCTACTGGGAAAACCAACATATACTGATGGCTACATATAAGCTTCTGCAGAAGGGCAAATCACTGTTTTGTGGAGGCATTTCAGGTTGGGGTGGATGCTTAAGCCCTCTCTCCCTTCACTCTGTGGTCCTGAGAAAGGAGGAGTATAAATAAAATAAAATAAATCCAAATTGGGCCCCTGAGAATTGAGTTCCCAGCACAATACTCCAGGCACATCTCTGATCCCACGTCACTGCAGTGGCCACGAGTCTTCCATGTGAACTCTGTAACCTGTCAATATGCGTTATGACACTATTGGTACAATCCTAAGAATACTTTCCTGGGAGTATACCCCATTGAATAGATTTGAGTAGGATTCTCAATAGTTTTGCTTAGGATTGCTCTATATGATGTTGATACCCCCACCAGTGGCAGCCAGTGATGTGGTGTTGCAGAGAAAAATGTAACAGCATGAAGTCGCATACCAAAAGGTAGGTTCAGCTAAATGTTAAAGAAGGCACAACCATTGATTCATTTTCTGTTTACAGTTGCAGCAGTAGTAGACTAATGTCTAGGTTGGCACTCTCGCTCTTATTATACCATGATCCCACAGAAGGACATACTAGGTCACCAGAGGGTAGCTTACCTGCACTCCTCTTCAGTCATCTTGAGTGGATCTGTGCAGCTGTAGAACTTCCCCTACATTTAATCAGAGATCCCAAAAAGGACTGATTTTAGTACAGTCTCATTTGCTTGACAGTCCTGAAAAGTGCAAGTTTCCAGCTACTCAATGCCTAGACAAAAGTTACCATTGTTGAAGGAGAGGAGGGTGGCAATGAGTGATCGA
Organism: Euleptes europaea; assembly: GCF_029931775.1. Classification (NCBI taxonomy): domain Eukaryota; kingdom Metazoa; phylum Chordata; class Lepidosauria; order Squamata; family Sphaerodactylidae; genus Euleptes; species Euleptes europaea. Next base: position 82,521,529 of record NC_079313.1, read on the forward strand.
GAGTTTGTCATCTCTGCCTTTGGTGCTGATATATGCCCAGGAACACATGAAGTTACTTTATACTTACTGAGTCAGATTATTGGTCTATCAGTATTGTCAAATCTGACTGACAGCGAGTCTCCCAAGGTCTTCTGTAGAAATCTTTTACATCACAGACTACCTGATTCTTTTAAATAGATGCCAGGAACTTAACCTGGGACTTTCTGCGTGCAAAGCAGGTGCTCTCCCACAGAGTCGCAGCCCCTTCTTGAGGAAGCCATTTAGTTTTGGGATGGGCTAAGATCCTGCCAGTTCTATTTACACAGTGATTGATTGTAAAATAGTTCACTGGAAAAAAGTAACCCATTTCAATGACATTATTGTGTCAGCTCCCTGGATATGTGCATATCATCAACTGACCTAGAGTGGCCTTGACTTCATTCCTGTTTTGCACATAACTTACAAGTTTCCTGCATAAGTCAAGGAATCCTGTTCAGTTATCCCTGCACCAAACCTAAGCTATTCTTCACAGCCAGGTTCTAACTGTATAAGTGGATGGAAACCTCCCTTAGCCACCAGAAACAGAGACCTAGCTACAAAGCTGTGCCAGAAGATTACAGCAGCTAAAACTTTCCATTCATGAGATTTTCAGCATTTGAAGACCATTAGTCTATACAGAGTCTGGGAAGGTAGAGAAATTTGATGCTGCTGGAGATAGGAAAGCATTCCTTTCCACCTCATTCACAATTCTGATTAAAGTTCTGGCTCCCCTTTCAGCAGCAATCCATGTACCAACATTTATACTACAGATGTTAATATACATGTCACAAGAGAGACATTTCCCAGTGCATTTTCCAATCCCAAATTTGGGTTATAACTGTTGGAAAGCATGGTTTTAGTCACCCCCTGAGTAACATTAGACAGTTTGTGAATTTCTGGACATGGTGGTCCAGTGATAAATTTGACAGTTGGGAAAGGTGTAGTCATCTCCTTGAGTAGCCGTGTTAGTCTGTCTGCAGTAGTAGAAAAGAGCAAGAGCCAGTAGCACTTTAAAGACTAACAAAAATATTTTCTGGCAGGGTATGAGCTTTCGTGAGCCACAGCTCACTTCTTCAGAAGAAGTCTGAAGAAGTGAGCTGCGGCTCACGAAAGCTCATACCCTGCCAGTAAATATTTTTGTTAGTCTTTAAGGTGCTACTGGACTCTTGCTCATCTCCTTGAGTGTAGGGAACGTTCTCTTGAGGGGTTCTGATGTTCTCCTATGCCCGCATTAATACGTTTTGCTCTAAGTATTCTTTACATGATCAAGGGTTAATCCTGTTAGTGAGGGCAACTCAGGGAAGAACCTCGCTGTAATTAGGAGCTCTTGAGATGTTTGTTTTACCTCAGAATTTCATACATAATAGCATGGTCATTACCTTGAACAAGCAAAGTTTTGTGAATACCACAGATGACAAAATTATATGAGGAGTGACCAGATTGAAGGCTAACATACTTCTGGATTCCTAATACAATTATTATTGATTCAGGACAGAAACCCTGAACCATTGATCTCTGAAGCAACCTCACCTATCCCTAACTAGGTAAACAAGCTCTAACATGCTTGGGAAATAGGACAGGGTCTGCAGTTTATCTAGGAAAGAGTTTTACCTTGAAGAGCTGGACCCCAATGCAGGCAAACATGAACTGCAGTAAGGCAGAGACCAATACAATATTGCCAATGGTCTTGATGGCCACAAAAACACACTGGACCACATGCTAGAGAGAGAGGGAGAGAGAGAGAGAGAGAGAGAGATTGGCTGGATTTGATCTGGCCATCACGTGGTGGAGTTTTCCAGATAGTCAGATACTATAATGCCTGATAAATACAATTCAGCAAATTATAAACAGAAACAGGTTTGCCTAGTTCACTGATCAACTTAAGGTCATTTTACTCACTTAGAAGTGGGAAATCATCACATATTCCCCCTGACATTTCCTATTTCTGGGCTAATGAGCACATAGCAGTATCTCCACCTCCCTGCTCACCTTTAGTCCCTTTGCTCTGTTAATGGCTCTCAGCGGTCGCAGTACTCTGAGAACCCTTAGGATTTTCACCACTGAGATGGCACTGGATCTGTTGCCGGAAACGGGAAAGACATTTCAATGAACGCAGACATTTGTGCTCATGACACACAGTCTCAGTCCTTCCCATAAACACAGCATCCTTAGAATGTTTCTAGCAGAGGAGTGAGGCACTTTGTGGAAGGGAATGCTATAACTTGGCCACCACGTGGCTTGAAAAAGCTCTTCAGAAGGACATAATCACTTTCACGGTCCTGGCAGGTTCATTTGACAAGGAATTATCACACAGAATTGTCATCAAATGTACACTGGGAGGCAGCTGTAAAGTGATAATTACTATCTGAATTGCTGTCAGACTGAACATACTCCCAGAGCATGAAGCCAGGCATCAGAACTCCAGTCCCTAATCCACCATCAGTAAGTGATAGAAACTAAGAACTCTATGAAGGAGCATTTGTAATTGATGAGAGGAGGAATAAAGCATGCCAAGGGATAATTATGCATAATCAACTAGCAGGATTAAATTGTAGAAGCTGATTGTACCTCTAATTTCCATCCTGAAGTGGAGGCAAGAAAGAATTTATTTTACTCTTAGGGTGAAAACGCACAGTCGCTTTAGCCTCCTTTATTCCCTGTTTCATCCAGGATTGAACGCACGTTCGGCAAAAACGCACGCGTTCAATCCTGGCTGAATCCTGGCTGAAACAGGGAATAAAGGAGGCTAAAGCAACCGTGCATTTTCGCCCTTTGTTTTAATTGTTGATAACTCTGGTGATGAATACTGTCTGCTGCTTTTGGATTCCGTTTATTTCCCAACCCCAAGCAGCTCCTACTCACCAAGGTCCAAGGTGTAATCATAACATCTTTCTTAAATTTCTTCAGAAATACATATATCTTTATTGTATTTCTTCGTGTTCGCTAATTCCCTACTCTCTAGTAACACACAACCATTCTTCATATAATTATATTCCACAGACCCACAGTTTCTGCCAAAGACACATGGTTGGTCTAATTTCTACTCCCCCCTCCCAAAGCATTAGCACAGCTGGCTCAGAGTCCACAAGAAATAACTGAGCAGCCCTCAAGAAAAGCAGTCCTTCTGTTGCAGGCTTACTTTAGTCCCTGGGAGATGAGGGAGACAGCTACCACAAGCAAGTCCAGGATGTTGAAGTAGTTGCGGCAGAAGGAGCCCTTATGAAGAAAGGCACCGTAAGTGGTCATCTGTGGGGAGCAAGAAAAGCTGTTTAACTTTTGGGAGACCCAATTCTGCATGAACCAATCATTCTCAGGCAACCACGACACCAACCAATGTTCTAACATGGCCAAATTATCTTGTGAATTTGGCCACTGAAAGAAGCATCCTCATGGGTCTTTTATGCATGGGTTGGATCTCCCTGCTTGGACCTGGGTTCATTGCACATTAAAGTAACCTTCTTCAAATGCTTTTTTATGCGGCAGTTGGGTTTGTGGGGAAGGAAATCTTCTCTCATGGGAAGCACTGCGAAGTGAGCCAATTACAGAGCAGCATTTAAAGGAGTGGGACTTGATTTGAACTTGGGAGACTGTTTTTCTGTATTCATGGTTCGATTAGCACACAGTTTCATCCCTGATCATTCAAGCCAATGCATACAGTTTCCCCCAACCTGGGTTACTTTAACGTGCGATGAACCCAGGGCCAAGCAGGGAGATCCAACCCATGCATAAAAGACCATCGTGCATACTGAAAAATTTGATCCTGGCTGAAACGGGGAATAAAGGAGGTTAAAGCGACCATGCATAAAACATCATAGAAAGGCGGACACACAGAAGAGAAAACTTCCCTTTCCCATTCCTAGCTCTCACTGCCCTCTGGAGTGCCACACATTAACCAACCATCATTGCTACCCCTCCAATAACCTTTTTCTGGTCGAGAGCTTTAGCCTCCAACTTGACCACAGGTTACTGAAGAAGAAGGTGTGGTGAGGAAAGCCCTACACTTCTATCACATATCAGGCTGACGTTCGAAAAGGGAAGTCCCACTTTCATCACCATCTGCTAAATAGACAGGTGAAGAGACTTAATTTCAGCTCTGGATGCTCAAAGAATGAGGGGACCTGAAACACGAAATCCCTTAATCTAATTCAAGCCCTGGCAGATGTATATCCAGTCCCATTAAAAAGCACATAAAATGAACATGATGAGGATCTTCAAGTGAGAATTTAAACCCTAAGTAACTTACCTTAAGAACGATTTCCACTGTAAACACAGAAGTGAAGACAATGTCAAAATATTCTAGGATCTGGAGACAAACCACATCCCCCAGAGAGAGAGGGAATTAGTTTTGTAAATACAATTGACTCAAAAAATATTTCAATTTCAAATTGTGCTTTTACCTTTTGTATGCATTCTCAGATGAAACCCAACCAATGAAAATATATACATACTTCTTTATAGCTAAGGTTGCCAGCTCTGGCGTTGGGAAATACATGGAGATTTGGGGAGTGGAGTCTGTGGAGGGTGGGGCTTGGAGAGGGGAGGGGAGTATAATGCCATAGAATCTACCTTCCAAAGTAGCCATTTTCTCCCGGTAAGCTGATCTCTGTCACCTGGAGATCAGTTGTAATTCCAGGAGGTCTCCAGCCACAACTTGGAGGTTGGCAATCTTATTTATACCTAACTGACACTTGTAGTCATTCACATTCACTGTGGAGTCCCCACATATGCCCAGCAACTTTGGTACAATAAACTTGTATGGATAGTACTCTACAGAATGATTATATGAATATTTTGGTTTATCCTAGGACAATAAGATATAGGAATTATCTTATAAAGGTACGATCCAATTAAGCTGTCATTATTTTCCTGTGCCTGATTTTCATTTCTGATTGCATTTTAACAATGCATTAATTATTACATCCCATAGTCTTTCTCACTGAGAAGAAAGATCTACTAGAGCGTTTGAGGCAGGGCTCTTCTTGGTGATGTCACCAATTATGCAGAACAATCTCTCTAAGGAGACCTATCAGGTAACTTTCTTATTGAGCTTTAAGAATGTTCTTCATCTTGCTTTGTTTATTCGGTTTTCAAAGTGGATTTTATCCCTGTCGCTTGAGTACATTTAATTGTTACCTTCTGCTTACTTTATGGCTGCCGCACGTTAGCTGTGTTTTTAGTGACTTTTTAGAAAGGTAATTGGTTAATCTGATGATTAAAATGGAACATAATGAACACTGGAGACATAATGTTGTTGTTCATATTTGTCTCACACTTACAAACCAGTCACTTATAACCATCTGCAGCCTTTTCTCATTGGCTTTGGCATATGGCCCCAATTTATTCCAGGCAGTATAGTTCAGTCTGGATCATCCACTATCACCATGCCACACAGTGAGGCAAAATCACTGCTTAGAGTCACCTTATTCCTGAAGGACAGAGCTCGGATGGGATCCTCAGCTGCCAGTGAGATGCTGCTCAGCAGGATGAAGAGGAGGATGAAGTTGGTAAACCAGGTGGCATTGACAATTCGGTGACACAATACACGGATCCTGAAGAGGACAGAGGAGGGAGAGGGAGAGAGGCAGGCAGACAATCTCAGGAGGAAACTATGCGTGATTAATAGTTTATGCAGAGGACACATTTCCCCGGCACAATGGTCCTATACCGGCTTTCCATATACAATGTGGTCTTATCCATTGCCGGTTATAGTAAAGCAAATCGTGCTGAAGAAGCCTCTTTGAAACGTGGATGTACGACTAGCCACATGTTCTCAAGCTTTTAAACTCCTTGGACTTTCGCCTTCGGGCTTTTCTTGGACTGAGCATACCCACCACCGAAATTACCTTCTTATTTTGCATGTGGGGTGCTGCTGTGCGCTAAGGCTGAGTGCCTTTAAAACTTGCGTTTGTGCTTCATTATATTTGTTCATTTCCATTGTATGTTTGTTAATTTCACTGTTTCACTGTAGGGCATGATGTTAATGCCCACTTACTATAAGGCATGAAGTTAATGCTTTATTTTTCTTTATAATAAATTGTTTAGCACATAATTCATTATCTGGAGGTTGGCAACCCTAGTCTCCGCGTCTCCTTCCCCTGCCTGGTCAGTCTCATCCCCTGACACTGCTTAATTGCTACTGAAGACAACAAACCCCCTTTCTCCAGGCGCAAGCTCATTTTCCCCCTATCAGTTTTATTCCCCAGGAAGTAGGCAATTTTCTAGCAAAAGTTTTTGTGTGTCATTCACTACCTTGCTTTTTTCTTTCTGTAATTTTCATTGCTGTTTTTCTGATTGCATGGATTAATTTGGTCCCTTTCTGTTTATAAAACAAAAACCCCTTTTGTTTAGGTGTCTCTCCCCGCTCGTTTTTCTGAGTCTTGATCTTATTCTGGACTTTGGTTATACACAGGCAAGATCCCAAGTATATTAAAGACCCAAAATACACATGTTTGCTCTATGCTGGCAAGAGGACTCCTTTGCACATTATGGATCTTATACGTGTAGACTGATTTGGGTAACAAAACATTCCATACCAGATCTCCACGGGGGCTTCTTTTTGTCTAGGGGCTAATGGCCACCACAAGAATGATAAAGGAAGAGGGCATACTTGTTGGTTGGACTAAAGATGAAGAATGCACTGGCTTCTGGCATGGGCACTGCTTTCTCCTTCAACTGCAGCTCTGCTAGAGGACGTGGCCGAGGACTCAGTGGGATTTCAGGCTCATCTTCTTCATCATCACCTGCAAGGTACACAGTTAATCACTGAAAAACTAGTTTGTTGTCTAAAAGTATGTTCCCATACCGTATGTACTCCAAAACTCCTAGAAGATAAACTTCAGGGCAAGATAGTACTAATGGCTCACTACTTTGATGTTTAATGTTCAAAAACACCTCTGTATTGTTATATTAATCTTAGGTTCTAGCAGATGTTACTTGCTCACATACCCTGATCTGCCCATTTCACCATCTCCCCTTTTTAAAATCAATATTTGTTCTGGAATATGGCCTTTGCCTATGTACTAGTAACACTAAGCCCAATCCTTATTTTCATCGGTGTTACTTCTCCCACATGGAGAGACCCTTAAGATGTACAGCTGATGATTTCATTCACAAACTATAGCTACTAAGATGGTCTATGTTGGATGCAGCCATGTGGGTCAGAAGAAATGCAGGTGGATATTTCCTTCTCAGGCAGCTTCACTCGCTATATAAAGCAGGGTGTTGGGTTTTTCCTTCACAGGAGTGTAACAGAGCCAACTACTGTCTGTCTTTGGCAGACCCAGAGCATGGAGACAGAGCTTCCGCCATTTTCAGAATGTAAGGATGCCTTTTGGTATTCTTTCTGTTGCCTCCACCCATTTCAGTGCTGTATGTCAGGAGTCAAAGGGGGTCTACCAAAGGCAGCCGTGCAGCATGTGGCACTCTGCACAGCATCATTATAGGAGACATGATCTCACCTCCATATATTGCAATCCCATCATAATACGCTATAAGTCATTTCTATTTATAATTCGCTGTTCAATGTTTGTGGCAGGAAGCACAAATGGAGCTGAACCATCTGTATGGAAGTACCATGCATTTATTCAACCCTGTTTTGGCTTTAAGACTGTAAGTGGCTTCACAGTGTGGACCTCTCAAGGGAAGGCAGGCAGGTGGCGCTGATTGATTGTTTGACCTTGATTGGTGGGGAGGATTTTAAGGCATTAGCATCCTCCCGGCAAGACAATTCATTTTTTCCTCTTTTGACATCCTTTTACTAGTGAGTGGGATAGTTTTCTTTGCCTGTTGTAAATTGAGAGCATTCTTTTTTTTTAAATTTGACTCTCTTTAAAATAAACTTTTATTTTTATAACGCTAACAAGTGAAACCATGCTTGTTGGTGAGTACAACTCCCCCAGAAACGAACCACAGGCTGAAGAGATATAACCTTGGGAAGGAAAAGCTCTTAGTCTTATTATTAAATGAACAGCACCTCGCCCACCTGGAATCTGAAGAGGCTGTGGTCAGCATTCAGGGCCAGGGCGAGAAGTTGCTGGTTCACACACCAGCCTTACCTGGGAAGTCAGCAGAGGGATAAGGGTCCTTGATCTCATTGACATTGGACTCAAACTCATCCACTTTCAACTGAAAAAAGAAAGAGAAGGAAAAAATGAACTGGATTGCTCCATCCTCCCATACCAATATTATGGCTGGGCAGTGCTGCACCATTAAGGACATGTCACACAACACATGAAAAGCACTTCTGTATGGGTTAGCACATAGGCTATGACATGTGATAACTATATATTAGAACATAAGAAGAGACCTGCAGGATCAGACCAATGGTCCATCAAACCCGGCATTCTGTTTCATACAGTGGCCAGGCAGTCACCCCAGAGGGCCAACAAACAGCAACCAACCCTGATGTTACCTTCTAGCACTGGTATTCAGAGATTTACTACCTCTGGATATTTAGTCACTGTGGCTAGTAGTCATTGATGGACTTATCCTCCATGAATCTGCATATGGCATTATGTATGAATATCCTGGGAAGCCACAGCCAGTTGTGAAATAAATACGTATATACAACTATTCCCAAATGCATTTCCTTTGTGTAGAAAAATTCATCATGTGAAGAGGGACTTAGATTGCTCTGCTATGTGGGGAACTTGGCTTTATGCATCAAAGAAAACCTATGCTTTGTTTAATCAAACTGTTTTTCATTTGGAATACGGCGCTTGAAACCACATTTCCACTGAAACCAGATACTTCCCCAAGAGGCCTACACCATTTAAAAGTAGGTTGAATCAGCTCTCTTGAGACAAGAAAATGCTTGCATTCATACATTTAGATACAGAAAACTTTGTGGTAATTTGGAACAATTTTGAAAAACCGTCACAAATCTAAAACGCAGTCTGAATGATTGTTCCTATGAGGCTCCTGCAGGACACTTTACATCATTAGGGGTGGACAAGTACGGGACTCATAGATGGCATCCTTGGCTGACCTTAGCTGTGGTAGGGATTCCTTCTCCCTTGGCTTTCTGTTCCAGCTTCTTAGCCAGCAACTGTTTTTCCTCATCTGATTTCTCAGGGTAACCTCTAGAAAGAAGAACCAAGGAAGCAAGAGGAGAGGGAAGTGAAGCCAAGAGGAAGGCATGCTGGGGGTGGGGGGAAGGGGAAGCCTTACAGTTGGGCCAGGCATCCTCAGATTGGATCCCACAGATTTCCAAGGATCAAAGCCCAAAGGTAAACACTGTTGTGGCCAACCAAGGAAAAACTGACCTGGCCATTTTCTTTCTCTTTTTCTCTTCTTCTTTGGCTTTCTGAGCAGAAGTCAAAGTTTCAGCTTCAGCAAGGTTATCCACAGCAATGGCCAAGAAGACATTGAGCAAAATATCTGGTATGAGGAGAGAAAGGCTAAGGAATATACAGTATATGTTTAGACAATATAGAACAGAGGATTCAACAGTCTGGGATGTATGTCCTCACACTGGGAGGGTCCTTAACTTCAGCTCACCACACTATTCAATTTGACATATTAGAACAAAACCAGAAATGCAAGAAAGAGCAGCAGAGGCCTGGCAAAGGAAGGTTATCTTTTCATAATCCCAAAGATCAGACTCCTGACCCAGAGATTGTACATCCTGCACAGGTCCCCACCCTACCTGCCCACCTGTGGTGTGGACCTCTCAAGACAGGCAAGGGACTTGCTTGGAATGATGTCACCAGTGCAAGTGGACTGTGGGAATGAGAAAAACGTTAGACTTACAAATCAGCTGTGCAGACATGCTCTAGGCTGCACAAATGGGAATCATTTTCAGCAACTGAGATTAAGTTACCTGCATAGTTGTAGCTTCAGGCCATGGGGAAAGGAAGGTTCTGAGTTCTGATGTGAGCTCCCACTCACAGAATAAAATCAGCCAATAAAAAGCCCAGTTGTACAGCCAGTATGGGCTGTTGCACTGTGGCGATAGACATTACATTCCCACTAAAGCCAAATTCATCTGATTCTCTATTGTGATGACACTGTCTTGGCATAACAGATCAGACTAGATCTGATGCAAAGGAAACAGAAAATGAAGTCCAAATGTTTTTTTTTTTCTGTTACTGTTTACATCAGTCTTAGTATAATAATTCCTTCACAGTTTATGGCTCTGAGTGAAACCAGCAACACTATTTCAAATTTCATTGAAATGGTACAAGAGAGTGTGTAGAGAAGAGGGGAACATTTAGCCAGTCAGTATGTGGAATCCATACAAGCCAAAGATGGAGATGCTTCTAAAACATGATCACATATGAGTGGGATCTTCCTTCCCTGACCTAACTAAATGGCAAAATTATTTGAAATGAATGGACATACTATACTGTACTAAGTCGAAAGATATGGAATCTACATACCATCCATCTTGCCCACCTGCTTGAAAATTCTGCCCTCCACCTGTGAAAGACTGGACTACTAACCTATATAATACACAACCTTACTTGCATAGACAGAAGGCAAAACATCCTTCTAGGAATACCTATTGTTCAACTGGCCATATTAATGACCAGTCCATACTTTGAGCCAGAGAATCCATCTACGCTGGTTGACGATTATTAGGATAAAGATACTGAGCTAACAATGAACATTAAAATGATATACCCAATGACAAATTGGATATAGCCAATGACTTCTTGTCCGATGATGTCAATAACAAAGCAAACTCTGGTTAAAGAAAGGATACAGTTCCCACAGACAAAGAGAACAATGAAATAAATGCAGACCAGCATGCCAGGGTATGATGGTCCTCCATAGGCCATGATTCCATCATACATTATAGTTTCCCAGTCTTCCCCAGTAAGGACCTGAGAAGAGAAAAGAGATTTTGTTAACAGCAGGACACCCTAAACACAGCCATTGTGTTAAGACCTCAACCCCAGAAGAGGACCTAGGCGGTAGAGCTCCTTTCCCCTGGTCTTGTAGTACCAAGAAGAAAGAGTCCAAGCTCAGATAATATTTCAGGAGTTACGAGCTGCTTTCCTACTGGTCACCATCATATTCCTAGAGCTTAGTGCAGAACACAAGAATTCTGACCACCAGAACCCTGCCCTTAACTGGACTGTACCTGGAAGACACTGATGACAGCCTGAGGAAAGTTATCAAAGTTGCTGCGTCGTATCGTTGCATCATCAAAGTCAAACCTGCCTCCAAAAAGCTGCATCCCTAAAAGGGCAAAGATGACCATGTACAGGAAGAGGAGGGTGAGCAGGGAGATAATGGAGCGCACTGAATTCAGCAAAGATGCCACCAGGTTGTTCAGAGATGTCCAATATCTAGAGAGAGGGAGAGAGAGATGATGTCATTCTTAATACGCGCACCATCTGTGCCTGCATTTTGCAGTCCTTTTCCACTTGTGTAAGGGATATTGCACAAGATAGAAGAACATTTTGAAATTACTGGAAGAGGATTGCACTAAATTATAACCATTGTATCCAAACCTTGGATCATGCTTGTGAAAGGCATAGCGCAAATACCACTACAGTCTCACAGATTAGACTGTCTCTGTACACATGGGATATACCTTTGGGTTGGGGAGAGCGGGGTAGAAATGCAATAAATAAATACAGGATCTGCTTACAGAAGCTATTTGGCACTTTTGCAGGGCTGATTGTGTTAGTAAAGCAATGCTGAGTTTAACATAGGTTTGTTAACATTTGCTCAGATACTGACCAGTAAAACCCAAACCAGCTAGCCTACTTCAAGGGAAGCTCTCTTATGAAACCAAGCTTTAATTAAACAGCAAAAAAGAGTGAAAAGATGTCATAAGGTAGGCTTCTCTGGGCAAGGAGTTCCAAAGGTTTGGTATACTTCTAAGAAGTCCCTACTAAAAGTCCACACCAATCTCACCTCCAAGAAGGAAGGGACTACCAGTTTCTCCCATCCTTTAAAAATACCATCTGAACTAGTAGCTCTCACCACATCTTGCAGCAGTGAATTCCATAAGTTATTTTAATGTGCATTGTGTGGAAAAAGTCCTTCTTTTTGCCTGAGGTGAACAAATCAGTTCTAGCACAGAGTGAGGGAGAAAAACATCTATCCTATCTCCACATCCATTGATCATGCTGAGCACATCCTAGCATATCCAAAATGGCTGAGCTGTCATGTGTCATACAGTCATCACGACTTTGGATGTGATCGTTGCAGAATGCCTCGTATTGAGTCAAATCATGGCCGTTTGTCTTCAGTGGCTGGTAGCAACTCTGCTGGTTCCAGGAAGGGATATTTCACACATCCTCTTTTAAAGAGAGAAGCCAGGGATTGAACATGAGACCTTGTGGAGCCAAAGTCTGTGCTCTGTCACTGAAACTCAGTGCCACCCATGCTCAGCTTTATTCCAGATGGTAGGCATCATTCTGAGGCAGGTAAGAAGAATGTAAAAATTCAGGGGCACTTTGGAAAGGAGGAGGCAAAACTGGCAGATATATCGAGCAAGTTATCAGCAAGTATGATTTCCTTCCAAATAAATGTGATTCGAATCGGGCTATAAGACTGAAATTCTGAAAGAATTCAGGTCCTCCTTATTTACCACACTGAGATGCAAGAGAAGGGCCTTCAGAAATGTCCATACATGCTGCCATATTGGCAGCAGTACCCTCTTTTGCCTCCCCACCAGGGGGACACTCACTTGGTTATCTTGAAGAGCCTCAACAGGCGAATGCATCTCAAAACTGAGATGCCCAGAGGAGTCATGGAAACAATCTCCACCAATACGATCTCCAGAAGGCCAGTGCAAACCACCAGGCAATCAAAGCGGTTGAAGATGGACATGAAGTACTGGTGCAGGCCCAAGGCATACATCTTCAGAATCATCTCTACCGTAAAGAGGGCTAGCAGCACCCGGTTGGCAACATCTGCAAACAAGAAATATGACAAATGGAGGAGTTCTCCTGTGGCCACCAGCAACCACCCAACAGCCTGATTCGTCCTCAGAGTCAGGGAGAAAGTAAATCAGTATTGGAGGAGGAAATTAGTTTGGGATAGGAGTATGCTAAAAGCAAAAAGAAGGAATGACTGAGGCAATGTTGTTCACGACTGACATCCTCCCAGTCATCCTCCCAGACTGACATCAGCCCACCTTGTCAATCAGGACCTGGGAAGTCCCCAGAACTGGAATGCTTAGCTCACCTTGTACGTAGGTCAGCCAAACAGGCTGCCAGTGATGCTCAGATGCTATTGAGAGGGTGTTCAAGGAGACGATCAGGATCACAAACCAATAGAAAAACTTGGATTTAACAACTTCACGGCATTTCCGGCGGAAAAGACGGTTCCATCGCCGCCAGTGCCGGCTAGAGGGAAAGGGGCAAGGAGGGTCAAAATGAGAACTGAAGCAGATCAACCTCCAAGGCCAGCCCTGCAAAGACTTTGGAACTAGGGCTGTCGGTTCGGTTCCATCCGAACTGGAAACCAGCCAAATTTCCCCTGGTTCGGCAGTTTCCAGCTTGGATGGAGCCGAACTGAAAAAAAGGCAGGAAAATGTGGTGCCGAACTCTGCAAGTTTGGGGGACCATGAAACAAATTCAGCAAGTTCAGCGTCCCCCGAACCTGCCTTTTCCCACCTTTAAAGAGCTCTCTGAAGGCAAGCAAACTTGCCTTCCAGAGAGACAACCTCCAAACCAAGCAAGCGGTGGCCAATAGGTGGCCAAACTGGGTCTTCTTCTGCCAATCAGAGAAGGGATTCTCACATTTGAACCTCTTCTCTGAATTGGCTAGAAGAGATAAAATCCCTGGCTGCTACTACTCCTCCTTCCATTTGCTGCTGCTGCTGCTGTGCTGCTGAACCTTTGGCTCCTGACCTGAGGTGACCTGCTGCCCGCTGCTCCTGGCTGGAATTGTACTGGAATCTTGAACACTGTCTCCCACCCTGACCTGACTGCCTGCTCCTGCCTGCTGGAAGAGAAGACATCCACAGTTTGACCCATTTTGAGGCTTTTTCTAAAACTTTTTTCCTGTGTGTGTGGGGGGGAGAGCAGATTCGGGGGGGGGAGGCCAAGGGGGGGAGTTTACCTGTTCTGCTGGGGGTGGCCTTGCAATTTGATTGAGTTTGTGTTCCCTTTGTTTGGGACTAAGATTTCTGCTGCTTTAGCCGGTTGCCAACTGTACCTGGAGTGAGGTTTGTCTCTCTGCCAGGCCTGTGTTTGTGTTCCCTTTGTTTCTCCCTGTCCTGGTTTTTTTTGGGGGGGGGGATTTTCCTGTTCTGCAGGGGTGGCCTTGCAATTGGATTGCCTCTATGGGGGATTTGGGAGTCTGGGACTGAGCTTTCTGCTGCTTTAGCCGGTTGCCAACTGTACCTGGAGTGAAGTTGTTGCTAACTCTGTTTTGATCAACGGCTTTAAGCGAAGGCATTGTTCATTAATAAGATTTGTTAGGGAGTGTCTGGGCCTACATTGGCCCCTCACATTTAAACCGTAGGGGTAGGGCCGGTCAGCTTTTCACCAACTAGGCTCAGCTAGTTCTTTAAAAGGGCAAGGGATCTTGATTTTTAAATAGATTAAAGGGTCAAACAGTTGTTGGGTAGCCTCTGGCCTGTCTTGTGGCCGGGGACGGCTGCTGCCAGTAGATTTAGTCAATGGTGAGGGAAGAGTGTCCATCCTTGCAGAAAACACTCCTCCTGGTTCCTGAGGGAACCATTGTTGGAGCGCAGATTTAGATAGGCTTTGAGGTATCCAAGGCATTACTTCCCCCTTTTAAAAAGGTTTAGAAATCCATCTCCAGGGCAGTGTGACAGGTTAAACTTAGAAAAGGGGAAGAGTCCAGTAGCACCTTAAAGACTAACAAAAATATTTTCTGGTAGGGTATGAGCTTTCGTGAGCCACAGCTCACTTCTTCAGATCTGAAGAAGTGAACTGTGACTCACGGAAGCTTATACCCTACCAGAAAATATTTTTTTCTTTAAGGTGCTACTGGACTCTTCCCCTTTTCTACTACTGCAGACAGACTAACATGGCTACCCACTGTGAATTAGGTTAAACTTAGACAGGTCTCTAGATCAGGTTCACCAGCTAGTTTTATTTTTTAAAAAACCAAACAAACCAGAAGTTACTAAGGTTAGGTTAGGGTCACTTGTTGTTTGGGAGAAAACCCCTTAGTTGTCTTTTGGGGAGGGTACATAAAAAGTTGTCAGGTCAGGGACTGATCCTAGGCCAGGACAGCTAGCTAGGCCGTTAAACTTCCTCCCCGCATTACAGGTAGCCAGAGTTTGGCCCAGGGGAACAATGAGTGGCAGAGAAGCAGGTAAGAGGGGCCACGGGGGGAAAGTGAAGGAGAAGACTAGAGGGGTGGAGGGGAGGGGGAGGGGGCGAGCCAAAGCCCACCCCTGACCTGCGCTGGGAGCAGCTCCGGAGGCGCCCTCCAAGATCCAGCAGAGGATCCTCTTTACCAAGGGGGCCTCTGGAGCTGCCACCCCTGCACAGGTGATGGCAGGTGCTGGCACTGGGCGGGGGTCTGCTGCCTCTCAGGCTGTCCCTCTTCCTCCTCCTGCCGTTGTTGAGCCTTTCCAGCAGCAGCGGGTGGAGGAGGAGGAGCAGTCCAAGGAGGAAATGGGGCTGAGCTTCTTGGACGCGAGTCTGTCGGAGCTCACCCACATTTCCAAAAGGATGGTGGAGGAACTTGCACAGTCGCTGGATGCCCAGACAACTTCACCTGCTCCTTCACACCCCGGCAGTCCTTCCATGGGGAGACAGGAGGAGAGGGTGGAGGAGGTGCAAGAGGAAGAGATGGAGGCGCACCCAGAGGTGTGGCGGCCATCTCAACCCCTTCCCCCGCCGCTACCTCCCCCTGCGTTCCCGAGAAACGATGTGTCTGCCCTGAGCACCTCTAGGCAGGCTGCTCCCGAGGCACCCGCAGCGGCCAAGCCGCGTGGGGGCCTCTTCACATCCTCAGTCTGGAAGTACTTCCAGGTGGCGGAGGATCCACGGTTCGCAGAATGCCAACTCTGTAGGGCGCGGGTCAGTTGAGGGAGAGACCTCCATCATCTCGCGACCTCCGCACTCCAGAGGCATCTGAGGAAGCAACACAACACGGTTACACTGTAACTCTGTTACCGGCGAAAAAGGAAGTGGGTTGATTAGAATTGTCCCATCATAGGAAAACATAGGGAGGTTTTCCCATGGATATGTGGGGGGGGGGCATTTTTGGAGGTAGAGGTCCCAGACTTTCAGGGTACCTTGGGGTGACCCTCCTTGCAAGAACCTCCGAGTTTGGTGAGGATTGGGTCAGGGGGTCCAGAGTTATGGGATCTGAAGGGGTCCCCCCCCTCTGCCCATTGCATGAATAGCAGCTTTAAAGGGCTTTAAAAGGCTGAATTTGTTCAGGAATGCTGAATTTCCTGGCGAATTCGGCATTCCTGAACAGGGAGGGGGGGTTCGGAATTCGGCCGAATCCGAATGGGGCCCAAAAAATTTTCCCAACAGCCCTAGGTGCAGAGTTAGGCCTAGAATCATAAGGCCTTTGGGCCATCTGAAGTCTCTTCTATTTATCGCCCCCACCCCGGTTGCCAGGCATGGCCTACCAATAGGGTTGCCAGGTCCCACTTTGCCACTGGCGGGAGGTTTTTGGGGCAAAGCCTGAGGAGGGCGGGGTCCAGGGAGGGGAACGACTTCAATCCCATAGAGTCCAATTGCCAAAGCGGCCATTTTCTCCAGGTGAACTGATCTCTATCAGCTGGAGATCAGTTGTAATAGCAGGAGATCTCCAGCTACTACCTGGAGGTTGGCATCCCTACCTACCAACTAGTGGGAATATGGGGGAATGTGGTGGGTGCCATCAGACAAAAAACACAGAACTTTGGGTGATTTCTAGAATGTACTGAAGTCACCTCTGATTTCCCCCAGAAAAATCACTGTCTGTCTGGAACACTTTGATGTCCCCAGAAGTGCCATCAAAGTGGTACAGACAGTGATTTCCCTCCCCCCTCCTGCCAGCTGCTGGAGTAGCCGGTGAGAAACAGAAGCAAGGAAGAACATTCCCCACCTCTGGAGGGATCCTGGGAACCCTGGGTCCCCAGAGGGGAGCTCTAAATTCCCATCGTTTGCAGCCCTTTTGTGTGAACATTTAGGCTTTCGCATGAACATTTCGGCCTACCAAAGCTCATCAAAACGAGGAGTGGTAATGGGAGAATTCCTGACTATGTTCACCATTGCTCTTCTTTTGTGGGAATTCAGAGGGAGTAAGTGGCGGAGTAAGTTGGTGCCGGCTTTTCCAGGCTTTTGCACCCAGCCATCAAGCCATGCCCCATGACCCGCCTATGACTCTGACTTGCTCAGTGTATGACCCATTAGGAGAATCAGTAGGAGATCATCAGGCTGACCCTTGAAACAAACATTTCGCAGCTAAAAGAAAAATACTTTTCTGCAGTTAACAGCTCTCCTTGATTGCTTTCTTTTAAAATGTTAACATGGCCTCACAATGATTGGAGCTGCGCACTAGAAGAAGTGAGTGTCTGAATTAGTATGCATTCTGCTTACAAGAAGAGGATCCATTTATTCATGCCCTCAATTTCATACAGGCTCTCTGTCTCTGAGCCACCTTCATCCAACGGCATCATCCCTGTGGAAGATGGAAACAGAGGCCGTTGTCATATTAGGCAACTCAAACACAGTGTGAATTCCAACAAGGCTTATTTATAAAATTAAAATGTACATAAGAACTGCTGCATAACTCTTTACTCTGTCTGTGCTCCTCCAGCTCTCCTTCTCTCCTACTTCCTGTTCTTGCTTTCTGTTCTCCCAAAGTACATCCCCCAGTGAACAGTACTCTCAGCCCAGTTGATTACAAGCTATATTGTATATAAGCACACCATAAAAAACCCCAAGAATAGAATGAGGGGTATCTAGAGTCTGAAGGGGCAATCAGTGACAATCACCCACACACACACGCACACATTTTCCTTTCACAGAAACTATCATTAGGATCCAACCCACAAGTTCATATGTCCAAGTGAAAAAGGCCCTTTCTTGAAGACATTCTCTTCTGGAACTTCCAGCAGTTTTCATGCCATAACACTTCTTAAATTTTTGAAACCTCTCTCTTCCCTCTGGCTTCCCATTAATCAGGAAGCTGATGAGTTTAGTACCTTCACCACGGGTCCGGTCACTGTCCATGACTTCTGCATGAATGATCCAATCCATGTAACCTTTTATGTCCTCATCTAATTGCTGCTTCTCCCTCAGTTTCTGGAACGTACCTCGTGATTTGGCTTTCTCACGCTCTTTGGTGAACTCCCTGGGGGGAAAAAACCAGTTAAAAATTAGTACGTATCACGTGAGAAACGGGCTAGGTGGTTCCTAGCCAGACCCAGCTCAGCTACGAATCTGGTAGGTGGCCTTAAACAAGGCACAAGCCCTCGAGTCAACATCCCCCTCCTGTTGGATTTAATAAAAGTGTCCTGCTTTACATGGCAGTTGAAACACCTAGTGAGATAGTGTTAAGTGCCTTTGGGGGGAAAAAGAGTAGCATTATCATCAACAACAACACCATTCTAGCAAAATAACAGGGCTGTGCAAAAATCAGAGTAGGATTTGGCAGCATCTCTCCCCAATTTCTGGCATATAAGCAAGGGGCAGAAAGGAAGGAGGTGTTTAAAAAGCCCTGGAACGTGCCATGCTGAGCAGCCCCACAGCTCAGCTGAGACCCAACCAGCAGCGACAATGGGTGCAGATTCCTTGTCAGCTGCTCCTGTCTACCTGATTACCAGTCAGGACCAAGCTGACTGGCTCCTCTGCCGAGACTGCTTGGCTCAGACCTGGCCAGCAACAGCAAGAGGTGCAGACTTGCCCCTGCTTGCGCGCACACCCCTCCCCATTGTCAGCAACATTCTGAAAGCAAGCACCACTGATCACAGGGAGGGGTGTGCACTTGGCCACTTCCTCCCCAGTCACACTCTGCAGCTGACTAGGCAGGGGATGGGACCAGTACCCTCATGCCTGCTCTTCCTCCCCACGTGGTGAATCAGGTTAATTTAAGGGCCAACCCATCCCTGCAATGAAGAGAAAGCTTCCCAGATCTATAAAACAATATTCTTGCTTGCCTAGTAGGCACAGACAGCTGTAAACTGGCCAGTGTGGGTTAGGAAAGCTACACCCTGGTGCTTTAGCTCAAAACACTCTGTTTCATCCAGTATTTTCCTCCTAGACCAGCTGACTTCCCATATTGGAGTCAGGTCAAGAGAAAATATGCTGCAAATAACAAAGGGCAGGAAGGAAAGGTGGGGGAGGCAGGGTTATCTCCAATTTTGTTTTAAAATACATCCAACCCGCTTAACATGCGAACAGGTAGATATGCATTTTGGGTCCATGCATAGCCGCACTGATTGAAATTGATTTGTGTCTCCATGCTGTTATTAGCCCTGAAATGGGGATAAAGACATGCTGGGCAGGGCGGGGGGGGGGGGGTGTCTATCATTTTCCCCTTCCAGGCTTAAAAATATTGCATTATGTTGGGTGGGGGATCTGTTTCAGCTAGGGTTGCCAACTGCCAGGTAGTAGCAGAAGATCTCCTGTTAATTCAACTGATCTCCAGCCGATAGAGATCAGTTCACCTGGAGAAAAATGGCCACTTTGGCAATTGAACTCTATGGCATTAAAGTCCCTCCCCTCCCCAAACCCCACCCTCCTCAGGCTCCGCCCCCAAAATCTCCCGCAGGTGGGGAAGAGGGACCTGGCAACCCTAGTTTCAACCAGTAAAAACTGCACTGGAGGGAAAGGTTAAACCTCTTTTCTCCAACATTGTGGGCCTGATCCAAATTTTCTCCACCCTTAATCTGCAATTTACTTTTAAAAATACTGGATATATCTGTTTTCCCAAAGCCTCATCTCATTTGACCTTCACTCATTCTCCCTCTACCTCTTGCACACTCATCCTCGTAGTGATTTGGCCTGTGTTGTTCCAGATAAATGAGCCTGCCACGGCCGATCTCCCTACAACTGCCGGACTATCAGTGGTGCTCCCTTTTTGTAGCTTCAGTTGGTGTCAGCTGTCATTCTGTACTGATCTTATTCATTGCAACTCCACATGTTTTCTTGCACTTCAGGCTCAACAGACAGGAGCAGTCTTATAGGCCTAAGTGTTTCTGTTCATCACTGCTATTTTTTTTTTATAATGTAGTTGTTTACAGTTACACTTTTCCATTAAGAGGTGCTCATAGCAATTTACACAGCAGAAAAGTACACATAATTAAACCTTCAAAAGTTCAACCCATTCCAAAGCATTTCAATTTAAAACCGACAGTTGAGAACAACCATTAAAAACATAACACAAAACATAACACAATACTGGATGAAACAGAGGGGTATTCTTCACGGAGATTTGCTGCTGTTTCGATGCTGATTTGCGTCGGAGGCAAATTTTGGTTATTCACTGCAGATTCGTGTTTTCCCCCACTGAGCAAAATAAGCCGGTTTAAAAGAGAGGCAATCCAAACCACTTCTGAGCCGTACTTTCCAGTAGAAGAGCGTTTTGTTGCTCGGATGCCCATGAAAAAATGTTTGCTTCGCTCCCCGGGACGTCTCCTTTCTCCTCCCCCAAGAACGGTGATTGGCTGGGGGAGTTGCCACTCTAATAGCATCGCACCGGCTGGAGAGAGACCCAGAGCAGACTGGCTGCCCCTCTTCACTAGGGTGATGGGGGTTTTGGCTTGGATCTGCCGCTTTCAGGATGCCCCCCCCCCAAACACACACACACACAGGATCGCATCGGGTGGAGGGAGACCCAGAGCAGACTGGCTGCCCCTCTTCACTAGGGTGATGGGGGTTTTGGCTTGGATCTGCCGCTTTCAGGATGCCCCCCCCAAAACACACACTCACAGGATCGCACCGGCTGGAGGGAGACCCAGAGCAGACTGGCTGCCCCTCTTCAGAAGGGTGATGGGGGTTTTGGCTTGGATCTGCCGCTTTCAGGATGCCCCCCCCCCCAAACACACACACAGGATCATGGGAAGAGTGGGTGGGATTAGGCGGATTTGGAGTGGTGAGTCATGAGCGGCAGCAGACGTAAGCAGCGCAGAGAAGTGCGCTGTTTCTCCCGTGAAAAATTGAAAATGCCTCGGGATGGGGGGAGAATCTGCGCTGCCATGAAAAAGCTATTTAAATCGGTTTATTGTTTGCTCCAATTCGAAACCGAAGCAAAATCCACCGTGAAGAATACCCCAGAGTGTTTTGAGCTAAAGCACTAGGATGTAGTTTTCCTAATCCACACTGGCCAGTTTACACCTGTCTGTGCCTATGAGACAAGCAAGATTAAATCCTTCAGATTAAATCCCATGTAAAGTCCATGCAGAACAAAGACAGAGGCCAACAGGCCTCGATGGCCACATTACTCAGCCTGCCTGGACAAGGAGGTCCACAATCTAGATGCCCCTTTTAAAAAGGCATATTTCTGATGGAAGATCAAATCACCACACAGTGGAACAATCTCCCTCCCACTGATTTCAGCTCACAGAGGAACGCATGTAATCTGCAGATAAGCACTTTGTATGTATGTGTTCATGACTGTATTAAGAAACCCTGTCTCATGTTTGAGGCATTCTGCTCTATGACCGAGGCCAGCAATGAGAACAGTAGTGCGAGAATAAGGGTGAAGAAAGTAAAGCTTCCATATTTTGCTTGACTCCCATAAAAAAAGCTCCCAAGAACATCCCCTTGCAAAATTTTAAGACATACTCAAGATAGAGTCCCATGTCAATGACGCTGCAAGAAAAAAAGACCACTGCTTTGCTTACCCGCTGAGCACACCCAAGATCAAGTTGAGGATAAAAAATGACCCAAGTAAGATGAGGCTGACAAAGTAGATCCAGGGCCACTCATTCCCAATGGCATCATTTACCTGAAAGGGAACAGAAATGTGATGAGAAACATTTTCCAGACTGGCATTTTGGAACACCTCTGCCTCCAGGGGACTCTGGGGAGACAACCAAGACAAGAGAGGAAAACAGGCGCTAATCCATCAGACCTTGCCCCCTAAAACTGAGAGGTTTGATGTCAACTCATTGCTACAGGCGAGGGCCTCCTTCCTAGATTCCCACCAATGTCTGCTTTGGCAGGTTACTCCTGCCAAGTCACTTCTGATTTCAAAGGCAGGCTCGTGCAAAGCAAAAAAGGCTCAAAGTAGATAAGACACCGGCAGCACTATTCTCAGCAGTTACACCCATTTCTGTCTGTTGGTCAATGGGCTTAGAAGAGCTGCTTAGGCAGGCACAGTGGGAGTCCCCCCCACAAGCATTTGTGCAGGGGCCCTGATTTACACTGGAATGACAGTGCAGAGGGAGAGGGTGTTTAACTTGTTCCTCTGTGCCATCTTCCCAACCTGAAGCTGTCCTGCATAGCTGCTACTTGCCCTACTGGGCCATTCTTTATAAATAAAAAACATTTAGAAGCTCTGAACATACAATGTTCTTCCTAGGGAACCATGGTGTCATTCTGCAGTGACTGGCACTGCACTCCATGATGAGTCTACTGCCTATGAAGTGAGAGGACCAAATGGCCATAGATTCACAACCTTGCATTTGCCATTTGGCCACCGAGCCGTACAACATCTTCTCTCTCATGCTTAGCATACCCAGTAGAGGACGTCAGTCCACCCCTCCATGGAGATACACTGGTAGACGGTCAGCATAGCAAACCCAAAGTTGTCAAAGTGAGTGATGCCATCGTTGGGACCTGGCCACCAGCCTCTGCATTCAGAGCCATTGATGGTGCAATGGCGCCCATGGCCCAAGTTTGTACACGGAGATGGTTCTTCGTTTTCTACTGTGGCAATGATGTCTGAGGAAGGAAGTAAAGGTACAGATGTGAGACTCGGCAAGGTATGGCAAATGCATTCTTTTGTCTGTTTAAGCGTGTACTCCGCTCTTCCGTTCTAATTGCAGCAGAGCTTCAGAAACTATGGTAGGTGTTATGCCTGTGTCCAGCTCCTGTTTATGTCAGAGCATCAAAAGCCAATGTTTTGCTTTGTGCCCCAATGGGATGCTCCAGGCCTCTTTGCGCCTTCATTAAAGAGGAGTTCAATAACATCTCCTACCTGTCCCGATGAAGTAGCAGGTCTTGTGCATTTTGCCCTTAAAGAGTTCCTGCCCTACAATGGCATAGATAGTCAGCATGAAGACGACAAGCACAGCAATGTGGAGCAGTGGCAACATGGCTTTCATAATAGAGTTCAGTACCACTTGCAGGCCTGCAATAGAAAGAAAGTGAAGAGACCGGAGTTATATTCTCCTTTTTACTACATTCCAGCCACCGTTATACATTGCCATATATCCCATTTATGACTGATAGCAAAGCCCTAAGCAAAATTACACCCCTTTAAGCTTGCTGAAATCACTGTTAGGGAGTAACTCTGCTTAGCTTTGTATTGTGAATCTTTGAGATTCACAGGCATCCCTCTGCATTTCAGTGGGGGAAAACTACTACATCTCACAACAGATTTCATCATTATGATAAGGCCACAGGGTCAAACAGAACAGGTCCAGCAGAGGTCTGTTGCTACTTTGCCATTCCTCTAGCAAAATGGCCTGTCTGGTTCTTTTAGGAGGTAGAAAGGCAAGAAGAGAATTCAATCTGTCCTGCTTGGGTGGCTCTGGCAATGGGTGTGGGGCCTGCTCCCAGACATATCCGTACCACTTGTGTAATATCCAGTGCTTGGTTCTCTTCTAATCCCTAGAAGGCAGCACCCCCAATAAACCCCAATTCCCAAGACACCTAGGTGGAAGCAGTGAGTTATGTGCCTGGAGGTCCCCAAACCTCTTAAGGAAAGCTGTTGCTCAGATTGCACAGTTAGTGCTGATATTGCAGAGGCAACTGATAACTGTGGGCTCCATCAGAAACATGCAAGAGATCAGCACAGTAACACTCCACCATGAGTAAGTATTATGCAGGATACGACTGAATACCCCTCTAGTTATAATCAAACGGACATCATCTGCTTTAGACAGTGTAGCAAGAGTCACTGTGGTGTTGTGGTTTATGGTGCTGGATGAGGTAGATCTGATTTCAAATCCCCACAGTCATACAGCTCACTGTGAATTTGTGCCAATCACTATCGATGCCAGCCTAACCTACCTCACAGGGTTATTGTGAGGGTAAAATAGAGGAGACCCAAAAAGAGATGGATTGACTCAATAAAGGAAGCCACAGCCCTCAATTTGCAAGACCTGAGCAAGGCTGTCAAAGATAGGACATTTTGGAGGACTTTCATTCATAGGGTCGCCATGAGTCGGAAGTGACTTGATGGCACTTCACACACACACACAATAGAGGAGAGCCATATACACTATCCTGAGCTTGGAGGAATATGAGATAAAATATACTAAATATAACTACCTGCTTCTTCTTCTTCTTTTTGCAAAGAGCCTCATTTATTTATTTTTTTGTTGTCAAGACACAGCTGACTTCTGGTGACCCCGTAGGGTTTTCAAGGCAAGAGATGTTTAGAGGTGGTTTGCCATTGCCTGCCCCGGTGTCACGCCCCTGATATTCCTTGGCGGTCTCCCATCCAAATACTAGCTGAGCTTAGAGTGTGTGACTGGCCCAAGGCCATCCAGCAAGCTTCCATGGCAGAGTGGGGATTCGAACCTGGGTTTCCCAGATCCTAGTCCAACACCTTAACCACCACACCATGCTGGCTCTCAAAGAGCCTCATGCAACAAAATTTTATATTTTTCTTTTCTTTTACTTATTTCTCAGCATGCATCCAATCATGAAAACCTAGGAAAGTGTCACCCACTTGGTACTCCCGACACCAGGCGCAGGGGTCGTAGCACACGAAAGGCTCTCAGAGCTTTGACATCAAAACCACCCTGCCCACTGAGAAGTGCACTGTCCATTACGCTGATTTTCTCCAGGATCACCGTGAAGACTCTGGGAGAGAAAGGTAAGAGGAAGTGTTGAAGGAAAGTGAGCTGACAAGGTGGTGGAGACAAAGTAGAAACAAGGCAGATAAGGAATTAAAACAAAGGCACGTGGATCAGACACCTTTTTGCTGTGTCTTCAGAGGAAATGGAGCTTGCCTCCCATGTTGCAGCTATACCATCCTATGCAGAGTTACTACAGTCTAAGCCCTTTGATTTTGATAGGTTTGGACTGGAGTAGCTCTGTTTATGAGCAATTTTCATCATATTGATGGGGAAAATAGTGTTAAAACTTATAGGAACTATAGTCCTGTTTTCCCCATCATCATCATAAACAGTTGGCCAGGAAGGTTTATGGTAGAATGGCAAAGCCTGATTTGTGCAGGACTGCCCAACATTGCCTCAGAACATGGTAACTGCACATAGATTTGGAGTGATTTGCAGTGTAAGCTTAACACTTTTTTATCAGAAGTAAATCCTATTTCGTTCAATGGGACTTGCTTCCCTAATAAATGTGGATTGCAGCATTGTGTGTTAGAGCACAGGTCCATCATAGCTGAAGGCACTGAGGCTCTTTGCAAAGTGAACTAACAGATTTAGAAAATGATTTGGATTTAGAATTTAATGGGGAATGTAAACAATAGCCTTTTATGCAGGGACGTTTCCCTGCAGTCACCCCCACCGACTGCTTCAGGCCTTCCTTTTGATTAGGCATGCCTTTTCCGCCCATCAGAGGTCGCCTCGCTCTCCCCGCGCATTTTGCCCGTCCCTGCATAAAAGGCATATGTGTAAAAGTCTTGTCCTGCTTTTAGTTGGGAGTGGGTAGAAATCTCCATGGGCTCCTGGGGATCCTAAATGCTGAATCATGAGATCTATGAGAGTCCAGTAGGGATATCCCTGTGTGTGAATGACTATGTAAGAGCCCAAGTCTCCACTCTGCCCTGGATAATTGGCTCCTTCCCAGATCAACAGTAGACCCAATCACTTGCAGTGCTAGTGGAATCTGGACTAGTTCACACATGCAAACCCTACTTATATCTTCTGCACATGGAGAATGAAGAAATCATAGTGTAAACCAGACAGCATAGAGAGACAACTGGCAGCCATTTATGGTTTTTCTAGTTTACCATGACTGCATGTACAGCGGCAGCTGTTTCTGTACACCATCTGGTTCACACTAACATTTTTTTCCATTCAGTTGTGTACTCACACTTAAATCTGCTTCACATTTTGTGCAGCAGGTGTGTATACCATGGTATTTGCTGTGAACACAAAGTGTGAAGCTCATACAAAGGATTCAGAATACGGACATATACAACGGATGCACAATGGGAGGGTTCGCCATGGTGTGTGGTTCCCTGGTGCCCATTTCACTTCTGTTTGTAGACACTTCTCTCTTCTTCACTCTTATAGTGTTCCCTGTAGGAAGCACAGTGAAAATGTGGCAACCCTTGGATAATCACCCCTACTAAGAAGGGCTCCAAATATCCCTTTGTAGGGCCTTGGGCAAACACAACTCCCAAAGGGAAGAAGGCTTTTTTTAAAGTTTACTATTGCTATCTATATGCATGAACTGAGCTTAATGTATACATTAACATAAAATGAGCATGGGGGGGGGGGAGATGCACAACCCCACATAATAACCAAGTTGCAAGAAAGTCAAACTAGTTATGTTCCGTTTGAGTGCAGAAAAACTGTGTAGAAGGAAGCATCTGAAGATGAAGCTATCTGTCCTTCCTTGATATAATCAACCATACCGTCAATTTAACATTGTTCCCAATAACATTTCAGCATTCTCCTAAAGCACATAGTGAAATCCATGAAATTCCGTTTCTTTACCCTAAAAAGACTATGGTAAAATCCAGCACATTCCAAACATTTCGTAGGTAAGCATCTGCGTGGAACAGAAATCCATAGGCTATGATCTTTAGCGCTGCCTCAATGGCAAACACGATCAGAAAGAAGTATTCTAGCTTCTCCTGCAAGAAAAAGACATAGAGGGGAGAGGGGGGAAATGTGCAATGTTTGTAATATGGATAATAGCCTCCATCAGATTTCCTCTGAGTCCCATATCGATTCCACAGAAACACAGTTGAAAAATACAGTTGTACGAACTGTTTTTCTAAGTGATCTGTAGTGACATATCACCATCAAGTCTTGTTCTTTTTAATCTGGCATTTTATAATGTCCCACTTCTTTAGTCATGTGAGAATATCCAGATTGTGACTGTTTTCCCTCTCTGCTTTCTGGGTGATTATGAGTGTGAGCTAGAAGCTCACAGATGTCAGCCATAGAAATGCATCTATGTTTTACCCAACCCATAGAGCAGAATCTGTGGCTCTAGGTTCCCTCATTTTATCCTCACAAAAATCTTGGGAGGTAGGTCCCACTGAAAAAGAGTGAATGGCGCAAGGTTACCCAGTGAGCTTGATGGTTGAATCACGATTTAGATCCACGTCTCCCAGGTTCTAGTCAGACCACTACACAATACCAGCTCTTTGTGATCCCCTTGGTATAGTTTGTAACTCATAAAAGCAACTGCTGCCACCACCTGCAGGTTGGCAACCCTAGGTGTCAGCATACCCTCAGGTGGGTCAGTGGCCAGGGCTCAAGGTAGGGTCGCCAACCTCCAGGTACTAGCTGAAGATCTCCTGCTGTTACAACTGATCTCCAGCCGATGCAATCAGTTCACCTGGAGAAAATGGCCACTTGGGCAATTGGACTCTATGGCACTGAAGTCCCTCCCCTCCCCAAACCCCGCCCTCCTCAAGCTCAGCCCCTAAAACCTCCCGCCGATGGTAAAGAGGGGCCTGGCAACCCTAGCCCAAGGCCTGCTGCTGCTGCCAACCCTCACAAAATGCCATTTCCCTGCCTGCTAACTTGTGAGTGCTTCGCCACCCATGCGTCCAGCTGCGTGGAGCCAGCGTGGTGTAGTGGTTAAGAGTGGTGGTTTGGAGCGGTGGACTCTGATCTGGAGAGCCGGGTTTGATTCCCCACTCCTCCACATGAGCAGCAGAGGCTAATCTGGTGAACTGGATTTGTTTCCCCACTCCTACATATGAAGCCTGCTGGGTGACCTTGGGCTAGTCACACTCTCTCAGCCCCACCTACCTCAAAGGATGTCTGTTGTGGGGAGGGGAGGTGATTGTAAGCCGGCTTGAGTCTCCCTTAATTGAATGAGAAAGTCGGCATATAAAAACCAACTCTTCTTCTTCTTCAGCACACGCTGCCCAGAGCCATCAGGGACAGGGCTGTGGGCAGTGCAGCTACCTGTGAGGATGGGCAGTAGGAGGGCTTGTGAACAGGGTAGGGAGGGATGCACAGGCAGGTAGTGAGACACGTGGGCGAGTAGGAGGAAGGGGGCCCCTGGGAACTCTCTGCCCAAGGCCCTACAAAAGCTAGAACCAGCCTTTTTCTCCCTCCCCACCCCTGAGTTGTGCGCAAGAGGTAGGGTTGCCATGTTCCTCTTTGCCACCGGCGGGAGGTTTTTGGGGCAGAACCTGAAAAGGGCGGGATTTGGGGAGGGGAGGGACTTCAATGCCATAGAGTCCAATTGCCAAAGCGGCCATTTTCTCTAGGTGAACTGATCTCTATTGGCTGGAGATCAGTTGTAATAGCAAGAGATCTCCAGCTACTACCTGGAGATCTCCAGCTACTACCCTTTATGAGGTCTGTGCTTTCTAAGAGTTGGCAACTCTAAGGCGTACAGGGGTGTAGCCCTTCAGATGCATCACAAAGTGTGTGTGTTTGTGGGGGGGAAGGGGTTCTTAGTCCATGATGGCTCATGCCAGCCCCCTGCCTCATCCAGCCCGGCCCTGACACCAGCCCAAACTGCTCAGGTGTGGGGCAAAGGAATAAATACATAACAAAAAGTATACCTTTAATAACTAAAATAATGAAAATAAAATAGAGAACTGAAAAGGAAAACATTTTTGTGCATACCACATACTTTAAGACCTTTTGCTTTTTATGAAATAAATCCGCAGTGATAAATCAGACTCATCTAGATCCCCCATCTGTGTGTACTCAAAGATTTTACAGTGATCAGAACAACAACAAAAACTAGCCTGCCCTCTTTTTCCTTTCTAACTAGTTACCAAAATAGTCTCTGACCTGGATACCCCAGGCTAGCCCGATCTTGTCAGAACTCAGAAGCTAAGCAGGGTCAGCCCTGGCAAGTATTTGGATGGACGCAAGCAATGGCAAACCACCTTCGAACGTCTCTTGCCTTGAAAACCCCACCAGGGGTTGCCATAAGTCAGATGTGACTTGATAACAAAAAACTAGGGGAGGAGCTGGGATTCCCCCACCCACCCACATTTTTTACTTTTGCTCACAAGTGGATAAACTTTGAGGAGGCAATATGGATCTGGTTTTGCTGCATTCTAGTTCCTTATGAAGTTTGTGAATCTACACCAGCAGTTCTGTTGCTCTAACCTGCATTAATTTCTCCCAGTACACTGCAGCACGGAAGAAGCTGCCTAAAAAGGGTGAGAAGCAAAGAAAGCTCTTTAAGCACCGTTGGAGCAGAGAGAGCATTTGCTATCTTTACGCCCTGTCCATTCTCTTCTGCTTAGTGCTTCAGCTGACTCAACGGTCAGCATGGCTACCTTTGGCTGTCACAGCCTAGAATAGTTACTGTGGAGTTTTTCTCCCCACTATTCACATCAGAGGCTGCTTGCTGCCTTACCCACAGCTGCAACTGTCCATCACGCTAAACTCACCATGGGGTTGCCAGGGCTCCTTCCCTGACAGGGTATACATGTTTCAGAATAAAGCAGACAGACAGGGTATGAATGCACAACCGCATTAGGGTATGTCCATCAGTACTTGCCATGTCCATCAGTGGTCATGTAACTGCATCAACACGAGTGCATAATCCCATTTTGCATGTTTTAGTGGTCAGGAAAAAGTGATTTACAGTGCAATCCTGAAAACATTTTCCTGGGAGTAAACCCCATTGACTAGATCTGAGTGGGATTCTAAGTAGATCTGTTTAGGATTGCAATGTACTAGGGTTGTGCAAAAAGAAATTCGGTAAATTTCAGGTTCAGGTTTATCGGGCCTGATTTTTTCCCAATAAACCCGGAATAAGCCAAATACCCATACCAGTAAATTTCAGTATTCGGCTTATTTCCGGGTTTACTGAAAAATTCAGGCCCATTATAGTCTATGGGGATTTTTTCTGAAGCTCCTGTGGGGGTATTTTTGGAGGTAGAGTCCCCAAACTTTCAGCATGGCTGAAAGGGACTCTCCTTGGATGGTCACCGAAGTTTGGTGACCTTTGGGATGGGGGCCAATTTTATAGGCCCATAAAGGGGTCGCCCCCATCCTCCAGGCATTTTAGAGCCGAGATGTCCATCGATTTTCAGGTTCAGAAGTTCAGCATTGCTGAGGATTGATGGAAAAAGCTGATTGACAGGCTGGTGCCTCAGAGTCTCAGGGCTCCATTCGTATCTGGGGCGCATAGCATGAAGTCCATTAGCTTCCAAACTGAGGAAAAAGGCTTAAATGCAAGACAAGGCACGGAAAACATTTCTTTTGGTGGCAAATGACATCCCGTGAACAGTCCTTTATTGTGGTCATAAAAATCTGATTTCAAGAGATAGTCATGGTGCAGGGAAACAAAACCTCTACTCGGGGCAATCTTCAGTTTCAGAGCAGGTTTTCGGGGGGGGGGGTGATATCAGAGCCAGCCGAAGTCTCAACCATGGAGGCTGTCTGAAGGAGAGTGCTCATCCGAGCGACTGAGAAGTCTCCTGGTGGTAGCAGCAGTTGAAGCTGGCACTCTTTAGTTGGAGGGTATATCCCTCCAGACAGGACTGGGTGAGCCCCATCTTTTAAAAAACCCTTATGCTTGCTCCAGATTAACCCACTGAATGGTGATGGACGGATGGCTGTGTGGTTGGATGTTGGTCAGACCAAGTCTTCTGTTGGGTGATATATCTGGAAAGTTTGTCAGACCAAGTTGGCTCTGATTACACGACCCCTACCTCAGAAGGAGGCCCCTAACAAAACAAGTCAAAAAAGAAAGAACAAAAAAGGGGAGAAAGCACAGAGAGTGAAGGCGAATAGCCTAATTGGCTTTGGGCAGACCCCCAGGTTTTGGCGTTCAGTAAACCCAAAGCCCGAAAATTACCGAAACGGCTACTTTTGGGTTTATTTTCAGTTCGGGTTTATTGATATGCACAACCCTACACTGTACATCAGGGATGTTCAGTATGGTAATGTGTTTTCATTCACTCCTCCTCTTCACCCACTCCTTTCTCCTCTAGTCCTCTTCTTCCTACTTCCCACTTCCTCAAGCACTCACTGGGTTGCTCACTGGGTCTGCTACTGCCAGATACCCTGAGGACTACATTCCCAGGGCTTAGCAGCTCAGTGCCTCAGTTGTACCAGAAACAGCACCCAAGCTGCTGGGGAGGGAAAGGTTCTTAAGCCCTCTTCCCACCTATCAGATGTCTGCCTGGCCAGCCACCACTGCCACAAGCCTGCAGTTGCTGTTGTGGCAACAGTAACTGCCGCCACCCACTAAGTGCTGCTAGGGGAGTGCAGGGAGAAGAGGAGATAGAGGACATCCATTGCATTGATTTCAATGCAATGAAAGCAAATTAAAAATCTTTGCAACAAAATATAAACAAAGCAACTGTGTGGTAGAATAGAATTTCACACCAGGTATTTGTGTAAAAAAATTCTGTTTGCTTTGTGAATATTAGGTTTATATTCTGTGAATGCTCGCAGTTAAGCTCGAACTGCCCTTTCAGGTAGTCCGGTCCAAAGAAAGAGCCAGTCCTTCCCCCCTCGACTCATTCTAAATTCTTTGGGGGAGGTGCCATTCGTATAGAAATGAGCACAGCCCAAGAGAGCACAGGAGAGCCAGGAGAAGCATGGCCAGAGAACTCATAAGCAATGGGCCTCCTGAGTCTAAGAAATTACCGTGAGGTTCTAGTCTTTTCCCTTTTGTCCCTGGTGAATTTAGAGTGGGAGTGGAGATGTGCAGAAATGCTGAACCCAGCCAGGCTTTAGAAATGCTAATAGCCTCCCGGACTGAAGAGCTCCTGCTCAAGGCTGTCATTGCCATGTGAAGGACTGCAGGCCTGAACAAAACTCCAAGTTAAGCTTTTAAAACACTGTAATGTCTAAGTTAAAGATCCTGCCTTAGAATAAGATCAGCTAGGGCATATACAGTGATGGTCAGAAGAATGATGTGTTTACACCTTTCTTTTAGTATCCCTTGCTCAATCTGTTGCTGTGGGAAGACTGTGCATTTGGATATTTTAGAATCATAGAATCATAGAGTTGGAAGGGACCACCAGGGTAATCTAGTCCCCTGCACAATGCAGGAAATTAACAACTACCTCCCCCCCCACATCCCCAGTGACCCCAACCTTCGCCCCGCAATGCAG
The DNA here is from genome assembly GCF_029931775.1 of Euleptes europaea. Taxonomy (NCBI): domain Eukaryota; kingdom Metazoa; phylum Chordata; class Lepidosauria; order Squamata; family Sphaerodactylidae; genus Euleptes; species Euleptes europaea. The sequence continues at coordinate 82,553,809 of NC_079313.1, forward strand.
GATCCCACAATCAAAGCACTCCCGACAGATGGCCATCCAGCCTCTGCTTAAAGACCTTAAAGATGAGGACTTCACCACCTTCCGAGGCAGCGCATTCCACCATCGAACAGCCCTCACCATCAGAAAGTTCTTCCTAATGTTTAGGTGGAATCGCTTTTCTATTAGTTTAAATCCATTACTCCGTGTCCTAGTCTCTGGAGCAACAGAGAACAAGCTAGTTCCCTCATCAACATGGCATCCCTTCAAGTATTTAAACATGGCTATCATGTCTCCCCTCAACCTTCTCTTCTCCAAACTAAACAAACCTAACTCCCTAAGTCTCTCCTCATAGGGCATGGATTCCAGACACGGATTTTCTTTTTAATAAATGTTTTATATATATATTAATGCTGATAGTTGTTCTTTGTACCACATAGACTTTCACAATTTGAACATGCTATTTAAAACAGATACCAGGAGAAGGGGGGCAGTCAATTGGGAGTTGCTAATTCCCCAGGGGTGTGCTAGTGCAGTAGGCTGTCCTTGTGGGAACCAGACGCTGGGTAGTGGGACATGCAGGCATGAGGCAGGACTTTAGAACAGCAATGCAGGGGAAAGGGAAGCTGGGAGCCCTGATTCTCATGGTGGGTAATTCCTACAAAGGTCAGGGGTTGGCAGTGGGCGTACCAAAAGAGGGAGAGAGAAAAACCCTCCAACGGACAGGAAAGCCAGGAGAGTGGCCAGGCAGAGACTTGGGTAGCTGCTGGTGCCCGGATGCCTTGAAGGGCAAGATGGAACAGGATCCAAAGGTACGTGGGGCTGTTCTGCCACAGAAGTAGAAAAGCTTGAGATAAAAGAGACATGCTAGAGACTTTGAGGGGACTCTGAAGGAGACCCACATAGGCACATGTTCTGAAGAGAGGTGACTAGCTTGATGGAGAAAAAAGGTAACACTGAGATGAATAGAGCCTGAACAACAAACCAGGAACTGTAAAGATATTTCTACCTGTCTCTTATACATTGCAGAGATAGGTTTTGACCTAAGAAAAGAGGATGCATTTATCCGTTTGATTTTCCCTTGCTCAGATGCTTGTAGTATTTGCTGTTCAACTGTATGCTGTTACTCATTGTGCCCATAGACAGCTTAGATATTTAAATTTTTCTTTTTCTGAAATTGGAGCTATTTGGTCTTTGCAACCATGGACATAGTCTTATGATGTGGCTCATGCTTATCAAAGTATCAGACAGAAGCAGGGACAGCCTGCCCGGCTGGGAATACTTACATAAGATGAGCCTTATTCCTAGCCAAAGGGAGAGGGCATGTGTATGTCTATACACAAGGAAAACATAGTTTGTGAAAGCCCCCTTCCATGAGGTTGCTCTCCCCCCTTTGCCATTGTGCCTTCCACGTTAGGGCTCCTCAGGCCTCAGAGCTGGGGAAGGTAGGATACCAGCTGAGCACACCAAGGGTCCCGCCTTTCCTTCCTGGAACAGTGCCCTGCCTGCTTCCCTAGCCTTGTGTTGCTTGAGAGCCAATCATCCATCCATCCCCATTCACCCAATAGCCCCTACCCTTGGCCCTGGCCCAGCCGCGCCTGTTTCCCTGGCCCAGGTGGTCCTCTTCAATCATCTGTTGGCTGGCTCCTGTAGATTGCCTTGTCTGCCTTAGGCAGGCAAGCTGTTCCCTGGTGCCTTTTCCTCCCTCTGATGGCCATGGACTAGGAAAGTATCCCAGCTTCGGGGCCTAGAGGAGGGGTGAGTCTAGGCATAGGCTCACATCTGGACATAGTTTAAATTTTAGAAGAGACAAAGAGGGAGCAGACAGATTCCGCTGAGTTGTTGGCTGCAGAATGTTAGGGTACAGGAACTCTTTCTCTCTCTCAGATCTGATGGGGAGCAGCAAATCTGTTGCCCTGTAGGGGTGCCTCTCTTCCTCCACCTGTGTTCTATTTGTACATCTGTAAATGAAACAAACTCTACAAAAATGCCCTAAGTCACCAAAGAGAACTGACTCAAGTAATAAGTACTTCTGGAACTTTTTGTGCCCTGGGAAACTGGGGTGCAAATAACAGTACTTTTCCGGTCTTTGGTAACATGGAAGGCACATCCACATAGGCATTAACATGCCCATGTGTGTGATATGTAATGATTCTATGCATGTTGTGTACAGGAGCTAGAAAGCCATAACTGGTGTCTGAGTATAAAAACCTAGGTTTCTTACAACGTAATTTTAAGCAGGATGCATACCCTTCTTCATCCATCCAAGTAAATATGCTTCATAGGAGTAACTCTGTATAAGATTAATGCAGAATTTGAATTACTTATGCATATAGTACATAAAATCCAGGGCATAACTGACCCAAATTTTTGTGCAGTGTAGGATCTGAGATTTTACATTTACACATTCCTAATTCTACTTAGCTTAATGTTCCAGCAATTATGCTACAGCTAGTTTGGAGTATCACCCACTGAATTCAGCACTTAAGGGGTCACTTTAGAAGCATCCCAACAGAAGCATGAAAGAGTACAAATTCTTACCAGTCTGGAGTTGACTTTGTTGGAGTCATCTTCAGGCATAGGCAGGTAGATAGCCAGTGCCACACAATTGGCAAGGATGGTCAGCAGGATGATGGTCTCGAAGGGCCTGAGAAAGCTTGTTAAAGGAAAGTTGATAACAGAATGTTGAGCCACAAACAGGAATAATTGAAAACCACATAAAAGGCATTGGTGTTAATTTCAAATATTATTCAATATTGTCGAAGGTTGTCTCCGGCCAGATAAGATAGTTTTAAAAGCTATATTTACAACACTGTTTTAGTAATCTGAATAAATGACAGCTCCTGAACCCATGACTCAAAGAGGCATTGGGAAAAGGTCATGATTTGCCCCATCAGGTGGAGGGGAGCGCTGGATAGCATGACGCTACCTTCTTTGTGATGGAGTTGGGTATGCGGGGGGGGGGGACAAAGGGCATATAAGGGACATCATCAGCCCCACCTCCCTCTGTTTTGACCATCTGGTAAGGGAGGCAGAGGGCAGGAAGGATTAGCAGAGCAAGGCACATCTGGTGGCATAGGTTTGAGGGGGAGAGGAATCAATGAAGTCTAAGGTAATGTTAGCTTGTTCAATGGGAGCCTGCATAACCCAGCTATTCCCCTCCCCAGATCATTCTCTTGCCGCTGGCACCTCCAGCATTCACAGCATCCACTAGGTTCTGCTGGTTGCTGCTGGTCTTCGTATAAAAACTCCTGGTGCCATCCTTTGGTACTTAGGTTTGTCCTAAAATTAAACAGCATTTACCCCCACTGTGTTGTATCCTTTGCACATTGGTGTCTGAGGGAGCCACGATAGACTCTTCGCTTCACTACAGTTTACAAGGAGCCCAGAGATCTGGGGGGCATTTAAGGTTCTCTGAGATGTATACTAATGTAACTTGATGCAAAGGATTATCTCTCACACACGTACACTATTCTGCTCCCAGGAACAACAGCAGCTCTTGGAAGTTTTACCTTGCATAACACAACAATGAGGGATGTGTGAAAAACCAAGGGGATGTGTTGCAAAACTTATTTATTTTTTCCCAGGGCCATGGATTTCTACAGAAAATATGAGCCAATCAGTTTCCTTCTGTCCCATTTTGTTCTCTTATTTCTTTCTCTCTAACATTATACAGGCCCTAGAAGTTCTGCACATTTGTACTTTAATCAAAATAACAGTGCATCATAGGTTCCGTAGTCTGGGGTAAACTGCAAACACAATGATGCAGAGTGGCTGTGGGACAGGCTACGTTACATGTAAGCTACATGTTACATTTCTGAAGCCCCAATTTCTTTAAAAATTAAAACAGTCTTAGGAGGATGGGATTTTGAGTGGAAGAGCAGTGGGGGAAGGGGCTGTTTAACCCTTTCCCCACTAGCCACTTTTCTACTCAAAATTATTCCCCTATCTACCTTTTCTCCAAGGGAAGATCCGTTAATCCTTTGTTCAAATTCACAGCCTTGCAAGATTACCTTTCATATTTTTAAAAGCTAGATCTTCCTTATACACCTGCACGTGTATTGCGTAGTTGGCCTCTGGGAGTGAATGAAGTATGCCTGCAGGAGATAGTGTGGGGATGTTATGTTAGGAAAAGATCAGATTAGAAAAAGCAAAATCTGTGGAAGAAATGCAGACCAGGAAAAAAATCTGTGTCTGCCAGCCCATCCCTAAACAAACTGAGCACATTTTTCTATCTTAGAAGAGTAACAGAATTTTCACAGAATCACATTGCTGGTGAAAGTTTGTCAGCAATCTCATGCATATTTATTCTTCCACCAACTGAAAATGGTTTCTTGAGTATCTTATTATCTGAAATCTCTGCACCTGCCACAACCACATTGCCCCCTAGAACCATTCTACCAAATCCATAGTGAAGAAAGTATACTAAACAAGAACTTTGAAGATCTCAGACCTGCACATTCACACCAACAAGTTCCATTAAAGGTAGCACCTAAGTTATTAGACTATCAGATCTACTAGCTATGTTATCCTCTTAACATAGATAATGTGCAGCTAAGCAAGGGAAGTTGCTGAAGCCCAATAACCAGCAGCTGTTTGGAGGGTTGACAAGATGCAAGCAAGACTGCTTGATATAGTGGGATCAGTTTACTAATGTAGTTGGCTACTGATCATAAACTCTTGAACACAGCATATGATATCAAGCTGCAACAGCCACAACTTCAATTGCTCGCTTTAATAGAATGTCTATTAGTATTCACATCCTCACCAGGTCATATCAGCAACTATTTGACCTTGTGTTCCTTTTCGACCTCCTAAACTAGCACCATTTTATTCAGATGTGGGGTGACTTTCCAAGACTTCATCACTAATGCACGGCTCATACAAAATCATCACAGAAGCAACCAAACAGATGTATGTCATATTTTCAATCCATAGTCACTGTCTTTACATTGGGAAGAAGATGCTCAGAAGTGTAAAGTTTAAAATGATTATTTTTCAAGTGGCACTTAATATAGAAACTTGATGTGATTATTATTTTTATTATTATTATATTCGATGTATATCTCGCTCCCTTCCCAGCCAAGGCTGTGATGCAGCCATGTAGACCAAAAAAAACAGCCATACTGAATCTGCCTCAAAAGCCCTGCTCTCTGTGCTTTGGTTTTCGGAGGTGAAGAGGGTGGCAACTTGAGACAGGGTTTTTTTCAGTAGTGGCAACTTGTCTGTAGAACGCCCTTCCCATCAAGGCTCACATAGTGATTAAGTTACTTTCTTTTAGGTGCTGGGGCAAAACATGTTTGTTTACCCAGGCTTTTAATTAAGGGTTTGAACTTTCAAAATAATTTTATGTGCTTTAAGTTTGAAATTGCTAAACTGATTTTAAATTGCTCACTATTTGTTTTTTAATTCCCAGGCTTGGTTTTTTAAAGGCTGGTTTTATTGTATGCTTTTAAGAGCCCCGTGGCGCAGAGTGGTAAGCTCCAGCACTGCAGTCCAAGCTCTGCTCACGATCTGAGTTCGATCCCAACGGAAGTCGGTTTCAGATAGCCGGCTCAAGGTTGAGTCAGGCTTCCATCCTTCTGAGGTCAGTGAAATGAGTACCCAGCTTGCTGGGGGTAAAGGGAAGATGACTGGGGAAGGCACTGGCAAACCACCCTGCAAACAAAATCTGCCTAGGAAACGTCGGATTGTGACGTCACCCCATGCGTCAGGAATGACCCAGTACTTGCACAAGGGACCTTTACTTTTTTAATGCTGTTGTTGTTGTTATGGTAGCCACCTCGGACCGATTCCCCAGGAGAGGCAACATAAAAATTCCTTAAATAAATAAATAAACCAATGGTCAATCTAGTCCAATGGTCAATCTAGCATCCTATTTTACACATTTCAACCAAAATGTCCCTGGAAGGCCTCCAAGCAGGGCATAAAGGCTATTGCTTCTGAACAAGGGGGCTTCATTTAGGCACATGGCTAATAGCCACTGATGAATCTGTCTTCCATATATTTGTCTAATCCCCTTTTAAAGCCTCCTAAGCTAGTGGGTGCAGCCAGAGAGAAGGAAGCTTGGAATAGCCCGATCTCGTCAGATCTTGGAAGCTAATCAGGGTAGATACTTGGAAGTGAAACCACCAAAGAAGACTCTGCAGATGAAGGTAATGGCAAACCACCTCTACTTCTCACTTGTCTTAAAAGCCCCTTGCTGGGGTTGCCATAAGTCGGGACTTGACGGCGCTTTCCACATACCCAAGCTAGTAGCCATCACTATGTCCTGTGACAATGAATTCCATATGAAAACAACACTTTAAGTCAAAATATACTGCATATTATCTGTCCTGGATAGTAACCTTGTTGGATGCCCATGAGTTGCAGAAAAATTTCTCAGTCCACCATATATACCCCATCCATAACTTTATAAACCTTTAACATGTTCCCCTTTAGTCCTCTAAACTGAAAACCTCCAAACCTTGTAGCCTTTCCTTGTATGAAAGTTACTCCAATCTCTTAGGCCGTTTATGCTCGGTTATTAGCAGCGCATTCCAGACTGAAGTGCCCCGCATATTTTTTTGAGTTTTTCACACTGAACCGTCATTTTAGGAAGTGACTGCAAAACCGGCACATACCTGCTTCGCATTTCTTGAGCCCCTTTAACACAACCTTTTGTGTTTGTTCGATCCCCACCTCAAATAATCCCCTTAAGGAAGCATGCAAAATCATAGCTGCGTGTTAGCTATGCAAATGGCGGTTGCTAATGGCTATGCGAACAAAGGAGCAGGCAAGTAGGGGGAGTGGAATTTCTCCTTTTGCATTGGGACCATGAATAGGCATTTTAAAGGTTGTGTTTTTTAAAAAGAGCTTTGAGTGAGCATCAAAATTGACCCTACGTAAATGGCCTCTGTTTTTTTGTCGCCCTTTTCCACACCATTGCTAGTACTACAGTATCCTTTTGAGAGAAGATTACTAAAATGACTCATTGGCCTATCTCCTACCATGTCATTCAGCAACGTTTGAAGCCTTTCTCCAGCCTAAGGAGCCTTTCTCCAACTTAAGTGCTTCTTCCACTGGGAACACTATTGCATGGGGAACATTACGGGGCATAGAAGACATTAATGGAGCAGAACTGAAGCACTGATGTTCTAAAGATTCCTGAAAACATTTGATCATTAGAGAAAGGGAGATGATGGAAAGGAAAGGAAATGGCTGGTGAAGAAAGGGAAGGAAACAAGCACCAATAAAGAGGACATCATTGTATATTGCCATTGATGGGATGGTAGTTACTTTTTTAAAAAATTTCTTTTTGGAATTATGAATATGGATTATAGGTCAATAACTTAGAACCAGGTGCTCTGCAGAAAGTGGCAGAAAAGGGAAAGGAAAAGAAGCACCAGCTTTGAAAGAGGAAGTACATTGAATGGGGGGGGGGAAAGGAAGATTCATAGCAATGAATGAGCAAACAGACACTTCTATGTGATTTGGTGGCACCCCTTGCCGAAAGAGAAACTGCCTGTAATCTACCGAAAGTCACACGTGGCTGCTAAAGACTGATAAGAGTTTGCCATGGAGTACCTTGTTATACTAAATTAGCTCAAGTCTTCAGGGCTGGATGCAGGTCTTTTCCAGGTGGTCAGGGGCCTGTTGGGTTGTGGCCTACGTGAGGAGGTGAACTGCTGTGCTCAACACTTTGTGGATAAAATCTCTTGTATCCATTCCAACTTGGACTCTAGATTAGCAGTGACGTGACTGGATGGTCCCAGTGTGGTGACTTGTCCAGTCATGTGACATACCTTTCAGCTTGTTCAGGTCTGAGGATGTAGACAGGAGGATTCTTGGATGTCTGAGACCTACTGCCTGCTTGAATGGCACATACTTCCTGGATGTTCAAATATGGGGGTGGGGGGAAGCTGGTGGACTGGGTCCAGGAGACAGTAAATGCCTCCCTGAGAGAGGAGGAGGTCATCCCTGCCATGAAGTGGGCAGTGATAGATCCATTCCCAAAAAAACATAATCTACACCCAGGAGAATTGAATAACTACTGTCCAGTCTCAAATGTATCAATCTTGAGCAAGGTGATTGAACAAGTGGTGGCTGGGCAACTTCAGGGATTCCTGAATGAAGCGGATTGTTTGGATCCATTCCAGTCTGGTTTCAGGACTGGTTATGGGAGTGAAATGGCCTTGGTTGTCCTGGTAGCTGACCTGCACTGAGAGATGGACAGGGGAGTGCAATCCTGTTAATTCCCCTGAACTTCTCGGCAGCTGTCAATACCATCAATCATAGTATTCCTCTGGACAGCCTTTTGGGGTTGGGATTGGAAAGCACGGTTTTGCAATGGTTTTGGTCTTACTTCAAAAGTAGGTTTCAGTGCATGGTGCCGGGGGACTGTGGCTTGGCCCCTTGGCCTCTGGGGTCCCACAAGGTTCTGTCTTGTCCCCCATGCTTTTAGCATCTTTATGTAGCCACTGGGAGGGGTCATTTGGAGATTTGGGCTCAGTTGCCACCAATGTGCAGATAACACTGAGCTCTTCTAACATGTGCTTCCAGCAGATCCCAAGAAGGCAGTAAAAACCATAACTGGGATCCTGAAAGCAGTTAATTCTTAATTCTTAACTTAATTCTGACAAAACAGAGGCGCTACTGGTGGAAGGAGGATCAGACCAGGGAAAAGGTATATCTCCTATTCTGGATAAGGGGTGCACTTCGCCTAAAGAAATAGGTTTGTTGCTTTGGGGTGCTGCTGGCTCTGGGCCTCCTGTTGGATAAACAGGTGGCAGTGGTGGCCGGGGCACCTTTTACCAGCTTTGGCTGGTGAGTCAGCTGTGGCCCTTCCTGCCCAGGAAAGATCTTGGAGCTGTGGTGCAAACCCTGGTTTAGATTAAGCTCTCCTTCCCTGGAGGTTTTTAAGAAGAGGTTAGATGGCCATCTGTCAGCAATGCTGATTCTGTGACCTTAGGCAGATGATGAGAGGGATGGCATCTTGGCCATCTTCTGGTCACTAGGTGTGTGTGGGGGAGGTAGTTGTGAATTTCCTGCATTGTGCAGGGGGTTGGACTTGATGACCCTGGTGGTCCTTTCCAACTCTATGATTCTATGATTACTAGATTAGCTTACTGCAGTGTGCTCTGCATGGGGCTGCCCTTGAAAACTGTCTGGAAGCTTCAGTTGGTACAGAATACTGTGGCCAGGATGCTGACTGGCGTGTGTCATATCACTCTAGTCTTTTCCCATCTACACTGGTTTCCAGTTTGCTTACAAGCCCAATTCAAGGTGCTGGAATTGGCCTTTAAAGCCCTGTGAATTGGGTGGAAAGGCAGCATAGAAATGTTTTACATAAGTAAATAGCATCCTAGGTTAATGAAGGAGTGTCTGTTGCGGTGGGAACTGTTTGATACTATTGTACAGGTCAGTATATATTTCTAACTTTTGAAAGTTCAGGAGTGTGGTCTACAGGTTTGTTTTAAGAACTGTCTCCAACTATTTATTGCACCTGTATAATAGCTGTATACCTTCTCATAGAATTTTGGTTCTGCATACATATATGCACTTTCCACATGCCCCTGTCTTTTACCATGTCTTTTAATTATTTTTAAATGACAATATATTTATTCTTGTTTTTATTTGTATTTGTTTAGATTCCCCTGAAGAAATGTAGACAAAACACATAGAGGCAGTATAACAAAATAAAACTATTCTTTTCCCCATTGCACCACTGTTTTGTTGCTCTTTTGCTTCCTCAGGTCATCCATATTTTTGGCACTACTCCTACTTTATATTTATACATCTATACATCTAATAGCGACGTGTGATATCTAAATCTGTGACTTGGGACCACACTGACATAATACAGATTTTTCTGCAAACTTGGGGTACTCTTCATTTAAAAAAATAGTGTTGTGTGCACATGCACAGACAACACGCCAAGACAGCCGGGGACCTGAGCGGAGCTTTAGATTGGTGGTGGGGCCTGGAGCTGCAATGAGGAGGGCGATGGGATTTTCTCCCCTTGCGAGTCTCGCAGGCCTCCGACTTTTTACTGTATGTTAAAAGACTGTCACATACATTGTCCCAATAATCTTTGCAACAACCCTATTTGGCGGATCAGTAGTATTATCCTCATATAAATAACAGACAGCTGAGGCTTAGAGGAGATGGCTTGTCTTACATTTAATTGATGGATTTTCTAGTTTACAGTTCAGTTTCTCAGTCGCTTTATTTCACCACCTTACCCACTAGAGTTGCCAGGTCCCTCTTCACTTCTGGCAGGAAGTTTGGGGGCGGAGCCTGAGGAAGGCGGAGTTTTGGGAGGGGAGGGACTTCAATGCCACAGAGTCCAATTGCCAAAGCGGCCATGTTCTCCAAGTGAACTGATCTCTATCGGCTGGCAATCAGATGTAATAACAGGAGATCTCCAGCTAGTACCTGGAGGTTGGCAACCCTATTAGCCACTTATGCCTCAAGGGCCTACAGTCTGGTTTCTCTGCCCCCAAATGGACTCATTTTCATCTACTATCTTTCTCCAACTCACCAGATTCTCTGCTGCTGAGTGGCAAGGTGGCTGCAAGATTAACATGTTCTTTCACAGCAGAGAACGGAAACAATTTACCAATTTTGTTAAAAACCAGGCTGAGAGTTAGTGTCACCTGGCATTTCCTTGGTGGTGATTAAGTAACTAGAAAGCTTCCATACATGAGCCTCTGTGCTGCTGCCCAGGCCCCCCACACCACCCTCTTATTTAAAAACCACTGAGGACGGGAACAAAAACAGCAAACAAAATCTTGCTCTCCCTTCCCTTGTCCATCATTTAAAAGTTGATATTTTGCCCACTTATCCCATCTAAGTGGAATACCGAATATGCACCATTTTCTGGTATCCCTAACACTGTGATACATCTCTTTGACTCCTTTGATTACCTGTATTACATCCCTGGTTTGATCATGCCATCACAAGACTAAAAAAGACTTGTAAATCATCTTTTCCCGATCTTTGCCCTGGAGGAAATATCCTCCCAGCATCAGTCCAGAAACACATCACGCACCTTAGTTCCCCAGTGTTCATGTTATGATGTGTCACAAGCAGAGAGCAGGAGTGAACAAGAAACCTCATACCATTCAATAAACACCTCTGTAAAACAACCTGTGTGGCTCAAACAAATCAGCCAAGTAGCAGACCTTTCAGGTAGGTTTTAAAAATAAATCCTTACAAGGTCAACAGCTAACCTATGGGGAGAAATTTTTTCATGACACCAAATGGGTAGGTCCTGAGCTCGAAACAAAATCAATTTGTTCATCATCCTGAGAGGCATTTTTCTTGGCATTTTATCAGTTGGCCTTCTAGTAGGGTTGCCAGCTCCGGGTTGGGAAATACCTGGAGATTTTGGGGGTGGAGCCTGAGGAGGGTGGGGTTTGGAAAGGGGAGGGACTTCAATGCCATAGAGTCCAATTGCCAAAGCAGCCGTTTTCTCCTGGTGAACGGATCTCTATTGGCTGGAGATCAGTTGTAATAGCGGGAGATCTCCAGCCACCACCTGGAGGTTGGCAACCCTACCTTCTAGTTAACCATTCCTTAACCCCGGTAACTGCAAACCAAGATCTGGGGGAGGGGGGGAAGGAGGCACTGTTCCTAAACTTAACATACTCCCATCAAGGAGCCAAACAAAATAACTATAATCAATGTTCCCCTCTCTGTTCAAAAGCCAAACAATTTTTTTGCACCCATAACTGTTCTACAAAACGTATTCTGGAATTCAATACTTCTAATAATCAGAAACCTCCATGCTTACTCTACAAATGAACACTTGTACAATAACTCCTCATTTACACTCACACACACACCTGTTAAATCAAAGCAAGGTCGAGACATTGCTTTCCTTTTGAGACCTTCTCAGCCCCCTGAGCCTCTTCCTCTCCCAGTGGCAGAGATAAATGTCAAGACCACTTGCTTTTTCAGCACTTCTGAGGAACAGAAAGATCACGTAAATGTTCAGAAGAGTTTCTTAACAAGTATTCGCCAGCTCTCTTCCTTGCCTTTCCTCCCCCTCTATGCTCGGCTGCTGTTGGGCTTCAGCCCTCAAACACTCCAGCCCTGAGGCAACCCCCCAGTTTCCCAAAAGGATACTTCCATTCCACAATAGCAATGCAGGCCTTGCGCACCGGGTTCTGGAGGGTGAGGCAGAAGAGGGACCGGAGAGGCCTGGGGGGAGCTTCCAGTGCTGCTTTCTTTGCCTTTTCTTTCAGTTGCTTTTTCTTCTGGATATCATCCTGGACAGAAGTGGGCTCCATGATAGCTTCCCCTCTCCTAATTGCCTACTCCAGCCAGGGTTTCCTTACCCCTTCCTCCTCCTCTTCCTCCCCCTCTCTGAGCCTCCTTCCCCAGCACTGGGGTGGCTGAAGCCCCCTCTGGATCGTCTTTCAGCAGATCAAATCTTAGTGCAGTGTGGGGCTGCGGGGCTGGGAATTGCACTCCCACAGACACAAATACATCAGGCACAAGTTTATAATTAGCTACCGGCCTGGCTCCCAGGGCTTTCAGATTTCCTGAGACAGCAAAGGAGCCCTGGCAGCTGTTGCTTCTTCATACTCATGGCCATTTTTGAGCTATCAAACCAGGTCAGGGGAAAGGATGCATGTGGGGGGAGGTGCGGTGGGCTTCAAATGCCAACCCTCGAGTTGAAAAGTGTTCATTCACTCAAGTTTACCTTCCTTTCCACCCCATGTTTGGACTGCATGCACAAAAGGTCTGTGAAAGTTGCTTGAAACGACATCTGGGGACACTGCCCCAGCATCGTCCCACCATTCTCAACCACTGTCATAGCCCTACGGCAGCCACCTGTCCGTGGGCCAGTGGTGTAGGTCCCAGTGCCAGCATGGAAGTAGGCCATTAACACATCCAAAGACAAAGAGCTTTCAGAAGGATGGGAATAGCAGTTTAATCTCTAGCAAGCTCCCAGGGAAGACAATAGCAGCTCTAGAAAGGGATGGAGACTCTCTAGGGTTGCCAGGTCCCTCTTCACAACCGGTGGGAGATTTTGGGGGCAGAGCCTGAAGAGGGCGGGGTTTGGGGAGGGCAGGGACTTCAATGCCATAGAGTTCAATTGCCAAAGCGGCCGTTGTTCTCCAGGTGATCTTATCTCTATCGGCTGGAGATCAGTTGAATTAGCAGGAGATCTCCTGCTACTGCCTGGCAGTGGCAACCCTAAAGTAGGGGGGTGGGGATGGCCAGAGTTAGTCAGCTTCATATGCTGTTCCAGCCCAGAAATGCCCCTCATCAGTGGGGGAAAGTTACACCACCAGAAAACATGGCATAGCTTATAGGCACCCACGCAAACCAAAAACTGGCGCAGCAACACCCAAAAAGCCCAGAGGAGCACAGGATGCTGACTACGGGTGCAACCAATCACCTCTCTCCCCTGCAACGTCCAAGCCCCCTCCCCAGCCTTACAAAAAAACCCACCAGAACACTCCAGGACTCATTAGGTAGGGCACATGGCATGGGAGTCTCTCTCACAGCTCCCTGCTGTGTGGACTTAGAGTGAGCATCATGGCACTTTGGTGGTAGGAGTAGCACAGAGAGGGCACTTAGCACTGCTGGGCAAGCACTTTGCGTTAACACCCAAGAGGGACTAAAAAGTCCATACTCTGTGGCTAACTTGTCTCATTGCACAATCCTAACAGGTACCTAACATGATGCTCAACCCAAAGGAGCAACCGTGTGGTGACAGATAAGCATGGGTGGGGAACCCAAACTTGCTTCCCCATTCCACTTGCATGAGGCTGTGTGCTATCCCGGCAATGTTGCCTCCCACACTCAAGCCTAGCAGCATTGCATTTGTGTGGGGGTGGCATGAGCTACAGCCTCCCAGCACCACGGCCCCTGTCGCACAATTCCAGCAAAGTTTCCCGCACGAACTGCACTGAGCTGGTAGCTCATTCCTTTGCTGATGCCCCCCCCCCCCAAGCTCACCAGTGGATCGGGAGGATCTGGCAGATGCCCCATTTTACTCAGTGGAGCTGGACAACCCTTGTACGCATTCCTTTGCAGGATCAGAGCCTTGTGAAGCAGCTGCTGAGGTGGGTGGATTGTTGGCAGTTGCTGAGCACTGCAACACAGGACTGGTGAGCATCGCTTGGATGGCACCATCCTCTGCCTCAAGGGGTGGTTCAAGGTGAAGTCGCTCCCCATGGGGCTGAAATTGTGGATCCTGCTGGGGTGCTACAGACATAGCTGAGCACAGCACTCATACCCGGTTGCCATCACTGCACGTCTCTGTTTTCGCTTTCCTGCAGTTGATGATTCAACGGGAAGACCTCTGGGCGTGGTCAATGCCATTCCCCACACACACTCTGCTCAGTATGCTGTTCCAGCCCACCTCCTAGAGTGGAGTGTTGGATTTTGGTGGAATTAAATTACCTCACAGGAAGGAGGAACTGGGAAAGCTGAGCTTGAACCTGGATGCCTGTGACATCACAGTATGTGAGATCATATCCTCCCCTCCTCAAACTCTTCCCTCTCCAGTAACTGCCCGCAGAGCTCCAGCAATTTCTGAGCTGCAGTTGATCACCCTATCTTACAGTGCAAGCTGAGATTTCAGCAGGAAATTCAATCTGACCTAACAGCACTACGTGGACAGCCTAACCCGTTTGTGAAAAATGCTAATGTGTGTATAGTTCTTCCTCCGGGCTAAATATTATTATGACAATACCCTTTGTGCTAAAAAGCACTCTGATTAATTACTGAGAGCTCCTGATTAATGGTCTGGTAGCCAGGTAAAGGGAGAGTCTTAGGGTTGCCAACCTCCAAGTACTAGCGGGAGATCTCCTGCTATTACAACTGATCTCCAGCTGATAGAGGTCAGTTCACCTGGAGAAAATGGCTGCTTTGGCAATTAGACTCTATGGCATTGAAGTCCCTCCCCTCCCCAAACCCCACCCTCCTCAGGCTCCACCCCTAAAACCTCCCACCAGTTGCCAAGAGGGACCTGGCAACCCTAGAGAGTCTCCATCCCTTTCTAGAGCTGCTATTGTCTTCCCTGGGAGCTTGCTAGAGATTAAACTGCTATTCCCATCCTTCTGAAAGCTCTTTGTCTTTGGATGTGTTAATGGCCCCTTAGGACTACATACAGAAGCTGGTCCCCCACTTCAGGATGAAAGGGAAATGAGAAAGATAAGGCCTACATGGAGGCTTGATGGCAGTGGAGAGTGTTCTAAGCATAGAGGCCAACACCATTATTTCATTATATGTTCAGGACACCTTAGAATTCTGGGAGATTCTAGACTTATAGTATCAATTCTCTGTGCACATTGCGTAGAAAGATGGATTTCCAAATATTAATGTTACACCTTTAGAATAGAGCTTTGGCTTCCCATCCCATTCAACAGAGACAGACTAGAACAGCTGAGGGTTTTTGCTATCCCATACCTCATGCAGTTGGCCGCTAATCAAAATGCCTGCAGCCCTTCCCTTATTTTTCAGTTCTGTTTTGCAGAGGGCCAGTGGCTTTTTCATTGGTAGGCTACCCACACGCTTGGTTTAGCAATGCTGAAGTGATCCCACTATGGTTTGTTCAGCGACACACACACCCAAAACCATGTGGGTACAGTGGTTAAGGCACTCGTCTGGGAGAGAGCAGGAATTCTTGGTTCTGTTCCCAGATCTCCTGCTAGCAGAGGGAACAGTTTTGTTACTTGCCCTTAGACTTGGCAAGAAAGAAGCAACCAAAAGCCAAGAAAGGGGGATTTAGGAATGGTCAAGGAAACCAGAAAATAGGACATTGACATACAGGCCACAGGCAAGGACCAATCCAACCCAGCAGCAAATTTAGCTTGCTATAATTTTCTGCATAAAATAATCATTGACAGAGAAAGTTAATGAGGATTGGTGCATTGGCTATGAATGTGAACTGCAAATTCTCTCCATATCTCCCTTCAGTCACAATCACAACGCCAGTGGGCCCTTGCCATGGCCAAGAGCAGCTCAGCTACTACTTGCCACCATGCCTTCTGGCGCATGGCTGTGGAGTGGGTTTCTGCCTTAAGTGCATGCTACCCAGACAGCGATGTCCATCCTGAAGCGCTGGAATGATTAGTTTGGCCCGCCTAGGAAATGCATGTGTACTTTCATGGCACAGGGTGTCCTGTATGAGCAGGTGGTGGAGGAGGGTGTGTCCGGAGCTGAGGCTATCACGCGCACAGTGATACTTCCTGTGAAGTGGGCAGCCATGGCATTGAGGATTTATCTGGTAGGTGTGAGGAGTCCTGGCGATGGTTCATCCCTAGGCGGGGGTTGGCAATCCCTCCATTGCTCCCTCCCTGGCTCCCCTCTTCACTTGCTCACACCCGCCCTTTCTCCTGCAGGTTATCATTGACAGGCAGGCCAGTGGGGGCTGCCAGGCAGGCCAGAGTCCCAGGTATCCAGGAACCAGTGGAG
The DNA here is from genome assembly GCF_029931775.1 of Euleptes europaea. Lineage (NCBI taxonomy): Eukaryota > Metazoa > Chordata > Lepidosauria > Squamata > Sphaerodactylidae > Euleptes > Euleptes europaea. The sequence goes on from NC_079313.1 coordinate 82,570,204, forward strand.
TGCTCCAATGATGCTCCAGCAGCCAGAACATCCACAAACCATCCCATTGTGCCAAGGCAGGAGAAAACTGAGGTCAGTGATAGGGAAGCAGATCCCAGATGGCATTAACCCCTTTGACAAAAAAAGAATACATTTTAAACAACTATACAACATGTCATTCAGATAAAGTTATTTCTGCCATCAGATGTTCTTGTAACAAAATGTAGGGAAGACTTCTAGAAAATTAAAGACACAAAACTGAACATAGGAGCAACACATATCGCAGAATTGGTGCCCCTTTGGTAAAACATTTTATTGAGAGAGAATATGGACCCACTGATTTTATTTTGAGGGGTTTATATAATTCATACCATCATAATGAAAAAATCTTGTTAAAAAAGAAGGTTGAGTGGATTTTAAAGTTGTAGACTTTGGCCCCTCATGGGTTAAATTCTGATCTGGGACTCCTGACCTTGCTCAACTAATATCTGTATTAAAAAGTTGTGTCATCATCCACTCAACAATACAATTCAACTGCTTTGGAGAGGGTCATCACAAAGAAACTCTGGTCAGTAGTTGTTTAATATATTTATATATTTGTATTTTCTTTCTACATGTCCAATGTATCGATTATTTATCACATTCTATATTCTGATCAAGATGTGTCCTCTTTTGAGCTTATTTTATCCTGTCTCATCAACTGATATTAATTTCAAAAGTTTGTAATTTTTAAAAGTGTGGTTCTTTTACTAGTTGTATTTATTATAAAATTTTGTTTTTATAGATCCCCCTGATGAAGTTTATATAGAGAAATTCATAGGGGCTTTACAAGACCATAAAGCTGTCACCTGCTACCCGACATCTTTTTTCCTTTTTTGGTTTGTTGGCCCGTTGCTAGGTTAGCCCTATTTTTCTTTCACTTTATGGCTGTGGCATGATTACATACCCCCACACTTTCCACAGAGAACACAGATGCAAAAAAAATTATTGCGCTTCTCTGCCCTATCTCCATCCCTCTTTAACAATCCCTTTATTCCTTGGTCATCCAAAAGCCCGATGGCTTCTCTGGCTGGTTTCCTGCTCTGGATAGACTTAAAGAAATGTTAGTCTTGATGCTTTTAGCAACCTGCTCCTCAATTCTCTTTTTGCATGCCTAATTATTAACCTGCATTTCTTTTGCTAAAGTCTGTGGTCCCTTCTGTTCAATTCATTGGGCCATACCATCCACTTTTTAAAAAAAGTTAACTTGCATTGTTAACCATGCAGGCATTCTTTTAGACTTGGCAGTGCCTTTCCTAACCTGGGAGATGCATTCTATCTGGGCTTCCATTAGTATGGTTTTAAATGGTTTCCAAATATCTTGTGTTTCTCTTTCAGCATCCTTTAACTATTCTCACTTTTGTACAGTTCCCTCTTTTGAAATCAAATGTTACAGTTTTGGACTTTAGGAGTAACTTTCCATTGAAGTGAATGCTGAACTTAATAGCACTGTGGTCACTGTTCCCAACTGGTGCAACAACCTCTTCATCTCTCACCAGGTCTTGAGTCCCACTCAGAACCAAGTTCAAGAGAGGGGCTGCGGCTTAGTTCAATCCCCAGCATCTCCAGTTAAAGGGACTAGGCAATTTGATGATGTGAAAGACCTCTGCCTGAGACCCTGGAGAGCCACTGCCAGTCTGAGTAGACAATACTGACTTTGATGGACTTTTCTGATTCAGTATAAGGCAGCTTCATGTATTCATGTGTGTATTAATGTAAGATCACTACCTCTCGTTGGCTCTGTGACCAACTGTTCCAGTGCACAGTCATTTATGTCTAGGAATCTCATTTCTATGGCATGATTTGAGCACACGTTTACCCAGTCAATCTGAGACTGTTAAAGACTGTTGAGTCTTTAAGATGACACAAGACTTCTTTTAGTTTTTGTTGCAACAGAATATCATTGCTACCACACTGGCAGGTATGCCAACAGAGCAAACACTTCCAGATGACTCAAAATTATGACCTATGGGAAGAGGAACTTCTTATATCTTTCCTTTTCCTTGTTTCAAAAGGTGAGGTTTGTGGCTTTGTTGTTGCTTTCCAGTTCATTGAGCGTTTTAACAGCTCTGCCAAACCACTGCTGCAGCAAGCTTAGTTTGGGAGCAAAAGATCATCACAAAACTGGTCTCTGGGAACATCTAGTGGAATACTGGGACACAGCAATTACAAAAATAAAATTATAAGGGAGGGAGTCATCATCATCCTGTTCATTTCCCACTCTTAACCTGTTAATGCTATCCTATCCATTACCTTGTTAATGCTATCCATTGCCACTTTCCTGGGAGTAAGACCTATTAAACAGACCTGAATAGAATTCTGAGTAGACTTGCTTAGGATTGCTCTCTAATTTACTAAAATTTAAAATGAATATAAAAGTAGTATTTTGGCGAACTCTCTATTCTTTGTCGAAGGCTTTCACGGTCAGAGTTCATTGGTTCTTGTAGGTTATCCGGGCTGTGTAACCGTGGTCTTGGAATTTTCTTTCCTGACGTTTCGCCAGCAACTGTGGCAGGCATCTTCAGAGTAGTAACACTTCAGTGTTACTACTCTGAAGATGCCTGCCACAGTTGCTGGCGAAACGTCAGGAAAGAAAATTCCAAGACCACGGTTACACAGCCCGGATAACCTACAAGAACCAATCTCTATTCTTTATTTGTTAATGATCCAGTATACAGCAAAATTCAATCACTTATTATTATATACTGCCTTTTTTCTACTAGTGAGGAGAACAGCTCACAGTTCAAAAGAACTGCCTGCAATTTAATACACAGGAAACAAAAGGAAAAAGGTGATGGGAAGGGAAGAGGAAAACAAACAGGCTCTAGGACCCTGTCCTAAATAACATACAAAAATGGTCAGTGGACATGCAGGCAGGGCCAGTTCCAGGTTTCTAGGGGCCCCGGGCAGAGAGCTCCTAAGGCCCCCTCCCCTCTTCTACCCCCACATATGTCCTCCTCTTCCCTCCACCCACATGCCTCACACCTGCCTGTGTACCCTTACCTTGCCCACTTGTGAGCTCTCCCACTGCCCAAGCTCACCACTGCCTACAGCACTCGTTCTAGCGGCACTGAGCAATGCGTGTAGCTGGGAGCCCAGTAGAGCACTAGCAAACTAGTGAGAGGGTGTTGGCAGGAGTGGGTCCTGCCAGAAGCCCTGAGCCCTGGCAGCTGCCCTCCCTCAGGGTATGCTGGCACCAGCCTTGGCTGCAAGAGTAATTTCTGGGTAGGGAGGAGACAAATGGCAGTTGGACTTAACTGGGCTGATGGAGGGGGCTTCACTGTCCCAACTCTCCCTCTCATTTTCCTGGTGGAGTAGCTGCACATAGAGACAGATCTGGGACAAGAGGACCTCAGTGTTAAGTGGCCGGCCACAGAGGAGCTAATAGAGATGAGCCTCTTCCATCTTTGCCACAATATACCTTTTGAAACACTGCCATCCAGGAGGGAGGGAAAAAAAGAGATCTCTCTGATGCCTCCTGAGGTCTTGCCTAGCAACAGGGAAGTTGGAGATTTAGCTAGAAAGGATGGAGAGAAAAGGACAAGGAGCCAGTGAGGAGTAAAGAGAGAGATAGCCAACATAATAATTCAAAGAAGGGAGAATTGAACTGAAATATAAAGTTCCAGTATAATGTAAGAATCTAACGTGTATGTTTTTTTTATCCATTAGAAAAATAAAAAAAATATTAAAAAAAGAGAGAGAGAGCTGGTCAGGCAGAAAGAGAGTGCTTAAGGATGTGTCTGTTCCAGCAGTAATAAAAATAAGTTGTCTTGAGGAGAAAGTGACATATGCAGAGTAGTTGCCTGGGGTTCCTGGTTTGATCCACCTCCCCCCACCCATTCCTTTACTATCATTGTTTGGAGAGAAAAATGGTACCCATAATTCCTAAAGGAGAGAGACCTGTATGCTCACCTCTATTAATGGTTATACTGCTGGGGCATTTTTCACCTAACCCTATAAGGAGAGAGTATCTGAATCCTTTCTGGAATTGTGAATAGGGCCTAAAAATTAAAGAGACCTATTTCTCAGTCACATTTTGACTTATGGGCCTTTGACTCCACATATCATCATTAGCAACATCTCAGAAAAAAGTCCCCAGTCATCATTCCATTTATCACCTTTAAATAAAAACTTATTTGAAAAAAATAATCTCTTCAACTGTTTTGCGACCACTAGTAATATAAAAAAAATCAACCTGTTCCGCTGACATAGATTAGGCAGCAGGGCTATATCTCTAATGCAGCAGGTGGTGGAACAGTCATTTCAGGATACAGTTTTAGGAGGGAAGAATCAAATGGCATATCCAGGCCCTTTGAGGTGCTCAGTCTGTCTGACTATTACTTCTGATGCCAGAGACAACAAATTAAGTTTCCACCCAGAGCAGCAAATAACATTAGCCAATCCTGCTTGAGCTCAATTTGCACAGTGCCACATGCTTGGCCTTAGAGCCAAAAGTAGAGGCTACAAGGACAAGAGGCTACGTAAACATCTACTATTTCCATATATCTCCAATTACTTTTTGTGATGTCCCTGTCAAAGGCAGAAAGGTCCTGGATAAGGTTATGTAATATCCACACTCTGATGTCATGAATTTCTCAGAGTTCCCTTAAAACAAGAGAAGATGCATTTGTCATAGGTGTTAAAGTGGTCACATGGGCAACAAAAATTAATCATGACTTGGAAAGAAGCCATTGATTTGCTTTGGGAATTCTTACTAGGCTTATTATAGCAGTGTAGGTGTTCCGATAAATAGGCTGAACTATAATTATGGGCTTGCTAGCATTCTGAATCATGCTCACCTGATTTTGCTGTCATTTCTTCATCACAGTTGGCTGAACTCTTTCAGTTCACATTGGCTCTGTCTATTAGCACCCTATTCTGTAACAGGCTAGATTCCAACTGGTAGGCTGGGATGTACCAGTGGGGCATACTCTGACTTTATCTAGGTCAAGCAAGTGGTGTAAAGTTGCCAGCTGCCTGGAGAAAAGGCGCCTCGATCAGAAATGATGGATAAGGGTTTCTGGAAAGACAGCCTGTCTACCATTACCACTCTTCCCTACAATATGCAGCTACACAAGAGTATTAGGTGTTTGCTTCTCTTCAGCTAAAGGCTGGATTACACATGCAGGGGAACGAGGTTGTAAACAGAGACAGCATGGTATAGTGGTTAGACTGGGGACTGGGAGACCTAGGGTCAAATTCCTGCTCGCCATGAAATCACTGGATGGTCTTCAGCCAGTCATCATCTCTCAGACTAATCTCCTTCAGAGGGCTGTTGTGAAGACAAACTGGAAAATTGAGGAACCATGTATGCTCCTTAAAGGACAGAATAAAAATGCTTAAACAATCTGAGTGATAGAATGGACTACACCAATTCAGATTGCAGGTGGAGACTCACATTTTGGGATGCCTCTCCCTGTTAACACCCTGCAACTAGTTAAGAAACAGATAAAACAATGAAAGAGAAGTAGTAGTATCTTTGTCCCTTTTCTGCTTGTGTGCTTTTTTAAATGAAAGGAACAAGCTGGAATCAGTCCCCTTCCTCCTAAAGTGATAGAATCTGTTCTATTAACTTGCTGCCACCTCATTCTCCTACTTGTGTGAACCACAATACATACTCAGGTTTCGAATGGAAAAAGTGATGCCATACATGAACTGTGTGCACTCTCAAATGCCCCCCAAAGCCTGCAACGTATAGAGGCTTTGGAGTACATCAACTGATTTGGAAAGGGTTCTATCAAGATAAAAAACAAAATTTGAAGAAGAAAAAATACAGAGCTGCTCCCTCATTAAACTTGTGTTTTGTTTTGAAGTGGACTCTTTGGAATGCATATTTTTCTCAGGTCAGCATATAAACAGCATTTCTAAAGATAAAAGAACACACTCCAGCCAGCAGCAAAGTAAACAAATTCAACTACACGCAGTGCTACAGACCCTGCTTCTTTAGGAGTAATTTGCAAAGACTAGATTATGCTGGTAAATCTAGCCCAAACTATGGAACAGATGACGCAGTTGGCTTTGCACAGGTCGGGGCACGCAACCCTGCCCAAGATGGATTGCACAGGCGGACCCCCTGTTAGCAGCGTGGGAGGATTGGGGCAGCAAATAAATTTCGGTATCTCAGAATCTGAAGCCCCACGCCCTGTTCCAGCACACATCGAATTAATAAACTTCAACTTCCCAGCCTCTTCACTTAAGACTGCGAATCTTCTTCGTTCTTTACTGTCACCGACTGCAGAAGGCCTTATGTGCACCTCTGCGCCTGCCAGGGCTGCTAAGAGCAACAGACTGAATAGCACTCCGCTACCCTCCCACCAGACCTCAAACGGAATGACGTCAGTCAGTTAAGCCGAATTGACTTCTCGCGAGACTAGCGCTTCTAGTTCTCGTGGGATCCGGAAGGGGCGTGTCTTTTCCGCCTCTGCCGAGACGCCGAGATGAGGTCGGTGCTTTTCCTGTTTGTGGGCCGTTGATGGTAATCCGTCGCCATCCGCCTCTCCACGGGCCCCACTCGGCCCTGAGAGCGCCTTAGGGTGGCAGACAGATAAAAAGAGGGGCCCTGGCCCGAGAGGCGTGGCTGGTGTCTTGTTCCTAGGGCGTTTCTTGCAGTACTTTGTGAAGGTCTCTTTATGCGGCTTGCGGAACCTAATGCTGAATGAGGGCCTGTTAGACGATTAAAGGATGCATTGCCGCCCCCCCCCCCCCAAGACACAAGACTTGCGCATGGATCTAAAGTCTGGTTCGCACATGCGGGAGAATGACATCGGACAGCACCGCTTCGTGCTGCAGGGGGAGGATTACGTTTTTGAATAAGCTTCGATGCTAGAATATTTAATGGGAAGGGGAAATTAAAGCTGGACTCCACCGCCTGTGCTTTAAAATGGAGTAGTACCTTGGTTCTTGTGGGTTATCCGGGCTGTGTGACCGTGGTCTTGGTATTTCCTTTCCTGACGTTTCGCCAGCAGCTGTGGCAGGCATCTTCAGAGGAGTAACACTGAAGGACAGTGTCAGTGTCAAGTGTGTAGGAAGAGTAATATATAGTCAGAAAGGGGTTGGGTTTGACAATGATTCAGCTCAAACCCAACCCCTTTCTGACTATATATTACTCTTCCACTGTCCTTCAGTGTTACTCCTCTGAAGATGCCTGCCACAGCTGCTGGCAAAACGTCAGGAAAGAAAATACCAAGGTCACACAGCCCGGATAACCCACAAAGCTTTCACGGTCAGAGTTCATTGGTTCTTCGGAAATATGGAGTAGTACCTGCTACTACTTTGTTCTCCTGCAGGCGTGAATCGGGCCCTGGAGTACAGTCGTAAATATAAGGAAGAAATATTGTCGAAGGCTTTCACGGTCAGAGTTCATTGGTTCTTGTAGGTTATCCGGGTTGTGTAACTGTGGTCTTGGAATTTTCTTTCCTGACGTTTCGCCAGCAACTGTGGCAGGCATCTTCAGAGTAGTAACACTGAACATCTTCAGAGACACTGTCCTTCAGTGTTACTACTCTGAAGATGCCTGCCACAGTTGCTGGTGAAACGTCAGGAAAGAAAATTCCAAGACCACGGTTACACAACCCGGATAACCTACAAGAACCAATAAGGAAGAAAGTTAAGAAGGTGCTAGGTTCAATCCCTAGCGTCCTGAGTTAACAAGACCAGGTAGCAGAACTTGCCTGAGATTCTGGAGAGCTGCTGCTTGTCGCAGTAGGCAGTGACTGACTAGTGGCCTGATTCAGTATAAGGCTGCTTCATACGTATTGAGCAAGATACGTATGATACCCCAAGAGTTATAAACATCAGTGCTTGTAAGGAAATGCATTTCTATTAAATGCACTATGAATTACACCAAACGTTACACTGTGTATTGTTAATAGGAACTCTCTGGCCTGCCCACCCTTAAGCAGCCTGACTCTAATTCTGTTGAATTCAGCTTCTGAATCAATTAGAGTCAGGCTGCTTATGGATAGGGATTTATTTATTTTGGACTAAATCAGAAAATGTTTTGAAGGGTGGGCAGGCCAGAGAGTTCCTGTTAACAATACATAGTGTAACGTTTGGTGTAATTCATAGTGCATTTAATAGAAATGCATTTCCTTACAAGCACTGATGTTTATAACTCTTCGGGTATCTTGCTCAATATTCACCTGGTAGCAAACTCTGATAGGAAAGGTTAGAAGTGGTTTGAAGTCACTGAAATGTCGTAAAGTAAAGGGTGGTACAAAGACTGGGCACAATGGCTGTGAAAATATGCCTTGTGTCTTTGTGGTAAACCAGGAAAAGCCCTCCAGACTCCACGTACATATGGTGAACATGTGAAGAAAAGTGTTGCTGATGGCTGCTCCCCTTTTTGGTAGAGCCCAAGCTCAGTATATCTGGGGCATTAAAGTCACTTCAGAAGTAATGTTGGCTGTCCTGTGTCTGTCATAAAAGAGACAAAAAGTCTAAATAAATGTGCCACGTCTTTCTGCAGCAGCAAAGTATCCCGTGACACTCTGTATGAAGCAGTGAAGGAAGTCCTTCAAGGGAGTCTGGCAAAGCCACGCAAGTAAGAAGTTTAATTTACTCTGCACCATTAGAGCTCGAGATGGAACTCAGCCTGATTTTGTGTGGAGTTTTAAGGAAAGCTACATTATGGAAAAGTGCATACTGGGGTTCAAGCTTAGAACTTCGGCTCTAAGGTGGGGAGGAAGGAAAAGCCTGGTGCATAGCTTCTTTGGCCACAGAGAGGGAAAAGGTGAAAGCTAGTACCCCCACCATGTTTTTAGCAGAGCAGGATACTTGAGTGTCTGTCATTTTGACAGAAACATAGAGACTTGCAGTTGCATGACCATCCTGCTATGCTCTCTGTTGTCATTCTTTTCTGCACTCTTTTCAGAGCTGGTGGAAAGTATAACTGGAGCATGTGGGTAATAGCTAGCTTCACTGTCTTGATGTGTTCAGTTTGAGCACGCATTCTCTGTCAGAGGGGGGCCCCCTATGGAGTTTCTCTAGCCACCCAGGTAGTTCAGGTGTTCTTTCACCCTCTGCTGATGGAGGGAAAAGACAGCTGCGGATCATGTACCTGGGCAGCTGCTAGCCTGAGTGCAGAGTTGAGAGCTCAGTGAAGCACTGCAGCTTCCGAACCCATTTTCTCCATGCCTCTGAAAAGGGGGCAGGGGCTGGTGGGGCATAACCTAGCAGAGAAGAGTATAGGTGATGCAGCTTCACCTGCAGTTTTATTTGCACCACTGAATTACAACAGCTAAAAACTTTTTGTATACAGTGTGGGTATTCACACACCTTCTCCAGGAGCAATTAAGACTTCAGGTTCAAATATTAGTGGATGCTCCCCATTTCTTTAGCCTGCATTGCACTGTCCCTTTTTAATTGTTTTCCTGGCTTTGCTCGAGCATGCGTCATTCAGGAGTAAGAGTAGCAAATACCTGATGATCGAATACCTGATGAGTCCTAAGTTACATAGAAAACAAGAATTCCTGGTAACCTCCCCTGTGGTCATCAAGTTGCAGAAGTGAGGAAAGAATTAGCATCTGGCTCATTTCCCCCCATAATAGGTGTAGTGCTTTGTTAGTCTCAAGTTTAGTGGTGTGTATTTTGTGAGTTAATGCATACTCTTTCCTTCTAAGCCAAACTTAAGTGTCTGGGTTTTTTTTTAGGTTCTTGGAGTCTGTGGAGTTGCAGATCAGTCTGAAAAACTATGACCCACAAAAGGACAAGCGATTTTCCGGAACTGTCAGGTTCGGCACTGTTCCTGTCCCACCCAGCCTTCAGTTTGCACCCATCTCCCTGATGAAAGGCTCTTGTATGCCATCTGTCCAGCGTGCAGCGCATTGACTGCTAAAGAACCAGGCAGCTGGGTGCAGTGCTGAATTGCTTGGGTAGTTCAGCTCCTCCGACTGTAAAGTGGGTATGGCTGGACGGACCCCTACCCTGGGTCTTAAAACATGAGGGGAGGTGTGGAGAGGCTTTTTTGCTGATCCCACCGGCCAGTTTAGTGAAGCCAGATTAAATGCTGGTGAGCGAAGACTTGTTACTCGGCTGTGGTAAGGCCCTTCTATGTATTTGTGTATTCTTTTCACATTTTATATTGCTCGGGGAAACGGCATTGATTTATCGAGGCTGTTCTCTTTCCTCCCTACAGGCTCAAGTCTGCTCCACGGCCTAAATTCTCAATCTGTGTACTGGGGGACCAGCAGCACTGCGATGAAGCCAAAGCAGTGGACATCCCTCACATGGACATTGAGGCTTTGAAGAAACTCAATAAGAACAAGAAGCTAGTGAAGAAGTTGGGTGAGCAAAATTAGAGTGGGATTTCTTGAAGTGTGTTCAGAAGCATTGACAATAGGAATAACTGGAACATGACCTCATTCAAGCAGGGCAGCGATAAGAATTAATTTGCCACTCTGTGCTAGGAGGCATTCCCTGTGCTTTTCATGCCTCCATTGTATTTAGGGGAAGGTGTGATAGCACTTTTTTGCTTGGAGTTTCAGCAGAAAACAATTCTAAGGTCCCAGAATGTAACATACTATGGACCAAAGGCTCTCCTCTCTCCTGGAAACATATTTTATCATGTCTGCGGTCTTCTGAGCACCCGGCAGCATTTTCCTATTTGTTTCTGTTGCTGTTTTTAACCTGGCTTCCGAAGCTGCCTTTGGTTTGGAGGCAGCTTTCCCAAGAGCGGGAATGCTCAGAAGCCTTCCTGTACACATGTAGCTTGCCACACACACACAGTGCCATGTGGTTGGGTGGGGAACCTATTTTAAATAAATGGTTTCACGGGGGATTAGACAGGTTTGTTGAGGAAAGGTTTGTCAGTGGTTATTAGCCATAGTGACTAAAGGGAACCTCCGCATCCTTGAGGCAATACATCTCTGAATACCAGTGCAAGGAGACAACTTCACGGAAAAGCTTTGGCTTCTATGCCCTATTGTTGGACCTTCAGAGGAACTGGTTGGCCACTGAGGGTGCTGGACTTGATGGACCACTGGTCTGATCCAACAGGGCTTTTACGTTTATAGTCTGGTTCTAACTTTATTTTACACACAGCCAGAAGTTGTTTGAATATTATTTAATCCAAACTGCTGTTCTAAGACAGGAGTCTCTTGCATGTGAACACCTTTGTAGGTTAGGCTTCATTTCCCTTAATTGCTGGTGGCTTCAGAAGGCATTAGCAATATTTTTTCCAAACTTTGAGGTGATCCTCAAGTGACATACCATATATTAATCTCTCTTTTTAAAACAACAGCAAAGAAATACGATGCTTTCCTGGCCTCCGAGTCCCTGATCAAGCAGATTCCTCGAATCCTAGGCCCAGGGCTGAACAAAGCTGGCAAGTTCCCGTCTCTTCTCACCCACAATGAGAACATGGTGGCCAAGGCTGATGAGGTCAAGTCTACGATCAAGTTTCAAATGAAGAAGGTAAAAAAAAACCCATCAACAACACAGAACTGGTAGTGGGGTCCCTGCACTGAGAAGAAAGAACTGCACTTGTACCCATGGTGTTTGTGCTGACAGGAGATAACAGGCAGGGCAATTTCTCCTGGTTTCCCATTCTCACTGCATCCCAGAGGGCTGTGTCCATGCAAATCTTGCAACCTACATCATCAGTATTCTGAGGACTCAGGGCTTTGCTGGGAAGAGAGTGTCTAGGAAAGGCTGCATCCTCACCCACTCCATAGGATCCAAGCCAAGGAGCCTACAAACACAGGTCCATTGATTGTAAGGACCAGAAAGAGATTTGACTCCCCCCCCCCGCACTCCCTGCCTTCAGAAGGTTGCACTGAGGGGTATGAAGCATAGTGAGCTTGTTTATGAATTGAGCTGCCCAGATAAGGTTGGCAAAATTGTCTGTATTTATATCTTGGCCGAGAGAGAATGCTCTGTATGGCACTTGTCAAAGTATCTGTCTCAGGGGCATCTCTATGATTAAACAGATAAACTTGCCTTCTAGGATTAGGGAGTTGTAGGGAACTATAGAGACCCACGTTACATAGAATTGTGAGTCGTTATCCCAGTGGAAATTTCAGCAGATGTTCTCTGTGACACAGCCATAACTGGTGAGCTTCACCTCTGAAAACAGACTGAATCATTCCTTGAAGCCCAGTGTTCATTTGCTTCTGGTTAACATAGTTCAGTTGTGCCACAAATTATTTTAATCTTGGTCCATGTACACCAGTAAAAGCAACATTTTTATCTTGGTAAAACTCCCCTAGTAAATGCCATGCCAGCTCATTGTATCTTGATGTCTGTTATCAGCATAGTCTGTTTCCCATCATTTATGCTACTCTGGGTATGATGGGATAGTAGATGAATTGGCTCATGCTTTTCAGTTCCATATACTCTTTCTTTTCCCTTTTCTCAGCCCTGTCCACTGCTATGGAAGTTTGCTGGGTGACCTTGGGCTAATTACTCTCAGCCTAACCTACTTCACAGGGTTGTTGTGAATATAAAAAAAAAAAAAAGGAGGGAAGCATGATGTCTAAGCCTCTTTGGGTCCCCATTGGAGTGAGAGGCAGGATATATAAACACATAACGTATTTTGTTATACAAGTGAATGTTTTTCTCTGTTCTTTCAGGTGCTCTGTCTGGCTGTGGCAGTTGGTCATGTGAAGATGACTGAGGATGAATTAGTGTACAACATTCACCTGGCCATCAACTTCCTAGTGTCGCTGCTGAAGAAAAATTGGCAAAACGTGCGGGCCTTGTACATCAAGAGCTCCATGGGGAAAACTCAGCGCCTATACTGATGCCAATATAATTGTTTTTTCACTAGGTTACACTGTGTTTCTCTTCTGATTTGATAAAATCCTGATCCCCTGAATAGCTGGTCTGTTTCTGTTAAGCTGAGGTTGCTCTGCATGCCATCATTAGGTTAAAGGATGAGTATGCATGACGTTTGAAAAGACAAGTTTGGTCATCAGTCCAGAGTTAAGGACTTACAGTAGAAAGATCTTTACGAAATAAGAGCTCTGTGGGTGTCAGCAGCAATCAAGCTAAAAATGCACTTGGTTGCCCCATCAAAAAGCACAGGATAATGGGATAAATATAGTTGCCGCCTAAGTAGCGCACTGGAATGGGGAGGAACCTAGAAGTAGCGATATGGTATGTAGAAGTAACTATCACTCATGAATGAGATGCAGGAGAATAAAACCTGTTAGAGGTTGGCTGATGTATCCAATGGTGCATTCACGGAGCGTGCACAGAGTTTCCACACATACCTCCCTGCAGGCCTTTCCAGGGTCTGGAAGGATAATTCCTGGGGTTGTGGTATCTGTTTGGAGGAATAACCATGCAGGTCTTATCTTCTGCTCAGATGAACATCACTGAGGCAAGAGGGAGGGAGGGTGATTTCTTGCCGTTTCCCCTCCTTGCTGCAGCACTCCCATCCTGCATGAGGCAAGGGTATTACCCCACATATTTTGTGATCCCAGAAATTATTGGGGCTGGAGGGGCAGCAGGAACAGACAGGCACTCTGGAAAATAAAGAGTCCCTTGAATGCATCGTTGGATACAAGCTGTCTAGAGGCTTTGTGTGCCAGAACAGGATGAGGAACGGCATTAGGATTTTAATTACATCCATTAAAGATTATCCATTTGTGAACAGGGACAAAGTAAGTTTCTTGAATTGAGTGGAGTGGGGACATTCTACCCTATTTAAATAATTGAATTGGTACTCCTCTGTTTAAACTCAGTATTACAAAAGTATATCTGCTGTACCACGTCACCAAGACAATGAGAAAAGGTGGGGGGTGGAGGTTGAATCTGATGTTAACCTCATAGTTCAACCTTTTGGATAAATTGCCTATTTATTTAGGGGAGCAAAAATGGGTAAGTGCTGTATCTGCCACTAGAGGGAATGTTAATTCTACTCTGGTAATACTTTTTCTACCAGAAGTCACAATAGCCACCTTTATCAGGAGGGTTGGTAAAATCTTACAGAAAAGATTTCTGTCCTTGGCGAGTATGTAGGGGCATAATCCTTCATTTAGTCACAATTTAGGATATGGTGATTTTTCTGGGGAAAGTCTTTTTTATTTCATTTGGAGGAAAGTCACTCAGTTTCTCATCTTTTTGAAAGTCAAATTTTCTTTGGAGACTGTGTCCTGCAACAAGAAATATTTTTTCTGATTCCACAATGCCAAGTGTAGTAGCCAGACTTAAACATATATTTCCATATTTCCCATGAAGTAGGCACATATACCCGCTCAAATGCTTGGTTGCATCAGCATTTAGGGATAAAGGACTCCTTGCCATTCCTTAGGTATGTTCCAGTCCTTAGCATTTTGCTACCCAGAAAGCAGTGTTACCTAGCAAAAAATAGGCAAACCACACATTTGAACAATTGTATGCATTCCATTTTCTGTGCTGGAGAGCTGCAACCAACTTGGGGAATAATGTGACAACTTTCTAAGGTCTCCCACTAAGAATTCCCCTTTTCCCTTTATACTTAGCTTAATCTTTGGAAATAGTTTGTATCTTGTTAAATTATTCCACACGTTAATAGTTTGTTCTAAGCTTAATGAGTGTAGATAAGAGAAAACTATTGATTTACAAGATGTACTGCTAGATAGTTCAAAGTCTAGTGTGATAAGTCAGAGGTCCCCAACCTTTTTTGAGCCTGCAGGCACATTTGGAATTCAGATGCAGCATGGTGGGTGCCAAGACGAGTCACTGGAGAAGACAGTCATGCTAGGAAAAGCTGAGGGCAGCAGGAAAAGAGGAAGACCCAACAAGAGGTGGATTGACTCAATAAAGGAAGCCACAGCCCGCAATTTGCAAGATCTGAGCAAGGCTGTCAAAGAGGTGGGTGCCACAGCAAAATGGCTGTTATGGGAGGTGGACCTGGCCACAAAATGATCGCCACTGCTTAATTTCAGTGACAGTGCAGATCCTTCTGCTGTGGTAGCAGCTGCCACCCAAGCAATATTTTAAAACTGCACAGCCAATCTCGAATAAATCAGAAGTCTTGCTGAGCAAAAGCCCTACCTGGCCCCACCCACTTCCTAAAAACACTTGGCAGGCACCAGAAAAGGTGTCTATGGGCACCACATTAGAGACCCTTGCATTAAGTTATGGAGTTGAAGCATTTAGATAGAATTCTAAAATCCACAACAGGTTAGTGGTCACTATGCCCTTGAGAAGCAGAATTCTAAACTTGAAATTGTCAGAAAAGATGGCACACTAATAAGCTCAACAGCAGAAATGCTGTGAATTGATACAAAGTCACAATTCCTATATTTGGGCTTGTACACATGAAGCTGCACTATGCTGAGCTCATTCGTCTATCAAGGTCAGTATTGGCTACATAGACTGGTTGCTGCTCTTCAGGGTCTCATGTAGAGCCCTGTGACTTGATGCTTTTTATCCTGATATGCCAGTGATGACTGTTACCAGTATTAATATACTGAACCTGGGACTTTCTGTATGCAAACCAGATGCCCACTAATATAATTTGGCAATTTCTTAAATCAGACCCTGGCTTGATCTGCCCCAAAGTCCAACATCTTGTTCCCAGCCGTGTTCATAAATGACATGAACGTAGCGTCTAGCCTTTCCCTGCTGTTGTCCCCAGCAATTAGGTATGCTATCTCTGATCATCGTCGTTCTATTTAGTCGTCATATCTACCACGATAGGCCTGTTCATGAATTTGGCCTGTATCCTTATAAAGTTAAGGGTGTGAAAGTTGGACAGTGAAGAAAGCAGATGGGAATAAAGTCGATTTCATTTGAAATGTGGTGTTGGAGGGGAGTTTTATGGATACCATGGCTTACCAAAAGGACAAATAAGAGGGGTTTAGATCAAATCAAGCCTGAACTCTCCCTAGAAGCTAAAATGATCATACTGCTTGATATCATGCTTTGGTGATATCATGAGAAGACAAGACTTACTGGAAAAGACAATAATGCTAAAAATGTTGAGGGCTGCAGGAAACGAAGACCTGACATGTGACGGATTGACTCCATAAAGCAGTGGTTCCCAACCTTTTTTTGACCAGGGACCACTAGGACTTTTTTGTTCGGTGCAGGGACCCCAAGGTTCAAAATAAAAATTCTGAGAATTTGAAAATAAACTTTAATCATAACTGTTAGTTAAACATTAAACTTAGAATAATATTTGAATATATATATTTTATAATAGAGAACTTTTAATTGAAAATATTAATTTATTATGGGTTTATAACTTTGTTTCGCGGACCTTAATTTAGTTCTCGCGGACCCCTGGGGGTCCATGGACCCCTGGTTGGGAACCAGTGCCATAAAGGAAGCTGCGGCCCCCAGTTTGCAAGACCTGAGCAAGGCTGTTAACAGGAGGACATTTTGGAGATCATGAATTTATAGGGTCTCCATAACTTGGGAATGGCTGGCCAGCACTTACACAAAGTAGTTATCATTGCAGCATCTTGTGGCAGTTAATTCCTGCATTTATTATGCACCCGCTTTCTTTCATCTGCCTTGAATCCATAGCCCATAAGTTTCATTAGGATTTTATTGAATTAAATCTTTTGGCTTTCTGCCTGCGCAACAGTCCTTGCATAAGCTGATGTGCAAAAATTACTTCTCGCTGGCTGCTGCAGTCAAAAATCTCCCCTGAAATGTTCCTCTTGGTAGAGGCTGTATTTCAGGGGGAATTTCAGCTTGTGGGGAGGGGGTAGAAAAGTCACACCCCACATGTGGATTTCTGCCTGCAGCAATATTTCATTGGCTCCAGGTGATAGTCTTAGCTTCTATGTAGCATAGAGATTTGGGGGTATTATAGCATAATCATATTCTTATGGACTATGTAAAATATTGCAAAATAAAAAAAGATTAGGTACACTTAGATATCATTATCTGGATTGTTATTTTAAGAATTAAACTGATTTTTTTAAAGGAAAAAAAAACCATTCAAATATAGAGCTGACAGATGATAATATACCAACTTATTTTTCAGTATCCGGGAATTATTTTTAGAAATTCATGTTTAAGTTTATAATAATAGTTATCACCACTTCAAGTTTATTATTTTATCACCATTTATTCTCTAATATTGTTTAACATTATTATTGTTATTATCAAGTATCGTACAGTATATCATGGACTATGTCTATTTTTATATCTTTTTAAATTATTTTTAAAAAAGAATTGAAACTGGTATTTTACTTAGAACAGCAGCCTCTAATCTGGAGAACCGGGTTCGATTCCCCACTCCACATGTCTCTTGCCTCGAAAACCCTACGGGGTCACCATAAGTCATCTGTGACGCGATGGCACTTTCCACCACCACATTTTACTAATAGAAAGGGCCAGGGCTGGATTTAGGTTTTATGAGGCCCTAAGCTATTGAAGGTAATGGGGCCCTTTATATGTCCAGCTGTCCTTTGTCAACAACAATATTTACGCAGGCTAGCAGGTGGGGCCCATTACTTACATCATAGGAGCCTACACAACACAAAACACTGTTGCTGTATGTAGGTTTTATTTTATTTGTTATTTATCTTATATTTTGGAAATGTACATCCAGTTTTTTTCCCTTTAATTTTTTTTGGGGGCCCCAAGAGAGTGGGGCCCTAAGCTATAGCTTGTTTAGCTTATATGTAAATCCGGCACTGGAAAGGGCAGTCCCGTTGCGTCCCTGAAATTTTTGTTTCAAACATGTTGGTCAAAAGGGCAATTATCCACATTTTTGTCTGTTTCCACAAATTCAATTTGATACAACCAAAGTAATTTGCCTGCTACTTAGCATCAAATAGTGGTTCAACTGATGTGACCCTAGGTCCGTGTTGGCGAACCTATGGCACGGGTGCCACTTCCAGCACGCGTAGCCCTTTCTGCCGGCACGCACGGTTCCTCCAAGCCGCTGGCCTTTCCGGCCCTGCCCCACCCTGGATGGGGGAGGCTGTAGCCCAGGGGTGGGGAACCTCCGACATCATTGGCGGTGGCCCCCGGACTCTCCCACAGAAGCTGCCGCCATTGCCGCCGCTGGAGCGTGCGCAGCCAGCCAGGCGGGTGGGAGAGCTGGGAACAGAAGCTGAGCGCTCACACTCGGCATGGCCGGTGGCTTCTCCGGCGCCCTCTGGGCCTGTGCGAGCGGAGGGGCATGGCTGGTCGGTGGGTGCGAAGGAGGCGCCCTCTGCCCCACCCTGCTCGCCTCTCACAAGCCTGCCGCCACGCCCCACCGAGTGGCAAATCCAAGGCAAAACCTCCCATGCATAAATGGCCTCTTTCTTTTTCTGTCTCCCTCTGTCCTTTTCTTTCTCTCCCTTGCTCCATTTCTTTCTCCCTTTCTCTCTTTTTCTTTCTTTCTTTCTCTCCCTCCCTTCCTTCCCTTTCCCCCTCCCTTCCCTTCTTTCCTTCCTTCCTTCTTTCCCTCCAGCGGCTTCTCCGGCACCCTCTGGGACTGTGCGGGCGGAGGGGCGTGCAGTCCTATTCCACCTTTGAAGTGCCCACAAGCTATCCTCCAAACACCTTTCCATTTGTCTTGATATGTAGAGAGAAAACACTAAGGAACTAGTTGCCAATCTCCAGGTACTAGCTGGAGATCTGCTATTACAGGTGATCTCCAACCAATAGAGATCAGTTCCCCTGGAAAAAATTGCCACTTTGGCAATTGGACTCTATGGCACTGAAGTCCTTCCCCAAACCCCGCCCTCCTCAGGCGCCACCCCAAAAACCTCCCACTCATGGCGAAGAGGAACTTGGCAACCCTAGCCTCTCCCTCTGGGCCCCCTCTGGGGGTGGTATTCAGGTTACATTGCTGCATTGGCACTCGGCGATAAATAAGTGGGTTTTTGGTTGCAGTTTGGGCACTCGGTCTCTAAAAGGTTCGCCATCACTGCCCTAGGTCTTTTTACTAAACTGCTGTGACGGACTCAAGCCTGTAGACAAATTAGGCTTCTGAAATAGACTGAAGCAAGTGTTCAGACAGTGCTCTCTACACTCTGTGGCTTCAGTTAAGATTGCTTCTTGGTACAGGATGATTAAGTATCAGCGTGACCTGGAACATTATTTAATCACTTTAAGCTAGTTCCCTTTAAAGAAAGCTTATACCCTTAATATTTCTGTTCGTGCCATGCCATCTGCCATTTTAGGTAGGAGATGTTGTATGATGAAGGGACTGTAGGATAAGCAATTAATGCATGTCCATGCGATGTGTTTCCCAGTCTCATAACTAAGACCATGGAGAACAGATTCCTCCCTGAACTGTCAAAGGAGCAGCTGTTTTGCAGGGGGAAAATGTGAGGTTTCCTAAAGAATGGCCACTTTTGTAATGTTCTGATGAAATGAAATGAAACATGAACATACACGTTCTTAACTGCATTTTAGATCTCCTGTGCCCCTTACATTTTGATCCCACTGTTTTCAATAGTTTTGCTCTTTGTCAACGCGTGTTTCCCAACAGAGGATAATAGTGGGAGATCTCCAGCTAGTATCTGGAGGTTGGCAACCCTAACCCTACCTCAAATAAAAATTTGAAGAGGAGGATAGTTAGGGTTGCCTACCTCCAGGTATTAGCTGGGGAGCTCCTGCTATTACAACTGATCTCCAGCTGATAGAGGTCAGTTCACCTGGAGAAAATGGCTGCTTTGGAAATTGGACTCTATGGCATTGAAGTCCCTTCCCTCCCCAAACCCTTCCCTCCTCAGGCTCCGCCCCAAAAACCTCCCACCAGTGGCAAAGAGGGACTTGGCAACCCTAAGGATAATGTACATTTGTACTTGAGGAAAGATGGAATAAAAGTATGATTGTGTGTGTGAGTGTAAGAAAGAGAGAGAAACGAGGGACTACAAATGAGGGAAAGGCACTTTCCACCCACAGTTGTTGTAAGTTCTTGTATTTAAACATAATTAACTTTTAAAAAACTGGGACCTAATTAATCTTTTTGCTGATTAAATTTTTTATTTTCCATCAAGTAATCTAATTGGTGAAGAGCCCCATGGCGCAGAAGGGTAAGCTGCAGTACTGCAGTCCAAGCTCTGCTCATGACCTGAGTTCGATCCCAATGGAAGTCAGTTTCAGGTAGCCGGCTCAAGGTTGACTCAGCCTTCCATCCTTCCGAGGGCAGTAAAATGAGTGCACAGCTTGCTGGGGGTAAAGGGAAGATGACTGGGGAAGGCACTGGCAAACCACCCCGTAAACCAAGTCTGCCTAGGAAACGTCGGGATGTGACGTCACCCCATGGGTCAGGAATGACCCGGTGCTTGCACAGGGGACCTTTACCTTTTTTAATCTAATTGGTAAAACAGCAGAGCCTACTCAGGACATGTTTAGTGGAACGCTTTTTAGTAATGACATATATAGCTAAGCATTTGCTGTGTGTTCGTGTGTGTATGTGTATGTATATATATGTATATATATATATATATAGAGAGAGAGAGAGAGAGAGAGAGGTGAGTCTTCCCCATCACTCGGATTAATCCTGATCACTGTTATTGTAGAGACAGCTGTAATTTAGCCATCTTGATGGTTTTCTGAAACAATCTGGCAGCAACAATACACTTTCCGTCTGGCCCTCCTGTTGAGCTACCTTCTCAGCCTTTGCAAAAATACTCCCTCCGGGTTACAGAATGTTACTTTCATTCCAAGCTGAGATGACGGCATTCAGAAAGTCTTCTTGTCAGGTTGTAAGCTTCACTAACATATGGCTTGCAAGAGCTGAAACCAGGACGAGCGCACAGTGTTTACAAGACAGCAGGCATCTGCTTATAAACAAGGGGCTTCTCCAGCAGAGGCAGAAGTGCATTCCAAGGACTGCAAAGCTTAGTAGGGGGAAGCTTGCTTCAAAGGGGGCCAGCAGAAGCGGCACTGCTGACTGGTCTTTATGAACTGGGGACTTAGGGGTAGCGCACAAGCCCCATGCCCCCATCTTTGTCCTGTTTGGATTCTCTGGCTGCCTTCTTCAGCATGGAAAAGGAGAGCCTTCTGGAAGGGATTTCTCTCTGTGTTCCTGCTTAGACCTTTGCACACCAGCCTGGGACAATGCTCACACCCCTCTCAAGGTAGGTCCTTCTCTCTCTATTTGATGTACCAATGGAGAAAGTGAAGCACAAAGAAGAAAAGGATTAGAGGGCACAGAGCTTTGCTATTTGGGGAACAATTGCTTGTATCTCTGCCTTTCTAATCAGCTATCTGCCTCCCTGAATCTTATTTAATGCTAACTTTTGTCCTAGTGTTTCTCTAGGCAGCACGGTCAAGGCAAGCAGACCTGAATGTAATCCATAGGGCAACCAGACCAGCATAGATTGACTTTGATATGAAAACACTGAATATGTTTGCCTGGGCACAAAATATCTGTTATGAAAGTGACTAGAAAAGAAGGCCTGGTCTATATTCGTAGCAGAATGAGGTGGCAGCATGGAGTGTACTGCTTCTAGCCACAGGTGGCAGATGCTACTTTTGGACGTTCCCCCACAGGAAGAACTCCTCAAAGTAAAGAACTAACACATCAGAAGGGAAAGGCACCAGGCCAGGCCATTCCACGCACTGCATGTTTTCTGAGATTCCTGTGCAGCAGAACGTGTTAGAAAACAAAATCCTCACCTGCAGTCTCAATCAGGGTTGCCAACCTCCAAGTGGTAACTGGAGATCTCCTGTGATTACAACTGATCTCCAGGTAACAGAGATCAGTTCACCTGGAGAAAACAGCCACTTTGGAAAGCAGACTCTGTGGCTAGGGTTGCCAGCTCCAGGTTGGGAAATACCTGGAGATTTTAGGGGCGGAGCCTGAGGAGGGCGGGGTTTGGAGAGGGGAGGGACTTCAGTGCCATAGAGTCCAATTGCCAAAGCGTCCATTTTCTCCAGGTGAACTGATCTCTTATCGGTTGGAGATCAGTTGTCATAGCAGATCTCCTGCCACCACCTGGAGGTTGGAACAAATATGAAGTTAGCCTGCTATATAAGTAGTTGGTAAACCATGAAATAGCAGAAAATATGCAAAGATTTATACTGCAATCTTTTTAGTTAGATATATGTTTCACAAATATTCACATTATATTAAAGTTCATATAGGAATTTGTACAATCACAATATATCAATTGACAATCACAAATTGTGCAAACATCTCGCTTTGACTTGCGTCTTCACATCAAGACGCAAGTCAAAGCGAGATGTTTGCACAATTTGTGATTGTCAATTGATATATTGTGATTGTACAAATTCCTATATGAACTTTAATATAATGTGAATATTTGTGAAACATATATCTAACTAAAAAGATTGCAGCAAAAATCTTTGCGTATTTTCTGCTATTTGGTGGTTTACCAACCACCTGGAGGTTGGCAACCCTATCTATGGCATTATACTCCACTGAAGTCTCTCCTCTCCTCCAACCCTGCCCTCCTCAGGCTCCACCCCCCAAATATCCAGGTATTTACCAACCCAGAGCTGGCAACCCTAGTACAGTCCAGTCTATCACCTCAGAACTCTACGGGCAAAAACGCACGGTCGCTTTATCCTCCTTTAATCCCTGTTTCAGCCAGGATCGAACGCATGCTTTTCACCTGATGTGCGTTCGATCCTGGCTAAAACAGGGATTAAAGGAGGATAAAGCGACCGTGCGTTTTCAGCCTACCAGTTCGTTTTCTTTCACCTCATTCCGCTGCATGTCTACAAGACCCGGCCAAATAATCTGGCAGTGACCATCACAACTATCAGAATTATTCCCCTTTGTCCTCTCCTTAAGCGTCGTTTTGTGGCTCGGGAAGCTTAACATCCGAGCCACTGATCCGGCTCACAGCCCTGGGATGGAAAAGACTGACCAGATCAACCCATCCCGTCCTGCCTGCTTCCTGAAGCTCAGCTCCATGCCCTTGGCCTGGATTACTCACTCTCTGCGGGATGGGCTTCTGCAAGGGAGCTCCCCAGCCTGCCTGTGTATTACTGTGGTAATAAACGGGCTGTGGGAAAAGGTCAGCCGCAAGCAGGTGCTCTCAGAAGGAAAGAATGCCCCACTAGGCATGTGCAATGGGGGGATGGGACTCCTCCGTAGCCTCCCCCTTTCCCTTCACTTTTTTTTTTGACAGCTAAAAGCCATATTGGGGCCTTCCAAAGGAAGAATTGCCCGATGGAGAGATGAGGCAGTAGCCAGTCATGGTGGTTTGAGCTTTTCTTCTCTGCTTGGACGGCAGTGAACTGTAGCATGAGTCTCATAAAGATTAAAAAGTGTCTGCTGTTGCCCTGGAGACTGCTTCACACAAACACGTGAAATTGTTTCACCAAATCCTAAGGTATGTATTTTTCTGGTGTTTATATGGCATCGTATCTCCGGTGTATAATTGGTCTTATATGGTCACTCAGGGACTGCGTGGCTGGGGAGGGATTTTATTGAACCCCACTCTGACTGATTGTCATCTTAAGACATAAACAGGGGTTTTCATGGCTATGTCACAAGCTCAAAAAATAAATCTGTATGCCTAGTCACTTCACTATCTCCATAATTTAGGGCCGGGATGAAAATTAAGATCTTATTTTACTTCTATTCTGCTTTATATTTTATGAACTGTTTGACCATGCTGCAAATGGAAAGTATGGAATATTAATAATGAGCATAAACAATCTTCTGCGAGAACAAGCTAAAACTGCCTCACGAGCCAGCCGCCCTTTCTTTCAGCTTTGATGTCAAATTGTTTATTTTGTGTCTTCCCATTCTGTTTTGCAGTATGTCTTTTTATTGCTGTTTATTGAGTCATTCTTCCACCCACAGTCATCTGTTGCTGTAGCTTAGACAGCATTTCACAACTGCCCACAAGCCCAAAGATCCTTACCATTTTCTCCCTGAAGTTGCAGCATGCCCCCCTCCTCCATGTGCCTAGGACGGCCAGATTTCCATAGCAAGCTTTTCCATGTTAGTAAGATGGGCAGCTGCTATGGGGGGCAATTTGCAGAAAACTCTGGTGGTAGTTTTGTATGCACGGGCCCTAATCATTTGTCTTTGTTTAATGGGTCAGTGCCAAATTGAATTTGTTTTAGTCTTCAGCTGAATTTAATTTGTTAGTCTTCATTGAGTTGGTTAGTCTTCTTCACTGAAGACATTTGGCCATCAGTGTAGGTTGGCAGGGCCAACCAGGGAGGGGGCAGGAAGGCCAATCGGCCTGGGCTTAAAGCTCAACGGGGCATCAAATTTAGACACTTATTATTTTTTCGGCATTTGAAGTTTCACAACGTGCCTCACTTTTTTCTGAATGCCTCATTTTGTTATCATGTGTCCTCTTTTGTTATTTTTATTATAGCTAGGGCCGTCAAACGCTGGAAGTAGCCCAGGCCTCTCTGGACTAGAGTTGCCAGGACCTCCCTGATCACCAGTGGGGGATGGAGGGGGTAGGGTTGCCAGATCCAGGTTGGGAAACTCCTGGAGATTTGGGGATGGAGCCTGGGAAGGGCAGGGACCTCAGTGGGGTTCAATGCCCTAGAGTGCCCTCTCCAAAGCATTCATTTTCTCCTGGGGAACTGATCTCTGTAGTCTGGAGATGAGGTGTAATTCCGAGCGATCCCCAGGTCCCACCTAGAGGCTGGCATCCCTACTCTAGACCTCTGAGAGAGCATGGCCGCTGGACATTATATATGATTAGTTCATATACATGATCAGCATGTCAATCTTTCCATGAAGCTTCCAGTTCAGGCCAAACGCATAGCTGAGAATGCAAAACGTGGTTTGAAGGTAGATGTTGAATCTTGCTAAAGCAGTGCAGGTCTGAAGCTAGGAGGTCCCTGGAAGGAATAGACCTCCCTTGACTCCTATATATGCTGTCAAGACTTGCATAATGAAAGAAAGTTCTCTGAAACTCTCACAACTCCTTGTACCAGGAATAGATCCAAGAGCTTCTGTTTTCCAGACCAGTACCAGGTAGATATATTTCCAGACCAGGTGGATATATTCAACAGACAGATGTGGGGGTTTGCTGGGGGAAATAGCCCTCAAATTACACCCACTTCTGTCCTTCCACCATGTAGAACTTTTCAACTTTCTGGAGCCACCATGCCTGCATTCTACGAACATTCCCAATAGGTGGCTCCATTCCTTCATCGTTAAGTCACCGTCTTGCCTCTTCGGTTAGAAGATAATAGTGGCAGTCTGGCTACTGCAAGGCCCATTTGTCAATGCAGCTGAAATGTGATAAACATAACCACTGCCATGAGTCTGTGACTCACAGTTTTTTTGGAAATGCCTTTGCACCCTCTCAGTACTGCTTACCAGAGAGAGAGAGAAGGGTTGCTGCAAGAGACTCTGCAGCATTGGCTGCTGGCTGCCTGGTCTGGCATGGAGAACAGAGTAGTGCTGCAGAGGTAAGGATGCTGAGCCCCCGGCAGCCAGTCTCTGTGGAGCAGGGGATGCTTAAGGGGAGGGGAAGGATCACAAAGCAACCCATGGGGGCTAGATCATGCTGCAGGAGGAGGTCTGGTGAAAGCCATGTCTCCACACCCCCTGGGAATCTGTCAGCGTAGCTGCCTCTCCTGGAGTGGCAAATTCCAAGAGCGATATCTCTTGTGAGATTATTAGGGTTGCCAACTTCCAGGTACTAGCTGGAGATCTCCTGCTATTACAACTGATCTCTAGCCGTTAGAAATCAGTTCACCTGTAGAAAATGGCCGCTTTGGCAATTGGACTCTATGCTATTGAAGTCCCTCCCCTCCCCTCCCCTCCTACCGGTAGTGAAGAGGGACCTGGCAACCCTAGAGACGATGGCTAGAAAGAGAGGTATTTGCTTGCTCTAACAGAGTCATTTTCTTCTAGTGGAGCTCTGTTCATTAACCTGTCCGATTTGCCCTTTCAGCAAACCACCGTTTTTAGAACATCAGGCAGACCAGCATGGACTTGCATTCTCCTTGGATGCAGGTAAAAGAACAGACTGGGGGTGGAAGGGATGGCGATCCTACTGTGTGCTGGAGGGAGGGGGCAGAGAGAATTGTCTCACACTTTCCCAGAGCACTGTCTCAATATGCTTTGCTAGCTCTGCTTAACACCTGGTGATGTTAATGACTGACAATTGCTGACCATCTGTCCAGTGTCCTCATGGGTTCACAGTCTTAATCCAACAGCATAGTATCAGCTGGCCCCCCTCCCCAGAGGAGGACCTTTCCTCGTCTGTTCCTCTTTCCGCAAACAGCATACATTCCTCCTTGATGGCATCTTTACTGTCTTCCAGGCTCTCCCTTCCCCACAGCAGTCCTTTCCAACTCTTGCTGACAGAAGAGGAACAACTGAATTGCCTCCCCACCATTTCCTCTACCCACAGCAACCTCCTGGTCCACATAGCTATTTCTCCATGTGGGATTTGGGGCCCCAGGAAGTGGCTGTGCAACAGCAAAGAGGGATGGAGTAAAATTTAAAGGCACAATATCCTAGGACATGGTATAGTGTGGATCCTCGACAGTATTTTGTTTAAAAACATCACTATAAATGACATCTTTAAAAATATAGGGAAATGACAGAAAACACTGCAATACAACAGGCTGGCAACAACATAATCTGGATTTTCTGTAAAGCCAACAAGTGTACAGAATATACCCTTTCCAGATTAAATGGCTAGTGCAGAAGCAACCCATTTTATTCTTCTGCCTGTTGTGGATACTTTCTGGGCCATTATGGTTCATTCCTGCTGCTGGCTGATGCTGTCCTATAAACTCTCCATGGCAGGCAGAAGTGGTGGTACATGCTGTAATTGTTTGATTGCCTCTATACGATAAACATAATATATGGGTTTGGCTTATCTTTCCTTCAGTTGCCTGGTCTTTCCTATGTGACCAAGATTCAATGGTGTCATGCACGCTTCTCAGAAGCTTGCAAGTCCAGGACCCTTATAGACTAGAATGAAGTCCTTGCTTACCGCTGAGGTCCTCACCCATTCATAGCCCCCCACACCCTTCTAGTTTTTGTTTTTTGTTTTTAATTTAGTGAATGCACCAACCTCCTAGTAGTAGAAACTCGTGCCAAAAACCCTTGCCTACCTTATAGGCTACCATAGTTCAGTTTTACTTTCTTATTGTAACTCACCTGTTGCCTGACTGCAAAAGGCCACTCAGCACAAAGAAAAGTCAGGAACCCCAAGCCATCTAATTCTACCCTTGTTAGTAGCGTGGGCACAGGAGTACTAATTCTGTTGCTAGTTCTGTTGCTGTTGCTAGTTCCTGGTTTTGAGTTCAGAAGAAAGTGTTCCACATTGATTTTCCAGATCACAACAACAATTGAGATTAACATCATTCTGATCCCCATAGGCCTTTTCCTCTCCTGCACTTGATTCTCCAGGAATGATGGCCCGTTCAGGAGGAAACTCTGGAAGGATGTTGAATGAGAGAAAGCGCAGCTCTGATCATACCATCAAAGTGAGTGTGGGTAGGGCTGGCTTACCTTTATTGAATTACTCTTAATAAGAAGCTCCAAGTGACTTCCAGCTTAGGTCCTAATCATGCTCAGATTAGTTTAGCTTCAGACATGGAGCTACATGAGGTGCTTCCAGAATGTTCTCTAGGCTGCCCCTTCCTTTTAACCCCCTCCCAAACTGGAATCTACCATGCACCAGCCTACTAAGTCTTGTCCCTTAAATGGGTATTCAGGCACATTCTCCATAGAAGGGATATATCTATGTCCAAGTGTGTAAATACTGTTCACTAAAGCTCTCCTCCCAATGTGAAGGTGAGCAGTGATGTCTCTGGTTTCTGCCATCACTCCCTTCCTCTCGGAGATTCTAAAATTCACACCTTTGCCTAAGGAGAGTCTATGTTGGCATCGCCTGTCATTTCTCTTCTCCTTTTGCAGCCCCGTGCTGTGAGAGTCCATGGGCAAGCAAAGAGGGAGAGCATGGGGAGCAAAGAACTTGCCACGCACTGTGAAGATGGTGGTAATAGTGATGAAGGTTGGTGAGTGAGCTTTTGCCATTGCTTCTGTTATTGGCCTGCATTCCTGTCCCTTGTTTTCCAGCTTTATCCATCTTGTTTTCTTTTAATGTTCTTTCCATCTTCTTCCCCTAGGGTTGCCAAGTTCCAGGTACTAGCGGGAGATTTCCAGCTACTACAACTTATCTCCAGCCAATAGAGATCAGTTCACCTGGAGAAAATGGCTGCTTTGGCAATTGGACTCTATGGCATTGAAATCCCTCCCCTCCCCAAACCTCGCCCTCCTCAGGCTCTACCCCAAAAACCTCTCGCCGGTGGCAAAGAGGGGCTTGGCAACCCTATCTCAGCCCCCCACATTTCATTTTCTCCAGTGTTCCTTCCTTAGCCTCAACAGGCTCAGTTGGGTGATAGTTTCCTCTGAGTGCCGCTCATGCAACTTGAGGTGCCCTGGACAGTTCTTCTTGGCCTACCCTTTCCCAGCGCCCACTTCTCATGGTGAAACTGTTCTTCCCGTCTATGTCTTTCTTCACTGTTGTTTATTCTCCTTTGAGTTGCCTGCACTATCTTACGTGGCATTTCCAAAATGAAAGCTACCTACGCTTTGGAGCTGTATCCACTGTTCTGAAGTGATATATGTTATAAACTTTGCTACGGCTTTGAGCTAGTGCAATAAAATGAATTGATTGATTTGTTATCAGCAAAAAACCCACAATATTTTCATGACTTTCTGTTTCAAGCCTTTCTCCCCTTCCTCCTAACATGTTTTCTTTATTGCTACTCTTTAAAAAAAAATAGCAGTGGAAATCTGCAATTGTGCCTTTCCCCTGTAAAGTCACATTATAACAGTAATTGTGCCTTCCAGGAGAAATCTTGCCTCTCTTCAGGAAAGCACAATATAGAGAACCTTCATATCTCAAGAACATCAGTTTCTCCACGTTGCAGCACAGATGATATTGGGCCCATGTCCAATCGAATGCACCCTGGAAATCGAAGAGTGCACATAGCAGCTTTGTTGCTTATTAAAATTACTGCAGATCTGCAATAACCATGAGGTGCAGATGTGGTCTTAGGCCATTTAGCCAGACTGATAGATCTAGGAATATGTACCCAGATAAGCTTTTATATAGGATAGCTTCAGGTGGGTAGCCATGTTAGTCTGTTGTAGCGGAACAAAATTTGAGTCCAGTAGCATCTTAGAGAACAAAATTTCCAGTCTATAAGCTTTCTTGCGTCAAAGCTAATTTCATTACAATAGACTGTTTCATTGTTTGTGCAGAAGAAAGTATCCAGGATTGTATTTGCTGCAGTTCTGTGTTAATGTAAAAATCCTGCTGAATTATTCTGAAAATCTTTTTCTTTCTTTCTTTCTTTCTTTCTTTCTTTCTTTCTTTCTTTCTTTCTTTCTTTCTTTCTTTCTTTCTTTCTTTCTTTCTTTCTTTCTTTCTTTCTTTCTTTCTTTCTCCCCTTCCCTTCCCTTCCCTTCCCTTCCCTTCCCTTCCCTTCCCTTTTTTTTCAGCTTGATAGTAAATAGGCAATATCTGCTAAAATCTCAGAAGCCAGTGGTGTGGCTAAATAAGGTTTAACTAGTGCCCAGAATCAGCCAATGCAGTATAAATTATGCAAAATAGTAAAAAAAAAATACAGAATAAATTATGCAGTTAACAGAAATGTGCTGCTTTGAGCCAAGAGGAAAGATGGGATATAAACATTTAAATAAATAAATAAATTCCATGTGTATTCTGAATGCAGAACTAAGCTTTTCTCAATACAGAAATTGGATTACCTTAATTTGGAAGAACTTCCACTTTTGTGAGGCAAATTAGCCTTGGGTATTTGGAGGAGGTATGAGGAAAAGGGTTAGGGAGATTTGTAAATGATGGACCTTCCTCTCCTCAAAATGAAGCTGGAACCTTATTCAGAGTGGCAAAAAGCCAGGTGAGAGCTAGCCATTTCTTTGCTCATCTGAACCTGGATCTTGGCTATAAACTCCTCCTGACAGCAGTGAGGAGTAGAAGAGTGTAAAAGACCAGTTCAGACTCTGAATCTTTTCCTTCCCCACCTCTTAGTCTGCCATGCTTTTTCAAGCCAGAAACTGATAAATCTTATAAGACTAGCAAAAGTCCTTTATCGTCTCCAGTAAAGCTCCATTTTGTTCTGTTTCTGGTCTAATCTTTGTCTTTCTCTGCGTAGATGCAAATCCCTCTGGAGATCTACTAACTACCTCAGTGATGGAGCTTTCTGTTCTGGAAAGGCTAGGCTTGCACAGGTAGGAACCTTCCATGCTCAAAAGGAGGAACCTTTCAAAATACCATAATTTCCAGATCTGTTGTTTTCCTTCCCCTGACTCCATCCCACTGTTCATTTCTCACGAGCAAAATTGTTCTATAAAAAGATGGCACAATTGCAAGGTTATCGTAAGTTAAAATTATTTTAAACCCAGGTGGAAGCCAATCGCTGTATGTATTAACCTTAGCAAATGAAGCACAGGAAATGTTGTAAACCCGCTGCAAATCTTGCCGTGTTATCGTCAGAGCTGTTTATTTGTATACCTGAGATTAATACTGACACCGAGATCTTGCTGTCATATGGATCGGAATGACTCCCATATGGATCTTTTTGTTCAGGGGTCCTACAAACAGAAGAATCAAAGATACAACAGTGATTGTCCCCAACAGCTTCTGTACAGCTTTAGTCCTTGGGTGAGGTTACCCAGGTTGGAAGCCACAAATCCTTGATTCTGCTCTGCTGTCTCTGCCTTGCTATGTCCGTCTTATCCATGATAGCTCTGTATTCTTTTCCTTTGCAGGGCAGCTTTGACAGAGCAGGATGTGGAGGTGAGGGCTGCCATCCCTGGGAGGTTGGGTGTTGAGTGTCTCTTTTTTGTGCACAGATTTCAGCTATTTCACCAAATATTCCAAAGCTTCTTAACAAGCCAACAGCTACTGCTGATAATCATTCTGTCATACTGGGGAATGACTGGCCCCCCAGTGAAGTCTAGAGAAGCTCCTTGTCACTTTGATGGACAGCCACCATCACCACCCATGCACCTGGCAACCTGACTCTCTTATGAAACTGCTGCTGGACCATCTGCCAGAGTGGCAGCGACAGGACCAGAAAGATTCAAGGACAAAAATACTACCCCCACCAAATTAAAATAATTAACAAAATTCAGCAGCACATTCTGATATGCTCTCCTTTCTCTCCCAGTCCAGTCCATAAACATGTTCTTCAAAATTAGTTTGAAATGTTGCTGGGGAGTTTTCCTCCCTAAAAGTCTACGCGTGGATTTTGATCGCTGATTGAATGGTATTTCTTAGTACAATCGTGTGTCTGACGTGCCCTCTTCCGCTGCAGGCAGCCTTTGCCCATCTGGCTCTGGCCTCCCGCTGTGACATGTTCACATTAAGGCAGCGAGTGCAGATAGAGGAACGGGCCAGAGATGCAGCCGAAGAGAATATTCAACAGGAGCTGGAAGAATGCCAGATGCTACTGCAGGTCAGTGATGCTGTGGTGGAACAACCTTGCTGAGCCACAAGCACTGTTTGTTGAGCCATTCTGGGTGTCTAGGTGCCCAGTGACAGTACTGAGTCTCTGTTTTCCCAGCTCACCCAACTCTTGGAGGGGTTTCTTTCTCACTTCTGTGGTATTCTCCTCCCACTGGTCATTTGAGGAATTACCCACTGTTTGGGCAAGTACCCCCAGCTTCCCTTCCTGTGTTGCCATTCTACGGCCCTATCTTGGGCCTGTGTTTCTCGCTATCCAGCAACTGGTCACTACAGGGACAGTTTACCGCACTTGTGTCCTCCTGGAGAACTAGCGATCTAGTTACCAGCCGGTTCCCTTCCCCTAGTGTATTTTGAATAGTGCATTTGAATGGTGGAGGTCTATGTAGGACAACTACCAATATTTGAAATAGTGAAGAATTTACTGAAAGTGAAAAGTCCACACATACTTTTGGCACAGCAACAGATTGAGCAAGAGAAACAAAAGAAAGGTGCAAACATGCAATTCCCTTATCCCTCCCTCTATACATGGCCTAGCTGATCTTGTTCTAAGAGAAGCTGTTTAATATCGTATCTGCGGGGGCCATCTCCCCTGGTACGCACCCCCCCAGTGAGCAATACGCTCTGCTAATAACAGAGTTACCGGCCCAAAAAGTATCCGGCTGCCCTCAACCAGGGCCATGGCTTTTTTTTGGTGGAACTCTTTCTCTAATGAAACCAAGGCCCTGCAGGATTTAGTTTAGTAAGACTGAGCTGTTCCGCCAGGCCTATGGTTGAGGGCAGCAACCGTTTCCATTTCTGCTGGCCTCCCTACCCTACCTTTCTTTTTTCCATCTTAAGTTTAAGAGGGGACTCTGTTTGCTTTCCCCAGCCTCT
Organism: Euleptes europaea; assembly: GCF_029931775.1. Lineage (NCBI taxonomy): Eukaryota > Metazoa > Chordata > Lepidosauria > Squamata > Sphaerodactylidae > Euleptes > Euleptes europaea. The sequence continues at coordinate 82,602,399 of NC_079313.1, forward strand.
CCGTGGACCTGTGCTCTGATAAACCGGCTAAGTTACATTGAGCAAAAAATCATTTCATTAGGAATCCATTTAGATTTGCTTGTACTGGCCTCTGAAGCGTCTTTATTTAAAATCATAAAAGGTCAATTCTTAGACATAGAATTACAGGAACTAAACCGTGCAGCCAGGAAAATCTGTTCCCCTGAAAATCTCGGGATCCAACTACCTTTGGATTGTCTGGCTTCTTACTTCCACCACTTGGTTAACTCGTAACAATGAAGGGCTTTTATGCTTACGAGGTTTAACATTTTACCCTCAGCTGTACTTTGTGAGGTTTCAGAAAATCCCATATTATAAAAGATTCTGTCCGTGCAGTTTGAGCAGTGTAGAATCACTACAACGTTTTTTTAAAATGTTTCTATGTTGATATCCAAGCTAAATTTCTTAAGTCACTCTTAGATTAATGTATCGAAGTTTCGGACAATTGTAAAGTTCAGTTTTTTCTCTTTGGACAAACTCTGAATGATAACCTGGCACCAACTTGATTTTTATAATAGATATTGGTTTTAAATTGGAATATGGAGTTATTGTATTTTGTGTCTATTATTATTGTGTTTTTAACCTGATATGAGCTGCTCTGAGCCCGGCTTTGAATGGGAAGGGAACGAGTTATACATCAAAATATAAAATAAATAAATAACTTAGAAGTTACAGTTTGCTAAAAGCTTCTCATTATCTCGGAATTTTTGTCCAGGAAGCCAACCTTTTGTCTATTCCACATGGCAATGGTGGCCATCAAAATGGAGCCCAGATGTGAGAGCTCCTGCCTTCAGATGGAATCAGCCAAAATGGAACTGAAAAAATGGACCCCTCTCCCTCTGTGTTAAAGGATTTTATCTCTTCTGTTTTCCTACCCCCTTGTGGGTCAAAAAATCCTTTCTTGAAATCTCCAGGAATCTAATCTCTCTCTGCTAGCCCCAAGTCTCTGTGTCCCTTCTAGGTGTCAGATTCCAGCTGGCCATTTCTTTGTCTCTGGACAGGATTACCATTAGCATTCCCAAAGCTTTGATGGTTGGTACTTGAGTGATACTTGAGAGCAATTGACTCCCCCCACCTTATCTTCTTCTAGGAGAAGAAAAACTTAAAACTAAATATGGGGGGAGAACAGGCCCTAATTCTGCAGAAAAAAGGTATTTCTCCACAGACGCCATTCTCTGGGCTCTCTAGTTGTGTTCTTAAGGGAAGAAAAGGCATTATATTCCCACAGAGAAGGGTAAGGAAAACCAGACAATGTCTGCAATGGCATTGGCTAGGCTGAGTTGTAAAACATTTCCAAGTAGCCAGCTGGAGAGTGGGTATAATGCTGATTGCCTTTGTTTCTGGTCTGATGAAGAAGTCAAAATGAGTACTCCAATTTAAATGTCCCAACTGTTGAATGAACCCAAGGATGCCTATTTTTGGATTTATTCCTGCAGAAGCTGGGCCAGGTCTGTCTGGACTCCAGGTGCACGGCAGTGATTGAACAGTTGAAGCTCTGTGTAACTGTCCTAGCAAGAGCGATCGAGAGGGCAACAGTTGCAGCAGAGAAACTAGGAGCAGTCCATCAGGTCAGTGTTCTGACCTAGGGCTCATGGATGTATGAGAGCAGCTCTAGGAATTACTTCCAAGGCTCCTCTTCTGCTATCTGCGCCATGTGTGAAATGTTGTTGTTGTGGGATAAAATGCTGAGAACTGCAGTTGTTGTTTTAAAATCTTGCTCTCGAGTTGAGTGCAGGGGGTAAGGTGCAGGGCTTAATCAATACCAGAGCTGAGCTTCAGAACCAGCTTTCAGTGCCAGGGCTCCACCCAAGAATGTATGTAGTATGAATGCACTTTGCATGGGTGATTCCTACAGAGAAAGGAGGACTCCACAGCTCTATGAAAATTGACTCTAGTCACTGCTAGTCCTATGCTTTAGATATATACAGACACAGAACCTACATAATTTATACAAACTGTTCTCTACCGAGGGGAGTATAATCTGTTCTCTGGATAGGTTTACATGACCAGGCCTTATTTGCAGCAAGAAAAATAGAAGAAACAGAGCTGCTTGGAATCCTTGTGGCTGTTTGAAAGGATCTTCCGTACTGTTGTTTTGAGAACCAACACACCATAGTGGCTAAGACTGCGCTGTGAACCAGAATGCCACTGGTTCAAATCTTGCCTTTGTTATAAATTCAGCTGGTGGCCTTATTGCATTCTGAATAATGCACTTTTAATCCACTTTCAATGTACTTTGCAGATGGATTTTACTGTGTGAAATGGCAAAATCCACTTGTAAATTATTGTTAAAGCGGATTGAAAGTGGATTATTCAGCATGTGTGAAAACGCAGTCTCAACCCACCCCACATCTGCAGTGTAAGAGTAATAACACTGACCCATCTCTCAGGGTTGTTGTAAGGACCATTGAGACAGTGTATAGGAAGAACTCTGAGCATTATTATTTGTTCTTATAACTATTAAGCATCTGACTGTTGGCCTGTTAGAGTTATTGCAAGAGTTTTCTCTATTTCAGCAACTGGGGGAAGTTCTGCATGAGCACAGTTTTTGTAAGGAGAGAGGGATTTTGAAAACTAGCTGTTGGGTCTCCTCCAAGAAGGCTGTTCTGGACTTTTCATGTCTGTCCTGCTTGCTCTGCTGCCTTGTTTTAACTGTTCTCCCCCTTCACCCTGACTTCCTTAGGAGGCACGCATGAGCTGGGCCACAGAAGTGATGGTGCAGCATGTGGAAAACCTGAAAAGGCACCACTTGCGGGAGCACACAGAGTTGGAGGAGATGAAAAGGCTGATCCAACAGAATTCCCGGAACCGGCAGCTGGCAGAAATCAGGGGTGAGTAAGGTTGCCAGGTCCCTCTTCTCTATCAGCAGTTAGTTTGGGGACGGAGCCTGAAGAGGGCAGGGTTCCTCTTAGGCACACAGGGTGTGAAGGAGGTACTCACATCTCCAAGCTGAGTAACATGTAGCAGTCATGTGACAGCGAGCCAGAATTGACTAAGATACCCTGGCATGTTTCCATTTCGTGATCACTATTGCTGCATAAACTGTGAATCAACTTTAGTATCAGGAAAAGCTATGTATAGGCTAGGTCCATCTTCGGAGACCTGTAGGTGTGGGGGACAATAAATCATTCAGGAGACAGAAATATTCTTCATGTGCATTCTAAGAGAAAGTGAAAAGCACTGACATGACCATTTTTGTTAAAGCATAATAACATTACAAGTACACAGACGCATTCTTATGAACATGAAGAAGTAAAAACTAAACGTAAAAATTAAAGTAAAAACTGAGAACAAGACAGTGCAGTCCTGAGCAGAGTTTATACCCTTCTAAGCACACTGACTTCAATGGACTTGGAAGGGTGCAACTCCATTTAGGATTGCTGTATAATACACCTACACCAGGGGTGGGGAACCTCAGGATGACATTTTTTGTGGCCCTCGGGAGCTCCGGGGCCCCGCTGCAGAGGGTGTTCCTGGCACCACGGCTTACAGCGGCGCTGCAGTGCCCTTTGGACCTCCTCTCGCCGACTGTCGGCTGTTGAGCAGCGAGAGGGAGGGGGAAAGAGGCTGGCAGCTCCCGGCAGCAGAGCATGCATGCAGGAGCCGATCGGGCTTCAGGGGGGCCCTTTTGTGGACTCTGGGGAGGAGAGGGCATGGAGACTGGGGCCCGGTTGCGTGGGGCTCTGTGCGCCGCCGGGTGTGTTTGGGCAGGGGAGGTTGGGGCCTGGTCGCACGGGGCCAGCGTGCGCGGGTGTGTGTGTGTGGGAAGGCTTTTCTCTCTTTTCTTCCTCTTTTTCTGTCACTCTTTCTCCCCTCTCTTTCTCCCTCTTTCTTTGTCTCCCTCCGTCCTTTTCTTTCTTTCTCCCTTTCTCTCCATTTCTCCTTCCCTCCCTTTTCTTCTTTCTCTGTTTTCCTTCCTCCCTTGCCGATCGACTGTGGGCCTCGCCCCCCTGGCACCTCGTTTTCTCGGGCCCACTGCTGGCTGCCCTTCCGCCTGGGAGGTAGGAGTGGGGGCACCCTGCAGGCCTTCTCTGTGTGGCCTCGCCTGGGTTGCCAACCTCCAGGTGGTGGCTGGAGACCTGGCAACCCTAGCCTCTTCCCCCCCACACCGGGAGATCTACACCTGGTATGGCCCCTGAATGATGTCATAAATGTGCAAATGGCCCTTGGCAGGAAAAAGGTTCCCCACCCCTGACCTACACAAAGGCTAAATCCCTCTCTTTGGTGGCAATTGAAGTTATGAGGAAGTATGCACATCTCTAAGCACTGAAGGAATATGTGGCAGACATACACTAGAGAGCCAGAACTAGCTGGAAAATGGAAATATGCCAGGGTATCCTAGGCAGGTGTGACTCTTTGGTGCATGTTCCCTCTGTGCTTAGAGAAGAGCATACATCCTAATTTCAGTCACCAGCAAAGAAAGCCACATCGTATGGGAATCTAAAGTCTAGGAGCACGTTTTCATTTAGCCCTTGCTTAACCAGGTACCTACTTTTTGTCTGGGATTTTGGCACATAATGTTTGCTTGAAAGTAATGGCAGCAAACAGTCCTTTAGAAGCAACTAATCATGTTTATAGGAGGCCCGAACAATACATGGGACCTACATAGCTAAGGGCATACAGCAATTTAATCCAGCCTTGGTGATTTGTCTGTTTTCTTAGACGATGGTGAACAGAGATTGAAACATCCTCCAATACGAACATTCCAACAGGTAAAGGGGGAATGGCTATGCCTCAGTTGTTCTCTTTAACATTGGTATTGTAATCCATCACTGCTGCACTCCTGCTTTACTTGAAGCCATGCCAAAGTAGTAGAGGAAAGATGAGCCAGTCATTTGGCTTTGTCATTCTGTGAAAATGGGCAACCGAAATATCATCTTGTATCAGCTATAAAGCCATTCATGCTGCCTTGATGATATTTCTTCAAGACTTCACTGACCTTTCTGTCTGAAGTAAGGCCTTGCCTTATCAATGGTATCTTGTGCTTGAGACAAAGAAGCAGCTACTCCTTGACAACAGTTGCAAGGTGCCAATGGAAACTGCCCTGGGAGCTCTGTCTTGATTAGAGTTAGGTAAGTGGTGGCCAGGGCCCAACCCCCGTCTCACCCACCTAAGATTTCCCATCTGTTCCCTAGCACATTCCCCCACCTAGTAAGGACACTTTACCATTATTATGCATCAAAAGCACATGGAGAACCAAGGCAGGAAGTCCTTTAATCCCTTCCTCTGTAGCATGAACAGTCACTAGAGACCTAGGCAGGGTCCTTCTCGGTCATTATGCATTTCAGCCACTGTCTCCCAAGACAGAGACAACAGAAATTAGCAGCTGAGATACATAAAGAGAATTCTGACAGAGCCTCTCTTCCCAGGCAGGAGAGAATTAAAGTGTCTTTGTTCATGTCCCTGGCCGTATATAAACATGATGATGAGCATGTAACAAACAAGCATCTCACTTGTACAAGGTTCTGCACAGCCAGTGTCACCTTTAAATTGGGTCACCAGCATGGAGCATGTAGCAAGCGCACGCACACACACACGCACACACACACACACACACGAACACAGACATGTAAAGCTGCCTTATACTGAGTCAGACCATTAGTCAAGATCAATATTGTCTACTCTGACTGGCAGTAGTTTCCAGGGTCTCGAGATTTCTTTCACATCACCTACTACCAGACCACATCCTTTTTAAACTAGAATGCCGGGGATTGAACCTGGGACCTTCTGCATACAAAGCAGATGCTCTATCACTGAGCCACAGCTCCTCTTAGTATTGGCCCACCAGCTCAGAAGACACCTAAGTGACAAGTCCTAGACGTGCTAAGGCTGGACATGAGGGCAATAGTAATCTGTTGATACTGGCCCGCACTGTTTACCTACATAGACTCCACTGGAAGAATCCCTAAAGACTGGGGACTGGCAATAGTCGTCCTCTTTTATAAAAAAAGGAGGTAGAAAGGACCCTTCCAACTATAGGCCAATTAGTCTCATAAGTATCAGCAAATTATATGCAAGGCACCCGCTAGATAAATTAACCCTTTGGCTCAATCAAGAGGATATTTTGGCAATAGAGCAGGCAGGCTTTAGGGAAGGGAGAGCAATGATAGAGCACTGCCTTGTCCTGCAACATCTAGCAGAGAAATATTCTATTAAGGGACAACCCTCTTTATATGCGGCATTCATTGATTTTAGGGCAGCATTTGATTCGATTTCCAGACCTTTACTCTGGGACAAGCTCGAAGCCTCAAATGTAGATAAAAGGCTCCTGATGCTGCTGCGAGCCCTACACTAATGGACAGCCCTGAGAGTCAGGTGCAATAGAAGAGGACATCTTACCGTCCCCATAAACACCTATAGAGGAGTTAGGCAGGGCTGTTTACTCGCCCCCCTGCTATTCGCCTATTATATAAATAACATAGTCAGTTCCTTGAACGCACCGGATTTACATCACCTAAACTAGCGGACAGGCATATTCATATTCTGCTCTATGCTGATGACACGGTACTTCTTTCAAGAACCCCAGTTGGCCTAAGGAGGGCGCTAGTGAGAGTGGGAACGTTCTGTGAGAAGGAACGCCTGACTATTAATTATGACAAAACAAAAGTAATGGCTTTTGGTAATCGCCCTAATTATAGGAGGTGGAGCATAAATGGCCATAGGTTGGAACAGGTAACCCAATTCAAATATCTTGGAACGACAATCCAGGCATCTAGCTCCAAGCTGGCCCATAATACCTATGTTGCCAATTTAGGGAAAAGATCAGCCCGTTCAGTAATAAATTTTCTCCAGACCAAAGGGGCACACTATATTCCAGCCACCCTTAAACCTTTTCAGGTGAAAACTCTAGCACAAATGTTATATGGAACACAACTTGACTCTCCACCCTCATGTCTTATTCCCATGGAATGAATGCAATCCAAGTTTCTTAGAGCTGCCCTGCAATTTCCAAGATATGTATCAAATACTATGATCCATTTAGAAACTGGCATGATGAAGGTGGAGGCAAGGGTTGTCTTGTCCTCACTTTATGCCTGGCTGAAAATTAATTTTAACCCCAAGGGTCTTCTTCCACTTATTCTTTGTGATACCTTTAGGTCAAAGTGGGTAATAGCCACTGAAGACAAACTAAATAACCTGGGTTTTACCCCCGTAGCACTACTTCAGTTAGGGTGGGATCAAGCTAAGTCAACTATAAACCAAAGGGTTAAAGATATCGAGGGACAAGTAGATCTAGCAAGAGTGCCCCTATTTATGGCTCCCCCCCACTCCAAATTTATCCTTGCACCAGCAGCCTATCTCCGTTACTTAGAGGTAAACAAATCTAGGAGGGCTTTTACCTTGGCTAGGTGCGCAGCCTTACCCTCTGCTATGTTAGAGGGGAAATTCAAGAAGATACCCAGGGCAGAGAGACTATGCCCCTGTAAATCTGGGGATTTAGAAACCACTGAACATGTTCTTTTACACTATACACTAGAACTATACCCTGTTCTAAATTTATTGAGCCCCTCATAACTGAGAATGGGACCCGACAGGGAAAGAGAAAAGATAGAAAAGCTCCTACAAGGAGATAATCCCTCAATCACCTCTCAGGTAGCAAAATTTTGTACGGCTGCAATGAAAATTCGTTGCCACAGAGTAGTCTCTTAGCCCAAATGGCAGATGTAACTTGGATGTTATTTATTTTATTTTTTTTATTTTTTTAAGTGATTTAAGACTTGGACTGTAAACCTTTGCCGGTAAGACCATTTTAGTCCATGTATCTTGTTTTATCTGGCAAAGGGCCGCAAATAAACTATCTATCTATCTGTTGATACTGGCCACATGGAATCTAACTTGGGAAGGTTGGGTTTTTTTTTATCATGACTGACGTCACTTTTAAACTTGGCCCCAGAATAAGTAAATCTGGTGAGTAAGAAGATGGCTCTGCCAAAGCCTCAGATGCTGCTCACTCTGGGGGAGAAGGGGTTAAAGAACCCTTGCCCAAGAGTGGGCATTGACAGAGCCAATATTTCACACATGTTTATGTCACACTGTGGTCCTTGTTAAAAATTAGTTGCTAACCACGGTATAGATGCTTAGAGTAGGGATCATAGCAGGTAAACGCGAAGAGCCAGTGTGATATAGTAGACCCTGGGAGGTTCAAATCCTTCCTCGGCTATGAAGTTCACTGGGTGACCTGGTACTAGTCATTCTAAACTACCTTGCCAGGTTGTTGTGAGGACAAAATGGAGGATAGGTGGGATTCAAATGTGATTGCAAGATAGAGTACCCTAACTGGGACTCTCTTTTGCGCCCTAGGGATCAGTTCGTCGGCGAATCAGCATTGCAGTTGTTCCCAAACAGGTGATGGTAAGCAATCCCTTCTGCCTATGTGCTTTTGCCAAAGAAGGAACGCACCGACCTGATTTTGCTCCTTGCTTGTTTGCATTACACTGAAGTATAATGACCTTCCACATGCGAATTGACCATATGTGTTTCTCACACCATACGGGTCGCAGTTTTGAATGCATTCACAAATTTACTCAAATCTATCTTAATTTTTTGTGTCTGCAAAGCTATGAAGATTTTGATTTGCTTGTCCATAGGAAATGTATATCTTTCTAAATGCCATTACAGTCCATCTTGGGAAATTTGCCCATATCCAGCTGCGGCTGTGTCCCTTGATTTCCAGTGGAATACAGTTCCCAGTATGCATCTTTGAGTCAGAGGTTGACATGAAAAAAAATTAGCCTGTGATGATTTTAATGATGTCCATTCCTTTGGGCACTGTTTCATACTGGACTGCACCACAATCAAAGATTCCCAGTGGCTACTTTGGGTGCACTGCCTGCTGTTTTATTAACTCTGGGGCAGTGTCCAGCCATGGTGTTTCCTGTCCTCAGAGTTGTATGTATGCATTCACTAAGTAACCTATGATTTGGGATCTCAGCTTATGAGGAAGTTTTACACATATTTTGCTCATGCTGTTGGCCTCTTAAAGTTTACACAAGCCTCAGCATGTCTTAATCTAGCCACAACTATCCATTCTTCTCATCCATGGGTTGATAAGCTGAAGAGGGTCTCTGCTCCATCTTCAGGAATGAAGAAAGTGCTATGCACAAATTCAAGAATGCCACCAAAAAGGACAACAGTTCATCTCCCTTTCTGGCAGACACACACATCATGCTTTGTTTCTGCTTTCACTGGGAAAACATTTTCATGTGACCCCATTTATCTGACTTTACACTGTGTGTGGCTTTTCATTAAAGTGGACAATTCCTGATAATAAGGGCCCATGTCAGCCATCCACTGAGGTTTTCGGATAACGGCAGTTATCAAAAGTCCTAGCTGTAATGCCAACCACAGAGGATCATAAGTTACGAATCACCCCCAGACCCTGAGATTTTAGAAGATGATGCATTTGGAATTTTCTTTCTTTACTCAGGTTCTCAAAGTTTGTTCCATGAAAGCTAAAAACTCCGCAGTATCAAATAAGACAGCTGTGGTTTTTCAGTCCCTATCAGTCCCTGTGAAAACAGTGAACTGTGGGAAATACCGCAGTAACTACCTGCTTATGCTACATTCCTCCCCGTGTCAGGCTTTGCGGCATATTCAGGTCGGGGGGGGGGGCGGCACTGCTTCACAACACAAGCAAGACAGAAGACATGGCCACAGATCTCTAGAATTCTTTTAGATTCATTTCCTTTTTGATCACAATTTTCCTCTGGGTTTGTTTGTTTGTTTTTTGCAGCAGTTTCACAGTCCTGCAAGTGGACAAGGCTCTGAGAGGGAAGCAGTTCAGCCAACATCAGTGACAGAGAAGAAACCAGAAAGGTAGGGGTAGCTTGATGCAAGAAAATAAAGGAACAATCGATAGCCTTTTCCTCCGTTGTTGACACTATTTGTTCACTCATGGAATACTCAGAATCAGGGTGACATTGTTCCTAAATCATTGCATTTCAATGTTTTTCCCGGTGCCCTTCCATTGCTTTACCAAGAGCCAATTGCTGGTGAGTTATTTAGATTTTATAAAACTGCAGCATTGTATTTTCAGGGGTGAACTGGCCTAGCGCTACAACCACACCTGGTACAGAGGAGGGGCTGGTGACCTAGCTGTCCTTCATTTCTTTCCCTCCTACTTCCCCACCATTTCTTTTGATGGCCACTCAATTTTTAATCTCTCTCAGTGCATCAAAACAGACAAAATGGAGCTTTGTCAGTTTCACCAATGCCCTTTTCTTTCTTTTTTTAAAAGGAAAAAAAAAGCGAAAATATTAATTTTCACTTCGGCAATGGTGCATATATTACTGTTCTGAAGCAAAAAAAAAAAAAAAAAGCCCTGTGGAAGTCCTCTGCTTTCTATCTCCTCCCAGCTGCAAATGCAATAACAAAACTGGAGATTGGTCAAATTTCCTCAGCTACCACCGTTGCTTTTGGGAATGGGAGAGAGGGAATGGAGCCTTCAAAGGGGCCTTATGCAGGCCAGCTGGCATTTCTTTGCCACCAGTGTCCTGGGCTTTGCTTCTTGCTTCTGTCAGAGATCTCACTAGGCTCAGGGGCTCTTTGCCAGTGCTACTTTGCCCTTCTTGGGTTGTTTTCTCCCACCTCGCATCCACTCCTGTGTACCTTCCAGCTCTTTAAATGAACCAAATCTCCTTAGATCAATCACTTGTTTTGTAATTGTGACTGGACTGGAGAATGTACAAATGACACTGTTATTACTGTTATTATAACAGGAAAAAGTAGCTTTTGAGGGTGTTTTGGTTGTAGTCTAGGATCTTCTCACACGCAGGTTTTCTTGGGTGAGGACCGGCAGCATTTTTATTCTGTCTCCTCACATCCTCATTTTCTATTTGTTGTCTTTCTGTGTTTTCCCTGTCATTTCTCTGTGCTCTCACAAACTACTTTTGATGTTATTTGAGAAAGTTCAGAGAAACAACAAAGACACCATGGGAAGACAATAAAATAGATCCCTAGTTTGTCCCCAAGCATCACTCACACACAGAAACAACTTAGCTCAAATCCAACCCCCTTCTGACTATATATTACTTTTCCTACACACTTGACACTGAAAGACACTGTCCTTCAGTGTTATTCCTCTGAAGATGCCTGCCACAGCTGCTGGCGAAAGGTCAGGAAAGATAATACCAAGACCACGGTCACACAGCCCGGATAGCCTACAAGAACCAAGAAACAACTTACTTGGTCCCCTGGTTTTAGCTGCCTTTGCTTCCTCCTGCAGACAATTGCACTGCCTCCAGGAAGACTCTGCTGATAGTTACTTTATCCTGCACAAAGGATCTCCCAGTCCCTCCCACCAGAGTCTTCATGGACCAAACAACATTGAGTTTGGCATGGACAGAAGCCACTGCACAGAGGGGTAAGAATTATCCTGGGGAAAGCAAAAAGATTCCTTTGCATCCTAAAACACTTTTTATAGGAGAGGAACCTGAGAGACAAGTTTCTCTCCTGTTGCTTCTTGGTTTGGCACTTTACATGATACACTGGCATTTCCTGCAGCAAACATGTTCAGTATGAATAACAGCCGCATGTTACTCATTTGGCCACAGCCTGCATTTTGAAATGCCCTCTGTCATTTACACAGTACTTGTTTGCTGCAGGGCATTATGCCTGTGTGCCTGCAGAAAGAAGATGGTTGCTTCCTTTCCTTTCCTTTATCCCTTAAAAGCTCCTTGATCCATTGATCTTGAGCAGCATAAATCTAATGTTTGAGGGATATAAGGACTGAAATAAATCTTGCCACTGACAATGTAGCCTTGGGATCCCTGTCACTTAATAAAAAAGGTATTATGTCAGAGATAGAGGCATTAGATTTATATGTTAAAAGGGGAGAGATATAATGTGATCGAAGTTCCTCATAAAAGGGGCATTCCAAGAGGGCATGAGCTAATGAATCAATAAGAGCCAGAAGAGCAAGGACAGGTCCTGTAAGATGATTGCTGCATGAAGCGTGAAACCGTGGAGCAAGTCAATCTCCGCCTTTCTCGGTCTCAGATCCATTTCCAAACCGGGGGAAATGGGTTGGATCCTAACAGCTTTCCACTAGTAGAAGGAGATTGTCCCCCACCTTCCCCTTCTTCCAGCAGCAGAAGTGTCACATGGTTGGAGAGGCTGCCTTTGATTCCTCTAAAGTACCATCTGGCATCAGAGACAGATTCTATCCCTAGCCGCAACACATGCCTTTTTCCAGGGTTCACTTAGTATGAGGAATCCCTGCTGTTTTTCTTCCAAGGAAGGAAACAGAATTTCAGAAGAGAAGTACTGTTGGCAAGACTGATGAGAAAAAGTCCAACGAGGAATCAAACTGTGAGGACCTTGATGAAGAAAATGAGGAATTAGAGCAGAATGCACCCATGTGAGTAAATATTAATATCTCCTTGTGCCACAGTATGAACCCAGAAAAAGTAGTATGAGAGAGAGAAAAATCCTATTCCTCTCTGACATATAGCATACTTACAATCCCAGTGTCATCCAAAGCAGAGTTACACCATTCTGAGCCTATTAACTTTGGTAAGTCCTGGCAGAAGACATTTGTTTGAGAAGATTAGTTGCTGGGAGGGTTTCTCTCTTTTTAGCATGGCTGTAGACTTGTGACAGCAAGGTTGGATTTTACTAACTTTCTGTAATACACATTACTGTGCAGGCAAAGAGTTGGGGATGAAATGGAGATCAGCACTCTGAAAACTTCAGCCTTTATTCTTTTAAAATAATACTTCAGCAGGATTCCCAGTGGTCAGAGGATAAGGATTCAGCATTTGTGCTAAACAAAATGATACATAATTCAGGACAGACACATGTTTTAAATTCATTTTTGATTTTGTTCAAATATTCTTTTCTTTTATTTCCTGTAATACATGAATTTAGGGGTGGGGAGTTTCCACTAGTTTCCATGAGAAATCCGTTTCCAGCTTTAATTCCCACTGTCAATCCAACTGTATCCCTCACCTCCTTGCAAAATGTCAGGCAGATAGGAGAAAGCATCCCTGTTTGATAAGCATTTAAATTTCTATTTGCATAATGGTTAAAGGGAGACATTTGGCAACCCAAGAGTGCAGGTGGAAAGCATAAATAGTAATAATAATAATAATAAACCAGCGTGGTGTAGTGGTTAAGAGCTGCGGACTCTAATCTGAAGAACTGGGGTTGATTCCCCACTCCTCCACATGAATGGCGAACTCTAATCTGGTGAAACGAGTTGGTTTCTCCACTCCTACACATGAAGCCAGCTGGTTACCTTGGGCTAGTCACAGTTCTCTCTGAACTCTCTCAGCTCCACCTACCTCACAAGGTGTCTGTTGTGGGGAGAGGAAGGGAAGGAGACTGTAAGCTGGTTTGAGACTCCTTAAAGGTAGAGAAAAGCAGGGTATAAAAACCAACTCTTCTTCTTCTTTATACAAGTTAACCCATTCATGTCTAACTACACTGGCAGTTGGAGAGGATCTATTTTTAAAGGGAACTGAAGTGTCCAGGCACAGAGAGCTAAACATTGTTCTACTTACACCTTTCTCACTGAATTCTGGTACATGAATTATTTTTCTGCCTGCCAGGCTCTGATACGTGAGCCAAGCTAGGAGGAAAATGCCACAACAAACAAAGCATAGTGAGTAAAGGCATTTTCATTTTGGGTTTTGAGTAGTTGATATTTGAATGCTTATTTCCTATAAATTGTGTAAAATACATAAGCAAATATAAAATTTATACAGATTGCAGAATTGGGGGAACTCTTTTGGGCTGTATACACACAATCTTATAAGGACTTCAAGTGCTGAAAGAGTGAGGACAGAACTTATATACAGTGGAACTATCTTTTAAATACATTGGGTATAGGTCCCAGGCCTGATCTCCACATTTTGAGGTACGCTGGGGACCAGATTGATGGTTAACAGATGGCAATAAATGACTGTTATCGAATTTGTTTTGGCAGGTCCAAAGGATCTAAAATGGAGCATTGCAGAGCCTGGTTCTCTATGCCTACGTACTACTGGGTTTTGTTGTGGCTGTTCTTTCTGGGAATTGTTTGCCTGGTTCTGATCCGAATCATGGAGATACAGAAGCAATATCCATTTCCATCCTCTAACTTTTAGGTGCAGGAGGAACAGGATAAACTTTGCTGGGACTTTGCACAGAGTCACAGATGGTTTAAATATAAGAAATCAAAATAGGAAAAAGAAGGCACAGTTGTGTGACCAGCCCTTTCCTTGGACATGGTGGTAACAGATTGACTATTGTGAGAAACACTGGAGACTCCTGCGAACGGCCAAGGACATTCTTTGAATCCATGACTGCTTTAGCTGCTAGTACTCCATTCTTTGTTTCAGCAGAAGTCCAGCGAATCCTTATGATGAGCCTAAGATAATGCTTAAAATTCTGCACAGAGATGGAATCAGGATATTTCTCGTCTTGGGTGTTAAATATACCCCAGTTCTTGCAAAATGGCAAGTATATGAGTGTGTGTAGTAGTGAAAGGCTTGTCTACACTGCAGCTTTACTGGAGGTATTGGGCTGTAGGGTTTATGTCTCCTGTTAACTGCTGTTCAATCAAAAGTGTATTCTATATTTATACAGTAATTTACAGTATAGCATTGGCGTTTATCCTGTCCTTTGTCCAAAAAAAAAAAAAAGGATGTTCCGGAAAATGTAGCTTTGTTTTGCATTTTAGGGGCAGGGGTGTGTTTATTTGCTATCTTCGTTGCTGGGACCTTTAAATACTTTTCTAATTGTACAGAACATTGTGTGCAGTTACACATTACTGCCATGCTGTTGCAATACAGTGAATTGTACAAACTCATTCTGCAGATTTGGACCATATACATCATTCTTCTCCACCAGTACAGCAACTCTGGGACAAGTGTAAAGATGGGAAACCACTCCTGCTATTTACATAGGAAGGAGGAGAGCGGACCCAACAAGGAAAAATCCATTCACCAGGCCGTAAAGTCTAACAAATGAAGCTGCCTTACACAGAATTAGACCAAGTCAGTATTGTCTGCTCAGACTTCAGCGGCTCTCCAAAATCTTAGGCAGAAAGAAGGCTTTCTAACTACCTGAGATCTTTTAACTGGAGCAGTTAGGGCTTGAATTAGGACCCCATGCTAGCACAACATGTGCTCTGCCACAGTCCCTTCCTTGGATTGTGATGTAACGCCAAATGATAAATTTTTAACATAAGAACATCCCTTCTGGATTAGACCCGTGGTCCACCTAGTCCAGCATCTTGTTTCACACAGCAGACAGCCTGGAGGGGCAACAAACAGGGCACAGAGATCGAGATCAAGGCCTTCCCCTGATGTTGCCTTTCCTCCTAGCATCAATATTCAGAGGTTTTCTGCCTCTGAATGTGGAAATTCCCTTAAATCACTATGGCTAGTAGTCACAAATAGACCTCTCCTCCATAAATCTGCCTAGTCCCCTTTTAAAGCCATCCATGCTAGTGGTCACCGCGACATCCACTGGCAGTGAATTCTGAATTTAATTACTTGTTGAGTAAATAAGTATTTCCTTTTGTCTCCTGAATCCATTGCCCATAAGCTTCATTGGGTGTCCCAAGTTCTAATATTATGAGAGAGGGAGAATAAGCTCTACCTATTTTGTCTGCTCCATGCATAATTTTAGAAACCTCTACCATATCCACCCTTTAGTCATCTCCCCGCCCCCCCCAAACGAAAGAGCACCAGACTCGGTTTAGTTCATTATATGCTTGTCTTTTGTAAAGAATAAACCTCCCAATGGCTGAAAGTCAAAATGGGGCAGGATTGATTAATTGGCTACAAAGCAAGGTGGTCAATAAGACTCGGTCCTGTGAGGTTGTTCCATGTGACATTCCTTCAGGAAAAGATGTGTGAAAAAGATGGTGAGAAATCCCTTGCAGAGTCAACAAGGGAATTCAGAACCACTGACGGTTCCTGCAAATATTACACCCCTTCTTACAACAGTGTGTCTATATGGGGGGAGGGATCTTGTGCTCAAATACATAACTGTTAACATTTAACCCCCCCACACATTGTTATGACAGTAAAATAACCATATTTTGTATACACAGAGGGAGGTATATCACCCCACCCTGAATGGTTTAGTGCCTTGGTTCAACAAAGGCCATATGTCTGGGGAAAAAAGTCAACAGGTGCAAAATCTTTTACAGGAAAGATACCTAGCACAGACAACTAAAAGGGAGCTGGAGTAGCTAGCATGTACTTGCAGACGAAAGGCATATAACCTGCTAAGAGACCCAGCTTGGTACAGTAAATAACAAGTCGGGCTGGGCTTCAGATTCCCACTCATCTCACAGGATGATCTTAAGCCAGTCACTCGCAGCCTAACCTACCAAAGGGGATTGTTGTAAGGATAAAATGGAGGAAGGAAAAGCCATATACTTAGGGTCGCCAGGTCCCTCTTCACCACCAGCGGGAGGTTTTTGGGGTGGAGCCTGTGGAGGGTGGGGTTTGGGGAGGGGCTTCAATGCCATTGAATCCAATTGCCAAAGTGGCCATTTTCTCCAGGTGAACTGATCTCTATCAGCTGGAGATCAGTTGTAGTAGCAGGAGATCTCCAGCTAGCACCTGAAGGTTGGCAACCCTACATACACTATAACCTGAGCCCTTGGAATAAAAGTGTGACAAAGATAATTTGGCATTTCAGAGACTTGTAAGTAGGGTTGCCAGCTCCAGGTTGGGAAATACCTGGATATTTTGGGGGGTGGAGCCTGAGGAAGGCAGAGTTTGGGAAGGGAGGGACTTCAGTGAGGTATAATGCCATAGAGTCCTCCGTCCAAAGTGGCCATTTTCTCCAGATGAACTGATCTCTATTGCCTGGAGAGCAGTTGTAACAGCAGGAAATCTCCAGCCACTACCTGGAGGTTTATTACTAAAGAAGAAAGACAGTACCCAAAAACAGGTTGCTAACAAGTAGTGCTATATTACAACAAGTGATGTGACAAAATAGGACAAACATACACCAACATATGTACATACACCTACATGGTATGAAGACCAAAGTATCAACACCTGGTATGAATATCAACACAGCAAGTCATCAAGCAATATAAATACAGTTCATAAGGCAAAAGCCTTTGGTAAGTTCAAATGGGCAAAAAGCCGTTCCAAGGAAGCAGTGAAGGCTTGAGTCCAGGAGTGATAACGTGGAGGTCTTCAGGACGTGTTATCCAGATCAATTTGACACGTTTCACTCTTGGCTTCATCAGCCTAAGGTAGGTGTTAAGCAAGACCAAGCGCAATATGAATATGAATATGATAACATGCCTAATATTAAATATAAAATATACTTACAAGTGAGACTTACCCAATGTGCAATGCAGATAATTACAAAACCATAGGAGAAAAATTTGAGGACCATGAAGGTTCCAAGCAGATCTTTAAAGCAGATAGTGCTAATACAAAGTCAAGAGCCTAAATAGGAACCCACAGGTGTGCTGAATAACATCCCTATAAAAGATCCCTTACATACTTAAAAATACAGTACAACAAACTTTGGCTAGGACAAATTCTATTAAGGGTGTAACCAATATCTAACCTGTTCATAAATTGTAGGACAATTTCTTTTTAAAAATCCATAGTTTGTGATTCTATTTTAATGTTAAGAATTTTTATACATATTTTTATAAATTTTTATTAAAAACAGGACAAGTCCAATTCTGTATTTAAACCTCATGGAGATAAAGTTTTAAAAAGAAAGATATATTTAGCCTCTTGTTGAAGGAGGCATTTCTGAACATCTTGGTAATTATGTTGGTTACGTCGATACTGCCAAAGTACACAAAAAGAAATGTCATTTTCACTATGCCCTTTAGCAAGGTAATGTGAAGTCAAAGGCGCTTCTTTGACTTTCGTTCTAATGCGAGAACGATGTTCGCAGTTTCTAGTTCTTATACTTCTCAAGGTAGACCCTATGTACATTAATTTGCATGAACAAAAGATGCAATAAACAACCTGACTGGATGAACAATTTGAGAAATCCCGCAGTGTGAATTTGAAACCTGTACTGGTGGAACTCAGTTCCTTAACTGGCAAGCATAAACTGCAAACGGAGCAGGAACAACAGCGATGGTGACCGATAGCTCTGGGTAGATACATGACTGTCTGTCTTGTATAGGATTGTAGTCCGTATGGACTATGAGGTCTTTAATAGACAGAGCGTCTTAGCCCACAAGTAGGGGGAACATGACAGCCCCGGATTTGTTCCACTAAGTTCCAATGTTTGCGGATGATTTTATTGACTAAGTAAGAACGCAAGCTGTATTGCTGTGACCAATGGATGTTAGACCACTTAGCTGCCGGATTGGAGAGCTGTTGAGAGATCAGTGTCTGCCTGGGTCGGGCATCAGCTTTGACTCTGGCAGTCTGTAAAACCTGGGGTGGGAAACCTTTTGCAAGCAGAGTGCTGTCAAGCGAACGGGCTGCTGAACGATAGTCTGATTCATTAGAGTTGCATTTTAACTGGAGGTAGTGACTATAAGGTAAGTTATGAATGAGATGTGAAGGGTGAAACGATGAAAAATGAAGACCAGCATGCTTGAAGGCTAATCTTGGTCTACTACCTGGAGGTTGGCAAACCTATTTGTTAGTGTGGTAAGTAGGGGACTGTGCCAGTCCTTTACAATGATAATAGCTACTAGTCCAAATGGCAGATTAAAAGCTCAGCTCACAGGATCACTGCAAAAAGTGGAACAACTCAGCAAAACGGGAACCTTCAAGCTAGCTGATACCTCCTCTATATCTGGTACCTTCCTTCACCCTTCTGTTTCAGTACTATGTTGCTAACAGTGTAATCCTAAACAGAATTACTCTTCTAAGCCCATTGACTTCAATCAACTTAGAAGGGTATAACTCTGGATTGTACTGTTTACCAGCTATGAGGAAAGCTGCCAGTCAAAGGCAATCTTCAAGACAGAGAATTAAGAGATAAGAGGAAATTAGGTACTTAGGGGTATTTATAGCAAGCAATTGGACACTGGAGCCAGCTGCTGGCATGAAGGGAAACCCAAACTCAGTGGCATTCTTTTGTTTTAACAGGCACATTCATGCCATTAAGTGCCTTCTAGTTCTAACATTACACACAGTAGTAAGTGTACATTCCTCATCATCTTTTCCAAACCATGCATGATTTCAAATATCTTTGTTCTGGGTCAGATGTGTTCTGAGGTCACAATGTGCAAGACCAGATATAGCACACAAGCACACACTTTGGCATCCTAAGCTTCTATTTTTAGAAATAAAAGGCAAAATTCTAGCCCATAAAATGATAAAACCAGTCTTGAAAGCATGTTAGAAGCAGCGATTGGTGAGATCTCAGAAGCCAGAGGTTGGAACCAAGCAAGCAGGGTCAGGCCAGAGCTTCAAGCTCTTCATAGCTCTTTGCCCCCCTCCCCTGTGAGCAGCAAAAACAAAAGATATTAAGAACAATACATGCACGTTGGCTTAATTTGCATATACCACACAATTCTGTCTTGACATTCATGTTACCTTTAGCATTGAAATTTTATTTCTTTTTAAAACCCGGATACAGTTCTGTCTTTCTCTTCCCTTCTCATGTCGCCATTTCTTTCAGGAATGGAAGATCCTTCATATAGTTTTCTTCTACAGAGACAGCTCAAGAGCGGTGGCATGGACAGAAACCCCAACCCCCAAAAAACTATGATAAAAGTATAATAGTAAATTAAGACACTGACAACCTGCTGCACTTAATTAGTACCCCCAAATCCGTCACCTAGCGTTGCCAGGTCCCTCTTTGCCGCCGGTGAGAGGTTTGGGGGCCGGAGCCTGAGGAGGGTGGAGTTTGGGGAGGGGAGGGACTTCAATACCATAGTTTCCAATTGCCAAAGTGGCCATTTCCTCTAGATGAACTGATCTCTATCGGCTGGAGATCAGTTGTAATAGCAGGAAATCTCCAGCTCGTACCTGGAGGTTGGCAACTCTACTGTCACCAGAGGCAGGCTTCTGCTAATGGCTGGCTCTGATCCTCCCTTCTGCAGACTGGCATTCCCATTCCGAACACCCAATCATTATCTGATGGCCTTCTGGGTACATCACCTAGTCTTATTACAAGAGAACAGTTGGCTTTAAAAGCAAATAGGAACAAAGATATAATGGGAGGAAAGCAAGTCCAAATAAAAACCCAATTTAGAAATGCACACTAAAACTATTTGTTCTAATTAAGCATAAGGATTGCTACCTTGCTTTTCCACAGTGGTGTGTGATATCCTAGGGAAATATAAAATGATATATTATGCCAGGGGTCCCCAGCCTTTTTGAACCTGTGGGCTCCTTTGGAATTTCGAGAGAGGAGGGTGAGTGCCATCCCCAGAATGGCTTCCTCAGGAAGGGGAGCAAGAGGAGCCAAATGTAGTCCTTATTTTGAGAAAGAATTGCACAGCAACCATGCTGAACACATGAAGCTATATTATTCAGAGTCCATCCATTGGTCTGTCATGGTTAGCATTATCTCTGCTTTGATTGGAAGCGTAGCCCCGCCATCGGGAGGACAAGGCCAAGGAAAGAGTGGGCAGGTCTCTACTCCTGAACACTTGTCTCCTCTCATGGACCAGCCCAACTCCCTGTACTCCCTCTCTGCTGTGCAAAAGAAACCCATGGCAACCGCCGAGCCTGAAGGGGGAATGGTCTCACATGCTGGCTAAGAAAAGCCTGGGTGCTTACCCAACCTCTGCAAAACCTGTTCATTTGAATGAGGCCAGCTAGTAACAAGCCCTGCCTTACAATGGCCCAAGCAGCTTTCTGAAATGGGAGGTGGGCACCAGAGGAAGTAGCGGCAGGTGCCACGGCACTCATTGGCACCACATGAGGAACCCTGCATTACAATACCTATATTCATTTCCCTCGCTTTCCCTTTATCTTTTGATTAGGAAAACATTCAATGCCATTTTTTTTCATGGAACCACGGGCAGTGGTTCCAGACTCTTTTCCTTGAGAGCTGGGGGTAACACAGTGACTAGAAATCAGGAAATTCCCACTTTCAATCTCATCTCTGTCACAACCACGAGCCTCTCTCCCTGGGCCTGTCCAGCACCTTCCCGGGTTGTTGTCAGGATTACAAGATCACGAATGTGAAGTGCTTCGAACACTCAAAAGCATGATTTATGAGGCAGGTGAGTGGACAGAGATGTCTCACACCACCGTAAGTTTGACTTTGGAGTCCAGCTTAACGATCTGTGCCATTAAGTTTGTTTTCTGGCAGGCTAAACTTTTCATCCTTCACTTTCGCGTTTTAAACTGATCTTATTTTGGACTTTTCCGCCTGAAACCTTTTAGTTCGGCTTTTTGTTGGTGCAATATTCTTCCCAATGGCCATTTATTCATGGGAGGTTTTGCCTTGGCTTTGCTGCTCTCTAGATAGATGCGCATTTTCCCCATCCAAATTCTCAAAACTCACCCCCCGTGCAAAGTTTTGAGAATTCAGATGGGGGAAACGTGCATCTAGAGCACTGGTTCCCAACTGGGGGTCCATGGACCCCCAGGGGGTCCATGAGAACTAAATTAAGGTCCGCGAAACAAAGTTATAAACCCATAATAAATTAATATTTTCAATTAAAAGTTCTCTATTATAAAAATATATATTCAAATATTATTCTAAGTTTAATGTTTAACAGTTATGATTAAAGTTTATTTTCAAATTCTCAGAATTTTTATTTTGAACCTTGGGGTCCCTGCAACGAACAAAGAAGTCCTAGTGGTCCCTTGTTAAAAAAAGGTTGGGAACCACTGATCTAGAGAGCAGCAAATCTAAGGGAAAACCTCCCATGCATGAATGGCCCAATGGTAATTAGCAGCGCGTTCCAGGCTGAGCTGCCCCGCATATTTCGTTTGAATTTTGCACGCTGAACCGTCATTCCGGAAGTAACTGCAAAGCCGGCGCAGACCTTACTAAAGAGCCCATTTAACGCGACCTTTGGGGGGTTTGCCGCGAATAATCCCCCTCAAGGAACCATGCAAAACATCAGAGGCGCGTTAGCGATGCACATGCCAACAGCTATGCCAGGGATGGGGAACCTCAGGCCCGGGGGCCGTATGCGGCCCCCGAGGACATTTTTTGTGGCCCTCGGGAGCTCCGGGGCCCTGCCATGGAGGTGGGACATAGGGCGGCCCTCCCTGAGGGTGTTCCTGGGGCCACTGCTTGCAGGGGTGCTCTGGCGCCCTTTGGACCTCCTCTTGCCGACTGACGGCTGTTGGTCAGCAAGAGGAGGGGGAGGGACGCTTCCCCCAAGGTTGCCCCCTATAGCCACAGCTTGCAGGAATGCCAGGGCACACTGTAAGCCCCTCTTGCTGCCTGTGGGCTGTTGAGCTGCGAGGGGGCGGGGGAAACAGGCCCGCGGCTCCCTGCGGCAGAGCATGTGTGCAGGAGCTGATCGGGCTTCAGGGGGGCTTTTGTGGACTGGGGCAGGGAGGGCATGGAGCCTTGGGCAAGGTTGCGTGGGGCCGGTGTGTGTGTGTGTGTGTGTGGGGGGGGGGAAAGGCTTTTCTCTCTCCCTCTCTTTCTGTCTCTTTCTTTGTCTGTCTCCCTCCGTCCTTTTCTTTCTCCCCCTCTTTTCATTTCTTTCTCCTTTTTCCTCTTTCTCTGTTTTCCTTCCTTCCTCCCTTGCTGATCGACCGCGGGCTGCGCCTCCCTGGCGCCTCATTTGCTTGGGCCCACCGCCGGCTGCCCTCCTACCTGGGAGGGGGGGAGGACCGGGGGAGCCCTCCAGGCCTTCTCTGCATGGCCTCCCCTGGGGTTGCCAACCTCCAGGTGGTGGCTGGAGACCTGGCAACCCTAGCCTCTTCCCCCCACACACCGGGAGATCTACACCTGGTATGGCCCCCGAATGATGTTATAAATGTGCAAATGGCCCTTGGCAGGAAAAAGGTTCCCCACCCCTGAGCTATGCAAACAGCAACAAAGGGGCAGGCGAGGGCTGGTGGGGGTGGGATTTCTCCTTTTGCGCCGGGACCGTGAGTAGGCATTTTTAAAGCCGCATTTGAAGAAAAAAAAAAGCTTTGAGCGAGCATCAAAACCGACCGTGCAAAAGCAGGCGTTTCCAGGAAGTTAATTCCTCAGAGAGGAACTGCTACGGCGAGACACAGACCTCAGCCCTGTTGTAATAGGGCGAAAGCGCACGGGCGCTTGAGCCTCCTTTCTTCCCTGTTCCAGCCAGGATTCAGCCAGGATCGAACGCACGAACGTTCTTCCCTGTTCCAGCCAGGATCGAACGCACGAACGTTCCAGGATCGAACGCACGAACGTTCTTCCCTGTTCCAGCCAGGATCGAACGCACGAACGTTCCAGGATCGAACGCACGAACGTTCTTCCCTGTTCCAGCCAGGATTCAGCCAGGATCGAACGCACGATCGTGCGTTCGATCCTGGCTGAATTCTGGCTGGAACAGGGAAGAACGTTCGTGCGTTCGATCCTGGCTGAATCCTGGCTGGAACAGGGAAGAAAGGCGGCTCAAGCGGCCGCGCGTTTTCGCCCAACGACTGCAGGTTGCTTCATGTGCCCAGTTTTTAAAGCGCCCGGCAGGGAAGCCCCGCCCCCCGCCCCCCGGGCTCCGTGGAGCCTGCCGCCCTCTCCCACGCAGAGCCCGCGATGCTCCCGAGATCGCTCCTCCGCCCCACCGGACTTGGGGGGCGACGACTGCAGACGGGCGGCCTTCCCCCAGCCAGCGGCGCCGAGCGGCTCCCCGAAGAGCGGCCGCCGCTCCCCGCGGAGAGAAGCGGAGCGCAGAGGCGGCGGATGGAGGGAGCCGGCTGAGCGGGGACTCTTGCGTTGGGGAGCCCGGCCGACGGCAAGGCTTGGCCGCAGGGTCGAGGAGGAAGCGCCGCGCGCCGGGCCGGGGCGAGCAGCAGCAGCTCTCAATGTAAGTGATCGCGGGTGGCCTCATTGCCCGGGGAACAGCCAGGGTTTAGCGAGCCAGGAGTCTAACCAGAGGGTGCCACTGAGCATGTACAGAATGCACTGCTTCCCTCCTCCTGGGGGTCCCTTCCAGCTCTAGGATTCCTCCCCTCGAGCTGCAGGCGACAGCTGTCAGGCGGGCTTTGAGACCTAGCGCTTTTCTCTTTGTAAATGTACTGACCCGGGGCAGTGGAATTGGCTCAGTCCAGGAAGGGGGGGGGGTCCAGGATCTATTCTACAAGGAGATAACAAGCGCCCGGCTTTCCAGCCCCCTCGCCGGGGCCGGGAGGTGGGCAAAGATCTCCAAAGGAAGCCGCCCTTGGGAGAAGGAAGGCGAGGGGAAGACGCCTCCTGCGTCCTCCTGGGAACTGCACTTGCTGTGTGACAACTTCGAGCCGGGAGGGCCCCGCTGACCCCCCCCCCCCCAGTAGCAGAGGCTGGCCAGAAGGGTGACCTAAATGCTTTGGAGGGTAGGAGGGAGGAAGGATGAAGGGATGGTTTGCTTGCCTTCTTCTTGCAATGGTGAGGATCTTCGCCTCTGGACCCGCCCGCACATGAGTCACGAATCCTCCTGGGGATTTAATCCGGAGCGCCAAACTAATAAGTAAATGGCCACTTATGCCTGGTTAATTTTGATGCTCGCTCAAAGCTATTTTATTAAATGCGACTTTGAAAATGCTTTTTCATGTACCCAACGCAAAAGGAGAAATTCCACCCCCACTCGCCTGCTCCTTTGTTCCTGTTCTCTTAGCCATTAGTATGTGCATAGCTAACCCTCTGCTGTTATTTTGCATGGTTCCTTCAGGGGGATCCTTCCCTGCAAACACCAAAGGTCGCGTTAAATGGGCTCTTTAGTAACGCGAAGCAGGTATACGCCGGCTTCGCAGTCACTTCCGGAATGATGGTTCAGCAATTCAAAAAAACATGCGGGGCAATTCAGCCTTCAACACGCTGCTAGTTACCATGCAGAAATGGCCAGTGACACGACAGCTGCTTATTTTCTGCAACTCATGGGACTCAACTGCGCGGCTGACCAGGGAGTTGAAATACCTTGGGTCAGCCTGCGGGGCTTGCCATGTGCTGGAGGTGGGGGGGGGGGGCTTTTAAGCAAGCGCAGACTTCTCTGTGTCTTTTTCTTGGGAGTGGACCACTGGTACAGGTTCATAGCCATGATATCAGGTTTCCTGATATGGATGTTGATATAGGATTGCATGCATTGCATCTTTTGAAGAACTGATGAAGAACTGAGCCCTTGTGCTCCGAAACAATCGTATTCTCCTTGACTGTTCATCTTGCAGCATCTGTTTTGAGAAAAGACTAAGATAATTACTTCAAAGGACTTATTTGATACTTACCAGATGGAATTCAAATGAGCTGTGGAAATTTTGTACATCCACTGTTGTACTGAATGTATGTGTTGTTGGTGGTTTCATTACCACATACTGTAAAGTGTATATGTAGCTATAATATATTGGCATTGTTAGCAGCATTGCTCCTGTACTGGTTTTCTCATCCTCCTGATAATAGTACAGAGGTGTCTTTTTTCTCCTTCAGTACCTGGTTGGCAACCCTACACAAGACCCCTATCAACAGCCAGGAGGCCAAATGTCTTTTTTGTGGGGAAAAGGGTGCCTTTGCTTTGAAATGCCCCTTTCCGCTGCGAGCAAAGAGGTGGCTTCTGTATCTTCTATTCTGTTCCTCCACATGTACTATCACCCACCTATTTTTCCCCATGTATAGTTACAAGCAGGACTCCAGTTTGCTTTCTAGCAGCCATTTTATCTGTTAGAAGTTGAGGGCAGATCTGGGGTTGTGCAGATGATGAAGCTACACCTGCTTATGCTGGACTTTGCCCTGCAGCCTTTATCACAATTGCGCCTGGGCTAGGGAAGCTAGCATTTCCTTATAACTTCCTCCTGGGCTGAAGCAGGTTGCGTGATTAAACACTTTGCTGTGTGTTAATTGTGAAGGTGCAATAAGGTTTATCTTCATAGGTTGCTTTGGAGCTGGTTATTAATAGCCCCAGGAAACAAGGCCCCTGGCTGCAGAAAGGAAGGGGGCCCCAGCGTTTTGTCCTCTATGCAGCAGGGGTGGGGGAGGGGCTGCAAGAGCTAGTGAAGCCTGTGGCTGGCCTGGGAGTCCTTGCTCCTACTCAGTTGCATATAGATGAAGGAGAGATTGGTGTATGTAGCAGTTTGCAAACCCCACCCCAGAGTAAGCATACGAACAACTTCCTGGAGGTGCTGACAAAGTACAGTTCTGCATTATTAATTCTCTCTGCCAACTGTAGAGGTGCCTGTGGCTCTTTGCTTTGTAATCCAGATGGGCCCCTTTCTTTGTGGTAGCCAGGTGGCACACCTTTTCATACAAAAGGTGTACGGAAAAGTCAAAAGAGATGGCTGTGGGGCTTTCTTTGGGGCTGGCTGTGTCACCTGCATCTCCTGGCAAATTGGCTTTCCTGGCAGTGGCCGCCTGCTGTGCTAGCAGCAAAGACAGTTAAACACACCATCAGGGAACAGGAATGTGTCTGTGGTGTCCTTGATGTTGCCAGCTGGGATGCAAACCAGATGCCCGCTGCCCAGTTCCCAG
Organism: Euleptes europaea; assembly: GCF_029931775.1. Classification (NCBI taxonomy): domain Eukaryota; kingdom Metazoa; phylum Chordata; class Lepidosauria; order Squamata; family Sphaerodactylidae; genus Euleptes; species Euleptes europaea. The sequence goes on from NC_079313.1 coordinate 82,628,901, forward strand.
GACAAACACAACACACAATCATTTTTATTAGGGCTAAGGACAGAGAGCAAGTTAGTCAGCACTTTCTCATAGCCTTGGCATTGGGGCTTCTCCACTGCAGGAGTGAAAACTGACTGCTTCTGCCTTCCAGACTGGGAACCTGACTCCAAAAGAGTCAAAAGTTTGGCTCCAGGTTAAAATTCCCCCAGAGTTCTTATGTACCCAGGGGTTGAGTGATCTGGTGTAAGTTTGCTTGTTTCCAAATTGAGCTGTAACTTATTCTTAAAAGGAACTGTGCCTTTTCTGAACAGAACGATAAGCTTTAGGAAGACCTGATCTCTGGCTGTGGTGGTTTCTTGCTCATATATTGAAAGAGGTGGGAGTGTGTGATCCATTGCTACCGGATCGGCTCCCACAGGATCTGAACTATCAAGGAACCCTTCTGAAACGCAGTGCTTCCGTCATCTACTGAGGAAGAAGGAGAATTGTTTCGGGGAAACATGATAAAGTTTAGTAAGTCTAACGTTCCCCTCAGCAAATGCTGCTCAGTGCTGCTCAGAATGAGGTTCTTCAAGTGTCTTTCCTGTCTGGGATTTCTAGTGAAAACGCAACTTCCTCCTCCTGTGCATTACTACGCTCTTCTGTGACTTTATTATTCCTCGAGACTATGTGTTTTGGTGCCATACCGGTCCTCCTGCACAGAATGTTCATCTAATCTTTATTTTTTAATTGGTTACTCATCCTCTCTGATCTGCATTAATGTCCTGCTAGTTCATCAGTAACTGGACTGGAGTTACTCTTGCATAACATGTGGTGCAGGCTTTTAGTTTTGTTTTATGCTACTTGCATCCATTTTTCTTCTTCTACACCGACACATTCTCCTTGGGAACAAGGTTATTCTCCCTCCCTTCTCTCCCTCTCACTTTCCTTCCATTACCAGTGGGGATACAGAATATGATACTGAGAGCTTTTACGAAATTTCACATTAAGGCTAAAACACACTTGGGGGAAACTTCCATCGATTCTGCAGAAAAGCGCTGATGAAGCCTTGCTCAGGTCCTGGCCTTGCTTCCTGCATCAGCACTGCATTGTCGCACCATGTCATTTGACTCTTCAGAATGATCTGGGCCTCGGCACCCGTATTCCTGACCACATAGCACTGGCAGAATGCAAGAAATACTGCCAATGTTATTGGGTCAGACCTATTTTTTAATCACAATGGTGTATTTACTCAAAAGGAAGGCAACCCCGAGTATAAGGTGACACTCTCCTCTAGAAAAAAGCTATACACCATTTTTATTTTTTACTGGGCAGAACTGTAACTTGTATGCTAATGAAAGATTACCTCCTTTTTATGGCATACCTGGGGAAAAACAACCTAGTCTTGCATTGGAGTATTGGTATTGCCAGCCACCCGTCAGTGAGCTTGCAGTGTTTCCTCTGAGTGAAAGCAAAGTCAAAGTATTTTCTCCGTGGCAAAAGTATGAGCAGTGATGTGGGGACTAAACTTGCATCTCAACCTCCTCTTGACCTCACTGGTTGAATCCAGAGGAAGGATTTGGGGAGGGGCTGTGGCTCAGTGGTAGAGCATCTGCTCGGCATGCGGAAGGTCCCAGGTTCAATCCCCGGTATCTCCAGTTAAAGGGACTAGGCAAGTAGGTGATGTAAAAGACCTCTGCCTGAGACCCTGGAGAGCGGCTGCTGGTCTGAGCAGACAATAATGACTTTGATGGACCAAGGGTCTGATTCGGTATAAGGCAGCTTCATGTGTTCATGTGTTCAAGGGCAGTTGAGTAGATGTCCGTGGTCAGTGATGTCAGGCTCTTGCTGTTTGTGGACCTATTGCCTTATGGGGGCCCCAGGCGAGTGAGCTGAGTGTGGAAACGGAAGATTTTTGCTGCCCCCAACTCTGGGAAAGCATTCTGCTCTGTACTTGGGTTAATGCCCAGATGTATTGTGTACCTTCCCTGATGTCTTCTGCATCCAGGCAGTAAGGGGGTATCACATATCTCTGTTCCCCCTCATCCTATATGAAAAAATAAATGCAGTTCCTTGCACATTTGTTGGGTGGAAAGTCCTGAAAGAACGGCATCCTTTTGTGTACTGCCTGTACTTGTTACATTAGCCAACCAAGTAAACCACAAGGAATAGAGAGAGAGGAACTGCAGGACCTTGATAGTTGCCTTTCCTGTGACAGATCTGACAAATCATAACAAAGGATGGGAGGGAAAAGAAAAATGTTTCCTTCCTCTGTCCATGCCTGGCTTACATAAGAGTGGAGAATTGTAAGAACCAAACTACTTCGCAACAAAAGCGTTTAAAAACATTTTGCAATACAGTCCCAGAACGTGTTTGAAATCTATAGATGGGGCTCTTGATAACTGAGGCTTGAGCAGCCTGGTAAACAGGTTCAGAGAATAGGGTGGAGGATTTTGGTCTCTGTTGCGCAGATTCGGATGAATAATCGTAATGGTGTAGATGTTATGAAACTAAGGTCTAGATAGGAGGATTGGTAGAGAAATGGTAGCTTGGGAGTCGGAGAAAACCTGGGGCCGGTTTATTGCTCTGCCACTGAAATGTTCAATGCCCTTAGCGAAGGCCTTCAGTTTTTTCAGTCATTTGCATCTCTGGGTGTGTGAAATGAAACTGTTGTAGCCTGTCCTAAATCATGTGCATAAACACACACATGTATAAGTGTATGAGAGTTATATTCAAGGAGGCAGCAGGGCTAGAACAAGAGCTATAAATCATTCCTCCCATTTGGCATTCTGTGCTAAACTTTCTGAATGTGCACCACCTGCTTTTTCTGAGTTTCCCCCCCTCCTTAATGGTTAGGATTGAGCTTCAGAAGAGTAATTAGAACTTTAAAAAGCAATTATGAACACCCACATGGGGGAACCTTTGCCCTAGTTTCATTAGGAGTGGTCATGGTAAATCAATATGTTAATAACTTTGATCTGCATACAAAAACCTTTTGGAAAGCTGCAGCATTTTATGTAAAATGAGAGTCCAGTGGCACTTTAGAGACTGAAAACATTATTCGGTGTGAGTGTTTGTGAGGGCTCACGATGCAGAACTCACTTCATTAGTATTATATATTAACACAACAAATTGGCCATTGTATTTAGAAATGTCTCTTGAAAGAAGGATCTGGCAACCCTAGTATAATGCCATTGACTCCACCTTCCAAATCAGCCATTTTCTCCTTGGGAAATAGGGCTGCCAACCTCCAGGTGAGGGCTGGAGATCATCCAGATGAAACAGATCAGTTCTGCTGGAGAAAATGGCTGCTTTGGTGGACTCTATGGCATTATACCCTGCTGAGGTCGCTTCCCTCCCAAGGCTCCACCCCTAAATCTCCAGGAATTTCCCAGTCTGGAGCTGGCAAGCCTAGGGAACTGATCTATGTAGTTGGGAGATCTGTTGTGATTTCCGGAGATCTCCAGGCCCTACCTGAAAGTTGGCAATCCTAGAAAAAGAGAAGGAAGCAGAAAAAAGCCTATGGGGGCTTTCAGGAAAGGGGAAGAGGAAATAGTGAGGGAGGGGGAAATGAGATGCCTCCTGGAAATCTTGGTGGGTTCCCAGTAATTCTTGGTCCTCATGTTTTGTTTTCTGCCCTTGGCTCTATTGTTCTGTTGCCCACAGTCCTGGCCTTGATACTGGTGAGGTCATAACTTTGGATCCTACTCTTCCTGTCACTTAACTCTGATGTCACGTTATCTCTTTGTATGTGCTTGTAACTACTTTTTTGGCATGTGTCTCTGTTATCATGAGATTTCCCATCACATACTAGCAGCTCAGGGGGTCCAGTGCTGTGTCCCATGAGTCTTAAATGTGGGTCCCCGGGTCTGGAAATGTTAAAAACCACTGGCTTGGCTTACAGCTGCAGAACCTTTGAGAATTTGTGAAAGAACCCTGACAAGTGGACTCATCCTGCCAACTGTATAGCAGGATGTTGTATTTATTAACTGTATACAAATGTGAATTAGCAATCTTAGAGTGAGCTATGCTTTTGAAACATTTTTGACGTTGTTTGGTCCATTTTCTTGACTATCCGCAGTGGTTCCCAACCTTTTTTTGACCTGGGACCACTAGGACTTTTTTGTTCGGTGCAGAGACCCCCAAGGTTCAAAATAAAAACTCTGAGAATTTGAAAATAAACTTTAATCATAACTGTTAGTTAAACATTAAACTTAGAATAATATTTGAATATATATATTTTATAATAGAGAACTTTTAATTGAAAATATTAATTTATTATGGGTTTATAACTTTGTTTCGCGGACCTTAATTTAGTTCTCACGGACCCCTGGGGGTCAACGGACCCTCGGCTGGGAACCAGTGATCTACAGGAAAGTCAAAATTTATGTGCAGATAACTCCTGATAACATTGTACCATTTCCCATAGTCCTGCTCACATATATAAGCAGCACAAGATGAACAGCTTCCTAGAACTGAGTGCTGGTTGAAGTGAACTGATAGCTGAGAGTGTATATTACCTCAGCCCTTGCCCGTTTCTGCCTTTCCAACAACATATGTCTTGGCCGGAACTATTTGCACATAAGGCAGGCAGGAGGGATTTGGTTGAAGGCTTGAAGTGAGTTTGGACTGAAGTTGATTATATCTGTAAGGAAGCCTGAATGGAAGACAGCCTGATTCACATCTGCATGACACATTGTCTACTGTACACTAAGTATGAGATGAGCCAAAGGTCTTATTGTAGGAAAGGTGAGTCATAATAACTACGTGTGCATGCTGGCTATGTGATATGCAAATTCTTTTAAGGAAACTGAAAGATGTACACACACGAACACATGAAGCTGCCTTCTACTGAGCCAGACCCTTCGTCCATCAAAGTCAGTATTGTCTGCCTGTATTTGTCCCTCTGTGTATAATGATGTCGTTAAAGTCATATTTGGTATTTAAGACACTGGACTGGCACTTAGGGGAACATCAGTTCAGTCTTCTGTTTTGCTCTGTCAAGGGGCACTTATTCAAGATCACATAACCTTAATTAACTTAACCTTTGTACACTTCATTCTCTTTGTCCTCACAGTTAGGGGGTTTGAGGAGTGTAATGGAGTGGTTTCCTCTGCTTTTCAATGCACGTTCCTATGTGAAAAGAGAAGTCTAATCTGCATTTGTGAATATGCCGTATGGGACTAGCAATTCTTTCAGAGTGCAATCTTGTACATGTGGTGTAGGAAGGTTGCGAAGTCTCTAAATATTTGGAAGGACTAAATAATACGTGTGTGATTTTTCCATGACTCAAAAGCCAAACAGCTGTCTGCCAAAGTCCCCAGGTTATTGAAAGAAGCTCTGTATGAAACTCCTGGGTGTGGTAGTACAGAGACTTGGGCTTTTGTTGACATCAGTATGCAGATGACACCCAGCTTTGCTTCTGATGTCTGTCTAATCCTGGGAAGGAAGTGGAAATTCTGAACCAGTGTTAGAGATCAGTGGTGAACTGGATAGAGGCAAACAAGGTAAAACTTAGGGTGATTCCTTGCTGGGGCTACTCTTCACTGCTGCTCTGGCATTAGCAGCAGGCAGAATTACAATGGTGGATCCACATGTTGGCTTCTGAAATAATTTAGTTCCAGATTTTTCTCATCTACATAGGGGATTCTGTTCTGTTACGACCACGAATCCAATGCCCGCCCTCTGTTTACTGACATTGTTGGAAGTATATTTCTTTTGTCCCCCACCCCCCCTTTTGAACTGATTAGTAATATAACTTCACAACACCATCAATGTTGCCTGATGGCAGGAATAGAACTTACAGCAATTCACAGTAGTGTAACAGTGGTGTGATAGTGTCAACGTTTTTAAAATGGCAACTGTGGAAAGCAGTTTAGAGGTTGACAGCTGGAACTGTGCTTTCCAGCACAGACCAAAATGCATGTTATCCTAGAAACACCGTAAAACAGTTAGCACGAAGACTGCACCCACCAGAGAATGTACTACTCTTAGAGCCAGTGTGGTGTAGTGGTTAAGAGTGGCAGACTCTAATCTGGAAAATCTGGTTTTTTCCAGTGGCCACTAAGGAGCCTTGCTAGGAAAAGCCCAACCTGACCCTGCCAGCTTTCTAAACACACTTGGCGGGCACAGGAAAGGTATTGGCAGTCACCGTGCTGCCCGCAGACACCACATTGAGGAGCCCTGCTCTACTGAATATGGTGAATAGGGGGAAAATGGGATCTCCACTCCCTCCTCTTTATCTTTTCTTGGTGTGGGGTTGTAGAGACTTAACACACTTTGCCAGATCTGTCTGTCAAATAGCACAAGCGTTTTCTTTCACTGATTGAGTAACTGGCTGGTTGCTTCCAGAGAGGAATTGATTAACATTCTTTTTTCTGCTGATCTCTGCTTTCTTTCTGGAAACAGAGTTTCTTGTGTCACTGCTGGGAAAAATGGATTTTTAGATGTCCTTGGCATTTTCAGAGGGCTTTGCCTCAGGCCTACTTAAGCTACATGTTACAATGAATGCGTGGCTGCCCCTCCCCAGTCTCTGCAGTAACATCTAATCATGTAGTAATATTAATTCTTAAGCACCTAAAATGCCCACGGTGGCATAAATATGAAACAGAGTAGGAAGCCATAAAATTCTGAGTAGAAGTTTTAAAACTCACGCAAGGGAAAGGAAAGAGTAGAAGAAGAAAATATATTTGACTGATGTCAAGATATGCGAAATTTTCCCTGCCCTTTGCTATGCTTAACTGGCTGCCACCTAGGGTTGCCAGGTGCCCACTGGTGGCGGGCAGACCCCCCGCAATTTACCCCTCTGCCCGCTGACCACCTGAGGGTCAGCGGGCAAACGTGCACGCGCGCGTACATACCGCACGCACGTCACGTCTGGTTTAGAACTGGAAGTGCTGCCTGGCGAGGGCCCTCGTAAAGGGCCACTTTGCCACTCAAACTAAGAGGTATAAGGCCCCTTGCAAGGTGGCACTTCTGGTTCTAAACGCACTCACATTCCCGATAGCAGCCGAATAGCCTCCCGCTGGAGGAGAGGGGGGGACCTGGCAACCCTACTGCCATCTGAGGTGGGAGATGGGCAAATGTCTTCTGTAGCTAAAAGCTGCCAAGGAGATGAGCAGCAGACATTTGTACACTGCAGTATAATTTGGGCCTGACTCAGTTAGACTTCATCACACTGCATTCCAGTCCACTTCTGGGTTTAATTCATAGTGTTAGTTGTAACCTTAAAAGCCCTACATAGTCTGATTCCAGCGGTTGTCACCTGAAGCCCTATTCTGTGTGCCTCCATTATCTGAAATAAGGTGAGCAGCCATGATGCAAGGCAGGACTTTTTTATGCGATAGCACCTCCGCTATAGAACACCCTCCCCACAGGTATTAGGCTGGCTTTGAGAGTGCTAAGTTTCTGTTGACAGCGACAGATGTGGTTGTTTGCTCAGGCATTTTGTTTACCGTGTATTATATATTGGTTTTAAATTGTCTGTAAGCTTCCTCAGGTGCCTTTGTATAGAGTAGGGTAAAAATTGTTTAAATAACTGCTATTTTCTAAGTTTGAAGTTTCCTCATAGAATCAAATAATACATTTATTACATCCTGGCATATATTGCATGTTTTTTTGCTTTCAAAGAGTTGTGTTTTACATTATTTTTCTGCAGTTTGCTTTTTGGCAGCTTTTCAGCAGTTGTGCAGCATAGTGAGTCACTGCTTTCTGCAGTAGTCAGTTTTTAGTTTTCATCTAAAGGACTCAGGAGGAATCAAACTCCAAAAGATCAGCATATTGTTTGGATCCTTTGCAGTCTGGTTTTTAGCCTGGTTATGGGACTGAACCAGCATTGGTCACCCTGACGGATGACCTATGTTGGGAGATGGACAGAGGGAATGTGACTCTGTTGATTCTCCTGGACTTCTCAGCAGCTTTCAATAGCATAAATCATGATATCCTTCCAGACCACCTTTCCAGGTTGGGACTGGGAAGTACCATTTTGCAGTGGGTCCAGACCTACCTGAAGGGTAATTTTCAGAAGGTGGTTCTGGGGGACTGATGTGAGCCCCTTGTCCTTTGGCCTGCAGTGTCCTATAAGGCTCCATATACATGAAACAGCTGGGTGAGGTCATTTGGAGATTGGGACTGGATTGTCACCAGTAAGTGTACGACACGCGCACCTGTATTGTGCTTCTGGCTGGTCCCAGGGAGGCCGTAGAAACAGGGTTGCCAGCCTCCAGGTACTAGCTGGAGATCTCATGCTATTACAACTGATAGAGATCAGTTCTCCAGCCGATAGAGATCAGTTCCCCTGGAGAAAATGGCTGCTTTGCCAATGGGATTGTATGGCATTGAAGTCCCTCCCCACCCTCCTCAGGCTCCCCCCCCCCAAAAAAAAACACCTCCCACCGGTGGCAAAGAGGGACCTGGCAACCCTACGTAGAAACCTTGAACCGGTGACTGGAGGTAGTTTGGGAGCAGATGCGGGGTAATAAATGGAAACTTAATTCTGACTAAACAGGTGCAACTGGTGTGGGAAGGTCTGATCGGGCACTTAGCATATCACCAGTTCTGGATGGGGTTGAATTTACCTTGAAGGGACAGGTCTGTAATTTGGGGGTGCTCTTGGACCCAGGCCTATTGCTGGATAAATAAGTGGCAGCCTTTTTTTAACATCTGGCCATTGTGGTACATGCCCTGGTTATATCTAGATAAGATGACTGCAGTGCCTTCTGCGTGGGACTGGATGCAAGTTATTAACTGTAATCGTTCAAAAAGATTGCACCAAACAAGCTTGGGTAAAACTGCAGCAAAGCAGGGGAAACATGAACAGTAGATAACCAGCGGATGACATTGAGTGGCTGTTCCTAAAAAACAAAAAAAAAGCAGCACTCCAGTTTGGATGCCATACCGAAGCAGCCTGTTCTGTCAAAAGGCTCAATCCTTTGTTGACAGCTGCAGTGTTCCAATGCAGAGATGGGTGCTTGTGTGAGTAACCAACAGGTCTAAGCAGCATGGAAGTGTAATCCTACAATACAGGTCATCAGAATGAGTCTTAACCATACACGTATCTCCTGCCATTGCCTATCATGTATTCACTTCATGAAGACAGGCTTGCTTGTGCCAGCATCAACCAGAGCAGGAAGCCAATCTCAAACATTTGGACCTTCATGCTTAGCTCAGCTTTCTTTCTTTTTTTTCTTTAAAAAAAATCTTATAGATCTTGTTTGTCTGCTGATAGGGCTTTGGCTAACAGATTTCTGCAGCTACTCCTCTAGTATGTTTAGACTCTGAAGCAATTTCTAGTGTTGTATTTTCAAATGTTTTCCCTGTACAAGCACAAATAACCAAAACACAGATTTTCCCACAAGGACATGGAGGGGCTATATGGTTGCCAGTTCCCCAAATGGTACGCATTCTTCATGTTTTATATTTGTTTATCTCCGATTATCTCACAAGAGGAAGTGGGCGGGAAGGCAGGTGTGAGGTAACAGTCCTTCCTTTTTACTAGAGGGAATAGCTGTGTGAAATGTGTGGAACTTGTAAGAGCAGTTTCTGTGATAAGTAGCCAGTTGCACAGTGTAAGCCACCACAAGGTTTGCATAGTAGCTGGTAATACTGAAAGAGGAAATGTGAGTGAAATGCACTTTGTGCGTGTGTGTGTTTCTGACATAATGTGGTTAGAGGCACCTCACACATCTCTGGCGAGATGCATGTGCTTCTGACAGGTAGTCAGCTCGTGCTCCTCACTTTGGAAGAGACTAAGGAGTTCCCTCTTCATATGTTTACTCCAGAAATGCAAAAAAAAGAGGCAACATGGCTCTGTTGGGTATTGTTATGATCTGAGACACCACTCTCAGCTTGAGGTCCTAACTGAGCTGGTACGGGGGCCACTTTCTAGATCCGTGTTGGCGAACCTATGGCATATGTGCCGGACTTGGCACGCCAAGCCCTCTCTGTGGCCGTGCGCGGGGGCGGCGGGAGCTTTGAAGGCAGCGCGGAGCCGTTCAAAGCCCCCCCCCCTCCCTGGACTCCCCGCCGGGCTTTGAAGGGCTCGGAGCCGTTCAAAGCCCCCCCCTCCCTGAACTCCTCGCCGCCCAGCTGGCAGCGCGGAGCCATTCAAAGCACCCCCCCTTCCCTGGACTCCCCGCCGGCTTTGAAGGGCTCTGCGCTGCCTGCAGGCAGTGCGGAGCCCTTCAAAGCCCCCCCCTTCCCTGGACTCCCCGCTGCCCAGCTGGCAGCGCAGAGCCCTTCAAAGCCCCCCCCTTCCCTGGACTCCCCACCGCCCGGCTTTGAAGTGCTCCTTCAAAGCCCCCCCCTTCCCTGGACTCCCCGCCTCCCAGCTGGCAGCATGGAGCCCTTCAAAGCCCCCCCCCTTCCCTGGACTCCCCGCCGCCGAGCTGGGAGGAAACCTCAGTATTCAGGTTAAATTTCCGTGTTGACACTTTGCAATAAATAAGTGGGTTTTGGGTTGCAGTTTGGGCACTCGGTCTCTAAAAGGTTCGCCATCACTGTTCTAGATCAAGGCAACTCCAGAGACCTACCTAACTCTGCAGTGAGTGATGCATACCTCAGCAATATTTTCCAGCCCAGAATCCGTGTACAGCTCAGCTACTGATTCCAATGTAGCTGCTCTAGACCAACACAGCTATCCTCTAAAAGTAGTGTACACTTGATTTTTCTTTGGCTCGAGACATCACTTACATCTTTTGACCAGGAGAGAAAGGCACCTAATTGAATTACCATCAAAGATACGGGTACCAGACCATGGCAGCACAACACTAAGTTAGAGGCCTTTGACTTATATTTCTTCCTTTGGTCACAGAGAATTATTATTATTACATTTCATCTTTGTCTAGTTTTGAGATTATTAATGTACTATTTTAATGTCTGGGGCTTTTTTGTATGATTACTATTATTTGACCACTGAGGAAGGCCAACAGGCTGAAACGCATCTGGTCACGGTCAATAATAGTCCTTTTTATTTATGTACACTTGCGATGCTACTATTTGGGCCAAGGCATGTTTTTTAAAAAAGAAATATTGTCATATATATTTTTCCTATATTTGTTTATATTTATGTTTTTAACCTATAGATATTGAGCCCATATGTATATTGTCTTAATCTTCTTTGGTTCTTTATGCAAAAATCTAATTCAATAAAAATAAAGCTTAAAAATGAGCCAATCAAATACTTTTTTTTACAAAAGAAAAGACTAGATATTTTATCACAGATAAAAAAGGTTATATGGAATTGTATTGTCATAAAAATTTATATATCTATATCTATATCTATATCTATATGTATCCCAACTTATTGCCTTAGGCTTAGGCAAAGCAAATGTCAAACAACAAAAAGTTGCAAGGACAGTTCATTAGAAACAGTTCATTAGAAAAACAAAAGTCATGCACAAATTAAAAATGTAGCCAAACCTGCCAAATTGATTTGCCCTACATCAAATGCCCTCTAAGATAAAACTTTTTTACACAGCTTCCTGTGCAGCAAATGAAAAAAGCCAGTGCCCTAACTGTTTTCATACAGAAATCCCCAGAGAGGGCACCATAAGGAAAAAGCTGTCTGAAGAATGTAATTTATTCTCTTAGGACAAATCATTCCACCCTGGGAGAGGAAGATGCAGTCTCTTGAATTCCCAAGTCTCATGAAACTGACCAGAAAAATGATCTTGGAGCTGTGGTGTATAGATCTATGAAAACATTGACTCAGGGCTCACTTTAGGTTTTCCTGGCATTCTCCCTGGTACTGCTGTGATTGGCAGTCGCTTTCCAGATCTCAGGCAGAGATCACCTAGCAGCAGTTCCTTTTGAGATGCTGGGAGGGGGGGGGGGTTTGCAGACAAAGCAGGTGCTCTACCACCAAGCCACAACCCACTTCATAATAATCAAGAGGTCGGAGCATCTTCTCTTCAAGGAAGGGCTAAGAAGCTCATGGCTTTCCAGTTTAGAGAAAAGACAACTAAGAGGGGACATGGCAGAAGTTTATATAACAATGCATGGCTTATGGCCCCTAGTTTACTTGGTTCTAAAACGGGGGATGGACATCTTTTTAGACACGGTGTGAAACAGGACGCTGAGCTAGATAGTCCAGTAGTCTGATCCAGCATGGCTGTTTTGATGCGATTGTAGTAATGTTTATTTTTCTGAAAGGAAGCAGAATGGATGTTAGCATAGTAACACTGGAAAGGCAATAAAACAAATAATTTATATAATGCCGTCTTTGGTCATTGGATTAGTATGAGATCAGTGTTAAATGGCATTAGAAAAAGTTACCAGCCTTGTTTCTTCCTCCAAAGGAGACCAGCAACCTCACACACTGTTTTCTATCATTGCAAGGGCTAGAAACATAGCTGCCAAGTTTCAAAAGTGGAAATAAGACTTTCCCAAAGGCCATTTATATACCCAGAGAAGTCTGGAGTCCAGATAAGCTGTCAAACTCCATCTTTGTCCACTTCATGCTAGACGGCTGATCTACAGAAGGTTTGAGATTACACAAGATTGAGGTGTCCGTTCACTTTACTAATCAATATTAATTATGAAATTCAATAGTCCTAGTCAGCAGCCTTCCATTAGACTTTAACAAAAGGAGGCAGGAATGTGAATGACTTCAGCAAACAGGAAAGAAGCTTAAGCATTAAATGTGCAACAAAAGCTTGAATTTCAACAGGATAGTCTGTAGATTTGTAACTACCCTCAGTTTACATATTCTGTTATAATGCAACTTGTTTAAATTCAGAGGAGAGTTAATGTACTTAGCTTCAGGTGATACATCTGGACTGAACAGCTCAAATGAGTGGAAAAGAGACATGTTGACATCCAACATTTTAAAGCTGCTTCCTTTGTTTCCTGAGTAACATAGTGACTTCTGCAACTCTCTGTACTAACCCCACCCCACCCCCACCCCGCGTCAGTTTCATGCTTCTTCCCCACTTGATCTCTAAAAGAGTCTAACGGTGCCAGGATTTTCTTTTTGCACCTAGAGGTTATACTCCTTCTGTTTGCTAGAATATCTTTGCAAAGCTGATATGCACCTCAGGACATAAATATCCCCCTTATGATACCCTCTGGGGCCATAGCTATTTCTAGCTGAAACTCTGCAGGCATGTGGTAAAGAAGTTGTTTAGCGGCAGAGAGACTTTCCTACCTTTCACATACAGGAAGGATGAGCTGGCTCATGTTGCAGTTTCTGGTAATGATGTTTCTTTGATGTGCTTTACATGGCTTCAGGCATCCACCGCATAGAGGAAATTGTTCATCACTGACTCTAGCTGGCTTTCTTGCCCAGAATGCTAACATTATCATGCCTGGCTTTTGTCTGGGCTGGGGGAAGTGAATTAGTTTGGGGAGGAAAAAGTTACACACCATCATCCCTTGTACTTCTTCCTCAATCCAATTACCTGCCATTTGAGAATGTATCTATTAAAAATATAGTGGGGAGATCACTGCCTGATTTCCTGTGGTGACATTTGGTTCAGCACTGAGACTAATTACTTAATCAAGATAGGTATTTGTTCCTTTTGCTACCTGATTCCCCCCCCCCCCCAAGCGCTTGACCTTCTGGGGCTTCTAATAACTCTGCTGGTTTTGTTTGTGCTCAAAAGCACAGGGTAAATCAAGTTGCTGAGCTGTAAACCAGGAAGTAACCTGTTCAGATATTGCCACTAGGTCAATTCATGCTTCAAAAACACATATTCTACATATGGCAGAGATCAAGATTGTGCCTGCTGGCCCTGGACATCATGTGTACATACAAATGTATAAATGTAGGCTTTGAACCGATCAGCCATATGACGCCTGTATATTTATAGGGCTTTCTGCGGATGTTTGCCTGCATACATGGAGTGGGGTTAATGGGTACAGTCTCTTCCCTCAACATGCTTTTGAACATCTGAACAGGATTTCTGTCACAAACACACTAGATGATCTTAGAAAAGGCACTGTCTCAGTTTCTCCCCTCCATCTGCAATATGGAAATAACTGTAGAGCTGCCTTGCTGGGCTGTTTTAAGGACCACTGTGAGTGTAAGAAGTACTTTGAACACTCACAAGATCCACATAAAAATGTTACAGACATTATTAGCTGTGGACCAAAGTTGTACCTTTTGAAGCTTTTGTTTTATTGTTTTGGATCTGAACGTTCTGCTCTTCAGTTTTTATTGGTAGAGAAGTTGCTTCTCTTATCAGTGCATCAGTGCCTGACTGCATCTGAATAGAATCAGTCCTTATTTACTTCATTTATACTCTGCCTTTCCCCCACTGGGGAACGAAAGCGACTTACATCGCTCTCCTCTCCTCCATTTTATCCTCACAACAACCCTGTGAGGTAGGTTAGGTTGAGAGTGTGTGATTGTCCCAAGGTGACCCAGCACAGCAAAGGGAGGATTTGAACTTGAGTGTCTCAGATCTTAGTCTGACACACCAACCATTGAGATAGATCACAATGGGTAGCCATGTTAGTCAGTCAATGGCAGTAGAAAAGAGCAAGAGTCCAGTAGCACCTTAAGGACTAACAACATTTCGGGCAGGGTATGAGCTTTCTGAAGAAGTGAGCTATGGCTCACGAAAGCTCATACCCTGCCAGAAATTTTGTTAGTCTTTAAGGTGCTACTGGACTCTTCCTCTTTTTTACACCCACCATTATACCACACTGGCTCTGTAAGCTTAGTGGCAGGAATAGACAAGCATAGAATATCAGAAATCCCATTTCATTTGTTTCCAACCATTATAGGAGCCCTGGCAAAAGGAAGCAGGTAACCAGCTCCCTGGGGAGGGAAGGTAGCATGGTATAGCCAGATCTTGTCAGATCTCGGAAGCTAAGCAGGGTCGGTACTTGGAAGGGAGATTTCCAAGGAAATCCTCTACCCCTGTAGATGAAGGCAATGACAAACCACCTCTGCTTCTCACTTGCCTTGAAAACCTCTCGCTGGGGTTGCCAGATGTTGGCTGCAGCTTGACAGCGCTAATTGCGCATACACCCACGCCAGTCCAGAAGAACTGAAATCTCAGGTGCTGATCTGTGCAAAGGAGCATTGAAGCTTTCCAGAGCTTCTCTGCAATGATAAGATGGTGGGCTGATATTTCCCCCTGGTGGCTGACCTGAATAAAATGATTATTTGAAGCTAATGTTTGACTGGTCAACAGCTTCATCCCAGAGTTTCTGAAACATTATCTTAGTACCCTTTGCTAAGTCAAAGATAGTCCTTTTTGAGCCACATGAACAAGGTTGGCATTTTGCCAGGGTAATACACTTACACACAAATGAAAAAGGAAGCAGTATGGTCCCTAAAGCAGACAACCCATTTTAAAGGTTCCTTGCAAGCGAGTACACTTATGCAAATATCTTGAAGGAAAAAAAATAATAACTCACTTGAGTGCTAACACTCAGGTCAACATGCACAATATCTTGCATTATTGGGAAAGTGTAGTTTGGCATTCTGCCTCATGGCTTAATCAAGACAGTCCATCCTGTGCTTCACATTCAGTAAGTGCATGTTAAAGGTTCTTCTGTTATTCAAAGTGATGCAAAAATTGCATATTTAAATACTCCACCTTGTAAATAAAAAAACCTCCCATTAGATTTTTTTTGGGGGGGGGAGTCACAGGAAGAGGTTTCCACTGATTATTTTTTTTTTTTAGCATGCAGGGAGGGTTTTTTAAGATGGGAGGAGTGAGTCAACATACAATCCCTATTTTATTCTGAAATGGTATAGTCTGTATCACATGGTCTTTCTGTGTGTTTTTTTCTTTGATCATGTAGATCATCTCAGAGGAGTTGGGGAGCAGTTTAGACCACCCTTGGCAAAACTGTCTGTATCTCTGTGAAGGGCTATCTCCTACTTTAAGAGTCACTCTTATACCTAGGGCTGTGCAAATCTTGAGTGCAGCTGTTATCCTGAAGGGGCCTGTGTATAATGGCGAACAAAACAGTGACTGCTCTCACATTTCTTTCTGTCTCCAGGGGCTGGCCAGCCACAACTGGAGGCGAAGGGCTCCATCTTGCTGTCTGGCAGCTCCAAGCTCCTGATCGCCCTGAGATGCAGGAGGTGTTGAGGGCTCATCCATGACTCCCTCCTTTCTTTCCCAGGCTCCTTTCTTGACCCTGAGTTACCAGGAGGATGAATCAGCAGGATGGAGAGCAGAGCAATCTGGCTCATTCCCTGTTCGAAACTTTTCTCCGTGCCAAGCAGAGCAGAGAGGTGATGAGCAGCTTTGAGGCTCTGTGCAAACATCTGGGCCTGAAGCATACAGGCCGGCTCCAGTTCTACCACAAGCTCAAGTCTTGCCTCAACTATTGGAATGCCAAAGCCCTGTGGGTCAAGCTGGACAAAAAAGCCGGTCACAGAGACTATGATCAGGGAAAGGCGTGTGCCAACACCAAGGTAAGGAGGCAGACAATGGCTGCTGGGCTACAGCCCTTGGGATGGGTCACCGCATAAAGCGCTGGGAATTGTGGCACCTCATGAGCAGTTGCTGCATGGGAATCAGATGCCCTCTCCTAAGGGCAAACGTCTGGTTCAGGGATATTGCATGCTCCTAGAACATCACACCACACGATTCATTGTTGCTGGGAAAAATGCTCAGCTTGTGGAGCAGATGTAACTATGTTGGACTATAATGCTGGACTATGATGTAGGAGACCTAGGTCTGAGTCCTCATTCTGCCATGGAAACTAGGTGAGTGACGGCGGGGCAGTCACAAAATCTCTGACAAACATACCTCTCAGGGTTGTTGTGAAGATAAAATGGAGGAGAGAGTTATGTAAGCCCCTTTGGGTCACCATTGGGGAGAAAGATGGGGTATAAATGAAGTAGATGAATAAATACAACAACTGAGTGCTAACCGAGCAAGTTTGGCGCACACAAATGTGGTCCCGCAAAGCCCATTGTTATGCAAAACTCATTTCTTAAAACTTCCCTGTTCCCACAAAGGGGAATATTATTCAACTGTAGTGAGGCTCCTGGGCCTCCCCTTGTCCCTGGAAAGCCATACTATGGCTGCTGTTTGGATTAATACCACTCAGACCTACTAAAACCTGACAAGCTAGTTCCAGTGTTATTTGTTCATTGTCTGCCAGCACCAATGTCTGCTTTGTGGCACTGCTGGGGGGAAAAACTGATCACTCTGTGCCAACTTCTTTCAGTGCCTGATAATTGGGGCAGGCCCCTGTGGTCTCCGCTCAGCCATCGAGTTGGCCTTCCTTGGAGCCCATGTGGTGGTCATAGAGAAGAGAGACGCCTTTTCCCGGAACAATGTGCTGCACCTCTGGCCTTTCACCATCCATGACTTGCGGGCGCTGGGGGCCAAGAAATTCTATGGCCACTTCTGCACAGGCTCCTTGGATCACATCAGTGAGTACAACAGGAAAGGCTGGTTAACATGGGGGCAGACCTGAATTTGTTTGCAGCACCATGGAAATGCTACTGTTAGGGAATCAAGTAACGGTGATGGTGGTGACGGAGACAGGTTGGTAGAGGAGTATTTGACCAAATGCAAAAAAGGTTTGTTAAGAGGTCAGCAAAAACTATCAGTATGTTTCAAGGGCCAGCTGCTCTTCAACAGAACATTTAACTGCACTCCTAATTTACTTGTATAGGTTCTGTGGACAGGAGCTCAGTGTGGTAAAAGAACACCTTGAGTCAGCTGAGGTAACTTGTCTGAAGAAAGGGGAATCAAATTTCTATCAGGCTTTATCTACTTTACTTGAGGCTCTGCTGTAAAGTAGTTACTGTCATTGGGGAAAACTTGTAACCCATGGAGGTGAAGTTGAGAAGCAGCTCACTTTATATACTGAAACATTTCCACGTATGAGCCTTACTCTGTTAAATATGTTATTTTCTGTTAAATAAACCTTAGTCGCTCATCTCCATCTGAGGGCTTTTCTGCATTCTCTTTTTCTTCGCCTCCCAGTTTCTGTTTCCTCTGTGTTTTTTAAAAGTTCCATGCGTGTTTTGCTCCCTCTAGTGGGCCATTAGATATCACACCCGATTTTATCAAGAGTAAAAAAGTTGCTGCTGCAATCAGCAGGGAAATAAACTCTATTTAATCTTCTGCTATATCGAATCAACCACTAGAGGGAGTAAAACATGTGTGGAACTTTAAAAAACACAGAAGAAACAGGAACTTCCAGACGAGAAAAAGAGTATGTGGAAAAGGCTCCAGTCTTTTGGTTCTTGTAGGTTATCCAGGCTGTGTAACCGTGGTCTTGGAATTTTCTTTTCTGACGTTTCGCCAGCAACTGTGGCAGGCATCTTCAGAGGATTAACACTGAAGGACAGTGTCTCTGAGTGTCAAGTGTGTAGGAAGAGTAATATATAGTCAGAAAGGGGTTGGGTTTTAGCTGAGTACTGTCCTGCAAAAGTAATGTGCTCCAGTCTTGTCTGTCTAGCCAAATGTCTCGGAAAAAGTGACTTCTGCTTGCACCATTAATAATTACAGCCTTGGTCTAGCTGGTTCCCAAATAAGAGACCTTTAGGGAACACATAGCTTTAATCAAATATTGTGTCCCCACTTTTACATGATTGTGGAGGGCTGGATTTTAAATAATCCATAGGCCAGAGTGAGGGACTGGACATTCTTCAGTCCAGTGGGCAGTTGCCTCAGAGTCTTCTTTCTCTCTCTCTCCCTCTCCCTCCCGCTCCCTCTCCATCTCATCTCCACCACAGGTACCCTTTCAAATGACAATTCAGGACTGCTAATAAACTTAATCAAATTCAGTCCTAAATTGTGATTTTGAATCTTGTTTTTTATGCTTTAATGTATTTTATTTTATGTGTTTTATCTATGCTGTAAGCTGTCTTGCGTTCCACAAGGAAGAAAGGCAGCTAATAAATAAGTAAGAATTCTGTGCTTCCAACACCAGGAATTTGGCAAGGAGATCAGAACTCAGACTTCTTTCCAAAATGCAAAAGGGCTGGCTCAGTTAGCTGGTGGGGTGGTGTTGGACTCTGAAGAAAACTTTAAGATGGTCACTGATGATATCGAGTAGACCAGCTCTGTTTTCCTCTCTTTCTTTCTGCAGGTATCCGCCAACTGCAGCTGATCTTGCTGAAAATAGCCTTAATCTTGGGTGTGCAGATCCATAACAATGTGCAGTTTAAGGGGCTCATTCCACCGGCAGCGAAGTCAGATGGACAGGGTGAGGAGGTCAAGAGACCAGGTCCCCTGAATCTTCAAATACTATGTATTGTATCCAGGTCCCTCATTCCCTACCTGTGTGTCCACCTGTGAGGTGTGATTAAGTTTTTCTTCAAAAAGCACAGACAGCCACTGATCTTCAGGGATTCTTTTCTCCTTGCTAGGAGTGGAGTTATTTCCCTAACTAAAAGAGTAACCTGGTGCCTTGGGAGGTAGCGTATTTTACTGCTGTTGAGTCTAAAGTGCAGAGAATTAATATGCCTTGTAACACTTATAGCTAAAAAGACTATCTTTTGGACTCAGAAGCAATCCCTAAAATTAGACCTGCCCTGAAGTTAATATGTTGATGCAAAATAAACTCAAAAGCTGTTTGTAAAACTCCCTTTGAGTAGGTAATTCAGGGGGATTGTAAAACCAACATTTCTTGGAAGAGTTTCATATCCATTTCCCCCCAAATCTTCAGTTTTTGTTTACATTGCCATCAAAGCATAACTAGAAAGAAAAGAGGGCTTCACCCCTCCACACACACATACCACACCACCACCAAAGTTGCTGTTCTCACATAATTACTCATGTAATGTGGGTTTGTCACGCTATCTTTTCATTCATTTCCTGTTTTCATTCATGACTGATGCCTCCCTCATTGCAAGGAAAATGCACAGCTGAATGTCAGTTTTGGATTTCACATCAGGGCACTGAGGGGCTGCTGCATGCTTTCCAGCGAAGAAACTCTAGCAACTCAGAGTTGCCCTTGCTGCCTAAACAGGCATGTCCCAAGGGAGGTAGGATAGGATTGGCAGTTAGCAAGGAAACTGATTACTCTCCCTCACTCTTTATTCTTGTAGTTGGTGGCTGGAGGGCTCTGCTGCATCCCTGCTCCTCTCCCCTGAGCCAGTATGAATTTGATGTCCTAATCTCCGCAGGCGGAGGCAGGTTTGTGCCAGAAGGTGAGCAGTCATTTAAGGCCCACAGAAAAGGTGTGCTCCTTCTGTGGTGCTCAGAGTCTGTGGGAGAGCTTTCTTAGCAGGGCGATGAGGCAGAGTTTGGAGAATGTTCTTTTTCAGCGCAACATAAGAATGCTCCAAGTTTCTTACCAGCATCTTGTCAGAGCTACAGTCACTCTTGTTCTTAATCTTGGCCTTGAAGACGTGAGTGCTCCTGCTGAGAGAAGGAAGCTGTGGTTCTGGCTCTGTTATGTGGGGCAGATGGTCCCCTCCTCCTGGACAGAGTACTTCTGGCAGCCAAAGCAGATGGGAAGCTACTAGCTAGCCAGGACAGCTCCATGTAGATGTAACAGTCTGGGGTTTTTGGAACCTAACCAGAACTATTCACCAGAGGAAATGGTCTTGCGTTAATGCAGATTCACGCGATTGGAGACATCCTTCTGAAACCTCAGCTTTTGCAGTCATGAGTGTCTTTCAGATTTCAGAGAAACAAAGCTTCCTGTTACTTCTGGTTTGGGGAAATTGCAGCATTATTTGGAATCTAATAGATGAATGAATGAAGAGAAAAACTGAAAATGCCTGTTTTTTAATGAATAAACATTTTAAAAATTACACATCCCTTTGAGTTTTGCAAATAGAAAATCAATGCATAAATTAAACAATTATTATTTCATGATTGAGGGACTGGAGATAGACCATTATGTTGACGCAGAGGACTGGAGATTTGCTTGTCAGTGTCTTTCCTCTGGCTCTCCCAGTTAATTGAATTAAGGTGGTCCAATTAATTCCGAGGGGTGTACGTGGACAAGAGCAGCTTCCTGGCCTGACTTTAGCTAACCCTCTCACTTACAGTCTACAGCAACGCCAACTATGTATATGAGCCCAGCCATGGATCTTAGTAACTTGGGTCATAAAACATCTGAAAGGCATCTAGCCTTGGGGCAGGAGAGGAGATGAAAAACAAGGGGAAAGCTTTGCAGACCGTTTGCAACCAGGAAGCTGGCAGCTATTACATCATTTTCCAGGGCCTGCCCCCAGAGCTGGACTCTCTGGGGTATTCTTCACGGAGATTTGCTGCTGTTTCGATGCTGACTTGCGTCGGAGGCAAATTTTGGTTATTCACTGCAGATCCGTGTTTTCCCCCACTGAGCAAAATAAGCCGGGCTAAAAGAGAGGCAATCCAAACCACTTCTGAGCCGTACTTTCCAGTAGAAGAGCGTTTTCTTTCTCGGATGCCCATGAAAAAATGTTTGCTTCGCTCCCCGGGACGTCTCCTTTCTCCTCCCCCAAGAACGGTGATTGGCTGGGGCATCGCACCGGCAGGAGGGAGACCCAAAGCAGACTGTCTGCCCCTCTTCAGAAGGGTGATGGGGGTTTTGGCTTGGATCTGCCGCTCTCAGGATGCCCCCCCCCAACACACACACACACACACACAGGATCGCACTGGCTGGAGGGAGACCCAGAGCAGACTGGCTGCCCCTCTTCAGAAGGGTGATGGGAGTTTTGGCTTGGATTTCCTGCTCTCAGGATGCCCCCCCCAAACACACACACACACAGGATCGCACCGGCAGGAGGGAGACCCAAAGCAGACTGGCTGCCCCTCTTCAGAAGGGTGATCGGGTTTTTGGCTTGGATCTGCCGCTCTCAGGATACGCCCCCAACACACACACACATAGGATCGCACTGGCTGGAGGGAGACCCAAAGCAGACTGGCTGCCCCTCTTCAGAAGGGTGATGGGGTTTTTGGCTTGGATCTGCCGCTCTCAGGATACGCCCCCAACACACACACACATAGGATCGCACTGGCTGGAGGGAGACCCAAAGCAGACTGGCTGCCCCTCTTCAGAAGGGTGATGGGGTTTTTGGCTTGGATCTGCCGCTCTCAGGATACGCCCCCAACACACACACACATAGGATCGCACTGGCTGGAGGGAGACCCAAAGCAGACTGGCTGCCCCTCTTCAGAAGGGTGATGGGGGTTTTGGTTTGGATCTGCCGCTCTCAGGATGCCCCCCCCAACACACACACACACACAGGATCATGGGAAGAGTGGGCGGGATTAGGCAGATTTGGAGCGGTGAGTCATGAGCGGCAGCAGACGTAAGCAGCACAGAGAAGTGTGCTGTTTCTCCCGTGAAAAATTGAAAATGCCTCGGGATGGGGGGAGAATCTGCGCTGCCATGAAAAAGCTATTTAAATCAGTTTATTGTTTGCTCCGATTCGAAACCGAAGCAAAATCCACCGTGAAGAAGACCCCTCTGTGACTGCAGCAGTTCCCTGTCCCTCACCTTCGATTTTTCCAATCCTGCCCCCAATTTTACTGTTCCCCAAACATGAGATATAATTCATGTTGTGATCCTTTGATGCTACTGCTAGCCCCCTGCAGTTTGTTGGAGTTATACCATAAGAAGAAAGGATGATTATTTCCTTAGCTTTCTCTCTCCCTATCCCTTCCAAAATTTCATATTCAACATTCCATCTTCCTTTGAGATGTGGTAACTGACATCTACCCCTTGGAAGATTCAGTAGGTATCTGAACTGGGGGGGGGGGCATGGAGATGAGTCTCTGAAGTTACAGCGACAATCAGGTTTGGTCACTTCCCAGAGGACCCACATTGTAGATGAGGGAACTGCCCCCCATTGGGGATATATCCTCCATATGGTTCTTGTCTGTCTGCTCTCATCCCTACCCTCCATCCCTCCACTGAGTTGCTGAGCTAATGGGGAAGGTCTCTCTGTGTTTATCCCAAGGTTTTAAGCGGAAGGAGACCCGTGGGAAACTGGCCATTGGCATCACTACCAACTTCGTTAATCATCACAGCAGGGCTGAGGTGGAGGTGGCTGAGATCAGTGGAGTGGCTCGCATCTACAACCAGCAGTTCTTCCAAAACCTCTATAACAAAACAGGTCAGGGCCTGATGTCCCCCTCTGCAATTAGCAGTGCCCTGCCTTGTCTGTCATTCCACGCCGTGGAATGTAAAAAAGCAGGGAGGCCCAGTCAGAGGGAGAGGGTGGTTGGTCCTATCTCTGGGGATCCCTTATCACTTTGATGACTTTTAAGAAAAGTAGGGCCAGTTGTGCAAACTGGTTTATTCAGGGTATTATATACAGCTCAGGTTTTCTTGGCATAAAATTTCAGTTATCTTCTGGATATGGGTGTTTTTAAGTGCCTGCATACATAACCATGGCTTTATTTTTGTCTTTGAACAATACTAGGTATTGATTTGGAAAACATTGTCTATTATAAAGATGACACTCACTACTTCGTCATGACAGCTAAGAAGCAGAGCCTGCTGAAGAAAGGAGTCATCTTAAACGTACGTAAGGAACTACAGACCCTAACAAGGACTGTATGGGAAGAAAAAGAGATTAAAAACCATCATCTGAATTCTCATGCTTTTGAAGTGAAAGACAAGTAGAGTCAATTGATGCAACCACTTTGTGGATTTTATTTGATCCTTCTAGCTATCTAAGGAAATCCACGTAGCCCACTGCAGGCTTGTTGGTGATTTGTGCTTGCATCTCACTGGTAGACATGATATGCAGTGTGCATTTCACTTCACACATGCAAAGAATCCACATGAATTCAAAATCTACACAAAAAGCTGTAGTGTCGAGGAACAGAATAGTACTAGCTCAAGAGGTGGAGCTGGAGTGGAGGATCAGATTTCAATCCACTCCAGTGAAGAGAACTGCCCTTCAGCACACATCCCCAAATCCCAGAATGTCAAGAAGGAGGCTAGTCTGAACTTCTCTTTGACATATACAGAGAGTAGTTTGTCATGGTGGAGGGGTCAAATAATAGAACATCTTTCCCTACAGCCTGAGGTGGTACAATCCAGGAAGAGCTTTACCGCTTGATTCTGCTGATTGTATAAATAGGTCCTAACAAATGCTCTTGGGCTGTCAATTTGGATAATAGCTATAATTCCTATGGTCCTGGTTGTGATGGAAAACAAAGTTCATTAGTTAGTGGGCAAGGTTACACATGGTCGTGAGGCTTGCTCCCTAAATAGTCACTAAATAGAGTCAGTCTGTGGACAATACTTGGAATAGGAAACTTTGAAGAGAAAGCATTAATGGTGGCACGGAGCAGCAGGATGTGCTTCCAAGGGAGCTTTAGGATAACTTGACATGCAAAACTATTCTTGTTAATGGGGGTTTCTAATGTTTCCACCCACAAAAACGTTACGATGACAAGGAGGGTTATAGTTAAACTCTGCAGGAGATTAAAAATGAGGCCAAGGCTGATGGTGATTAGTGCGGCCCTTTTATTTCTCCTATTTAAACCCAGCAAATGTAAAAAATGTAGCTCAAGAAGATTACAATATAATGGAAGGGATGTTGCTATCTTTAGGACAAGCTGGACATAGAGAGCCTGCTGTCTCCAGAGAATGTGAACCAGGAAGCTCTTCTAGCATATGCCAAGGAAGCTGCCAACTTTTCTACCAATTACCAGATGCCCAACTTGCAGTTTGCACTGAACCATCACAGCCAGCCAGATGTTGACATGTTTGACTTCACCTGCATGAGCCGCTCAGACAATGCGGCACTAGTGCGTGACTGCAATGGCACCAACCTGCTCATTGGGCTGGTGGGGGACTGCCTGGTGGAGGTAAGTGACCCTTTAACGAGACCAGAACATTCATCGTGGTAGGGGCGCATCTCTACTGTCGTTGCTTGGAATTTACATTCACTTCTCTTTCCAGAAGGGCTGGTTTACGAGTTCAGAAAAACCACATGGTGCAGCTCTCCTGGGACTGCATTACTTTGAGAATGGGTGGTTCCTTACTGAAAAGTAAGGAATGAAAAGTTCTTGGCAGTTGGCTGCCCTGTTTCTCCCTGTGCTAGCTTCCAACAAATAGTTTTTTGTGTGTTTGTGTTTTATGTGGAAGAGCATTGCTATGTGTGAACTCCAGCCTTCAGTCTGCAGTGATACAATCCCAGGAAGCCAGCACCATGGGATTTTTTTGAAAGTGTAGTTTGGCACTCGTTCCCATGGACTTGTATGAGATGTGCACAGGTAACTGCATGAAGATTGCAGGCCTTGTAGATAGTGCTGTTCCAGCTGGAACGTTCACTTCCCTCTTACCACCGGGTGATAAACATGTGGTCAGGGGAACTGTTGTAAAAGACACTGCAAGGTGAAAGCTCTAAAGGATGGAGGGAACCCAGCTCCAACAAACGTGCTGAGTACTATAATGCTTCAGTCCAGGCAGTCTCAGTGTCTGGCATGATTAAGTCCAGGATGACTGTAGGTCAGATGAATGAGCCTTCTGTTTTCTGCAGGTAATTTCCATGAGATGCATCTTTCTTCAACAGGCCTCCTTTCTCCTGGGCTTAGCAGGGAGTCGTACCACTTGCCTGGGCAGACAGTATTCCTGCTTTTTGTGAGGCTGGGGGACAGTACTTTTGTTTGTGTAGCCTGGAGGCTCTTCCAGCAGCTGGGAATCCTGTTGTGTCTGATCTGGCATTTAATCCTTTGTACTCACGCACCCCTGGCATGCCGTTAGCTCACCTGGTAGAGCTCAGTTTGCCAGCTGACACTGGGAATGGGTGGAGGGCGAGTAAGGGGACCTCTTTAAAAGCCAGATTTTTCCAGACACACAAGTTGGCTGTGAAATAACCACGACAGCCAGATTCATCCTAGAACTGCAATTTCCTGCAATGTCTGTCCAATTTCAGTGTAGCTCAGCTGCGGACTAGTGTCTGTATACACTCACTTTGTTGAAGGCTCACAAAGTTTCCCTCTTTCTTTCTTTGTGTGTGCGTGTGTTCTCCAGCCATTCTGGCCGCTGGGTACTGGTGTGGGCAGAGGATTCCTGGCAGCCTTTGATGCTGCCTGGATGGTAAAGAGATGGGCTTCAGGGACACCCCCTCTGGATGTGCTGGCTGAGAGGTGAGCACTCTGCAATGGGATGACCTCTGGCTACAGGGATGATTGGGAAGGGAGGGCATTCCCCCCCCCTTTTTGTAGAAGTTCTATGTTACTGGTTCAGTGTTGGGAAAGGGATATAAATATCAGGAGCTGCTTTCTACCAAGCTGGTTACTGGTTCACCAGCCTCCTAGAGGGGCCAGCAGTTTAGTTCTTTGAAATGCAAAGCCAGAAGTTTAGTCCTTTGAAATGCAAAGCATGTGCTCTGCCACTGAAGTATTGCTGTCCAAATAGCGAGGCTCTGCTCCACATCTTGCCTAGATAGCCTACAGCCATTCTTCCTGCTTATTTATTCCTCAGGCGAGTTCAGAGTGTTGCAATGCCTGGTGATCCCTTTTTATCATTACAACAGCCCTGTAAGGTAGTTTCCACTGAGAGACAGCAACCTACCCAAGTCTACCTAGCTGAATGGGAATTTGGATCCAAGGCCTTTTACGCATGGGTTGTTACCATCGTGATCACCCCTTGCCCACTTCAAGGCTGTTTCTGGCAGCATCCAGAAAACATGGGGAAAACGTGGGGAGAGAGCAAAGTGATCTCCAGTGGTCAAAAAAGATGTGCATAATGAAACCGAAGCCCCCAAGGCATCCGGTGGGGGGGATTGATCTCCACGGAAACAACCCATGCATAACAAGGCCCAGGTCTCCCTGTTCTAAGTCCAGCATTCCATCCATTTCATTATGCTGGCTCTTAAAAGAAGACCGCTCCTCCTAGACTTCTACTGTCTTACTTAGCCAAAGGGTCCCCACTCTGAGGCTTCAGCTTTGAAATACTGCAGGAATCCTGTTGCTGCATGAGGGACCAGAATAAATAAAGCGGAGCGTTTCCAGCAGTCCCTTTGGGGTCAGATGTTGTCCCTGTTGGACCACCACAATTGTGCACTGCATTTGGATCTCAAGCCAGCTCCAGCTTCCTGCTACCTAGAATCTTGCCCTGACCTAGATGGCCCAGGCTAGCCTTATCTCGTTAGAGTTCGGAAGCTAAGCAGTATTGGCCTGGTTAGAACTTGGATGGGAGACCACCAAGGAAGTCCAAGGTCGCTATACAGAGACAGGCAATGGCAAACCACCTCTGTACGTCTCTTGCCTTAAAAACCCTACAGGGTTGCTATAAGTCACCTGCAATGTAACAGCAGATTCCATCACCAGAATCTACATAAATCTTCCTAGCAATTCCTTAGCAAGACAGGAGATCTCCAGAGTCATGTGTAACAGTAACCCTGAGGCCTGGAGGCACTGAGAAAGAGAGTGCAGGAGAACTTAACAATTCTCCTACAGTCAGAGAGGCAGCCCAAAGAGGTAAGGGAGGACCTCTGTGAAGAGGATGGCATGGTGGTTGCTATTTTGCCTAAATGTTGAGACACTGGGAGTCCCAACATGCCTTGCCGTGGATGAGCTAAAATGGAACATTCCTGCTTAATTTTCACTCAGAGAAAGCGTGTACCAGCGTCTGTCACAAACTTCCCCAGACAACACCAACAAGAACATCAGTCAGTACAGCATTGATCCCACCACGCGATACCTAAACATCAACCTTCAAGCCATCAAAGCTTCTCAGGTAACTTGCCTGGGAGCTAGGGAGGGAGGGAGCACCTTATGTTCCTTGGGAGTTTCTTCCCATTCTTCTCGTCCTTCTTCTTGGCCTTCCCACCCTTTTAAAATTGGCATCGTGCCTGTTTTATACTCCTCTGAGCCTTGTTCCAAAAAGTTAAAAGGATTTTGCAAAGAGACTGGCTCATTGGGGGTGGGATCTGCAGCATGGCGTGCCCTGCCTGCTCACCATTCTTCTGGCATGAAGGCTGTTCTCAGCTATGGTGTGGGGGGTGGTCCATTGTCTAATCTGAGAAGACAAGGACCTCAGACTGGGGGATTCAGCTTCTGGATCCAAGCTGTGGTCAGTGAGAGCTGTAACTTGCTGTGCCTGCTTTCAGATTCGCCACCTGTATGTGAAAGGAGCAATTGAAGAGGGCCAGAAGAAGAGGAGCAGTTGGGCTAGCCCAGAGGCAGTCTGCACAGGCAAGTCTAGATGGCTCCCTCCCCTGCCTGCATAGATTCACCTGAACACAACTCTGCCACTTGCTCTTGCTTGCCAGTCTATCTCTGTTAGACTGCTTATCAACTCTGCTTATTATTAAGCAGGACTTAATGATGCCTTCGTTCCTCCACACTCACACAGAATGTTTGCTGCTTTCAGACCTTCCTGCTCTTTTGCCATCTTTCCTACTATTTCTGTAAGGCAGTGCTGTGCGCCTGAGCAGCACTTGGTTATCCCAATATGTTGCTCTTATATAGTATGACTGCTTCCCTGCAGATAGGACTCTGCATGGAATTTTTACAAATACCCAGACAAGGAAAGCTGAATCACATAACCTATATGTGTAGGCAAACAGAGTTCATTTGCATGTGCATGTGTGTGTATTTGCTGATTCTGCTTTTGCTAATCAAGGAGCTAAAAATGTACTTTGTAAAACAACAAATGCTGAGAATCTCTAGACGTTGAATACCCCAGCTGGAATTCACACAGCCATACTGATAGACTAAACAGATTTGGAAGAAACTCAGTGGGGGTGTCAGTTCCAGCATGTGCCCTGGAGCAGAATACAGCCCCCACCAACATCCCAGACTGATGCATGCAGGTTTGTCTTTGCAGCCTTTAAACAAAAAGATTCCGTTTTACCATTAGTTGCTTCCAGATTCTCTGGCATGATAGAACATGGTAGAACAGCAATTTCACATCTAAAACCACTTAAATTCTTGGAAGATCTCAGCAATTTGTTTAAGCTGTTTCTCCCTCCTTCCCCCAAATCTGTTCTGTGGTTTGATTTGTTATAGTTGTTCAGATTTATCACAGAATCTTGTAGCCCAAAATAATTACCTCTGTGAGCAAATTTCCCTGTTGCATGGCATCAGTTTATATGACAGTGTCATTTTGCTTGTGCTGTAGCATTTTGCTATCCAGTGTTCAGTGCAATAAATTAACACGGCAACAGATTTCTTGAACTGTTTTGCCACCTTCTGAATAAGTATTTATGCATGCACGCAAGTATGCATGGATGTTTGTATGAGTATTTCAGTCTCCATCCCTGCAGCCTCTTTCAAGTACAGTTCTCTCTTCTTTGTGTTTTCTCATATGTCACCCTACTAGACTGTCACTGTTTCCCACTTCCCAGTCTGTTCCCATTGGCTGTCTTGTCTTTCTAATGGTATGTTGTGCAAGCCTTGTTGTGGTTAGGAAGGAGGTATAAGAGGAAGAAAAAGAGAGAGATAATAAGAGAGGAAATGAATGCACTTTGAGATAATTTATACTGCTGCTAATTTTGCTTAGAAAGGAAATCAGGGGATCTCTCCCCCCTGGGAATCCTTAGCTGAAGGAATGATACAAATTTCACTTTCACTAAGCTCTCAGCTCTCAACTCTGTCTTCAAGGGTGCAAATATAAAGGTGGGTTCATTCGAACGTGTAACTGAGCCATGAGATCTGTGCCGCATATTGTTGCAATTGCTGCGCTGGCTCCTGTATAATGTCGGGGTGGAATCAGTGCTAGGCTCATCCTTTGTTGCATGGGTCTTGATTTTAAGAAGTGCAAGGGGTGTACTTCATTTGTTGCTCCAGCTGCACTGGAGAGGTGGTTCTGGGCCATGCAGGTTTAATTTTAGAGCTTTTGGAAGTGTGAACATTTCCTCGGCATGGAAGCTGGTTGGAATCCTGAGTGAGCTAGATCTGGAGTGTAACAGGAGTTGTTGCCTCCTGTTTTGTTCCAGTGGAGCAACAAAGAAGCAAATCAGATCTGCAGAAGTACTACTTGCTGTATACTACAGAAATCCTGTAACAGGAGACATCCTGAGAATTGGGTGGAGTGGCTCTTTGGGCAGTTCTTCAGTTCCCACCACGTTCTTTATTCTGAGGTGTGTGTTCCTTCTCTCTCTCCTCCATAATCCAACCCTCCCCACCCCAGACTCCAACAGAGCCTATGAGGAACTCCTTAGCTGGTGTCAAGCTAACACAGCAAGTTACCCTGGCATCAAAGTAGCGGACTTCGCACACTCCTGGAAGAGCGGCATGGCCCTCTGTGCCCTCATTCATCACTTTCGACCTGATCTTCTGTGAGTGTCCATTGTGGGGAAATTGGGGAGGAGATGGGCAGGATGGCAGAGAGGTTTGACGGCCTGCTCATGGAGAATGGTGGACAGGGAATGGGATTCTTTAAAAATATTTTATTTATTTATTTTTATTTATTTTTTCACATTTTTAGCCTGCCCTCCCCAGCTGCAGCCAGCTCAGGGCGGGTAACAACACTTAAAAACCATACTACAATGAACTGACAACAATAAACAATCAACAGTAAATTTAAATAACTTAAAATAATTTCAGTCAGAGATGGCGCACAATGCCCATTCTGCTGGATGAGACAGACAAGCAGCCACCCCTTCAAGTCCATACAAAATTTAGCATATGGGAGGGAGGCCAGTAAAGATGATACCCGCTGTCCTCAACTGTAGGCCTCAACTGTAGGCCTGGTGGAAAAGGTGTCGATGTTAGCTTTAATATTTAATCTTTAATATTTTGT
The DNA here is from genome assembly GCF_029931775.1 of Euleptes europaea. Taxonomy (NCBI): domain Eukaryota; kingdom Metazoa; phylum Chordata; class Lepidosauria; order Squamata; family Sphaerodactylidae; genus Euleptes; species Euleptes europaea. The sequence continues at coordinate 82,659,438 of NC_079313.1, forward strand.
TCTGTGAGATCTTGGAATTCAGGTAGAACTTGCAGGTAGCTGCATTGGTGGTCCAAAGCGAAGTCCATAAACACATGCTGTATAATACCTTTTATTAGGACGAACTAAAATAACACACAATGGTGTGCAAGCTTTCAAGTTCCCAGAACCCTTAATCAGGACGGAGAACAATAGTATGAGAACAGAAAAAAATGATAAGAGTTGTGGCTGAGTCACCTTGGGCACAAGGTTGTATGTCATGAGCTAATAGCTGCTGGTGCTCTTGTACTCGGAAGTGGTCTATTTGTTTAATTGTTTTACTGTTGACCATTGCCATGTCCCATGGTGGGCGTCTTCAGGGTGATTTCACTATGGAGTATATTTACAGTGGCTCCTGATTTTTTTTTTAAAAAGTAGGTGTCATTCCTGCCAGTTTCTCTGACTTATAATTTCCATCTCTAGAGACTTCAACTCTCTGGACCAGAATGATCCCATCGGGAACAACCAGATAGCCCTTGATGTGGCAGAGCAGGAGCTCGGGATCCCTCCGGTCCTTTCCAGCACTGAAATGGCTTCAATGTCTGAGCCTGACCGACTTGGCTTGATTACTTACCTGAGCCAGTTTTATGATGCTTTCAAGACCTCTTCAGGTAGAGACTCCCAAGAGATCCAGTTGTGTGTGCTGCCGGATCTTGGAATCGATATTGAGCCTTGGCTTCCATTTTACCATATTGCAGTTGGGGTTGGTGATATGGGAAAGGATCAGTGCTGGAAGGGATCGGTTAGAGGCCACGTCCTGAATCTTATCTTTGGGGAAATCATGCTAGCTTGAACTGAGTGTTAGGAAATGAGGGGTATCATCCATACCAGGGCAAATTTGGGTAGTTCCTTCTTGGGAACTCTGTAGGAGGCTGCTTTAAGCTACTATCCCATGTACACAAGGAGAAAAATAGGCTGTTTTTTGACTTTCGGTGAGCTAGCTAGAAAAGTTAAGCTGCATGATGCTGCACAAAGCCACGGGTCAAAGCCAAAGGTGGCAGACTTTTTTCAGCTTGAACCTTTGCCAGGTAAACATCTAAACAAGGGGTGTCAAACATAAGGCCCAAGGGCCAGATCTGGCCCCTTGAGAGCTTTTATCTGGTCCGCAAGCCAACGGAGGCAGCCGCCCCCCAATCTCAATCTGGGCTGGCAAGGCATGGCCCGGCCCTACCAGGTGACATGTATGTTATATCCAGCCCTCGCAACAATTGAGTTCAACACCCCTGATCTAAACAATGTAAGTGAACACCAGTTTGTCTCTTCATCATGCTTTGCTTCTGATGAAGATTGTGCTCCTCTCTGCAATAACGCCATGGTATGCATCTCTTGCCTTAGGAAGGCTGTCCTTAGGCTGCCTTCTCATTGTGAATATAACACGTGCGTTGCCCCTCAGGTCCAAATAGGAAACAAATCTGTAATCCATAGTTACCTCATTCTCCAAATACACACCAAACCAAAATCTTAACTCCACCTTCCCTTTAGCTATTAACATTATGGAAGAATCTGTGCAGGAATTAGTGTTGTTTGCCCAAAAGAAATAATATGGAAGCAGAGGAAAGGTCAGGGGTGGTTTAGTGGTACATTGCTATGGAGTATGGGAGACCCAAATGGCAGTGGAGACACGGATCCCTTGAATCTCCGTTCCTGTGGAAATGTTATCAGTTACCCTGTGGTAATGGAGGAATTGCCACTGTCATGTTTCCATTCTATAAGGAGGTGGGGGGTGGGGGAGGTTGAATATCTCTCTCAAGTTAGCCTCTGTCCCAGAAAAAGTTGTTCTCTTGCAGTACTGGAGGAGAAAGCTGCAAAGCCTCTGTCACCACATGGCACCAAGGGAGCGATCCTCTTCCTCAGCAAGCTCCAGAAAAGCCTCTCTCTTTCACGTAAACGAGCCCAGGTGAGTCCTTCTGCTTATGGACCATTGCCAGTCCACGAAAAAGCCAGGCCCAGTGTTTTCGTCAGTTGTGCCTTCTGTAATGTGCCTTCTGTAATGGCGTCCGGCCCCAACTAGCGAATAGTCTGGGTGGGGGTGTGTGTGTCTGATTCTGTGAACGGCATACTCGTATTTTGTCTTATTACTGATCCAAAGACCCAACATTTAATTGTAGGATAGCAACACTCTGGAGTCACAAACCAAGAGGACGAAGCAAGAAGCTGGGGTGAGTTCTCCTATCTCAGATAGTCTTCTTAAGAGAGATTTTGGACACGATCAATCCCTTCTTTAAGTTAGATATTGAAGTTCTAGATATGTAGGGATGGATCATGAAATGGAGCTGAGGGAGAAAAACCCCTGGTGTTCATCAGCAGCCATTTGGGGTGATACAGGTTGCTTCGTATATGACTAAATTCCCTCATGGAAGGCATCAGCCTTATAGGGATTCATGAGCAAGAATTTTCTACATGTAATTTCTCTCCATACACTGGGAAGCTACAGCCAATTGCAACTTTGGTTTGTGCATGCACAGAGAGAAGTTTCGCATGCAGAGGTCAGACAATATATGTAGCTAGAGCTTGCCTGCATGTGACTTCCATAATCTGGTAATTGGCGAAGGAGACGTTCAAGCAAGCAAACCAGTGATTTTTTTTATTGCAATCTGCTGGAGTTTGCTGCTGCTGCAAATCAGAACAATAAACAAAAAGTTCAGGGTTAGAACAAACATTTCCAGTAGTTGACTACATAAACTGTCTGATCTTTATCCCATGACTGAAGATCCGGTGCATAGAGTTTATTGACCACAGCTGCCACATGACTCACAGCTTTAAGATGGCAGTTCAGATGCTGATCCCAAGAGTCAAATTACATCTATGGAATCAGTATTTGGATCTCAGCCAGGAAATCACTCCCCTCTCTTCAGCATTTGAATTTGAATAGGTGACTTTGAACTCGTTCACAGCGGATGTAAATTTAACAGCAAATTATCAATTCAGACCCACTGATTTCCTTCCCTCCAGAAAACTTTTTTCATCAGGGAGCTGGGGGGGGGGGAGGGTTCCCGATGTGACTAAAACAGACAAACATGTTTACACATTTGCATCGAACAATTGTGTAAAGAAGTTGGATGCTACTTGTGAAGTCTGACCACTTGCATGTATGCATGGGGACCAGAATAATTCCTCTTGAGCACAGGATGTAGGGTATTGACTCTCCAGCTTATACCAAGCCCAGCTGCAACAGCTGTTAGGCAGATCTGTGTGGAAGAAGCCAGATGGAATGGGATAATGAATGACAATTTGATTGTATGTATCTGGTGCAATTACATGCTGGCGGGGAGCCTGGAGCTTCCCTTTCTCCAAAAGCTCAAACATTCCTTTTCTCATCTGATAGAAAAGAACTTGCTGGATCCTTGAGCCACTGGCTAACTGCTTTGCTGCTTTTACTGGGAGTGGTTACTGGAATTTAACCTGTGGTGATGCCTTATATACTTGTGTGGCTTAAGGTGGAGTGAGTTCGTGTGTGTCAGAGATAGGGAGACCTAAGGACCATTCCCTCGACGCCTTAAGTTTCTAACCTGGTCTTTTGACAGAGTCCCCCCCTCTCTCTGGGGAGAAGCAGTGATGCCTGCTATTTCTGCGGCGAACACGTTTATATCCTAGAGCGAGTCAGTGCTGAGGGGCATTTCTTCCATCGTGGTTGTTTCAAGTGCCACCGCTGTAAGACGACGCTGCGGTTGGGGGACTATGTCTTCAACGAGGACGATGGTGAGTGGAGAGAGATGGTTGGAACTGAGAATATCCACCAGATAAGACTGAACAGCTTAGCCGTCGATGCAGACAGGTTCTCTTGTATTTGACTGGTGACTTTTCCTTGAACTGTGCATTCAAATTGCTGCAAGCAGAGTTCTGTTGCCCCCCCCCCCAGCCCCAATTCTGAGTAGAAAGAGGAAAGGGGTTGTGGAATCTGTTCTGGTGTTGCCATAATTGCTGACCAGACTGGTAATAGCAGCCTCCCAATACCTGATTGTAACTATCTTGTTTTATCCTTAGGCAATTTCTACTGCATGTTGCACTGTGCTGCCCACACAACTATGGCTGTACCTGGCAAGAGAGACACCCTGAAAGCAGCATGTAAGGTAAGTGAGATTGTTGCCTTTTTGAAATTAGCAGCAATCAGTGCTTCTTAAAAAGGCCACTCCCATGAAAATGCTAATAAAATATCTTTTTTTAAAAAAAGGCCACTCCCGTTCAGCTAGTAATTAACCTGGTATCTCAGTCTCAAAGGCCGCAATACTTCCCAGCCACCCAGTCACACGAATGGAGGGGGTGTGCCTGCAACATGCTCGCTTGCAGAACAAACCGTGTTGTGTTTGGCTCCCCTAGGATTCCACCCAGCTCTACATTCCTTCACACAAAGGCAATATGGACATGGCTGCTGAAGAGACCAGAACAGAGATGGACACATTTCATCAAAGCCCAGATGAGAACTTATCTTCCTTCACAGACCATCTGCCCGCAGAGCAACCTGCAGAACTACCAATATTACCCCAGGAAGATGCCAACGTGTCTCCGTCAAGAGAAAATGGAGGCGCCAGTACTGCAAACTCATCACAGTTTCTACCTCACCAACATTCTGCTGAGAGGGATGAGGAGTGGGGAAGTCCTGTCTGTGAGGCCCACTTAAGTTCACAGCTTGTGGAGAAAGAGACAGAGGAGGGCAGGGCCCCTCCTAAGAAACGTGGATATGCCCTACGAAACTGGACTTACAACCTGTCCCAGGAAGAGGCACTTGGGAGCCTAAATACAGGAACACAAGGAGCTCGAGTAGAGCCTCCAGGTCTCAGAGAAGTGCCAACTGCCTCTGACCCCAAACTAGAAACGGAAGAAAGTGAAGATTCCCAGAGGAAGAGGAGGATTTACCTGTCTACCCAGGAAAAGCTTGAATTATCCAGGCTGAGTCCAGTTTCAGCCTCGTTTAATTTTCCAGATATGAACCAGATTTTCACAGCAGACTCCAGCTTCAGCAAGGACTCAGGTGGTTATTTTAAAGTGTAGTCAGCTCTATTCCAAGGGCTCATGGCAGATCATGAAAAACAAGGGTGGACGCATGAATGGAAACCAGGAAAACCGAATGAAGTGGGACCCGATTCATTGATAATACTCTTTCTCGTAGCTCCTAATTGTTGCCTTAGTTTGTCCAGCTACTTCTTCAGCTCCTGGCTTGACAGCCTCTCCCCAGGCACTACTTGCATGTGGCATGTAGGTGGTGGTTGGGGTGACTGTTGCAGTTGGGAAGTGTGAGGCATCGCCTGCTGCTTCCTTTTCCACTTAACTCTGCTCTGCTAGGATTTTTCCATAAGGTCATCCTAGATTCTGGTGCTGAACTTTTGTTTTTGTCTGCTGCTGGCTAAAGAGAAGCGCTTGTGTTTTGACATACTCCACTCTGGTCCAGAAAGAGAAGCTGCTCCCTTCTGTAGTAGGATCAAGCAGTAGTCAGGAATTTGGGGTGGTTGTACGTGCATTTCCAGCTTGCCTAGTCAAAATAGTTTAGGTTGCTTACTGAAGCCTTTTTCCTAGACCCCAATTCTGTATTAGCTGATAGTAGTTAACTGTCTCGTGTTCCATTGTTGCCTTCCACATTAAGCTCTGTCCTCTCCCTAAATATTTCTTCCATTTTCCTTATACTGCAAGTCCTCTAAACAGGGCCCACCATCTGTACAACTAGCATTCTGTTAGTGCCAACATGACCACAACAAAGTAATTTGTTTGGTCTCACATCAGCACTGAGATGCTCAAACTATGTTCAGGGTCTCTGGTGAAGGCCGGACCAGGCCCAGATGCTCAGCGGCACAGAAGCAACTCTGCCTTCACTGCCTGTAAACTCTTTGGAATCCTCTGCATACAAATCTCTTCAGTTACAGCAACTTCTCTTCTTTGAACAGATGCTCTGGAGACGGAAAGTGACAGTGAAGAGGAACAAGTGGCAGATGAAGAAGAGGATAGCCAAGATCTTTGTGCAAAGATGGTGAGTCTAGAGGCCTAAAGTTCTGTTCCACCAGTGCAGGGGCGCACGACCCAAACTATTTGGTGGGCCCCTTTGACAAACAAGTAGATTGTATCACTACATAAAGCACAGAAAAATATTTCCTTTCCCTCTTTGTCCAGTGGTTTCATCCTTTGCTAACCTTCCTTTTCTCTCTGTATTCCACAGCATGCTGTCTCTCACTGCTGTATGTGTCTCTGAACTCCACTCAATAACACGCTATTTTGCTCACCTCTTTCTGCACCCTAGTCCTTAACTCACTTCCGTGTCTTTTTTCCTGCCCACAAATCTCTTGGCAGACTCACGTTATCTGTTCTCTCTCTGGACCCCATAACATGCACACTGCCTCTTACAAGTTTCTCTGCGCCCTCATTACCCCTGCTTTCCTAATCTCAAAGACCTCTGCATCCCTCAGCAAAACTGGCAGCAAATACAGTTGTGTACCTCTGAATCCTCAGACAGAAGAGGCAGTGTGAATGGACAAAGAAATGCAGGAAATTCTCTCTTTCCAAACCTCCTTTTATTAGGCTTTGATGGGCCTTAAGACGTCCCCCACAAGTGCATGGGAAAGGGCCACAAATAATGGGTCTCTGGAATTTCCCTAGGCTGAAAATCAGCAGGAAGCAAGCTGCAAGTAGCTCATGCAACCAGATGAATATCAATGGACATCTGTGTACTGTCACATGATTAACAAGACTTTCACAAAGCCCTATAGACAACCTACTTTGGTATGGATGCTGACAGGGTTCCTCTTTACACCACAAATTCTGGCTGGATAGTGAGTCAGTTCCTCTGGACTATTTTATAGCAGAAAAGCAGGCCAGACTTAGGTCTCTACCCTCCGTTACTCTTGTTTCTTTCCCCCTTCTTTTCTTAAGGCTTTGGATTGTCTTAGGTACCATGGGTTTTTTTGGAGGGGGCTTGTGGTTAGCTGAGGTAAATTGACTAGGCCCCAATTGATAATAGCTAGTGAATCAGTAACGTTCTGGATCGCTGCAGAAAAACCATCCTTTAAAGCAGCTGCTTTAAAGCTACCTGCCGTTTAGTCTTTTCTCCCACATGGGGGATTGTGGGCATTTCCCCCTCCTGTCTGATTCCTGTTCATGTGTTGTTCTTCTAGTATTCCTTGAGCGTGACTGAAGAAGAAAAATACCCAACCTGGAAAAAGACATTGATGCGACGAGCCAAAGAGGCTGAAATGAAAAGATTTTGCAAAGCCCAGGTAATACATGTTCGCTACAGTTAGAAAAGTGCTGCTACCACAACAGAATTATCCCAGCAAGGACTAGAAAAGGATGCTCAGACATCAGGTAGTTTCCTATTTTGTGTCTTAGGCTTGAAAGCTATCAAGTATATCCAGAGATTTCCATGGCTGTAGAGGCAGTGCCACACTTTATGTGGTAAAATTGCTTGCTGTGTATTAGCTGGTTTTACACCAGAGCTTTCTGCAAGTAGCTTATGCGTCCAGATGAATATCAAGGGACATCTGTGTACTGTCACATGATTAACAAGACTCACAAAGCCCTATAGACAACCTACTTTGTTGTGGATGCTGACAGGGCTCCTCTTTACAGCACAAGTGCTGACTGGATAGTGAGTCAGTTTAGATACCTAAAGCGTACACCACATATATTGATTCTGGCCCAAGCAGAATTCTCTCATGCTTATATATTAATGTTTAAAGATGTGCATGCATGCCATCCACACTTTACATGCTTGCTGTGTGAAGCAAGTATGTGCCCTGTATCCTACTAAGTGTCACACGTGTGACATTGAGTTGTGGGTACTGCAGCCTTGCTAATAAAAAGGTAGCTTAAAACACACACACACACAAGGACCTTCACTTTTAATGCCATAAAATATGTGCAATTCCCTCTGAACCCATCTGCACCTAGTTTTAGTATCCTCCTGATGCTCTCTGTTCCTTCTCGCTTCAGAATTCTGGAAATTCTTCTTGTTATCTAACATTTCTACCCTTCAAGGGATCATGAAATCTGTAGCTTTCTGTAGCTTGTGGATTAGATTGAAAAATTATGGCTGGGGAGGATGGGATTGTACTGTTCAGCAGAGGAAGATGAGATGGTAGCTTTCTCTATATCCCAACTCAGTGCTGCTGCTGGAGAAAAACTACAAATCCCACAATACCTGTGAAGGTTATCTCCAGAGTCCTTGCAGCTTGAGATTTAATGAGCCCTCTACACCACCTGTTACCCCATCCCCCTTCTGAAAGGTAAAGAGGGGTAGCTCAGAAAGGGGTAGCAGGCAGGGAGGTCAGGCTGTTGATGGGGGAAACTCCATTCTGGGCCAAACCCAGGATTCATAGACCTCTAGCTGGGTCTCCCTTGAACTGAGATGAGGCTTTTCAGATTGGGGAAGTTTGTACTGCAGGCTTCACTGCTTGAATTTTATCACCCTCACTTCCTCCTACTTAGCCTTTCCTTTTTTTTAAATAGTGTGGTTGTTTCCAGACTCTGGCCACTATTAATACTACTACTCAACTTTGTATATAGTTCCAACTGATTGATTAATTACCCTATGCACACAGCTAAAAAGTCAAGTGTAAGATCCTTGCATTTGTGATATGTTTCTCTTACACTGACGTTTCTGCTGTTGTGACCAGTGAAATTAAACTCGACTATTATAAATAGTTATTTATAAATAACAGTATCTTGCAACCATAAAACATATTGCAAGAATATTCAAGAGATAAAACCGTTCTTCCTGGTTTTTATTTGAACTTTGGTTGCCCACTTTAAAATGCTATTAAGAGTAGTCTGTACAAAGTTCACAGGACTGAGTGACTCACACCCTGCATTTTTAAATGACGTCTTCACAAGGGCATTCTTGGCTGCCTGGACTATTGAACCACAGTCACTTTTTGTCATAGGTTGCCTGCCATCCCTATCCTGTAAACATCCCATAAATCTCTTTTGTCCCAGTTCATGCAAGGGAACAAGCTGACACTTGGGTGTTTGTCCCTCTTCGTTACAATTCACAATCCTTTCCTGTTTGACCACTTTTGTCTCTTGGGCACGGCAGTCAATCCAGAGGCGGCTAGAAGAGATTGAGGTGACTTTCCGAGAGCTGGAAAAACAGGGAATAAAACTGGAGCAATCCCTCCGGGAAGAAGGCGGTAAGTACCTCAGGCTCTTCCAACAGGGATGGAATAAACACTGCAGCGTATGGAAAGTCTGTACCGCCACTAGTACTTGGATCTTAGCCTGTGAGCCCAGATGACACATCTTCTTGCCCTCTTTATCCTCCAGGAACAGAATCTGAACTGAAGAAGCTATGGATGAACCAGTTGCTTTTCCTTGTCCAAAAGAAGAACAGCTTGATGTCCGAGGAATCCGACCTCATGATTGAGTAAGATGCTCTGCTGTTGGCACATGCCCTGGCAGTTTCTGCCTGTTGGTCCAGAGCCACTGGAATTGTTGTGGAGCATTGTCATGTACCCCACATCACAGGGGTAACCTGAAAAAGCTGTAGACTACAATGGAAGAGGCCATACTGTGGCTCCTCTCCACACCAGTATCAGCCCTCATGAAAAATTGGTCTTTGCTATCCACGGTAGGAGTTGCAGCATGACCTCCTCTGTTACCCTAGTGGTGTTAGAAGTAGCAGCACTGCTGGAGCTCCTGCACCATCAGTGTAACATGAGAAAGCCTAGGTACTGTCCAGGCCATAGATCCATAGTGATGACAGTTTTCTTCCCAGTCCCAGACAGGGTGACCTGTCAGACTCTGAGCATGAACAACGGCAGTCTATTAATCAAAGGGGGGGGGGGGGAACCCTAAGGATCACAGCAGTTCATATTTCTGTGACTTTCTTAGCTCCTTACCCATTTTTAACAAGTTATTTTCATCCCCATCCTTTTTTTAGCATGGCTTTTTTAAAAAACCACTTTCTATTGGTCTAGGTCTTTGTCTCCCAGTTCATGCCTTAGAATATTGGTAGTAAAAATGGAGAGTCCAAGACAGTCAATGCATACATCATTCACAGTGGATACGCCATACAGTCAAGATCTAAAACATAGCTAGAGATATTCCACAGGTCATGTTGTGCAAATTAGATAGCAAAGCTTCAGTTAATTGCACAACAGTATGCGTCACACTATGCACAGGCAGTCTCCCTGGGGAGCCACAGAGGGACACATCTGATTCATTACTATGTCATTCATCTCTCTCACCCCCATCTCATGTAGCCCTAACTTTTATGGGTTTGGGTGCAGATTAAGTACAGAGACGAAGGCGGCACTACAAGGAAACTGTATATCGCACGTGCACACACTGAACAGATCATCACTACCCTGAGCTTTTCAGTTCTGGACGACAAACCGTCTTTCTTCTTCTTTAACCCATAGGGTAAAAGAACTGAAGCTAGAGGAAGAGCAGAGTCAGCTGGATCAAAAACTGCGGCAGTATTACAACATGGAAGGTAGGAGGGAGCCTGGTGGGTCCCAAGATTCATAGTCCTGCAGCTATATAAAAACTCGCACATGTAAAGATGATCAGGAGACACGAAGATTCTCTTGAAGTTGGATCCTATATATTGACAGGGAGAGGAAGGCACATCGTTGCAGTGTTTCTGTCAGCCCAGTAGTCCTTTCTGACCTGTGTAGATTAATAGTCACGTAGGTCAGAGGGCTGCAGTGGGAAGGGGGCAAAATCATCTTTCTTGCCTCTTCCTGTGAGCGCAGCACCAATGCCAGAATGGGGAGGGGAGAACAATTGTTTGACCTCTGCCCTGAGGGGAGAGAAAGACAACAGAGAATTGTGTATCCTACTCCTGGCTGTAATTAGGATCCAACCTTTGCTATGTCTACTTGTACATTTGAGGAAGGAAAACAGGAGTACAAAAAATTAAAAGTGGCTGGAGGTCAATGATATTAGGGGCAGGAGAACCTAAAGGAAACCTGCTTAACTCGTTGCCCACCAGTTGTGCTCAGCAGCCTACTGTGGGCTCCGAACTCCTTCCTGGCTAGATCTGCCAAAGTGGGGGATGGGGTATCTATTAATGTTTCTGTGCATAAATATGAACAATACTTCCATCCACTGTCTTCCTAAGGGTTTGTATTAAAAATGCTGTACATTTTTAAAAATATGCTGCTCAGTTAATCTGAGGCATCTTTTTAGTCAGTGAAGAAGATCTCAATCAGTTTATCAAACCAGCTAATTAACCATTGCAACACTAGCTGTCATACACCTAAAAGGCCCTGGAAAGTCTGTGAAAGACAAGCAGCTCATTCCTGAGCCCTGCAGCGGCCAGGGACGGTGTGGCCACAGCACAGCCGCCACACCTCCAAGGTGGTTTCACGGCTGCTGCAGGGGGAAAAGGGGGCATTTTTAAAATAAAAAATAAAAAGGACGTTCTAAATATCAGTCACCGGCATTCAAAAATTAGAAAGAACAACTGCAAATAGGCCATATAAAGATAGGCTCAGGTAGGCAAAACATTAGCCTATCTTTCATTTCTCTTGTCACTTTAGCATTTGCATTGTATTTTCAGTATACTAAGTTCTTCTCAAATGTCATAGGGGAAAATGGCTTACCAATGGCTGTCTAGTGATTTGTGCCTGAGATTTGAACCCACAGCTTCTAAAAGCAGAGCTCATTGTCTGACCCCATGCTACACCAGCGTGGTGTAGTGGTTAAGAGCGGTGGTTTGGAGCAGTGGACTCTAATCTGGAGAACCGGGTTTGATTCCCTACTCCTCCACATGAGTGGCGTACACTAATCTGGTGAACTGGGTTGGTTTCCCCACTCCTCCACATGAAGCCAACTGGGTGACCTTGAGCTAGTCACAGCTCTCTTAGAGCTCTCTCAGCCCCACCTACCTCACAGGGTATCTGTTGTGGGGAGGGGAAGGGAAGGTGATTGTAAGGCGGTTTGATTCTTCCTTAAATAGTAGAGAAAGTCAGCATATAAAAACCAACTCTTCTTCTTCTTCACCAGCTTCTGGGGCAGTTGTGGCAAACTGGCTATGAGGGTCATTTGCAATCTGGTGTCCTCTGCATGGGCAAATGTACAAGGAGGAGAAGCAACGTTACCTATTTTAGGAATGCAACCTCATTAATTTGGCGTCAGTCTTAAATTGTGGTTTTAAATTCTGGTTTTTATTATTGTTATTTTATTCATATTATAAGCTGCCTTGATTTCCATAAGGTGGAAAGGCAGCTAATAAATGTTTTAAATAAATAACTACCTAGTGGATAATAAAAGGTTGTTTCAGTGTGATGCTGCTTGTGGCTAGTTGGCCATTAAAGCAATATCATTTAAGTAAATAAGTAATGAATAGCTGCCTACTATTTCAATTCCTAACCCTGATTTCTCCTTTAGTAATAAGGAAGGGCCCCAGACTATGAAAACCAAAGTCACTGCCATATGCCAGAGCGTAGGTACAGTAAAAATCAGAATTTGCAAGTGCCCAGTTACATTCAGTTGGAGGATATGGTTCCTAAGTTGATGAACAAACACAAACAAGCATTGGTATATCACATTTATTTATTTTAAAAAATTATATCCCTCTGCCCAGTCAGGGCCCCCAAGGACCTGCACATACATATACATACCTGTTTCAAATAGAAAACCTGTAAAGTTCTATTGCAGGTAATTAGTGAAGAAGGTAGTATCAGGGATGGCCAGCCCCAATCACTTAGGGTGCCAGTCTGTGCCTGGTGTGGAGAGATGCCAAGCCAGCTCTCCCATGGTATTGCAGGATCACTTCTGGCCTGTGGCAGCCCCGAGCGCTTCTGCGTGTGCACTGATGCACCTGGGTGACAGGCATCTGGAGCCTTCCCTCATCTCTCGGTGTGGGAGTGGAGGTGGCTTGGCACATGGCTAGTGGCAGCCCAAGGTGCCATTTCACCACACCCAGGTGGCTGGGGCCTTCCCCCGTTGTGGGTCTAGGAGTGGTAGCAACATGGTCGCAGCGGCCTCTGGAACAGCTGCACCACACAATGCCTGGGCAGCAGCAGGTGGGACTTTCCTATTGCCAGGCCTGCTGGTGGGGGACCCAGCAGCAAGCTGCAGCCCACCCCAGTGAGGGCAGCTTTCCTGCAGTGTAGGGGGTAAACAAGAGATGGATTGACTCAATAAAGGAAGCCACAGCCTTCAGTTTGCAAGATCTGAGCAAGGCTGTTAAAGATAGGACATTTTGGAGGACTTTCATTCATAGGGTCGCCATGAGTCGGAAGCGACTTGACAGCACTTAACACACACACACGGGGTAAATTCATTCATCTAGGGCATCAAAAATCCTTGGGTCAGCCCTGAGCAGCACATCCTACATCCCCCAAGATAATACAGATGAATAACCCTAGCTTTCTGTTCTCATGATCAGTACAGATGAATTACCCTAGCTATCTGTTCTCATGATCAGTATTTTTGACACATTAGAACATCAAATCCAAGTGGGTGAATGAGAAAGTCTATCTCTAAATGCATACTGATTAAGAAGGTGATGGGAACTACACTTATTTATTTGAAACATTTCTACCCTGCCCTGCTGAAGGCAGCTTACACATAAACAAGAACACTTGCTGTGATCCGTAGTTGAGATGAACTGTGTGGATGTCGCCGAAGGAGACAAGCGATCCATCTTTCCCTCACTTGGCCCCTACTGTAGAAGTTATTCAGACACTAACTTTAGACAGCCTGTCTTCCTGTACTTCATGATGGTAATTCAACTCAGAGCTGCCTGGTTTAATTTCTCATCCAGAGCCACTGAAAACCGCAGAGGACCAGCTGGCAGAAAAAGAGATCCTGTCCCAGTTGCTGAAGGTTGTGGATCAGCGGAGTGCTCTGATCGAGATGCAGGAGAATAAACGCCTCAGCGAGCTCTGTGAGGGAACTCCAAAGTTGTAGCACGTTGGGAAGGTTTGAGGGCTACTGAGACCGAAGCCTGCCGACCCTGCGGGCCTTCGTCCACGTTAGCATGGTGAAGTGAGCTGCGCTTGGGCAAGGTCACCCGAGGATAGCCAGCAACATCTTCCCCAGGGGTATGCTACTCAAAGTGGAGGTGACAACCATGTGCTGTGTATAGAACAGCAGCACTTTCTGCCAGTGCAGCCATTACATTCAATAACCACAGCCCAGATCACCTCAGGAGGGTCCTGTCTGGAGGAGGACCTGCGTGCCAGAGTTGGAGATTTGGCAGGTAATTCTTCTCACCTGCTGCCGCCAAGGCTGAGTGCTTGGTAACTCCTCCAAGAAAGGAACAAGCCTAACCTTTACCCTCCTCCAGATGCCCGTGATGGTTTCTGCTGTAGTATGTTTCAGGTGTTGTTGTTTTTTTGCCAACAAGGAGTATTTAATATAGTTTATTGTTAAGACTGTGTAATGAAGCATTGGAGGATGCAACATATCCAGTAATAGAAAAGGTAGTGAGGATCTTTATGTGCAAGAGCACAGTACATCTCCCAACTGCACCTTCTTGTCTTTTGTTCAAGCCTCTGCCAAATGAGACAAGGGGTGATATTCCTTCTGCCCCTGTTTAGAAAGGAGTCTTGCTGTGTGTGAGGACTGCTGCTTGCTCCTCTGTATTCCAGCAGAGTGGGGGATGGAGTTTACAGTTTATACCTTGAAATTTTTCAACTTAATTTTTAAGTTGCAGCTTAACAAATTAAAGAAAACAAAATAGCAAGCGCCTTACAAAATAGAAAGAGAGGGGTTAGCTAGGGCAGCATTAGATTATGTAGTTAAAACAGGCCCCTGGCCTATGTGGCTTTCCAGGGGTCAGTAGGAAAATGGAGAAATGATCCATGTTCACATTCCTCACCTAAAATTTTAAAAACCAAACCAAACTAAAAACCACATACACAGGAGAAGCATGGGGTTAAGAATGCCCACAGCCACTACTTTGGAGCCAGTGGTCTATCAAGGGAAGGTGCTGACCATCCGGGATCGTTCCCACATTCCAGTAAGTTGATTTCCAGAGCTGTGGGACTTACGCGGATCAGGAGGCTGTATTGAGGAGGAGGAGGAGGGGGAAACCACCACCCTGCCTCTCACATTGAGGGAGGAATGGAAAATTAACTCCCTTCCCCTCCCCTCTTCAGTGTACCCCCCATAACTGTTAGTCTCCATAGATCTTACAACCTTAGGGATCAACTGTGGAGAGAAACACAGGAAAGACCCAAGATCCTTGCACCCATGGATAGCCAGCTCGAATCAAGTACCAGGTTTGAGCCTCTGCCTTCTAAAAAATATAATTGCAATGGATGCAGTAATTCTGCAGTACAGCATGGAACAGTTCATGATGGGTAGCCATGTTAGTCTGTCTGTAGCGTTAGAAAACAGCAAGTGTCCAGTAGCACCTTAAAGACTAACAACATTTCTGGCAAGATGTGAGCTTGCATGAGTCACAGCTCACTTCTTCAGGTATCTGAAGAAGTGAGCTGTTACTCATGAAAGCTCACACCTTGCCAGAAATTTTGTTGGTCTTTAAGGTGCTACTGGACTCTTGCTCTTTTCTACAGCATGGAACAGTGTAAGTGCTCTGAAATATTCCTGCAACAGAAGGGTAGCCTCAAGAGAAGATATGTGGACTGTACACAACAAATGTATGTTTGCTACCCACTGACAAATCCTGCAGAAAGGCCTTAAGAAAACTATTGTGACTGTGTTACATGATGAGAATTAGGCTTTTCTATGTTTTTTTTTTAACTGCTTTCTGTTATAATCAGAGAACTGCAGTGCGTGGGTTTAGTGTAAACCACTCTTCTTTTACAATAAAAATGCATGGAGTGAACAGTAAGGGAGATTCTGTTTTCTTACCTATGGTCATTTAACAGCAAAGGAAAAATCATGTCTCCCCTTAAATGAGAATGGCCTAAAGGCAGTTCTGTAGCGAAATATGACCCTGTTTGGTCTGGAAACCACCTGTAAGGTGCTCTGAGCTCTTCTGACCAAGTGTGGGAAATAAGCACAGAAATGAAATACATGACTACATGCATCAAACGTGTGGCTCCAAGGAAACACAATTAACTAAATGCTTTCAAAGATCTGCATCTGGACAATAGAACAATATTTTTGTACTGCTGCTTGCTCCAGAGCAAGGGTTGCAAGCTATTTCTCAGCTATCACAACTTTCTAAGCTTCAAAATAGTGGACCTACAATTGGCAAGGACTTTTGGCTATTACGCAATTAAGAAAATGGGCGGGG
Organism: Euleptes europaea; assembly: GCF_029931775.1. NCBI lineage: Eukaryota > Metazoa > Chordata > Lepidosauria > Squamata > Sphaerodactylidae > Euleptes > Euleptes europaea. The sequence goes on from NC_079313.1 coordinate 82,675,597, forward strand.
GAGAGAGGAAAGACCTCTCCTTTTCTCATGTTGTTGTGGTCTGCCCCTGCCTCCCACCCCATCAGAGAAAACAAGTGGAGGAAAAAACAGAATGTGAAATTCCTCTCACTTGCACATCCAGGTTTCCACCTCTTTCCCCCCGCTCCAAGGTATTTTTCGGAACTAGGAAAGCCAAACACACCTCTTAGGCTGCTAACTCCTACTCCAGAAGCGGCCACTGGAATGCATAGTAGGGCTTTCTTCCAAGGGTATCCACCATATCAGATTAACAAGATTCACAACTACCGATAACCACTGGAAATTAGTGCTGCAGCATACATACAACAGTGAGAGGTAGTCATGCCTGGACTTGGAAATGGGTTTATATGTTGCTACAGCCATACAATCGCAACCTGGTTTTGATAAGCTGGTCATCTCTTGGCCTCAAGCCCACCCCTCTACAGAAAGGGAACCATACTGACCTGCGTCATAAAAGTGCTGCAAGGGTAAGACTAATGCTGATGATACAGTACTTTTTACATTAAAGTGCTACATAAATGATGATTTATGTCAAGGACAGGACTTGATTGACAAAAGCTACCTCCTTTGTTCAACTTGGGGTGCCAGAGCGGAATTCCAAAAACAAGGGCCCGCAATTGGTGATTCCTGAAATGACGTCTCCATTATATTTTAAAGCACTGCAATATTCTACATTCCTGTTAAAAGAAGGCACCTCTCGCAGGGAACCCCCTAGCTATGTCAACAGCAACATGACTATTGCCAGGAGGACACCCAGAACTGGAAACAAGATCGGATTTGTTAAAAAATAATTGCAGATCAGAGGCCGGCTTTGAAGCCTTGCTAGTTGCTCAAGCCCTTCCATTCCTGGCAGCAACACAGCACATGACGGCTAAACTCAGAAAGTAGTGTGTGTGTGTGTGTGTGGGGGGAAATCACTACAAACATTGTACATTCTAGCAGGTCTCTTTTGTGCCACCTTCTGCACTGCTGATGCAGTTGTATTAATCAGTCTTATGCTTCACATCGCATAGCTGGATTATGAGAAAACACTGGTTTCTTAAACTGCTACAACTGAGTCAGGTCTAGACATGCTTGCCTTTCAGAATTCCCTGCTGGAGAGTGTAATAGGTACGGTTGCCAACCTCCAGGTATTAGCTGGCGCTCTCCTGCTATTACAACTGATCTCCAGCCAATAGAGATCAGTTCACCTGGAGAAAATGGCCACTTTGGCAACTTTGGCAATTGGACTCTATGGCATTGAAGTCCCTCCCAGACCCCCTGCCCTCCTCAGGCTCTGCCCCCAAATCCTCCTGCCGGTGGTGAAGAGGGTCCTGGCAACCCTAGTAATAGCCAATGGCACAACAGTCCCCGTCCCACAGTTTCTCCAGCAGATGGATAGAACCAACCATTCATACAAAGTTTATTTATCTAAAATGCAGCTATAAAACCTGTACAGCATCAAATGCTAAATTATTGCCACACACACACACATCTCTAGGCATGAGAACCTAGGCAGCAGAGAGGGGCTGACTGGCGTTCACCTTCAGCAAGGGTCTCTTGGTCCCTATGGAGGCTCCAGCAAGAAGAGCATCAACCAGAGCTTAACTTATCCTGAAGAGACTGCAGCCCCACCCGCATTTGCTCCTCTGTCCCTTGGAGGATCTTCACCTCAATGGTGTGGAAGAGGTAGAGCACGCCCGAGACCAGCAACACGACCACTGCCAGAAGGCCAAGCAGAGAGAAGGAGAGTTTGGGGAAGGGCTGGATGGTTCCACCAAACATGGAACTCAGGCCCATAGCGCCCTGCATGAGCAGCAGAAGCAGGGCCAGGACAGCCATGCGCCCACAGGAGTACCGCTGACGCTCTGCTGAAAGCAGTCCTACCCTCACCTCCAAACGGGCTTCATTCAAGTTGTCTACCAGCACAGGTTCTAGAAAAAGAAGAAGGAGCTCAATCACAATGGGCACTAGTGTTAGTCAAACGACACTGATAACACATGTCCAGTTCCACCCATGTTCTCAGGGGCTAGGGAGGCAGGCCGTAGCTTCTGTCAGACCCAGGGCAATCTAGGCTTCCTTGGACTATGACAGGAAGGAGCCATGTATCTGGCCTCCTCTCTGAGGAGGCTAACAGAGTGAAGAATAAGTCTTGAAGGAGGTATTTGGTCAAAGACACGACCAAGAAACAGCCTCCCAAAGGCATGCAAGCAAGCACAGAGTCCAGGTTCCTCCACTTGGACCCTTACCAACTGTGGGATGATTGTGGACTTTGTCTGATCCTATTTTCTGCACGGTCAGTGTGGCGAGGACAGCTTCATGGTCGGAGTAAGGGATGCCCTTGCCAGGAACTGTTCCAGTGGTAGTTGCATGACTGTCACATCTTATTTCATACTGAGATGTACCCTACAGGAAGGGAAGTCCAGCAGATTGGAGAGTTTATTTATTTATTATTGGTCTTATATCCCCTCTACATCCCAGCCAATCATAAAAAATAACTCACACATTTAAAACATAATACATATAAATTAAAATGCTAGGTTAGATAACAATACATGATTAAATCCGATAGCACTATCATTCATCACAGGAGTCGATGGCAAGCCCGGGAAATCTGGATCCCTAACTGTAACATATAGATTGAACTTATAGAGGGGGAGGGGGAAGGGAAGCCAGCTAAGATGGATACTGTACCTGTCAACCGTAGGCCTGGTGGAACATCTCAGGGCCCTGGTCGAGAACAGCCGGGCGTTGCATGTTATCTCTTGTCTGTAAAATTCTATAGCTAGATTGTGATCTACAGGTGAAGGGAAGAAGGGAGGGAGGAGCAGGGCTGCCTTCCACAAAGGGCCCCTCTGAAGAATAGCAGCAGTTGGAAGGGTCTTCAAGGACTAGCTGCCCTGTACTAAGGATGACTTTGTTTTTTGTTTGTTTTTTGCTTATCCGGCCACCTATTTTCTTACCACCTCCTTCAACACCTACCAAGTTATTTTATCAAATAGACATTTCTCCAATATTATTCCCTGTAACAAAAACTAGATAGTCCTACGCTTCCGGCAATGTAGTGAAACAGGCAAGACAGGACTTCCCTTTATATTTGGAGGAAACCAACCAAATAGGCCGAAAAAACAGATTATACATTTTTTAAAAAGAACGTACCCCCCCCCCACTCAACACACACAAATGGCCTGCATGCCCATTGCTTCTAGGTGGCATGGAATACAGAACATTGTTGAGAATCAATTAAAGGAGAGGGCAGGGTGGGAGAGGAAGAAAGAAATGGACCTTAACCAGCCTTTAATTGTTTACTGAAGAGGGAGATCTGACTAGAAGGGTCGTTTCCCATTTTTCCCTCTGTGATTCTTTGCAGCCTTTTTCACCAGGTTTCATAGAAATCTAAACTGTAAAACCCACTGCTCTTGGCCTGCATCATCTTTGCAGCATGGTATTATACATTTAAAGGTTATTGCCATGCTCCCCATTAACCTTATTTTCTCAAGGCTGAGGAAAAAAGCCCCCTTCATCCCCATTTTCTTCCAGGACATGACCTTTGGCCACTTTGTTGCCCGCTTCTGAATTCCACCCCATTTTGAACATGTTCAAAGGAATGGACTGTGCAATGGCCCAAGACTTCCTCGGGGGCAAGAGAGCTAGAAAGACAGACAAGTCAGCACTCTCTGTATCCTTCCTTTTCTCTGCTGCTGTCCCTTTGACACCCAGAATGCTGTTCTCTTCCTTCTGACCTGCTCTTTCCCCTTTCTTTGTCTAGCCTCTGTGAAGGCATGATATGATCTCTCTTCAACCGAGCACAGACAGGTAGTTTGGATGCTGCCTCTATCCTTCCCTGTTTAATATGGAGTTCTGCTATAGTAAAGTGTTTCTGTTCTAAAACAGAAACTCTTGTGCGAACTTAATTCTCAAATCACAATCCTGGTGTGCAAAGCAAGCTCTTAAGCTACTAGAACACACAAAGCCACAAACGTCCACATTCAAATTAAGGAACTCACACACCTTCTCCAAGAAGGACTGGATTAGTCAGGCAGTCCGTCCCCCCCTCCCCATTTTACAAGCCATTTTGTCTGACCTCAGTTCTTGCTGAAAGAACTGTCCATGTTCTCAGAAATTCAAAATACAGGAAGCATCTCAGTGTCCAGAGCTGATCTAACTCAAAATGCAACGCAGCAAGTTCTTTTCCAGGAATTGCTTACTGCTTCGTACATTTCAGCTCTAAAGCCACAAACCCCATCCAGCTTGAAAAGCTGTTCACCTGAAAGCAAGCTGTCAGAGAAAACATGTCCGAATCAAGCAACTGAGTTCAACCTCTTGCCAAAGAATGGGTTGCTTGCTTAAGTTATGCTCAACCAGATAAGACATCGTTTTGGATACTCATGTACAAAAAGCAGCCAAAAGCAATGCAAGCCGTTCTGTCTCAGTATCCTAGTGGATACAGACTTGGATAGCAAAGACGGCTGCCCAGGCCACGTCCTCAGCTCTGTGTGCTGCCTTGGCCAAGTCTCCCCTTTCTGTGCCTCCAAATCTTGCACGTACCTTATAAAGAACGTAGTCGATTCGAATCCCCTGAGGATAAAACCGCAATTCCTTCTGGTTTGTGAAACAGTTGGCTGGAACCAGAGTAGAGCCATCCTCACAGCCCTGCGAGGAAGACCAGAGTCTGAAGTCTCTTCTGTTTTAATCGGGGCACCTGTGGCAGCCTGGCTTGCAGCAGAAGTAAGCAAGGAGGGACAGATGGACGCTGCAGGGCTTGGAAGTTTTAGGAAGGAAAAGGGATTCCACAGTGTGGATGAAGCAGGGCATGCTAACCAAGGCAAGGATGCCTACATGGGATTTCTTACCTAAATAAAGGGCTGTGCTGTTGTTTCTAGGCCCCAAGCACTACCTTCTCTACAATGAAGAAGCTGTGAAATTTCTTATGATGAGTCAAGAGGAATAAAAACCACCCTTCCTTCCTGAAGGAGCCCCGTGGTGCAGAGTGGTAAGCTGCAGTACTGCAGTCCAAGCTCTGCTCACGACCTGAGTTCAATCCTGACGGAAGTTGGTTTCAGGCAGCCGGCTCAAGGTTGACTCAGCCTTCCATCCTTCCGAGGTCGGTCAAATGAGTACCCAGCTTGCTGGGGGTAAAGGGAAGATGACTGGGGAAGACACTGGCAAACCACCCCATAAACAAAGTCTGCCTAGTAAACCTCCGGATGTGATGTCACCCCATGGGTCAGGAATGACCTGGTGCTTGCACAGGGGACCTTTACTTTACTTCCTTCCTTCCTGAATATTTCATGGCCCATACACAAACACTCACCTCAAACTTCTCTGCAGCAGTGAAGGAGTCCTGCAGGCCTGCCCAGCCTCGCAACAGCCTAATGCCAACATCCTCTGGATGCATATTCAGGTCTCCACCAAGCAGCACAATGTCAGCCCCTTTGGAAGTATGCCTGGGAAGAGGGAGCAGTCTCAGGATGGGAGGAAAGGAAGCCCCCAGCCCTTCCAAGCACGCTTTCCATTGGCCGGGATGCAGACTGCATTAGACGCAAATTCCTCTACCCATCCCTCCCTCACTGGAAAGGGCTGCCATTAGATAAGCTGAGCCTCTTACAAGCTAGAACTGGAGAGTCAGCATGGCATAGTGGTTAGAGTGTTAGACTAGGATCTAGGAAACCCAGGTTCGAATCCCCACTCGGCCCTGGGCGCTTGCAGGGTAAGCTTGGGCCACTCATACACTCTCGGCCTAACCTACCTCACAGGGTTGTTGTGAAGATACAATGGAGGGGAAGAGAATTATGTAAGCTGCTTTGGGTCCCCGGGGGTGGGGGGAAGACAGGGTATAAATGGAGTAAAGAAAAATTAAAAAAAAAAAAACTCTGAACCACGGCCAAGGAGGGATCTACCCAAGGAAAAGACCAAGATTGGACATGGTCCACAAGGATAACTGCATTCCACAGAGTACAGATCCCATAACAATATTTTGAGGGGGGTGGGAGACCCCCAATTCTTCCTCTTTATACACTCACTGTATAAACTGGCCAAGTTCCCAGGCCTGGACTACTCGATGAGGCAGGTAAGCATCTTTCTCCCGACAATACTCAGCATGAAGCTTAGGAAGAAAAAGTGAATGTTACAATGGCACAACACATTAGGTACTCTCCGAGAACAAAGCTAGGAGATCATAAGAACATAAGAAAGGCTGTGCTGGATCAGACCAAGGCCCATCAAGTCCAGCAGTCTGTTCACACAGTGGCCAACCTGTTGCCTCTAGGAAGCCCACAAACAAGATGATTGCAGCAGCATTGTCCTGCCTGTGTTCCACAGCACCTAATATATTTGGCATGCTCCTCTGATCCTGGAAGGAACAGGTATGTATCATGACTAATATCCATTTTTACTAGTAGCCATGGATACCCCTCTCCTCCATGAACATGTCCACTCCCCTCTTAAAGCCTTCCAAGCTGGCAGCCAACACCACATCCTGGGGCAGGAAGTTCCACAATTTAACTAGATCAAGCTAGAATTGTTTTTTTCCCTCTTGAAAAGACATCCTTAAGGAAGTTGCAAGAGTCTAGGATTATTCATGCATACCCCCTGTTGGCAAGTTTGTTGTAAAACAGATTGCCAATTTTGAACCAAGATGGCACAACTTGTAAGGGGTTCTGTGCAGTCTACTAGGAAAATGCCAACATTTGGTAATACAGCAGTCTAAGATGATGGAAAGCGTTTTCACACCTCCTCAAATGAAGCCTTCTCCCCTCCCTCCAATCTTTGTACCTCATGTTGCGCACCCAATTCTGGGGCTGGAAAGGTCAGTTACACTTAACAAATTAAAATAAAATTACTCACATGTGTCACATAGATGTTGAAGACTATACCCTGGATCTTTAGCTCCACAAGCCCCACAGACTTCCCACAAAACCAGTCCCCATGCTGAAGCTGCAGAGGGGTGAAGCAGGAGACAGAATGAGACACACACACCAGACAGACTGGTCCCCAAGAGCACGTCACTGCAAAGAATGCTCCTTGCTCCCTCCCCGAACCAAAGAATGATCCACTCACCATGTACGGGTAGCCATTCACGGAGTACTGGTACAGGAAGGTGTCCAAGATCTGGTGTTTGGAGAAGATGCAGAGCCCACTGCCAATCACCCCGCTAAGACAGACAGACCCCACAGTCAGCACCATGAGCTCTTGCTATGCCACCAGCCAATGCATACTGGCTACTTCAAGTGATCACCTGGGCCTTCCAAGGCTACAACCACACATTGCACTACTGCTGTGCTATAGCAATTATCTCAGGGGGTGTCCAACATAAGGCCTGCCGGCTGGATCCAGCCCCTTGAGAGCTCTTATCCGGCCCGCGAGCCAGCAGAGGTCGCCCCTCCCCCACCACCGATCTGGGCTGGCGAGGCATGGCCTGGCCCGACCAAGTGACATCTATGTCATATACAGCCCTCGTAACAATTGAGTTCGACACCCCTGAATTATCTGCAATTATACCATCATTCATGTAGTGAATTATTACCATAGCACAATGATAGCACAATATCCAACCATGTGAAGGATGGTGCCACCCAGGTATATCCCAGCAAGGAAGTGTTGTGGGCAAGAGCTTATGGACCACAACTGGCATTCTGGGCCCTTTGGAATTTATTTCTTATTCTAAGGAGGCATTGAGATCTAATGATACCACCCAACATTATAATGACCTGCTGCATTGGGGAAACAGCCAATGACTTGACATCCACCAAAAGGCATGGGCAGGAATAATTTATAAAGAGATGCTGTGAGTGCGTCAAAGATGTGGGCAGTGATGCTTGGTAACCTGCATTCTGTTTGACAGTGGCCTGCATATGGAATTTCAAATTAATGTGCAGAATGAAATTGGGTTTAATTGGACAAGTCCAAAAACATTGGGTTAACACCAAATAGTCAAATATTGGTCAGGTACTTTGGAAGTACTTACATTATTAAAACGAAAACAACAGTGTTGATCATCAATGGCTTTAATTCTTAATGCCAGTTACAAAAACAATTCATCGTGGAACAATTGGAATGAATATTGTCGAAGGCTTTCACGGTCAGAGTTCATTAATTGGAATGAACTTTTACAATGTCAACAAGAAGTGTGTTAGGCAACATGTCTATAAATGTGAACAATTGACTGAATACTGTAGCTTTTGACCTGGAACACCAGGATCAAGGGGTGGCTACAATTTTTTTTAAATTAACATGTTTGGAGTTGCCTACAGACCCAGCAGGTAGCCAGCAGGAGAAGCTTTACCATACGGTTAAGCCTTCGCTTGCCTGCTGCAGGGCTAGAGGTAAGCAGCCCTCAGCCCTGACTTTGCTAACAAAGGATGCTGTTGTGAAATAAAAACCAGCTATAGAAGTAGCTTTATAAGTAGCCCTGACTTGGATGGCCCAGGTTAGCCCAATCTTATCAGATCTCAGAAACTAAGCAGGGTTGGCCCTGGTTAATAATCAGATGGGAGACCACCAAGGAAGTCCAGGGTTGCTATGCAGAAAAAGGCAATGGCAAACCACCTCTGAACATCTCTTGTCTTGAAAAGCTTACAGGGTCAACATAGGTTGACTAGGACTTGAAGGACAAGTAAATAAATAAATGGCATTCTCGGCTTCGTAGAAAATTTGACAATACTTGTCAGTGATCATAAAATTGGTGGTCAGCTGATGTTGTTATGGAACCAGAAGGCTCAATCAGTTACTAGCCACTCAAGAAATGTTCTTGCAAATGCATGTGCTGTAAGCTCTGCCTCACAGAAGTAGATCTGGAGTGTGCATATATGCGTCCAGCACCATGATGCAGGTCAGTTGTACATGTTGTGTCCCAACGTCCAACCAAAATGTGAGCTCTGTTTCATCAACCAGAAGGCTCACTTCTGTGCCCAATGTCCCCAAACATGCATGGTGTCAAGGGCAGAGCTGCCAGTGAGGTGTGGCATGCCTGACCCTTTCTTCTTTATGAGATACGAGGTATACCTTGACCATTGCCTGCTGGGTCAGAGCTGGGAGATCCAATTAGAGAGGGAAGAACAGGGTTAGAAGTGAAAGCAGCAACTGAGCTGTCCTTTCTTGGTCTGGTGTGAGCACGTCTTTACCTCGGCTTGTGAGGCACCTCAGCTCTCAGTAATTAGCACTGCAGTCCTAAACAGAGTTACACCCTTCGAAGTGCATCGAAGTCAATGGGTTCAGAAGGGCGTAACTCCAGCTGCACTGCAGTTGTACCAAAATTCACTCCCCCTCCATTCTCAGAGGCAGTGATCACAAAAAGTTCTGATCTATGCAGGGACAGTGACCCGCCCTTTGAAGCCATTCAAAACCACCCTGGGAAGCATGGCTTCATAAACGGCCAAAGACGAAGAGCAAAAAAACGGTCAGTCTGCCACGCAGGCAAGGCCTCTGCACAAGCACCATATGCAAGTTGTAAGCACAGTTGATAAAAGACGCTTTTAGGGAAACATCTCCTAATTAGGAAACACCTGAACATTTTCCAAAGCCAAGGTGCCCTTTAATGCAACTGTTAACAGGCTCTCAGAAAAAGAAAAACAGAAAAAGAAGGTGCATGAGGGGACACTCCAGGCCCCTGACTAGATGGCCATCTGACAGCAATGCTGATTCTGTGAACTTGGTGGGGCTGTGGCTCAGAGGTAGAGCATCTGCTTGGCATGCAGAAGGTCCCAGGTTCAATCCTCAGCAACTCCAGTTAAAGGGACAAGGCAAGTAGGTGATGTGAAAGACCTCTGCCAGAGACCCTGGAGAGCTGCTGCCAGTCTGAGTAGACAATACTGACTTCGATGGACCAAGGGTCTGATAAGGCAGCTTCATGTGTTCATGTGTTCAACTTAGGCAGATCATGAGAGGAAGGGCAGGAAGGGTTGTGTCAGTGCTTGGCTCTCATGGCCCCTTCTTACATGCCCAGGGTAATGCTGATTGCCACTTTGGGGTCAGGAAGCAATATTCCTCTAAGTCAGGGATCCTGGAGGGTTTTTTTTTTTTGCCATCTTCTGGGCATGGAGTAGGGGGCACTGGGGGTGAGGGAGGGGGAGGCAGTTGTGAATTTCCTGCATTGTGTAGGGGGTTTGACTAGATCACCCTGGTGGTCCCTTCCAGCTCTATGATTCTATGACCAATCATGTCTGTCTTGACAGACTATAAATGAAGTAAATAATTTTTTTTTATTAGAACTGTTCTCATCCACTGCTATGAGTGGTCAAATGACAGCCATTCAGCTAACTTGTAGTCAAGGGACTATCTTAGCTCATTTTACCTTTTGAAATAGTGGGAAGACGGGTAGCGGGCAGAAAGTTTTTTTTTCAGCTCCCAATAGTCTCTTTCACTCCACACCTGGAAAAGCAGAAAGGCTGAGATCTCAGTGATCTTGAATCAAGGAACAAAAGTGGTGAGTGAACCTGGAGACCAGGACTACTTTCAACTCCCCCCCCCGGTCCCCCCAGTAACTGTCCCTTGGAGTAGGGCTGTGGCTCAGTGGTAGAGCATCTGCTTTTCATGCACAGGGTCAAGCCCCAGCAAAGGATCAGGTAGGAATGCTGTAAAAGACCTGAGACCCTGGGGCGCTACTGCCAGTCGTAGTACACAATACTGGCCTTGATATGGCCTGATTCATGTGTTTATTAACTATATGCACACAGCACTGTAAACCATTCACTGTGCTTTAAAATGTTACAGTAGTTCTGAAACACAAGCGACTACCACTTTGCTTTACAACAGGTTGGCTGTCGCTTTGCCCCACAAGTTTCATGGCTGAGCTGAGATATGAACTCCCAGATCCAAGCCTAACAATATCCACCAGAGCAGATTTGTTGCTACTAAGTCCTCACCTCCTGCAAGAGTGCTAGGTCAAATCCCTCCTGGTTGAGGACATCTCCGATCAGTGCAATGCGCTCTTGCCGTAATTTGCTCAAGTACCGAAGTGCCCTAGAAGGGAAAGGAATGGAAATGCTGCTGGTTGGAAATAAAGCCTCTTCTGAATTGGGTTTACACTCCCCTTGAAGCACTAAGAGCACAGTCTAGGGGCAGCCTGGATGCTTCACTGTCTTTGGAGGGGCCAAAATGGCCAGGGATGCTCTTTTCCAGCTTAGGCTGGCTTCCTAGCTGCCAGACTAGCTGCAACTGGTACTATATAAAATTGTCCTGATCTTAGTCACACGTGCGTTGAGGATATCCAGAGCAAACTATTGCAATGTGTTCTACATGAGGCTCTGAATGAAGATGATTCAGAAGCATCAATCTAGGACAAAACACAGCACCTAGGACTCTTACTGGGACACAACACACAGAAGACAAACCTTTCCTGTTACAGCAGCACTGGCTTCCAGTTTGCTTCCAAGCTCAATGCAAGGGGACTGGTTTTGAGCCCTAAAGGGTTTGGGCCCACAGAATAAGAACTCCTTCCTCTCATATCAACCTGCCCAGGCCCCAAGGCCAATGAGTGAGGCCTTCCTCTAGGAATCAGCCTTATCTGAGGCAAGACTAGTCAAGGACTGATGAGAGGACTTTTTTAGCAGCAGCCTCCAAGTTATGGAGGAGCTGAGGCTGGCACTATTTCTACTGGCCCTCTGGAGAAAGCTGAAGCCATCTCTGTTTCAGAAACCCTGAGCCCGACATTGGTTGGGAAAGGGCAGGCTAAAAATCAAATAAATAAATAAATAAATAAATAAATAAAGCTAACTGATGACTGTCTGACAGCGCCATGACTTATTTTGTCACATCCTTTGAATGGTTTCATATTCCTTTTCACTGCTTATCTATACAGGTTGAGTATCCCTTAACCGGACATCCAAAAACCGGATTGACTCCCAAATCAGACATTTTGAGCCAACATGCAGGCAGATCTGTGCCTCCCACCCTCTCCTGACTTTGGCCATGGGAACCTACCTGCCTCCTGGAGATGCGAAGAGAGACGGCCAGCTGGAGGGAGAAAGTGCCCCCCCCTCCTGCCACGGAACTCTAGGAAAAGAGGAGACAGGAGGGAGGATGGGAAAGGGTGGGGCTATAAGGATGGGAGGGAGCCAGGGAAGATAAAAAAGGGAAGCCAGCGTTCCTTCCGGGGAGGAGTAAACTACCACTAGCATGCCTATTCCAAAATACAAAAGATCTGACATATGGAACACTTATGGTCCCAAGCAGTCTGGATACGGGATACTAAACCTGTATATGGAATTCTGAACATGTGTGGATCAAAAAGAGTCCACAAAGAAGGAGCCTACCAATAACTGGGGTGGGGGGATATTTTTGCAGGGAAATCAGAGGGGGGAAAGGTGAGGTGGATTTTAGCCCCCCCCACAGCTGAACAGACTTCACAACTTGTGTGTGTGGGTGTGGGTGTGTGGGGGGAGAATCATGATATCTTGATGCTATGCTGCCAGATCTTGGCTGCCGTGGTATGCGTGTGTCTAGCATTCCCAATAAACTTTGCAAAATGGTAGCAGAGACAAGGATTTCCCCTCCTTGTGAGCTCCTCACACTTCTCCCTCCTGTGTTGGGAGACATCTTGGGGGCTCTAAACAGGGACAAGAAACAGCTAATGGAAATATAATGAAGGTGTAGCTTCCATGCAAGATAAGCTCTTGTGGCCCCACCCTTCATTCTTTGCATATCTAAACACACTGCCAGATGGATGGAGGTACTCTGAGAACACAGCACAGGGTAGTCTTATCTGAGAGCCAAACGAAGCTATCACATTTAGGATTAAGAGAAGCAAAATTATTGAGATCACTTCAGAGAAGACAGGCCACACTCTGTGGCAGAACCCCGAAGTACCGAGGAACGGCAGCCCCCAGGGCCCTGCCCAGAAACAACTTCATTATTTCCATTCTGTAACGGGAACCTGGAAAAGAAAGGAACTATTTCTGCCCATATCTCCAAATAAGAAGTAGAATCCAGGAGAGAGTATGGAAACACACACACACCGTGCTTTCACCCAGAACAAATCTAACCCTTGCAGCTACCTCAGCTAAAAGCATAGATAGGAAACTCACCAACAATTGAGGTCAAAGACTCGGAGCTGGAGCAAAGGATCCTTATCCATCACTTTGGGAATCGGACAGTGTTGGGGAGGTGGGGGCTGCTGGTTTCAAATGCTGAAGTTTTCCCTCTAGCTCTCCGACGAGTAAGGTGGAGTCAGACTTTGCCTTCTCCCCTCTGCCAAGATAAAGAGATTATGACTGCGATACTGTAACTAAGACCCTGTGTGCGGGCAGCCATAAGCAAGGAAGGAGGGAGGGAGGTGGACCCTGTCAGCGTCTCGAGTTCAGCCAGCATCACGTGCTCTCGTGCATGTCCAAGGCCCATAGGTGCCTCACTCCACTAAACCTCTCAGGCAACAGCGCGGGGATAGGTGCCAGGCTAAGACCCAGAGCTTAGCAGGGTTATATAGCATTAAAGGGACATCCTCAGGTCACAGTAGGCCCACCCTCATACAAGCTAAGATTTTTTAGTGCTGACTGCCACCATGGTCACCCCAATGTATACCAATTGATGAACAGAGTAAGTGCATGTACAATTAAGGAAAGACAATTGGTTAAGACCTAATTTGTTGTTGTTGTAACAGTGTCCTTTTTTAACACACGTACACACAAAAGGGGTTCCCCAGACCTACTCATTCAGTTTTAAGCACACTTCGTACATCTCCCGGCCAGGTGCTAAGGCAATTTTTACACTGCTATTCCAAACTACACCGGACATAAAATTATAGGCTTTGGCTCAGCACCCTGCAGCCTCTTTGCCCGAACTTCCTAGGGGAAAGTGCTCTTCAGTAGATGGGTGCACGACACCCAATCTGGAAAACAAGCGACTTCTTGAATTTCTTGCAGGGATCCGTTTTCAGCCAGGATGGAGCATTTGCAACAGAATCTTAGGTAACCAAGCCCCCATCTCATCTGATCTAACCTAACCCAATTTAGCTCCCATTCTCAGGCCCAAAATCACCACTGGAATTGCTTTCCACAGCACTTGACGGCAAGGGGCTGGGTACTTTATTGATAAAGATTAGACACTCAGCAGGGCTTGTTCAAGAACTAAAATTATACATCTGCCACACAATGATCACAGAGACTTTCAACCATAAGGCAGATGCAAGTTCCGTGTGGGAACTCAATTCAGAAGAGTGAGACAGAAGCAGGGGCCCAATTCGATTTGGAATGCAGTATGGCAGGAGAGGCTCCTGCCTCCCCCAACACCAATGTCTCAACCTGAAATGCTGGTGTGTGTGTGTGTGTGGGGGGGTTATTTGCACCATCAAGGAGGCTGCATATGCACTGCTTGCTTTCATGTGCAGCCTCGCATCCCTTCCACCCCCCTCACAGGGTAAATCACAGCTCAGGCGGTTTCAGGTCAGGAAAATGGGATGGGGGGGGATGAAGGATCCCCTCCCCCTGCTGCAGTCCAGATCCGAATTGGGACCCTGCGGTGCTTCTTAATTGAGTTCCTCTGGGGAACTTGCAGCTGCCATATGGATGAAAGCCCCTGTGGCTATCACGTGGTACATGTAATGTGTACTTCATTAAGAAGTGTATGATGGAACAAGAAACTGTTTCTCAAATTCTTTTCCCTAATGCCTTTCTCTCCCAGTTCCCTTAATAGCATTTTCTGAAATTTTCCCTGCCATGGGGAATTAGTAAGAAAAGGAAGTAAACTGTGTGCCTGCTCATTACTGGAATTCGTGTCTTGCCTGTTATAAACACCGTGTACATTGCAAAAGCAATATGTGGGCTCAGTAAAAAGAGACAGCCACCTGTTGAACATGTGCTCATTTTTGCATGATGCCTTTCGAAACAACAACACACTCCTGGCTCCTCATCCATTCTCTACTGCTTTTGGGTTGAAATTCCACTTCCTGTGAAAATCGGCATCTCATTAGAGAAACATTAGCCTCCCTATAAGTGTCTTCCCTATGTTTGGGCAAAATCTAGGCAAGCGAAACAGGGGTCTAGTGGCACCTTAAAGACTAACAACGTTTATTTATGAGACTCTGGAGAGCTGCTGCCGGTCTGAGTAGACAATACTGACTTTCATAGACCAAGGGTCTGGTTCAGTATAAGGCCGTTTCGTATGTTCAACTCCACCATGAAGTTAGTTCTGACTCACTTTTGTTTGTCTTAAAGGGGCTGCTGGAGGCTTGTTTTATTTTGCTGTTACATGCTAACACAGCTACCCATCTGGAATTCTCATCATTTCTTGTTAGTGAGTCAGCCAACCACCCAACCTGATTTTATCAGGAAGTGTATGTATCCGAAGTTTGCAAACAGCATGAAACATGGCAATACAAATTAGCCTAAGTGCTAATCACCTGTTCTGCTCTAGGAGAGATCACCTACATGTCTCAATACTCCCAAGTAAGAAGAATTTGATTAAAAAGAACACAATCAAGGCAAAGTATGCTTTTGCTCTAAAATGAGTGGGCATCATTAGAGAACTGCCTTTCAGCCGCTACCTAGAAAATGATAGTAGGCATCTGTCAGTAACCAGGATGCCTCTTAAATTACATAAAAAGTAACAGCTCTCCAGAAAGGTCTTTCATTACTGTGCTTCTACTTAATAAGGTCACATCTGGATCTCTGGGAGGCGGAGCTCAGTGGTAGAGCATCTACTTGGCATGCAGAAGGCCCCAAGTTCAATCCCTGGCATCTCCAGTTAAAGGGACTAGGTGATGTGAAAGACCTCAGCCTGAGACCCTGGAGAGCCACTGCCAGTCCGAGTAGGTAATACTGACTGTGATGTTCCAAGGGTCTGATTCAGTGTAAGGCAGCTTCATGTGTTCATGATCTGTAACTTTTCTTTACAGCTTGTAAACAAAAAATGGAAATCTGATAAAATTTCATCAGCGAATCAGTGGCTGCACAAAATGTGGGTGCTCTTTGTCATGGAGAAGTGCTCACATCACAACAGAGAAGCGACCGGTCTTGAACATCCTTCTAACATGGGATCTTTTGATCTTAAAACATCTGCTAGCAAACCTCAGCATTTTGTTTTGCTTTGTTTTTCACTTACATATCTGACCTCTTTTTTAATCTACAGTGAAGAAGCTCATCACATCACAACAAATTGTAAACTGGCAGCATAGAAAGATGTTACCAGAAGAATTAAAATTAAGCACATTTCAGATTTAAAACATTACCACTGGTTACTTCTGTTCTGTTAATTTTTATTAAGAAATTCTTATCCTGCCTTTCAGTCAAAAAGCTTCTGACTAAGCTACAAAGTATGATTAAATCATCATAACAAAGGAAGTTTTTTTGAAACCCCACACAATAAACATTATAAACAGCAACTCAACTGAGTACCAATCCCAAAGCAATTCAGGAGTAGAGTGAAAAAGGAGTGGGAAATTAAACACACATACAAGAAAAGCAAATCAACATATAATTGCAAAGTGTTTTAGGAATGGAAATTCCAAATAGTTATTAAAAAAAAGAAACATACCATATTTTTCCGTGTATAAGACAATGTTTTTTTCTTTAAAAAATTAGTAAAAAAATTGGGGGTCTTCTTATTCACAGAATGCACAGTTGCTTCTGGCCGCACCCGTCAGCTGACGGGCGGGGAAGAGAGCGGGCGGGGAAGAGCCCGGTCGCCCTGGCCGGCCGACATCTAGCCTTCTGATGGTCCCCGCTCTCTTCCCCGCCCATATTTTTCCATGTATAAGATGCCCCCATGTATAAGATGACCCCTGGTTTCTTAATTTTGGGTTAAAAAAAACAGGAGTCGCCTTATACATGGGGGCGTCTTATACATGGAAAAATACTGGGCATCCATTCAATAGACAGTTTATGTCAGCACAATTCCTAAGGAGTAAATCCCACTGAATGAATGTACCATAGGCACAGGTAGGGGAGGGGAGGAAGGATTGTCAATGGATTTGCAGTCATTATCTTAGCAAAGTCACATGGAATATGTTTCATTAAAAATCAGTGGGGTGAGGATTGCTTCTGTCAACTCAGACATCTACCATGATTTCCAAGCACTACTGAAGACAATTCACGCTCAACTTGTTCCACTGGTTTCAACAATGTTTACAGCACAATCCTGTTCATGTGCTAGAAAAACATGATCTGGCTTGGAGTATTTAGCCTGGGGGGTGATAGGGAAAAGTGTTCTAATGCAGCTTCTGCTGTCAAACAGCCTTTATAATCTGTTTTAGCAGCTGGTTGTTAATGGATTTTTGTGTCATTTCAGGCACAACCGTTATGGCTCCAGGTTGCTAACGGATTTTTTTTTAACCTTTTCATACAAATCCGCTTGTGTCCCGTTTGCAAAGCGAGATTGAGCCAGTTTCCTTTTAAAGCCTTTCGCCCCCTTTCAGATTACCGTTCTAAATCGGATGTCATCCATTGTTGGCCTGAATCCAAGTAAAGCGATACAGGGATGGGTGTTTCACACAGCTCATTTCAGTCCGTCTATGAACCGTCTCAGAAGCACTCTGGCTGTTTCAAAGAGTGCCACTATTTTTCCCTGTCTTTTTTCAGGCCAGGTCCTTTTCCAGCTTTTTAAAGAACATTCTAAGATTTGTGCTATAGCAGCATCATTGACATGCCTGTAGCTGTTGAAAAAGAACACGGCATGGGGGCAAAAGGGGGGGGAATAGTGGTTCTTTTGGAAGCAGTCCAGACAGATAGAACAGCACACTGGAGCAATTTAGAAGTGCAAGGAAGAACTGAAAATGAAAGAAAGAAGTTTTCATAAAAAACAGCTAAGCCCCGGGATGTATCCTGTTGATACAAGCAGCTTTGTCAGTGGTTTTAAAAAATCCATTAGCGGCCAGGAGCCAAAGCGGTTGTGTCTGAAAAGACACAAAAAAACTGTTAGCAACCGGCTGCTCAAATGGACTATGGCCATTTATGCATGGGAGGTTTTGATTTGGATTTGCAGCTCTCTAGATGCACATTTTCCCCATCCGAATTCTCAAAACTCTGCATGGGGGCTTACTGTTGAATTTTGAGTATTTGAATGGGAAAAATGTGCATCTAGAGAGCGGCAAACCCAAGGCAAAACCTCCCATGCATAGTCTGCCTATCAGGGCAGTTTGAAAGGGGCCTTTCTTCTGTTTTCAAGTCTTCTTGGCGCTTCTGAATCGCTGTAGTGTGTTGTTTGAAATGTCTGTGGCACCGCTTCCCTTCCCCCCGCCACTGCCTTTTCCATGGTGCAGTCTTTTCCAACATTTTTTTTAAGTTCTAACTTTTGTGCTATAGCGCCAGACCAAGATAGCAATTCAATGCTATAGTCACAGCATTCAGATGCTTCCACACACACACACAAAAATACGGAGAAGTGCTGCAAAAGCGAGGAGAAAGAAACAGTGTGGTTTGAAATGGACAGAGCGCTTCAAAGGTGGCTCATTAATGGATTTAAATGCGCTGTATGAAACCTCCATCCCAATGTCGCTTTACTAGGAATCGGGCCAACAACAGATACACCCGGTTTAGAATGGGAAAGCGAAAGGGGCCCTGGGATCAACATCCCAAGCCAAGGCAGTAGGGGCCATTTATGCCTGGGAGGTTCTGCCTTGGGTTTGCCGCTCTCTAGATGCACATTTTCCCCCATCTGAATTCTCAAAACTCAACAATAAGCCCCCGTGCAGAGTTTGGAGAATTCAGATGGGGAAAAGGTGCATCTGGAGCGCAGCAAATCCAAGGCAAAACCTTCCGTGCATAAGTGGCCAGCGTCTAGAGCACTGGTTCCCAACCGGGGGTCCGCGAGAACTAAATTAAGGTCCGCGAAACAGTTATAAACCCATAACAAATTAATATTTTCAATTAAAAGTTCTCTATTATAAAAATATATATTCAAATATTATTCTAAGTTTAACGTTTAACTAACAGTTATGATTAAGGTTTATGTTCAAATTCTCGAGATTTTTAATTTTGAACCTTGGGGTCCCTGCTCCGAACAAAAAAGTCCTAGTGGTCCCTGGTCAAAACAAGGTTGGGAACCACTGAGAGACCCATAGATCGCATCGTACTAACAAAGCTTGCCAGCTTCCAACCAAATCCCCACTGCTCCCTCGGGCTTTCACCGCACCCCCTCTCTCATCCAAAGCAGACGGGCAGCTCTGCGTGTTAAAAGAGCGGCAAGATTATTCGCCCCACGGGAAGGAGCCACGATGAAGATTTGTGTCCCGGGCTTCTATTCCCGGTCGAGGTCAAAAGGTGTGCCCACTCCCAGCCTTTCTTCCCTGTCGAGCCACCGTTTCACATCTTGGATTGTTTCTAAGGAACGAAGAGAGCGAGCAGGGGACACCCCGGACAAACACCAGTCAAAGGCTACTAACTGCTTAGAACCAGTGCGGCTGGGAGAGAAGAAGAAGAGCCGCTTTGCATCACGGCCGACAAGGAGCCGGGCGGAAGCCCAACGGTGTCGGCAGAACCGACGCTTACCTGGCAGGAGGCAAGAGATGCAGGTGAGCCGACCCCGCTCCCGACCCTCATCCTTTCTCTCCCCTCCTTAGTCGCGCGAAAATCCTCCACTACAACCAGCAGGCAAAGCCGAACTGTGTGCCGCGCGGTGCACGCTGGGGCTTGTAGTCTTCCGCCCAGGCAATCGCCCGAGCCGAAGCACATGTCTAATCCCGCAAGGACTACAAGGTCCCTACGGTGGCGCCGGCGGCTCAAACGAATAAAGAGCCGACGCGCAGAAAGAGGGCGGAGAACTAAAAGGGAACGGCAAGTCCCGAAATGCTTGGCGACCAGCGGTGTTTCCTTAAAGAGCGGCTCGTGGGCCGGCCTTTAAATTTGGCGAGCAAAGTAGTTAAAATGTGTGAACTTCGGCAAAGGGGGCACCCCTCGACGCCACAAGGGTTTTCGTTATTTTGCACAGAAGTAGTTTTCTACTGACCTGGGTGGCCCAGGCTAGCCGGATCTCGTCAGATCTCAGAAGCTAAGCAGGGTCAGCCCTGGTTAGTATTTGGATGGGAGACCACCAAGGAAGACCAGGGTTGCTGTGCAGAGGAAGGCACTGGCAAACCACCTCTGTTAGTCTCTTGCCATGAAAACCCCAAAAAAGGGGTCGCTTTAAGTCGGCTGCGACTTGACAGCACTTTACATACATACATAGTTTTCTACTGCCAGAGCCTCCACATTGGGGGTGGAGGAAGAGAGTACACTTTACTGGTGCCTGGAGGTCCAGGTGCCTGGAGGCGCTCCAGACTTCCATCCCCATTGCCAAGAGGAAGAAAACGAGAGAACTATAGATCATGCAGTAGTAGAAAAGGGCCAGAGTCCAGTAGCACCTTAAAGACTAACAAAAATATTTTCTGAATATTTACCAGAAAATATGTTTGTTAGTCTTTAAGGTGCTACTGGACTCTGGCCCTTTTCTACTACGGCAGACAGACTAGCACGGCGACCCACTGTGAACTATAGATCATGCGTAATGGTATTTTTAGAAACTTGAGCTCCTTGTATCTATTGTCCCGATCGCTTGTAAGATTTGCTGGAGCCAGAAGTGTTAGAGCAGTGGTTCCCTATGTGGGCAGTACCACCCCCTGGGGGGCGGTGGGATTACCTGGGGGGGCACTAAGAGGCAAGGGGGCAGCAGGGGGGTGCTAGAGGTGGGCCTCTTCAATTGTGTTGCTGGATAGGGTAGGGGGTGCTGGGGTTGAGTTTGTGGCCTGAAAAGTTTGGGAACCACTGTGTTAGAGCATCAATCTCAAGCAACATTCTGGACTGCTGGACCTCTTGGCCCAGCTTATGACCCTTTTCTAGAATAGGGTGGTTGTGCGGTTAAACCAGGTCTATGTGAGTGAGACTGAGAGACAGAGATTCCGTTCCCCTGTATTTGACGTGGTTTATCGTATCAGGTAGGGAGCCTCGTGGCGCAGAGTGGTAAACTACAGTCAAAGCTCTGCTCATGACCTGAGTTCAAGCATAACCGAAGTCAGTTTTAGGTAGCCAGCTCAAGGTTGACTCAGCCTTCCGCGGTTGGTGAAATGAGTACCCAACTTCCTTCTTTCTAAGGTTGGTGAAATAAGTACCCAACTTCCTTCCTTCCGAGGTTGGTGAAATGAGTACCCTACTTGCTGGGGGTAAAGTGTAGACGGCTGGGGAAGGCAATGGCAAACCACCCCGTAAACAAAGTCTGCCTAGTAAACACCATGATGTGACGACACCCTATGGGTCAGTAATGACCCGGTGTTTGCCCAGGGGACTACCTTTACCTTATTGTATCAGGAACTACAAGTCCAAGAGTGTCTTGTGCATAGGAGCCCTGTTACAGCAAATGCATGTACAACCTGCATGTGAATGCGAACACCTGATTGTAAGAAAGAGTGGTGTGTGGTCATGTTACAAATGGAAATGGGGACTGTAGGGTTTAAATCATATGTTCAGCTGTACATGTGTTCAATGTATCAGAATGAACACATTTACATTAAAAATCAAGTGTATACTGTATACAGATTGTACATGTGTTCACTGTAGCTTGAGAGCCAGGCTAGCCAGGAGGGAGAGGCACCCAGTGGGGAGGGCAGAGACACTGGAGCAAGTACTTCAGCTCATTTTTATGCCTTTGGATGGCTAGTTTGTGGTTCAAAGCTCTTTCAAGTACTGAGGACAGAAACATGGGCATTGTGGCACAATAGCCAGTGAAGAAGAGGGATAAAATGGAAATGATTTCATGAAGCATCTGAGCCTGAGAAATCATGTCCTACAATCTCTGATGAATCAGATTTTGTATACAAAAGAACCTTTGGATGCAACTTTGGACAGCGTCACCTGTGCATTAGGGCACAGATTCAGAGCAACCAATAGCATTTGTTTTACATTCCGTTCAGTCCTAAAATATGTGACTCTACTTCACAGGTCTCCTCATGATCTTTCTGAGAATTTTCCTTGTGAAGTGCTGCACCTGAAAAAAATCTTCAAGTCTGCTTTTGGAAAGAATATGAACTACTCCCATTTATATTATTAAATGAGATTAACAAGAAACAACTGCAACTAGTTTTCAGTTAAGTGTGGATAGCCGTGGGGATTTTTTGCACACTCCCAGAGACTGCCGGCAGAAGCTGAAAGACGTTTCAGCAAACTAGAACATCAAAAAATGCATGCATTCTAAAATGGGACAAGAATAGCATTCTAAAATGGGACAAGAATAGCATTCTAAAATGGGACAAGAACAGTTAAGAATAGTTAACTTCTGCCTGTGGCTCCAGCCCTCTGGAATGGCCTTCCCAAGGAGCTCAGAAGGGTACCCACGTTGACCCATTTCAGGAAGTTGTGCAAGGCTGTTCTACTTAAAAAGGTTGTTGAGAAGAGGGTAATCCTTTCACATGAGCTCTAAGTAGTCTTCACTGATTGCTAGGGAGGGACTGTGGCTCAGTGGCAGAGCCTCTGCTTGGCATGCAGAAGGTCCCAGGTTCAATCCCTGGCATCTCCAGTTAAAGGGACTAGGCAAGTAGGTGATGTGAAAGACCTCTGCCTGAGACCCTGGAGAGCCCGTCTGAGTAAACAATACTAACTTTGATGACCCAAGGGTCTGATCCCGTATAAGGCAGCTTCATGTGTTCAGGTGTTATGGTATTTTAATTGTTACAGTGCTGGTGCATGTTGGTTTTTGTAAGCCACCTTGAATTGCTGTTGATAGAGGGAAAGGTAGGGTATAAGTATTTTAATAATACATAAAAAATCTTTTGTGAGCTTTAACATTTAGGTGTAATGTATTCCGTGTTCTTTTTGGGTGTCTGTTCCAAATAAGTTGAGTTGGAATCAGCCTGAGAGAACTCATAGACCTCATGTGCCCAGTCTGTGCATCCCCATGCTGAGTTCATCAGTACCAGTTGATTCCAAACAGCTGTGTTCACACTTACACCCATCAGAGTGGCTGACACGTCTCTAAGTTCATGAGTGCATTTTAACAAGCTGTAATAACCCCCTTTTATAGAGCAAGTAGTAAGTAGACTAGATTTTCCAATGACTCCAGATAGACAAGACTTTGTGCTAATGTGCTACTTTGTGTTAATGGGTATGATGCATTTTTTTTTTAAAATGTATGCATTGGCTTCTTTCTGCTTCTGTTAATCATGGAGAGGTACAAGAAATAGGCTAGGATAAAGACAGCTCAGAGGACAGTGGAATCTTCCGCCATGGGGTGAGCCTAGCTTCCTCATGCCTTTGCAATTTTACTAACAGTTGTACATACCAACAAATTAAACACTAGTTACAGTTGTAAATACTGCCTCCTTCATCCTCATGTTTGACATTTGCCCTTCTTTGTATTAAGACCTCTGCATGTTTATCTATTAATTTGTTTCCTTTTATTAATAAAACAAAACCTCCCAGATATTTTTATTAACAGTGCAAACTGCTTTTGAGGTTTTTTTGGAGGGGGGATTGACAAGGTACCTGATGATAAGCACTATGGTCGGTTCACTTTCACTCCTGGTCTGTCTTGGTTGTTCCTTGGAGTTACGCATGAGTTTTCTGTCCATTTGAGATGACCTCGTGGCCAGCCCTTGCAATTCCCGGGATTTCCCATTCCTCTATTAATCCAATTCTACCATCTCCCCTGAGCTGCATAAGGCAAAACATGGGACGGAAGCTTGGGGGAGTGACTTTTTTTTCAAAGAAAGCACTACAGTCAATTACAAAGCAGCGTGTCAAGGGGCAGGGATTCAAATGCTTCCTGCTTCCTCAGAGTTCTTTCTGAGCAGAAGAAAGAATTTAAAAAACAAGGCTTGGGCTTCCTCCCCTCCCCTGTTTCTTTTAGAAAGCTCCGGTTTTTAAAATGCCTTTTTTCAGGGCACTTGGGTTTCCACGGGGGGGGGGGAGACGGGGACTTTTTTCTCACAGTAAGTACTAAAGCCAATTACAAAGCAGCGTTTCAAGGGGTGGGGACTCAAATGCTTCCTGATTTGAGCTTGGAGACTGCTGGTGCATAAACCCGCAATAGGAAAGTGTAGTTTCAGTGAGCAACGAACTTCAGATAAACTCCCATGCATAAATGACCAGTCTTCTGCTACCAAGTTGAAGAACCAATTTGCCAGACCCGGGAAACAAAAAGATTATTTGAACTAAACAGAGGGAGGTTGCTTCCAGAATCAGGTTCATCACTTTAATAGTATTTTCATCCCTTTTCTTTTTACCCCTGGGAGTACAAAAGCCCAACTTGGCCAGTCATTTCACATTTATCTTCACAGCCACAAGAAAAAGAGAACTGCAGAAATTCATAAGGATTCCGAACACAATACAAAAGTCTGCACTTGTACAGGGAGCTTGTGGGCACAGAGAATACACAGACCTATTAATAACCTCCTGCTGGTACAACATGCCCATAGGGATATAAAGAGTCCAATCATTGCTTCTTATCGTGAATGTACTGCTCAAGAATAAATAAGGAGAAAAGAATGGATGCCAAAAGTGTTTGAGCCAACCCATGAACAAATGTGTTTAATGGTTTTCAGCAGACCATAGCTTTTTTTAGGAGCTCCACTGTCTCATCTATTTGAAGATGGACATACAGTAAACACAACATTATATGATACAACCCATCACAGCTGGATTAAAAAAATACACAAAATATATAATACATACAAAAATGGTTTTACAATGTGGACTGACAGAGCTCTAAAAAGGTGACCATAACCCTGGTAAGCTTTACAAAGTCTTTAAAAAAATAAAACAGTACTTCATGTGAAATTCATAAATACATGGGATGTGAGGGGTGGGGGGAAACTTGGTTAGTGACTTTTGGAGTACCTGTATTATGTCCGGCTAAGAGAGATCCATGCAGCTGGCATCTCCTTAGCCTTGCTGCCATTCTTTGCTGGGGAAGTACAATAAAATGGGCAGTGGTTTGCGTGTACATTTGTGCCTGCAAGCTAGGGGCCAATGGGTGAAGGGATGCTGCAGCAGGGAGGCTGGGGGGCGGGGAGGGTAGGATTTAAATGCATGCTGCTCAGAAACTAAAAACTGTATGACATCGAAGGAGTGAAAAAGAATGAGAAATGTAACACAGTCCAGTTTATTGGGGGAGATATGCCAAAGACTCTAAGCCAATCTCCAAAGATGATTGTGGATAAAATGCAAGGAAATTGTTATATATAAAAAGAAATGTGGGGTTAGGCAAGACTAAAGTCCCGCATTACTCTCCCCCATTTGTACACTTAAGTCTGCCCAGTGATGGGGGTATGCATGCATGCATGTGGCTCCTCTCTTAAAAGGCATGTTTAATAGGAAAGAGGTTTTTTTTTTTTAGTGTATATGGGCTCAGGAGAACAGGGAAAGCTTTAACCTTAATTCCCAGAGTTGTTAAATCTAGGAGTGAAAATAAACATGCTACATATAAACTAACCACAGCCCGCTCCTCCTTGCATATGCAGAGATCTTGGCTGTAATGGAAAAGGAATTCAACATCCCACCTCCTTTCTAACTATGCCTCTTCCCATTTTCATTACTATGGGTGTTAGAAGAAGAAAAGTTGGTTTTTATATGCCGACTTTCTCTACCACTTAAGGAAGAATAAACCGGCTTACAATCACCTTCTCTTCCCCTCCCCACAACAGACACCCTGTGAGGTAGGTGGGGCTGAGAGAGCTCTAAGAGAGCTGTGACTAGCCCAAGCTTACCCAGCTGGCTTCATGTGTAGGAGTGGGGAAACCAACCCGGTTCACCAGATTAGCATCCATGGCTCATGTGGAGGAGTGGGGAATCAAACCCAGTTCTCCAGATCAGAGTCCACCGATCCAAACCACCATTTTAACCACTACACCACACTGGCTCTTAGTTGATTCCAAGGATGCTGTATCTCTGCACAAGGGATCTCCAAGCGTACCTGAATTTTGAACCAGCACTACAATGTTTTGGCACACCAGAGACCAGCTGCACAGAACAATCACACACAATCATGCCTGCAACCATCCACGTTGCCCAGAAAGACTGTGTGGCAGAATCAACATATTGGAGGCAGGGAGCAGAAGAGATGCTCGTCTGAACTCTGCTTACAAGGTTCTTCCTGGGACTTCCAGCACCTGTTGCTCATCCCCTGGCAGCGCAGCACACATTGCAGACAAGGCACTGTTCCTAAGCGGTGAATATCTTGTTGTTCTACCAAAGTGGCCCCACGTACCGTTACCATCAGGGTTACCATTTCAGGGAGTCTGATATAATACACAGAGGAGTGTTCATTTCAACGTCCTGGTGGAGTTCTCCAGAAGTCATCCTTGGGTGGCATCAATTAAAAAAACACTTCAGAGGAAAAATCTTACATTAATTAAAAATGTCCTTCAAAAAAGTTGGGAGACTACTCTGTCAGTCATTCACATGGTGTCGCTTTGTAGCACAACAGGCTACATATTGCATTCAAGCGACAGTCCAAAGACTTGTAGGAACTTTCTTAGTCTGCTACTCAAAGTCTGCATCAACCAATGCCTTTGTTCCTGGTCCTTCAGGCAAAGATGACCGTCCAAGTAGCTGAAACACATGTGCTAACGCAGCAGTGCAGTGGCGATGCAGGCCAAGACTGAATGCAAGGCCCAAGTCAGCTAGGAAATGTAGGGCATCGAGACTTTTATTTTTAAAAGCTCAGTCTCCATGACCTCACCTCCTACCTTCTAAGGCAGATGACGGCAAGTAAAAACAAGGAAAAGGAAATCTTCAGAGCGATAAAAACATGTGAAGGGTGGATCTCTGGCTTTTATATCCCAACCTCATATTCTAATGACATGTACCAAATGTTTTGCTTCTTCGGTGTCGCTGTTCTTATGTTAACAGACTTTTCATTCCAGCACAATCCTGAATTCCCAGCTCCCTCTCACTTCCTCTCTTTTTTTTAGGAGGAGGTGGCATTCCACACATACTGATGTCACTATGAAAATCATTCTGGTGGTGAAGCCTCTTTTTGTAGCACCTTATAATAGATTATATATAACACCAGACGGACATCCAGGTATTTGGATTTGCAGAAGCAGGCAGACTTAGGCCTGGGCATTCTATTTCCCTCTTCTTCTTTTTGGGCATCAAGTCACATCTGACTTATGGCCACCCCATAGGGTTTTCAAGGCAACAGACGTTCAATGGTGGCTTGCCATTGCCTGCCTACACAATCTTCCTTATACTCTCCCTCCTTGAAGCAATGGCTTTCGTACCCTTTTGTCAAAGACTCGTTTTGGGGCACCTCCAAAGGTTAGCACAGAATGCTGAGTGGAGGCTAGTCTGATCAAGTTTATTAGGATTATACCAGGCTTTTTTTAAAAAAAGAGGGAGTAAGGAAGGGGAAAAAACCAAGTCAACCAATGTTAAAAATGGGCAATGTGGCCGAGGAAAAGTTGAAGGACAAGATAAGAAAAGTTCAATGGTAGAAAAACATACAAACCATACATTCTGTTAGTTCCTCTATTATTTAAAACTACAAGCTAAGCAACTTAAGACAGACAAAGTATAGCTAAAACCTATGGGTCAGAGCCCTGGAGGTGCCCTGTGCAGTGAGGGCACTGAGGTCTTGGCACTATTCATGTAACAGGATTCCTAAAAGCACCAATTTAAATTGTGGGCCCATCGGATTATACTCCAGGCTGGAGGAACAGGGGCTCACGTTCATACTGAAACCTTCCATAGAAACTTTCCCCCAGTATGGCAAACAGTACAGCATTCCAATGACAAGGGGTATACCCAAATTGTAAGTCATTCCATCTTGTCAGCATGTCACTGGATTTGGGCTTCTAGATGACTCAATTTTCACTTTGGTTCTAGCCACCCCCTCATGGGAAATACAGAATACAGGGGAAAGACAGCTCACAACCTGTCCTCTTGTCTTGGTTAACTACTGCAGGTGAACAGAGAAGCAGAAGGGGAAATGAATCTCTCACCCCAAACAATGCCCAGAGAGCAAAAACTTTGGTCTAAGCTTTCCCCTACTTTTTTAACATGGCAGACATAAAATGCTTCAAGAGCTGGTTAAAAACCCATGGATTTCCCCTTCAAGCTTCACCAGCCCAAATATTTCTCCGAACCACCATTTCACCTCACAGCCCAACTAGAACCAGGCTGCTTATCTTCAACCTGCATTCTGTTTTATCAATAAGCTTCCTGACTTGCTTTTCTCCAGCTATGCCCTCCTTTCCTTCCTCCTAAAACATACTCAAACCTTTTCTAGATCTCACAGACACTTAAGAGCCCCCTTTTCTCATTGTGGTTAACACAAATAACACTCGTTCATTCTGAAGCCACACTCCCATGTATGACCCAAATGTCTGGGACATGGGTGTAAGGTGGCCGACGACTAACTGCTGGTGCCTTCCCCAGCTACACCATAACAAGAGATGCAGTGGCAGGTCTGACCCTGCAACGGAAAATGGGAACCAAATCACTTTCTTATAATTAACCAAATGGGTCAGTGCCACCCCAAGATGCAATCTGCCAATTCCCTGTGCTGCCTCTGCACGCAGCCTGCAGCAATAGTCTTCATTGTCTTTGTCAGTTTCCAGAGCAGAATGGGGACCAGTTGCATAAGCAAGGCAACACCTGACTTCTCCTCGCTTGTCAGAACAGACATCCTCAGTGTTTCCGCACAAACTCTTTTCTGCAGATGAAAGCCACCAATTTGGTTTTGAGGACAGAACCCAAATCTCAGCAAGAAAAACAAAACAAAACAAAACAAAACAACAGGCATGTTTGGGTATTAAGAAGAGAGTGACAGTCTCATTTCCCCAGATGCTGTTGTGGTACTGTGTGCTGGGAAAGGCCTCCAGAGATACCAGGCCTTAGCAACAACCCATCCTGAAATACTGATGACCTAAACCCCAGGGACAGTCCCGCCCCTGCTGCATTCAGATATAACTCCTCCGACTTCATGGTTTCCTGTATTTTTTTCTGTTTGTTTTAAAAAATAGTTCCTAAGTAGAAAACATCTGTGATTGTGAAACAGTCCTTTTTGGCATTTTGTTGTTGTTGTTGTTTGCTTTCAAAAGACTTGCATCAAGGCATCCTATACGGGTGGCTTCTCTTGACAAGACTTCTCTCCTCTCTCAAATAGCCTGGTTACCCAATCGGGGCCTCTAGTCTTTGACCAACTTGTATACATGATGCTGGGCACCGTGTTCACTGGTGGAGACCTCAAAAACAAAGGCTATGCAGAGCAAGGTTTCCTGGGTATCTCTATTCGTAACAACCTAGGGAAAGAAGAAAGCACAACGTGAGATCAAGAAAAACAGAATGTGGGGGAGTCAGACTTTGGGATATGACAACTTAGTCTAATCTTTTATGCAAAAACAAAAGTTCATAAACGTATCCACCTATTTCTGCTAGAAATCGATGCAAAAAGCTTCTCCTGTCAAATTAAACTTTAAATTCAAATTAAAGATTACAAAAGGACAAGGCAATCCACTAAAGAATCAGGAATCTGGTTTCCACTAATTTCCCATACTGATTTTTTTAAACTGATTTTTTTAAACTTAGGTATAGATAACCCAAGCACAATGGGTTTGTTCAGTGGTAATCTTCTGCCAGCAGAAAGGCAGGGTTTGCTGTTTTCATTGATTTCCTACCTCCCATAGATGACCCTGAATTGCCCCCTCGTGCTGTTCCTGATGGTCCCCTGGAGCAGCATTTTGGGGAACTCGGTGGGAGAAGGAGGTGGGAGCCAAGAAAGTTCTGTTCCACTGACAGAAGTTCCTTCCATGAGCAGAAAATTATTGCTGGATCAAATCCAATATGCAGGCACTTGATGCAGAAATAGCTGGAGAGATTTCTGTAGCGCCAAAAGCTTATTGCTAAGCTAATAGCTATGGAGAGGGAGTTCCAAAGTCAAGGTGCTGGAAGGACTTATCTCTTGTCATTTACAACCTTATTCCCCATGGTGAGCATACACACAACAGGGCTTCTGGCAAATAATTTTAGCTGATGAGTATAATTATGTGGGAATAAGGACTGACAACCTACACTGGGAGAGTGCATCCCTGTTGGTTCTCCTGGATCTGTCAGTGACTTTTGATACCATGAGCCATGGCATCTTTTCTGGAGAGGCTGGCTGGGTTGGGAGGGGGGGGCACCATACTTTCGTGGTTCCGCTCTTACTTGACCAACTAATTCCAGAAGGTGGTGCCGAGAGACTGCTGCTCGACCCAGTGGCATTTATGCTCTGGGGTTCTGCAGGGTTTCCGCCTTATCTCCCGTGCTATTTGACATCTACCTGAAACCACTAGATGAGGTTTGGATTTGGAGTGAGTGGTCACCAGCATGTGGATGACGCCCAGCTCTGTTTCTCCTTAACAGCTACGTCTGTGGAAGTCCTGAATAGGTGCCTGGAGAAAGTAACGGAATGAATAAGGGCTAATATATTTAAGCTCCATCCAGACAAGACTTGTGGTGCTGGTCAATGGAAAAGTTGCTCAGGGACTGCGGAGCCAGTCTGTGCTGCAGAAGGCTGCACTCCCTGAAGGGGCAGGTTCATAGCTGGGGGGGGGGGGTACTACTAGAGATGGATTGACTCAATGAAGGAAGCCACAGCCCTCAATTTGCAAGATCTGAGAAAGGCTCTCAAAGATAGGACATTTTGGAGGACTTTGATTCATAGGGTCGCCATGAGTCAGAAGTGATTTGACGGCACTACACACACACACACACACACACACACTAACTACTAGATCCTGGCCTACGTGGCATGTAGTGCCTTTTCCCAGCTCCAGCTGGTTCGCCAGCTATGACCATTCCTCAAAAAGTGGGATCTGGCCACACTGATCTATGCTGTGATCACATCCAAGTTGGATTATTGTAATGCGCTCTATGTGGGGCTACATTTAAAAATAGTTCAGAAACTTCAATTGGTCCAAAATGTAGAAGCCAAGCTGTTGTCAGGGGTGGGTCACAGGGATCATATCACTCATTCTAAAAGATCAGCACTGGTTATCCATCTGTTTCTGGGCATGATTCAAAGTGCTGGTTCTTGCCTTTAAGCCTCTGAACATCATGGGGCCAGGGTATCTGAAGGACCATCTCCTCCCATACTGTCCAGCCTCAAGCCCTGCTCTCTGTGCCCATAACAGCAGAGGTAAGGCAGGTGGTGACTAGAGATGGAGCATTTTCAGAGGTGGCACCCCACCTCTGGAACACCCTCCCCCTTGCAGTTTGCCTGACGCCTACTTTACCTTCTTTTAGGCACACTAGAAATATCCTAAAGAAATACATAAAAATCCAGAAAGACCCTTGGTCAACAGTGGAGCCATTTAATGATCAACAGCACCACAGTCTTGTATGTGCCCGGTAGCATGAACCAGAAGATGAACTGCCTGTCTTCTCCCTTTCTGCTGACTCTCCAGGCGTACCTGCCAGTGGGTACCCTCTTCTTTCCTCAGTTGCTACACAGTGGCAGCAACCAGGCAGTCCATCTCTCAGGTCCATGCATACCACACGCCATTTTAAGCAATGGAACATGAAAACTGCAGTGTACGCACTGTGCTCCCTAGCATTAAACCAAAGCTTGCTCAGATTCTGTGACGCTAAAATGGGATCGAAATCTCTTCAGGCATGGCTGCAATCCTGCCCCTAGTTAATGACATGCAAGTCCCATGTAGTTAGTTAGCACACGTAACTGATGGTAGAAATAGATTTTAAACGAGATAGCCCCAGAATAGCCCCACAACACTCATTCTCATCATGAGAAAAACCAACATCACTTGATAATCACTAAACCACATCCTGAAGCAGCTCTGAAGGGAAGAAGAAAAAGTAACAGAAGAAAGGGATGCAACTGTCAACTTTTAAGTCTAGAAAAGCCCATTAGGATAATCCGGTCAGATCTTCTATACATTTAATGTCAATCATAATATGTAACTTGTTGAAAACCACCACCAAGTATACGTAGAGAAATTGTGCAAGCATAACACATGACCTGAAGGGGATGTAGATTAAAGAGGGGAAAGTAACAGATTTTTTTACCTGCAGGATGGTGAAATTCTCCAGGACGCTGTTCATCATGTATTTTTCTGGGAGGTGTTTCAGTTTATGGATGAAGTTGATCATATACTCGCACATAGGGGACCGATGGATCCGGTATACAAACCGTCCATTTTCCATCCGTGCATACTCAGTCTGCATAAAAGAGCCCCACAAAGACATTAGATCTCATACAAAAAGAGGATAATATAAAGCTGACAGAGGAATCTATGGGGGCACCGAGAGTGATGGACCCAGGAGAACTGCAGACATGAAACACTGCAGAACTCCATGGAGGGGAAAAAAGTTTATTTGGAGGCTGGAAATAACAGGGCTGCATCCCACACATCCCTGGATATTCCACTATAATCGCACTACAGCAATCTTTTGCTACTAGATTGTGTGTCTACACAGGAAAATGCAGGTGCGAACGAACTTCTGCTATTGCAAAATGATACTGCAATATCCAAAGATGGCTGTATGGAATCGAAGGTACATTCAGACACTTCCACTAATCTTGGGACCCACTCATCTATCGCAACTACAAGACTAAAATGAGACCTGGGCCCTGGGGGAATTAGTTCAATTCCGCAGGGCCTGCAAGATGGAGATGTTCCGCCAGGCCTGTGGTTGAGGGCAGCTGATGGTTCCACCATAAGCTGGCCTCCCTATTCCACCTCTGATTTATCTTTATTTATGCCCGCCCGCTTTCTCACCTGACTGTTTTATCACTACCTCTGGTATGGTAAGCACCATTTGGATTTATCTGGATTTTTTTTATTTCTCTGGCTTTAAATTGTTCAAGTTTTAGACTATACTATAGATTTTTTAATGATATTTGTTACTTTGTTATGATATATTTATGCAATGATAATATCGTGATGAGAATATTGTGAATGCATTGTTGGATGGAAGCCGCCCTGAGCCCAACCTTGGTCAGGAAAGGGCGGGATAAAAATCTAATAAAATAAAAATAAATAAAATAAAGCACTTTCCCCTTTCAGTTTTAAGCTTCCCTACTAGAACTGAAACAGAGTTCTTAACTTCCTGCCCCACACTGACAACTAGGCAGTTCTCCCCTTATCCCATCTCCCTCTAGCTGGACCCACATACACAAGAACCCCAGGACTCACCTCCACCTTCTCGACTACTTGCTTCCCAAAGGAGCACACCTTAGTGGAGACTGTGATGGTCATGTTTTCTGCACTGCTATACTGACTGCTGACACCATAAAAAGCACCAGGACCATCCTGAATGGTGCTGTTCAGATCCGCCTACAGCAACAGCAGGAAGGAGATGTTACAAATCAAGGGTGAATTACAAGGAATTCTCAGTTTCTGTCAGGGATGAACAGGTTTCGGACAGAGTTTTGGGATTCTTGCACTGGGGGAAAGAGATGGTGACATGAAAAGTGTTTCCATGGCGATACTACTAACAATTTATACAGGTATTAAACCGCTTTTTTTAAAAAAGTGTTTCATAACCCTGATCTCATTCAACCTCATCACAACAATTCAAGGCAAGTCACTACTGTGCTCATTGTGCAGATGGAGATTTAGAGTTATGTAACTTGACCTGGATGGCCCAGGCTAGCCTGATCTCATCAGATCTCAGAAGCTAAGCAGGATCAGCCCTGGTTAGTATTTGGATGGGAGACCACCAAGGAATACCAGGGTTGCTGTGCAGAGGAAGGCACTGGCAAACGATCGTCTCTTGCCATGAAAACCCCAAAAGGGGTCGCCGTAAGTCGGCTGAGACTTGACAGCACTTTACACACACACACAACTTGCCCAAGGCCTCCTCCCAGAGGTGCACAAATGAACTGCAACTTGCATTCAA
Organism: Euleptes europaea; assembly: GCF_029931775.1. NCBI lineage: Eukaryota > Metazoa > Chordata > Lepidosauria > Squamata > Sphaerodactylidae > Euleptes > Euleptes europaea. The sequence continues at coordinate 82,709,331 of NC_079313.1, forward strand.
GTTTCAGAACTGGACCAAGCATTACTCACTACCTAGGCTACCACACGTTTTGAGCCAAAAGTGGAGTAGATGAGCTGAAGATGGTCAGTGTACACTCCCTACTCTTATTAGACCTGTGGGCACAATTTTGAGGACCGGTAATAGGTGCCAGAACAAAATGACTGCCGTGTGGGGGGGGGGGACCAATTACAAAATGGCTTCCATGGGGGGCTGGGTTTATTAATAAAATGGTGGAAGGGTCAACAAATTTTGGGAAGAAGCAGCAAGTGGGTACCAGGAAACATAACAGCAGGTACCATGGCACTTATGGGCATTATGTTGGTGTTCACTATGATGAAACAAAAACTGTTCTTAGACAAAGGGTGAGGAGCACGATGGCAATGCCGGGTGTATTCACTTAACGGATTCAAGATAGGACAAATGTCACTAGAAAATGCAAACAAACCAAATACAGATGCCAACTATTCTTACAGCATGTGCTATGGAAACCAGAACACCCACTAGACAAGGCATTGATTTGTCTTAAATCTTAATGTATGCTTATTAGCAAGTGGAACAAGTTTTTGACATTCCTTAAAAGCTCCCATTCAGGTACCGGCTTCTATCTTGCCACCTGGCCCAAGTGTGTTTAGCAGATAAAAGCTGGCGAGACCACATCCAACACAAAATCTGTTTGATGTTGGGCTGGCTGGCTTATGCCCTGTCTGAATTCTGATTTAGAAGATAATGGAAATTATTTACAGAAAGATTCTCTGGTTCATTGCCTATCCAAATCAATCTGATGGATTGCTATTCATGCTTTGCCTCTTACCCTATTGCTATTGAAGCAGCTAAGGCTCCAACTTGACATTACGACTTTTAATGCTGTGCAGATTCAAAACAGGGCAAATAACATCCCTAGGCTGTTTCGGCTTGGGAAAACAGCATAGCAGGAAGGCGGAAAGCCTCTCCTCCCTTATGCTACAATCCCAAGAAGGACTGGGCCTCTGAGGCTCTTTAAAAAGCAGTTCCCTGTAGCTCCTGCGTGACTGCAGGAACATGAGTCGGGTATGGGAAAGCCCAACCCAATTAGTTAAAAGTCATGTCTAGTTTGAGCCTAAGAATCCCAAGAATGGGTTTTCAAAAGAGCCTTGTTCAGCTTCAGCCCTGCTTGGTTCTTACCCAGAACTTCACTAGGAAAAAGGAGTTCTGAGGTCCCCTCTCGTAGAGCTCCTTCAGGCCACCTTTCTTCTCAGGAAACTTGTCATAGATCTGGCGGATGTCCACTGCCTCCAGCAGAGGGTCACTGTAGGAGGGGTTCGTCTGCCCAATATGCACAAAGAGGTGCTTGCTATACTGTAGGGGGAGAAACAAGAGGTGCAAACATGTGGGAGCAGATGGCACCATTCCCTACCACAAAGGTTCAGCCATGGCAAAGGCAATCAGATGCTCCTGCTGATGCTGCACTGGGAAATTCAAGGCTCAACTCCCTTATTGCCAACCACCACCAAATGGCCTACAGTAATGCCTGTCTTGCACACAGGAGCAGCAGAAAGTCAGTCTTAGGTCCCAACTGCAGGGACCTGTTGCTTTTAAGAGCAGGGAGGTTCCATTAGCACTCCCACCCCCCCAACCTGGGTTGACAGCAGATCCAGCCTTTCATAAGAGTTACCGTTTCTGGGTCCCGCTGCACTTCCATGAATGCTGAATACTCAAGGAGCCGCAGCTTGGTGGAGGCGATCGTACGGTCCTGCCAGACTGGCACAGCCGAGGCAGCAGGTGGGAGAGGAGCCAGGGGCTCGTAGCCTAGAAGAAGAAAGAGTTCTGACATTTCTGAGCACTCTAGGAGAGATTTCAGCTGCAAAGGCAAGCAGAAATCTATTGCTAGGCTCCTGTCTAGCTGGGAAAGCCATGTTTCCAAGCAGCCAAGGATTATTTTCTACATTTTTGCCTTTTAAAAAAAATAGTGGGATGAGATTTCTCAAATTACTGGAATTTTAAGAAATGTATTCATAGTTTAGATTTGCATATTTAGTTATATGAAAAGCTCAGAGCTGCTCATTAATTTAGCAGACACCAGTAGCACAATGGATTCCCAGGACCAAAACACAAGTCTACTTATATACCAAAAGGTGGAATTGATTAGCAATCTCCTAAATTCCAGATGAAGCTATGAGGAAGCACACAATGAGACCATCTTCCTTGGGTAATGTGTCATTTAAGTGCTCATGTGCCAAAGCAATCGACCCACCTCTACTCCCACTGAAGTGTCTTTAGCTGAAGAGCATGAGAAACATCACCAGACAAATCTGTTTCCTAGAGAATTCCATAATTTCCTGGGATCAGGAAGGTTTTCCATCCACACACCCCATCTCACAGATGCGTAGCTGGGAAAACTGAAGTGCCACCTTGCTTCCCCCCCTTGCAGTGTTCAGGTCTCCGAAAGGAAGTATGGATTCAAATCCCACTCCTGACAGCATGGCTTTAGGGAGGAGCAGAGGCTCAGTGACACAGCAACTGCTTTGCATGCAGAAGGTCCCAGGCTCAGTCCTTGGCATCTCCAGCTAAAGGTGCTGGGGAAAGGCACCTTTCTCTACTTGAAACCCAAGGAAGTCACTGCTGGTCACAACAGACAGTGCTGAGCTAGAACACTCAGTAGGAGGCAGGTTCATATGCTCAAAGTGAAAAGCTCAAAGGGCAGTCAAGCAGGATAAAAAACTTTCTCCACATTGATAGGCAGTTCAAGCTCTGTGCTGTTTGGGCTGCAGCAGACTGCTATCTCTCTCAAATCTGTCATATTATGGAGGTTTTGCCCAGCGTGATACGACTGGGAATAATTTTGGTGGGAAAAGCAGCACATCTGCACATAATTTCTCAATCCTCTGCATTAAAACGTTTCCTGTACTTCTGCATTTGTATTCAGATGCTCCCTCCTTGCAAGTGCTATTTGACCTTGATGATAAAGACACAGCAGCTCAACACTGGCTTGGTCTTGTTGAGAAAACGGACTACGAGACATATTGCTCCAGCTGGGGAACATATAGCTCGAAAGAGTCGGATTCACTCACACAGGAAATCCAAGCCCTCTGCAAAAAAAAACCCTAGTAAACCCAACCATGCCATGCGAAGGCTGAAACCACTCTCCTGCCAGTCATGCTTTAGAATGGGTAAACGAAACTAAACTTCAAATACAAAAAAATGGACTAATGGGATGGGCAAAGTCTCTGAAGGAAGCAGGGGAAATCTACTATCCTGGCTGGACAAGGAACAAAAATTCAGACTTAGAGAGGTCCTGAAGTAAAGCTGTGTATATAAATGAGATAAGAATGGGAAAAGGGTAGCTTATAAAACTTTGATTAACTTTGAGGCAAAGAATTGGAGAAACCCAGTGAACCAGACCACTTACTGGCTAGTGATGGAGGCATGGGTGGCTGGATGGGGTAGGCTGGTTGTGTGAAAGGTTTAATGCTGAAAAATAAATGGTGAAGCAGGTTAGTCAGAATCTTATTTTATAAGCTTTCTGCTTATCCACCCACACCTCAAATCAAAGATGGATGTATCTCTTTATTATTATGAATTTATCATATTTTATCCCTTCCTTCCGCCAAGGGTGGCATACATGACCTCTCCCCCATTTAATTTTTACATCCACTGTATGAGGAATGCTATCCTGGGAGAGAGTGTGTGTGAGTGGGTGGTGCTTAAGGTTACCCAGTTCTCCCTGGTCCTAGCCTGACTGTCTATCCACTACACCAACTGGCTTCCAGTAAGTGAAACCAGTAAGAGCTTCTTATAGACCCAAAACTATCACTTCTCAGTGTTTGTCCCTGACCTGCCTTTCCCACTCTGTGCTCAGCAGGAGTCATAACAGGAGCCCTTCTCTCTCCAGGCAAGGCAACTAGTTCATGGGGGCCTGGACCATCATAATCGTGGCAGCACATCTACTGCCTGTTGGTCTATCTATTAGTATTAACTTGTTGGTTATCAACAACAAATAACTGCTTTCTTGGGGCTTTCCCCCCCCCCCATTGAAGTATTTATATTGGAGAAGCCATATATGCCTCTGTGTAGGTTAGAAGTCCACCATGCAAGTAATTTTTCTTCCTCCTAAACCACAGAAATCCACTTCAATTGATGGGCAGAGACACTCACCCTATGCCCCTCTGTTGTAGCAAAGGTTGGGGCACAGGACAGCATCCAGACCTCTGGAAAAATGGTGGTAGGAATAGCTAAGTAAATAGCACAAGACTGAGCTCTCGCATGAGATCTATGCTAGTCTATCCCGAACAGCACATTTCTTCAGTGTATTAGAGGATCTCAGAAAGGTTTTTATTTTTGTTTTTATCAATACTTCAAAGACTAGAGATGGAGGGCTGATTTTCATTCCAACTGATAAGCTGAACAGGGTTGTTGTCGTTGTTTTATAAATACATCTCAGGACATCTTGTAGTTGTACCTCCAAGTACCTTTCACCTAGCCATCACTAACACCTACTCATAAGGCTGTTCTGCACACTGTGGGCCAACCTCAAATATACATAACCCAGGTGGAACAGTATGCAGCTGCCACGTCGCTTATTCAAAAACATCAGTTGGACAGATACAGAATTTCACGTCAAAAGCTCACCTGATCAGATCAAGAAATTTTCATTTAGTCTCTTTCTCTCTCTCTCTGGCTGTATATACATGCAGGTTTTTCTCTGTATGGGCTTCCCTTCAACTGCACTATTTTGCGTAGCATCTGAATGACGTCATCTATTCATCTTGTGTCTGCTTTCCCCCCTGCTTTGCTAAGTTTGATACTATCTTTGTGGAAAGCTTACCGCCAAAGGATCATTGGATGCTGTGTGGATGGGAAGGTGCACATGGGTGCCATTTTCCTTGATTCAAGCCCTCCACTGATGGCTGCCATTTGCCCCACTGCCACCAGAGGGCTTTTTCAGGATTTTAAAAACAAAGCTAAAAGGTATAGTGCTACAGCTCTATACTGCAACAATATATTAGTTCCCAGCTTGCTTGGTTGCAGAACTCTAAAGGAAAAGATACTTTGTATAATTCTGTAACCCAAAGTGCTAAGAGACTTAGATGTTCAGAGGTGGTTTGCCATAGTGTGCCTCTGCGTTGCAACCCTGAACTTGCTTAGTAGTGTCACATCCAAATAATAACCAGGGCTGACCCTACCTAGCTTCCGAGGTCTGGTTATCCCGGGCTATCCACGCAATACCTATTACTTTTTTGTTGTTGTTGAAAAAAGAAAACCTTGAAAAAGCCCTCCGGTGGCAAGAGGGAGAATAGCAGCTAAGGAGGACTAAGGCAAGGAGAGGGGAAACCGAAGTGTGGATACTTCTCTGCCAGTCCAAATGCCTCTGCCTTTGCAGCACCAACGAGAGCTTCAGAGAGAATCATCTCATGTAGAATCAGCTTCCATCACTGTTTTTTGAAGTGACACACTATTCTTGAATGGGTGGAGTTTTCAAACAAACACCTCCCCCTCAGCAACTTCAAATCTGGTCAGTTCCCATCTGAGGACTACATCACAATCATTTATGTATGCTCGAATCAGCCCTTCCTTTGGAAGACTTTGAATACAGTGGTTTAGAAACCCGGGAATAAATGAACGACCTGGTCAGAGGCACAGCAAATTAGCATCAATTTCTGTGGAACAATACAGGAACCCTACACCAGCGTTTGCCTTAAGCAACACAATTCTGAATTCCAAAGATACATGCAAGTCTAACAGATGTCTTTACTTACTCCTGAGAAGGTCCAGACTGTCCTGGGATAGGCCCACTCCAAAACTAAGGAAATGAACACAGAAAACAAAATGAAGGTTATTCCAGATAGCTGACTTCTTCACCTTCATTGCTTAGATCAAAGCAGCTTAAGGGATTTTTATTGTAATGTAAGGTAACAGCCAGCCTATGTAATATTTTTTGTGGCCTGGAAATGCTTTGACTACAGGGCTGAGAAAAGTTAGAATGGGAGCAAGCTGGAGTTTTACACAAAGCCAGGGCATAGCCCCATTCTCCTGTGAACTTCTAGGGGGAAAATCTGGATGAGATTTGCCACAGTTTAGTGGTGTATATGGAGCAGAGAAGATGAGGATGTTTCCTCGTGGCATGGGTTTAGAGGGATTCTATGTATACAGGGCTGGTTCATGGCACAAGCAGCTTGGCATGCCAAGAGGAAGGGGGCAGCCCTTTTGTCCCAGTGGCCCTCAGCTTCTTTGGCTATCTTATTCTTTCCCTGTGCCCCCCCCCCTCTGGTCACCCTTCCAGCATGGTGTAGTGGTTAAGAGCGGTGGTTTGGAGTGGTGGACTCTGATCTGGAGAACCGGATTCAATTCCCCACTCCTCCACATGAGCAGCGGAGGCTAATCTGGTGAACTGGATTTGTTTCCCCACTCCTCCACATGAAGCCAGCTGGGTGACCTTGGGCTAGTCACGGCTCTCTTAGAGCCGTCTCAGCCCCACCTACCTCACAGGGTGTCTGTTGTGGGGAGGGGAAGGGAAGGTGATTGTAAGCTGGTTTGATTCTGCCTTGAGTGTTAGAGAAAGTCGGCGTATAAAAACCAACTCTTCTTCTTCCTCTTCCCTCTGATTGTAACCAGAGGACTCATATCATGGAGAAGCACCACCTCAACTGAATTGCTAGAGTCAGGGCAGAGCTTCTGAAAGATATCAAGGCCCTAATGATTATAGGCAGGTGGAGGTGAGGAAGGCAGTGAGGACAAGAGCAGGTTATGGGAGCAGGCTGGAGACTAAAGCTTAAAAAAAAAAATAATGCAAAGGTTTCATCTCTCTCCTGCCCTGGGCCCAAGCGGCAGCAGCCAAGATGAGAGGAGGCTTCAGCTGCTCTGGCCTGTGCTTGATTACAGGAGAGGTTTGATTCCAGAAGAGGCTGCAAAGGTAGAGGGGAGGGGCTGTGGCTCAGTGGTAGAGCATCTGCTTGGCATGCAGAAGGTCCCAGGTTCAATCCCTGGCATCTCCAGTTAAAGGTACTAGGCAGGTAAGTGATGTGAAAGACCTCTCTGCCTGAGACCCTGGAGAACCGCTGCCGGTCTAAGTAGACAATACTGACTTTAATGGACCAAGGGTCTGATTCAGTATAAGGCAGCTTCATGTGTTCATGTGTAAGACTTATGGAGTTCATCCTGGCCTCTGAAGCAGTGCTGCAAGGATGGGAAGAGGCTCCCCCTCCCCAATCTGTGCCACCATTGCTTCAGTCCTGTGCCTTGCCTGCTTGGGGCACCTAAATGGTTGAGCTGGCCCTGTGTGCGTAGTTCCATTTGTTAGGTTTATAAAAGTATGTTTTGGGGGGGAGTAGGAGAGGTAGGAAAGGATAGGATAGAGAGGATATATTGGACATAGAACAGACATCGAAGGGAAGGTATGCTCAAAATGTTCTAAGGCAAAGACTGATTCAGGTGGATTACAGAGATAAATACACAGCTAGATCTTCTAGCAAAGACTTGAAACAACTAGTGCTGAAAGTTAAAGGAGAAAGTGCCAAAGCAGGTCTACAGCTGTACATCAAGAAGACAAAAGTAATGACTACAGGATAACTACTCAACTTTAAGGTTGACAATGAGGAAATTGAAACTGTTCAAGACTTTCGATTTCTTGGCTCCATCATCAACCAAAAGAGAGACTGCAGCCAAGAAATCAGAAGGAGGTTGAGACTGGGAAGGGCAGCCATGAAGGAGCTAGAAAAGATTCTTAAGTGTAAGGATGTGTCAACTGGCAACCAAGATCAAGGTAATTCATGCCATCATATTCCCTATTACTATGTATGGGTGAGAAAGCTGGACAATGAAGAAAGTTAATAGGAAGAAATTAGATTCCTTTGAAATGTGGTGTTGGAGGAGAGTGTTACAGATACCGTGGACTGCCAAAAAAACAAATCAGTAGGTTCTAGATCAAATCAAGCCTGAACTGATCCTAGAAGCTAAAATGACTAAACTGAGGCTGTCGTACTTTGGCCACATTATAAGAAGACAAGAGTCACTGGAAAAGGCAATAATGCTAGGAAAAGTTGAAGGCTGCAGGAGAGGAAGACCCAACAAGAGATGGATTGACTCTATTAAGGAAGCCACGACCCTCAGTTTGCAAGATCTGAGCAAGGCTGTTAAGGAGGACATTGATTCATAGGGTCACCATTAGTTGGAAGCGACTTGACGACACTTAACACACACACAGATCTTCTCTTGGTGCCGTCTCCACTTGTGCCAGCCCCACCCCCTCCATAGATGCAGCAGCTGACACCATGGTAAGATCTATTCTCAGAGTCATCACCTCTGGGTGTGACCCTCACACAAAAGGCAGGAGCATGCTGGAGCATCTCTTACCCTGGGAGGAGCAGAGAAGACAGCCTGAGGGAGTGGCGGAGGGGGGCTGAGCTTGCTCTGCAGGACGCTGGCAGAGACAATCTGTGCAGACGACATGGAAGCCATATTCTGCAGAGCCTTGTCCTTTGAGACCTGATCCTTTCAAAAACAGAGACAGAAAGAGGAACACAAAGGACTGTTATCAACCCACACCTTTCAAGGCTACAAAAGTCGCAGCCATTTGGGGTTGAGTGCCAATTTACATAACACTTATTGATCACATTAAGCCTGCTGGTTTCTAATCAGGGAACCATTCATATAAGCAGTTTCTCAGGAGCACAGACTAGAGGTTTGCAGTCCCCACCCCTTAAAATATACTTTCAAAGATCCTACTTGCTCACTATTACGAATGATACAGCAGGCATGTAGTTCAGAGAAGCTGGTGTTTAGCAATGTTAATGGTCCAATTCTCCAAAAGGTGCCAGTCTAATGGCTATTAATTTGGTACTTCCAAAAATTTCATTTAAGCCTCCACTGAACATCAGGGTTTGGATCTTCTAGACTGTTTCCAAGGGTGGCAGCCTATCCATGGGAAATTAAAGGGTGGGGGGAAAGGAAACTGAACTGCACTTACCAAGTTCATAGCCTGTTTGAAGGGAAAAGAAATAAAAAAATGTTAGAACTTCTATCAGAACTATAGGCACTGGGGTATACATTATTCACAACAGCTATCAATACAATTGGAATTCAGTATATCAAAGGCAGTTGAGTTTCATTTTGCAAACAAAGTAAATCTGATTATTTAGCACTTATAGCTCAATTGGGATAAGAAAAAAAGAGTGGACTGCAAAGGACTAGTAGCTTATCTGTCCTTATTGGGACAGGAAACTTTTTTACATTTACAAAACAATGAAAGTATGTGGGAAGTTAGCAAAACATTAAGAAGGGCTTTCTCCTTCTGCGGCTATAGAAGACTGATCCAGGTCTGTGTGTAGATCTTTCACAAAACTGCTTATGTATGTATGTATGTATGTAAAGCACCATCAAGTTGCAGCCAACTTATGGAGACCCCATACGGTTTTCAAGGCAAGAGATTAAGAGAGTCCATTGTCTCCCATCCAAGTACTAACTAGGGCCAACCTTGCTTAGCTTCTGAGATCTGTTGAGATTGGGCTAGCCTGGGCCGTCCAGGTCAGGGCCAAAACTGCTTAGACACTGGCAAAAACAATGCAGGAGGTCTGGTCAGTGCTCCCTTCTGCTATATGCCTGCATAACTACATAGAATAAATAAGAGTGCATTGCTATATGAATGAGCTCAAGCTACCTTGGCTTTGTGCACACCACTCTCAAAGTAGACACAAAAGCACAAGCAGAGTGAACAACATTGAGATAATTAAATTACGCTCTGGTATTTTGGGAGGGACTAATTTGGCCAACCCTAAGTAAGTACAAAAATATTAGCTTCGGCCTACAAATTCAGTTTGCCTCTGACCTCCCTTAAGGACCCAGGTGGCAGCTGGACACAGTAAAGTATGAAACAACATTGTGCTGAGGCTAACTGGTATTCAGCAGTATAGGAGTGGTATATTGGTCAGGAAGGAGGACTGTGCAGCATGGTGCAGAAAACACTATAGAATATTAAGTTTCAGCAAGTTTTATGGTGACAAAGCAAAGCTTTGTGTGTTTAGGGTAAGGGCTTCTATGCTCTGTCCTGTTCTCTTCATTTCCATTACTCTAATTTTTCAAAAATCCTGCATAATACTACATGCACACACATCACTTAAAAGTTCTCCAGATGGGCTCACAACAGCACAACGCGGCCACAACTGGGAATCTCCAATGCATCCGTTCAGAGTGTAGCTGTAGCTGAGTGTAGCTTAGCTTCTTGAAGTATAAGTGGAATGATGTACAGCTGACGTGGGGCAGATGCAATAATAAAAAACAGAAGGTTGGTACATGGCAGCAACACTGTATCAGTGGTTCCCCAATTCTACTGCACTGCAACTGAGATTTTTTTCAGCAACAATGTATAGGTCAGTATATATACTGGAATATTTCTTTAAATACATATATCTGTTTTCACCAGGGCTTTTCTCAGTTGAGTCTCCTCTTTTACCTTCCTTCCCATCTTGGCTAATTAGATTATAAGTCTGCTGAAGGGGCATGCTATATTTTTAATTGGTATGCAGTGTCTAGTATTTTTAGTTTTTATCTTAACAACACTATATACATCATATTTTCTAGGAAAGGCAATAACGAGGGCTATGGAGTCCTGGGAGATGTTATGAAAGCCACTATTTCATTATGGGAATGCACAAAGCCCCAGCTATGGGGATGTAGATACACAGGCAGAAACTAAACTGCTTAGCAAAAGTAACTGCATTAAATAGATGTAACTAATATATATACTGAAGCCCCGTTATTCACTTTTTAGTACTCCTCCTACACCCAAAAGGATAAGGCAGAAGTCTCAAAATGAACTCTGAGGCAAAGACATGCTATAAAGCAGATGAATTCCAACATGATCTACCACTGCATACAATCCTGTAACATTTGCTACTGACAACATGATGAGATTTTGCCACTATCTTACATTGCTCTAGAACAGTGAGACATGTTACAATATGTACTATGCATTTGGGACAATAAATATGGAGAAACTCTGCTTGTGGGCCAGTCAAGATTTTCGTTATCCTCAGGGAGAAAAGATATTATTCATACTGAGTATTTACTGTTGCTGCTGTCTTGTGGTTTCTAGACAGGGGAGGTTGTGCGGCTCAGATGAAATAGTTTGCTTAGCTGATAGGGGCTGGAATCTCTAGGTACTTTCCAATGCATAGAACAAAAAACAGTGGGCAGAGAACCAATTAAATAACATTTCAAAATACCCCTCACCCTTAGACCCGCCTTGCCTTTAATATACCCTCCTCCCATATGTGCCTTGTGTAGGCACTTACTCTGCAAATCACAATACACAGAACATACGGAGGACAGAGTTATAGGAAAGGTTAGCCAATCTCCAGTTAAAGAAAAGAGGAGGAAAGGAAAGCCAACCACAGAAGAAAAGTTCTCCAGTTTTATCTCTGCTCAGCTTCCTTTGCTCCTGGTCCACCAGCTCCAAGCATCCTGAATCAGCAACAGCAAAGCAGTTTTTCTACAGTTTTACGCTCCTCCATCCTAATAGGGTTGTCACATTACATGGGCACCCAAAGAACCTTCTCAGATAATGCCATATTTCCATCCACATGACAGAAAAAACCACACCCTTCAAACTTACCTATTCCTACACTTATAAGCTAAAGTTAAATCACATGGGCCTCAACTGCACATGAACAGCCATTCTAATGAACTCTTGAATATTAGAACAATGTTCTGGCCATAATTTGTGTATCTGTCTATTAGATTGATATACTTTTCCCATATAAAATTCCTGCCAAATTGTTCCAGGGCAGATGTTTTTACCTTTGTTAATGTTTTGGTCTGGTGCTTCAGTGGCCATTCTAGGTCAACCCTGGTTTAAGGAGCAGTTCTGTCCTACTGACCGACCCAGAACTACAATGAAAATCTTGACTCTAGGGTAGTGGTTAGTGGACTGCCACTATTGATCAATTAAGTGAGGGGAGGGGAGCACATGCTTAATGGCAGGCACCTTCCCTCTCTGTCAGTAGCAACAGCTACTGCTTACTACTACTACACCTTCTCACTCTCTTCCAGTGATCCTACTCCTCTATTTAGACAAGATCCCAATATCTGTGACTACAGTGGAGCACTCACACCTGGAATATACCTGCCTTGCAGGGTTGTTGTGAGGGTAAAATGGAGGAGAGGAGAACGATGTAAACTGCTTTGGCTCCCCATCAGGGAGAAAGCAGGGTAAAACTGAAGTAAATAACTAAAGGTTGACATATGGGGTGAAAGAGTACTAGTAGATGTCTGTGGAGAAATATACAACTACTGCTTGCCATATCATTACCCACGGACTTCAGTGGACTCTGGGAAGTCATTCTCCCACCCTCCTTATTGCAGCTGGGATGGTTTCACCTTCTTGGAAAGATGCATTAGAGGGTTTCAAGGTGACTACTCTAGCCAGATTCTGACAAGCAGGGGTCTCCTATTCTATGTGAATCTCCCTGGCATTACTGACGTGCAAACGCAACCCTGTTACAAATGCCATTCCATATGGAGGCTAGACTTAACTTGGCAAGAAGCAGGGCCTTTTCTTTCAAAGCACTGTGCTTTGGAAAGTCTTCACATTACAGGTTCACTGAGTTTCTCCTCGTCATTTTGAAGACACATCAAAAACCTTGTTTCAAAATGCTTTTGATTGTCACATCTGATCTTTTCATGTTTACTTTATTAGCTTTACTGTATTCGCGCCAATTCCTAGTTTTAACACCGCTGTGCATTAATTTTATTTGTTGCACACTGCTTTTAAATTTTCTTTTGAAAAGCATGTAACTTAAAAAAAAAATACAAAAACCTCTCGCTTTCCTTCTAGCTCTTTCTTACCTCGGCAGGGTTTTTGAAAACGTCTGGTCCCAGGAACAAAGGGAGGGGGGCAAAGACATAAAAAGGAAAAGAGTGGCAACCACAGGGCAAAGTGTGTTAGTCGCCAGCATGGCCACGGCTGAAAGTTGGGAAAGCCAAGGAAGCGCGTACCTTCAGTTTGGACTGAATCTCACGAGATTTCCGTCTGGCTAGAACCTGCAAGTGGCTAGAGACCTGCAGAGAGAAAAGCAGAAGGAGAGGGGGAAAAACAGCAGAGCCGTCAACCAGAGGAAAGGAGAGGAAGGAGAGGGGGCTGCCCATGCTCACACACCACGGATGCATGGGCAGGGTCTCCAACGTACCTTAATGCCAACCTGGTACTCGCGCACCTTCTTCCGAGCTAGAACCTGTATATGGCTGGACACCTAAGTCCCGCCAAGCCATTCAAAAAGGAAAACACAAACAGAATGAAGACATGATCCCACAGTGTTCTGCGTGACAACAGTGCTTCAAGCACCAGGCCTCTTAAGCCAGCTGCGGTTCCAGAGGAGCGGTATTGGCACATCTGAACAAATAGCAGCCAAAGATGGCCATAAGAATATGGCTAAGCCCGCATCTGGAGGAAATGGGTACCACCCGCTGAACTTAAACAGGTTTAAACTACAACACTTGGGAATGTTATCTCCAAGAAACAGCATCTTGGAACATACTTTGCTTTCTGATGGCAAGTACTGGCAGCTGCATCATTACTTTCTCTCTGTGACTTCTGTACGCTTACTACACATGGCTTCAGGGATCATCCACCTTGCAGATTCTGGGCTACTTCCAACATAACATTTGTGACGCTCCAGACCTGTAGCACAGCTCTGCTCTCCCCCACTCGTCAAAGTCAGATGCACTACTTTCATTTGCCTTAGCAAGTGACTGAATTGATCCCTTACATACAGCCCAGGATGTTGAAAAATGTTTCCGTTCAGGATCTGACACATCGAGTGCTCCTCCACTCATCCCTGGCCCTTAAAACACTGTTGCCGCTACCCAGGAATTTGAAATATTTTTCAATGGAATTGTCTTCAGAGAGGAGAAAAGAGGGCAGTTATAATTGCCATCAGTGGGGATTTCACCATCCCAGGCTGGCCCGGCGTTCTATTTCTATCACTTGACCAACCCACAGCAAGGTAGAGCCTTTGTGCTTGCAATGTTTAATGTTCTACCTTCAGCTGTGCTAGCTGGGAGGTTTCAGAAAATCCCATACATAAACAGGCTCTGCCATTGTAGACCGAGATGTGTAGAATCATTACAATGTGTTTTTCTGTAATGCCCTTTTTATGCTGACATTCGGGCCAAATTCCTCAATTCACTCCTAGTTGAATGGAAAGGAGCCCCGGACAAGTGTAAGGTACAGCTCCTCCTTTCCGGACAAAATCCTGCCACAATAGATGTGTGTGTGTAAAGTGCCGTCAAGTTGTAGCCGACTTATGGCGACCCCTTTTGGGGTTTTCATGGCAAGAGACTAACAGAGGTGGTTTGCCAGTGCCTTCCTCTGCACAGCAACCCTGGTATTCCTTGATGGTCTCCCATCCCAATACTAACCAGGGTTGACCCTGCTTAGCTTCTGAGATCTGACGAGATCAGGCTAGCCTGGGCCATCCAGGTCAGGGCGCCACAATAGATAGGGTAGCAAAATTTTTGCAACAGGCTATGAGGCTCCAAGAATTTAAATCCTGACTTTGTTTAGTCCTAGTTTTTATGCTGTCTAGGTCTTTGTACTTATTGTGAAAATATGCAAATAAAGGCGTTGTTGTTGTTGTTGTAAACTGCCATCAGCATTTCAGAAGTTTACTCTTGCCACAGAAGTTACTAAATGTTAAAGAATCTAATTTTAGGCACAAGGGTGTGGAATGTTCTCCAATTTATCACTAATTTAAGCAACTAGAACTCTGGAGGCAGGCATAAAGCTACCTTTTGTCACCATCACTATGTGACATCCCTCTTGTTTGTCCAAGGCTCTGGACTCCTTCTGCAGAGCAGGAATTGCCAGTTAGCCATGAAACTATAGCTCTGACACGTAGGTAGCTGTTTTGGATAGAAACCCAACTGGTATTTGGTGCAGATGTGCCTCCAGAAGGAATCTCTATAGTAATTGCAAAGCATAGTTCTCCACTATAAAAACAGAATCCGAATCTGGCATATGCTGTAAGTGGCTTTTTGACAGTCTTAAGAATGCTGAGGCAAAGGCCACCAAGTACACTAACTATCGGTCTGTGTCAGAGACTGCCTATGGAGACTGGTGTTTCTCCAGTGTTTAGGCTAATCTATTCCAGTGATCCCTTCTATGTTTCTATGAACATAGCACTATACTAGAGCACCTCTCCAGTGATTAGCGAAGTGCGTGACATGTAATAAGTCAATGAGCAGCAAAGGCAAAATGAAGTCTGCCCTCTTTTACCATGTCTCCCACCATCTATCAAAAAGTTACAATCAAATTAAAGGAATTTAAGACTGTGGTACACGGCAGTTTTCAGTTACCTACTACCTTCAATATTTGGCCTGACCTGCTCCCAGCTGCTCCATAAATTCTGATATTAACAACATTTACAGAATTTGTGGATTGTCAAAACATTCCTCCTGTAGGCTGACATCAGAATGTCACAGGGGCACCAAATCTAGGGGCTGGGCTTGGGTGTACAGAATAACTGCAGGTACAGGTAAAGTTCCCTAATGCAAAGGGTCCATAAGAACACCTTCAGTCAAACATGAGCATAGTAGTACCTGGGAAACCAGCACAGATAAGGACTTGACACTGGTAGCTTCTCAGCGTTAAGAAGACAATAAATAGGGTCCAAGGAAGACAGCAGATGTAATCTTTGCAAATGGCTTTTAGACTGTTTCTCTACACATCCCAACTTCCATTAATTTATTAATTGTGCATTCCATGAAGGATTTTCCAGTTGCCCACCTCTAAAACCTGAACATCCTGGGTTTCTACCGCATGGTAGTGGTGATGGTGCGGAGTAGCAGGGAGGAGAAAAGAGATGAAAGGAAGAACTCTCTCTCTTCCCGTGTCCTTGGTTGCTGGGACAATTGCTTCACCAGCATTTCAGATGTCTATGCAATTAAACTCAACCCATCACAAGATACAAAAGGTGCAAACTTGGAATACAGATGGACCTGGAGCTATGTAAAAAAGGGAAAGGTAGTCCCCTATGCAATCACCAGGTCATAACTGACCCACATAGTGACGTCACATCACGATGTTTACTAGGCAGACTGTGTTTACGGGGTGGTTTGCCAGTGCCTTCCCCAGCTGTCTACACTTTACCCCCAGCAAGGTGGGTACTCATTTTACCGACCTTGGAAGGATGGAAGGCTGAGTCAACTTGAGCCAGCTACCTGGAACCAAATTCTGTTGGGATCAAACTCAGGTCATGAGCAGAGCTTTTGACTGCAGTACTGCAGCTTACCACTCCGAGACATGGGGCTAAGTTACAGATTGACTATATGGTTAAACATGTGTTACAGAGGAATTCTAGATTAGGTGTTTGATCTGACTTCTTGTCAGATGCTCTCTGGATTCCAAGGAAACATTTACAATATCTTATAGTTAGCCAGATTATTCCTGCAGTACAATGACAAATAAAGAAAACATACCCATTGCTGTCGAGAGGCCTGCCTGTATGAGGATTTTTTCAACTCTCAGATGGGCTCATCCAGTGGATCCTATCCCCTCCCACAATCCATATGGCCTCCCTGCCAACTTATCCCCTCATAGACTGCAGGGTGAATGCGTGCAGTGCCTCCCATCAATTCTTGTTTTCCTGCATTTCCAACAGGGCACAAAGACACTGAATCGGAAAAGTGGGGGGCACAGGACTCTTATGCTCAAAGGGCAACAAAGATCCAGCAGTGATGTCTAGTCCAGGGTGCCTTTTTGTGCAATCAGCCACTGTTATTCATAAAAAGAGGTCGTGCGATCTGCATCACCTCCCGTGATGTTACAGTTTGCAGTCCATCCTGGGTCTCACACACAAAATCTTTCACTTCATTAAAACTGGTCTCACGCCAGGCCTCTTCCTGACCACTGTCTCATGTCTTCTACTATGAACAGCTTTTAAAATAAATTACCTGTGCACATGAATTTGAACCAGTGGACCCATGCAGGTATTCACTTAGGCACTATGTTTTATTTCCCCGGTTAGCAGGAATTTTAAACTTCTGATACCAAAACCTAGTGACTCACAATCCCATTTCAAGGTTCCCTCCATATTTTGGGGATGCACCCTATAAGGTTTATTAAGGATGGGTGAAGTTGTTCAGATTCAGCATTTATTACAAAAAATTAATTTATCCTAACAATCCAGGAAGAAGCCCCATGTATAACATGGGTAATGTGCAGATATTAGTTCCCGAGCAGCAAGAGACAGAAGTGAGGCTGACAAGAATGCAACAGTAGATGCTCTCCTCACCCTCTAAGGGTCTGAGCGCATCTACAGCTGTAAGTACAGCTGGTAACAGCAATGAGTTGTCAATAGTTTACCCCAGTGGCCACTTCCTTTTTGAAATGTATCCACACCAATCCCACTCCTGTTGTCCCTTTGGCCATCTATCAAGTCCGCTGCTGTCTGGCAAACCCTGTTATGCTGCATAATAAGCTTCTTATTCAGAGCATTCCACTAGACCAAAGAGGACTCAAAGAAGAGAGTTTTTAGAAGTCTGCGCTTACTGCTTACAAAAAAGCACAGTTGTCAATATGGCATCCTTCCTATAGCAGCTTCCAATCAAGGATGCAAACCATTAATCAGGCAGATGTTGATGCTCATAACACTTATGTGAGGCAGGCAACTATTATCCATGTCTGGAAGGAAAAAATTGGCAGAGGGTGGTGAAGCATGGGTCTGACAACATACTAAGGAACTAAGCCAGAAGAAGAGCCTCAAAGTTACAGGTCTCCCCTTCATGTTGGTTGCTAACTGAGATGTGTATCACCCAACGCAAGAATAAATCAAATTATGAAAATGGATTACGTATGCACACGCATGTGCATGCACAAACACACACACACATGATTTCAGTGGGCCCTCATATGGTGCTCCTTCTTGATACAACTACACTCATTTTTTGGTAAAGCACCAAGGACATCTTTACCTGTTTTCTTGTCCGTGTTTTCCCCGTTCGTAACTTGATGTACCTTGCTATTAATTCATTGCGACCTAAAACACAGAAAATAAATAGAAGCAAGATGAAAGCTATAATTTGGTCTCTGAATCCTTCTTCAAACTCTCTAGCGTATGAAAGAAAGCCTAAGATTAACTACCCCTGCATGCTCAGTCTATAAAACACCGAGAACAAGATCCCTGAGTCAATGACATTTTACCAGAAGGTGGCACTACTACAATGGTTGTCAAAATGTACAGGGCAGCCATGAAAAATCTGTGCCTAAGGCCCTGCTTGTTTATACAGTGAACAAGACACCTACAACTCTCCACAGGGATGGCTGAAACTGAATGATGCACACTGTACACTCAAAGCAAGACACAAACCCGGGACACCCAGAAACCTAGCAGGAAAGCCACCGCTCCCATTGTGTTAGTTACAGGATTTCCTCCCACTGCCTTGGGAGGGGCTGAAGACTAAGAGGCCACTGCTGAAGACCGTGCTGGGAACCTGGAATGCTTCTTGCCCAACTCCCCTGCACTCCACACTCACAGCACAGGTGAGTTCTTGATGCTTTGTTCCAGAACACCTAAGAGACTTCCCTGGCCTTCCCTTGTGTGACTCCAGAAAGAGGCTGCAGCATCCAGAGTTCAAAGAACTATTGAATAAAGGCACAGAGCAACCCTCCCACTCACCCCCCGCAGAATTTGGGGTTCTGTTTTATGACACTCGACAGGACACGCTCCCTACAGAAAGTTTTAAGTGGCACTGGCCTTTTAAAAAAGCACTTCCCATCCTCCTCATCCCTAATTTGAAGCAGAAGAGCTTTTGCTCCACATTTTACAGGCCAGCTGTGGCCAATCTAAATTCAAACGTCAGAGCAGCTGGGAGCTTTCTTTTCCCTCGTCCCCTCCCCTCTGAACACAGTGGGGGTGGGGTGGGGTGGGGGGGAGAACGGAGTAGGGAAGCACGCCAGATTTGTTTTAATGGACCAGATGGTGGTGGCTGAAGCTGGCTGAAATGCCCTTGCAGTTAGCTTCATATGTCTTAAAGAAATGTTTTAGAATCCTTAAGTAACGGTGGTTGTTCCGGCGGTGCCCGCAGCCCTGAGTTCTCTTCAAGGCAGGCATGAGATTAGAGCTTTGAGAACAGGCCTCTGTCTGCAAATTCCCCCGCCCATCCGCCCCCCACTCTTCAACAGACAAGGCCAGGTGCTCGGAAGGGTCAAACAGCACCCTGCGAGATGGACACAGAGAGATGGTGCCATATACTGGCGTTAACAATGCCCGCCCTTTAAAAGCACACTCGCACACAGCTGGACAGTCTGTCAAACCCACGGCATGTCTCTTGACACGTGTCGTTCCTGTCGGGAGCAGGTCTCAGAGCACTTGCTTCCTCCTTACTGGGGGGGGGGCAGGAATCAGCACAGCTCCATAAATTTCTCTTTACAGTTGGCCTTTTGACAGTTAAGGGAGCACATACTTTTGAGCCTGAGAGGCCAAGCAGCAGCTCCCTGAATTTGTGAGGAACTGTCACTGTCTCTATTGTAGGTATGGCCAAATCACAAATATTTATTTTAACAATTGGTATTTAATCTCCCCCCCACCACATACCTTCCCCCCACAAATTCACTGTGAGGAAAATGGGGGGAAGAACTACTCAAAGATCTGATGTCAAAGCTTCAAGAATCATGCTTGGCTTCTTGATTGACAGCATCGTGCCCTGGATTCCCCATTGTGTTCCCATGCGAATTTTAGAATGAAAAAGATTCACTAGAGGCTGCGGGGCTCAATGCTATATGTAGAGATATTGGCACTTTCTTTTTTTTGGGGGGGGGGACACTCCTCAGTCCAGCAATTCAGTTGTCACTCTGGCTGGAAATACTCAACTTAGTCTTTCAGCCATATACTAGTTCAAAAAAACATGAATTCTGGATCAGACTATCCATTGAATATTGAAATAATCACATCTGCTGTAATGGCAATGCTGCCACAACTCCATGTGTCCAAGTATTTATTTAGTTAATAATTGTTTAAAACATTTTTAAGCTGCCTTTCCACCCAGCTTAGGGGCCTGTAAAGCAGATAAAACATTAAAGCAAGATTCAAGTTCTTCACATAAATATATACAAGCAATTTAAAACAATGAAAACAAAACACATAAAAGGGATGGTGGTATGGGACAGAGCAACTCAAGCGTGCCTCCATATGGAGGCCCTGTACTCTCAAGACCCTTAATTGTGGTTGTGCCTCCAGACTGAGGAGCTGCTCGCGAAAATCTGACTCTTTGCCACAACCAGGTTCCTATCCATGTGTGCTACAAATCCCATACTAGGCACAAGCTGCAGGCAGAGGTTGGCTCCTCATGACCTAAGGCCATTTTGACAAACAGCTATGTAAACAACACACAGATGTCGCTAACTTTACTGAACACCAACATTCAATTTGCCTCTTTTTCTCCTGCTTGCTTTCCTCCTTGTATTCCACATTCATATGAATTAGCCAATCATTAACTAGAGAGCCTCCAACAATTCCTTTGGGTTGGATCTCCCCCACGTGGGCTCTGACATCACACTAGATCAAAGCAACATCCACCCCCCCCAGGGGAAGCGTTTTAAGTCAGGATGTCCAGTTCCTGTACTGACTGAATCACTTTTTCCATGGATGCACACTGCATGCCTACTACCTGGGAGGGGAAAAAAACTTGGCTTTAAAAAATGCTTTTCTATAGACTTAAATATTTTACTTATAGGCCTACTTGTGTTAAAAAAGAAAGGTGTGCAGGATTACACAAAAAGAGTATGTGATGTCTCTTTGATACATAGACTGCTTGCTCACTTTCTCCATACTCGTTCAGTTGCAGTATCACAGAGCTGTCAAGAAGACGGCAGCTTTCCTGTTTGTCAAACTCGCCTGTTGAATGCTGGACTTCCTGGTTCAGGCTTTACTTTAACTGTTACAGCTGCTAGCACCCGGAACACTAGCACATGCCACCATGTGCATGCTAAAGGGCAGCACACAAAGGAGTTGTTTCTTTGGCATGTGACTTGCCCAAACCAGAAAGTCTTGAGGATGACCAGCCTTTACGCACCATGGAGCTGAGCATTTGGCAGATGACTAAATTGACTACTGAATTTCTCTCTTAGTTTAACCAGCTTACCAGATTGCTGATTTGATAGATTCAGAAGCACTTAAATGTATGTTGACAGTTTTTTGCAGTCTGTTTTTGGAACAATTTGTCTTTGGCAAATGAGTTCGTGGACTAATGATTTTATGGTACTAACTGAATTATCTTGGTTAGCATTGTTCCCCTTTTGAATATTCTTCTTCTAAGTGTCAACTGATCATTTTACTGGTTGGATGGATTCCTATTGGCCAACTTTGTCAACTATTTATTGTATGCCCATATATGTACATGTGTCAGGATGCTGCATTGCTGGAGAGCAAGATGGAGAGGAGAATATCCTTTGTTGAGGCAGCAGTAACAACCTTCCACCTTCCATTCATGTTGCTGGCCTCTCTAGCCATCCTCTCAGCCTTGAATTGCTGCAATAGACAGAGAACAGTGGAACAACAGGAAAGGCAAGAGACCATCCATAGCCACCACCACACTGTGTTCACCACCCGGCTGCTGAGACTCCACCTACCATCAGTCCCCAACAGCTGCCTCCACAGTGGCTGAAAAACACAAAGGAACCTCCTCTTTGTCTACACTTCTTCTCCACTTTTTTCCACATAACTGGCATTTTCTTAGCACGTATCTAGCACCAGAGGACCAGCTTTTCATATAAGAACTTTCTTATACCATCATGAAAGATGGCTTCAGAAGCCAGCCTGAACATTTCTCAAGTACTTTTAATTAACTCAGCCCAGTCTAGAATTTGAGGATACCCACAGCTTGATTTGAGTTGCTGGCCTGGAATTACATCTGCAATCTTGTCCAGTATGAACTCCCTCATAGTCTTCTATGTGTTAATTAGTAAGCACTCAGAGATCTGACTGCTGTTGCTACTGCTTTGGTACCTCGCCTGAAAGCCTCACTTCAGGGGCTGCAGGTACCTCAGTGCAATCGGCTCTTCCATAGATGCCATGAACTAGAGTGTATAGAGTTGCTCTGGTGTCAATGTAAACTGTCACTAAGAAAGGAGCCACTTCAAGCTATTAGAGCTATCAGAGGCACTGGTCTGAAGGCAATCTGCTAGCCAAGAACAAGAAGGCAAGCAAATACGGGCGGTCCAAGACTGGCCAATGAGTTGTTCAAACCAATAGAACAGGCTAGAGTCAGGTGAAGCCATATATCGGCTCCTTGTGTCACCGGCTGATCAAGTAATATCAACCCATCGCCAACTACAGTGGCAGCACTGAACTGCCACAGAGTACCCACCTCCACCAACAAACCGCTGCAGCGACGCAGAGTAGTGTGCTTGGATCTGACTGCTAGAGCTCCTGATTTCCAAACACATGGTGCCTTGAAGAGAGGACACTCCCTCAATGCTGTTGTGCCCAAAGAAAATGTTCATGGAGGCATCATGCGAATTTTAATTGGCTGCTTTATGGGTGATCATAGGCCAGTTCAGTGCAGTGGTTAGACAGTCAGACTACGATCTGGGAGACCCCGGTTCAAAACCACGCTGCTGTGGAAGTTTGCTATGTGACTCTGGGCCAGTCACACACACACAGCCTAACTTACCGTATATACTCGGGTATAAGCCGACCCGAGTATAAGCCGACCCCCTCAAACTTGAGGGGGTCTATAAGAAATTCCCTTTTCTGGTAAAGCTGCGCTCTAAAATGGCGGCCGCCATTTTAGAGCGCAGGGGAGATCTTGCCCCTGCCCCAGGTCGCCCTCCCACCGGCCTCCCGGGACCTCCCAACCCACCCCGACCCCAGTGCCATTCAAGGGGGGGAGGGGGAAGAGCCCCTGAACCCCCTACTCACCAGGAGAGTCGGCGGCAGCAGCAGCGGCGCAGCCTTCCCGGCCCTGCAGGAGGCCCCTGCCGGCCGGAGGAACCCTTGCGGGGCCGGCGGCGGCGGGGCGGCCTTGCCGGCCCTGCAGAAGGCCCCTGCCGGCCCCTGCCGGCCGGAGGAACCCTCGCGGGGCCGGCGGCGGGGCGGCCTTGCCGGCCCTGCAGAGGCCCCTGCCGACCGGAGGAACCCTCGCGGGGCCGGCGGTGGCGGTGACAATGGTAAGTTCCCCCCTCCCTCCTCCCCTACCGTATTGACCCGCGTATAAGCCGAGTTCGGCTTTTTCAGCCCTTTTTTTGGGCTGAAAAACTCGGCTTATACGCGAGTATATACGGTACCTCACAGAGTTGTCGTGAGAATAACACAGAGGAGGAGAGAATGCTGTAAGCCACTTTAAGTCCCCATCGCAAAAAAGTGAGGAATAAGGGAAGTAAATAAAAACAGCTGCCTTGCTTCAGTTGATAACTTCACTTGATTCAGCCAGTTGACAACTTGCTGGAATTGACTTCAGTACTATCAGGGCTTGTTATTTTACCAAGTTGATAAAGCTGATTAGGCAATAGCTTTCTTATGGAGGTATTAAGCGCTAGGCTACCAAAGGAGGTCACAGTTCTTTTGTTTCATATGCCTCTCTGCAGTAGTCAGTACTGGCCATTGCGTTGCTGACAGGGAACTCGATTAGACGGACCATTGTTGTGATTCACTCTTGTGGTTATGTACTTTGTACTGAAAGTCTAAAATCCATGGGCAACACACGAGAGTAAGTATTAGTAGTATCAAATCACACACATGCATGATATTATTACAAGTGGAAACACGCAAGGACTTGTGGGAGGCATCTTATTCCCCCTCCCCCACTATTTCCTCTTTCCCTTTCCTGAAAGCCTTCATAGTCTCTCCCCTTTCCCTGCCTCCTTTCCCCCTTCCCAACCAACAGCCAACCTACATTTATGTGCCCCTTTGTCTTCAGGTTTCCCTCTCCCCTCCAGGCAGCCTCTACCTAGCAAAACTATGACCCAGTTGTGTGGTGCCAGCCACTGGGCAGGCCCACTTGCATGGTAGGGAACCCTCAAGGACTTGTGGGGAGAAACCTCACTTTCTCCTGTAGCCCCCTCCCCACACGATTTCCTCTTTCCCTCCTCCTGGCAATCCCCATATCCTCTCCCCTTTCTCTGCTTCATTCTCGCCTTCTCAGCCATTCACTGACCTTTGTTTTATCTGCTCTCTTTCTTCAGCTATATTTATTATTTATTTATTTCATTTATACCCCACCTTTCTCCATAATGTGGGCCAAAGCAGCTCATATTATTCTCCTCTTCTCCTTTTTGTCCACACAACAGCCCTGTGAGGTAGGTTGGGCTGAAAGTGTATGACTGGTGCAGGAGGAAACTGAAACCTGGATCTCCCAGACCCTGCTCTGAAGCTCTAACTTCTACACCACCCTGTCTTTCATAGGGTCACTGCTGTTGAACAAGCAAGCAGCAAGGCCTAGCTGAGTAATGCAGCTCAGGTGGTATCAAGTCACCCAGATGTTGCTGCCTGGCCTAGGGTTGCCAACCTCCAGGTAGTACCTGGATATCTCCCAGCATTACAATTGAACACCAGATGACACAGATCTGCCCCCTGGAGAAAATGGCTGCTTTAAAGGGTGGACTCTAGGGAATTATATCTGGCTGAGGGCTCTGCTCTCCCCAAGCTCTGCCCTCCTCAGTCTGCATCACAAAATCTCTCTAGCAACTCTAGCATGCCTGGCCCCAATGAGTTGTCCCTCAAAGGCCAAAACAACACTGGAAAAGGGCTCTGCCTCCTTCCCCTGTCTTTTACTGAGGAAAACCAAGTTTTACTGAGGAAAACCAAGTTTGGAACGCTTTGGCTGCCTACCAAAGGCCATTGAGGGGCTTCCATTTCTTAAAGCTACAGGCACTCCTTTCATCATTTTGAGTTTTTAACAGGAGGCTGAAGTTGGTTCCTTATTCCCAGTTCGTTCCCTATTCCCAGTTCCTTATTCACATTTCCTAGTTCCTGAATGATTTTGCGGACATTACAAAAGCTCTACACCCCAAGATATGGATTGGACCACCACATATGATACACCCCCACATTCAGGGGACCGTGCCCTTCGAGATGGCGCATGCTGGGTCCTGGTCCAAAGTTCGGTTCTTGTGCCAGCGGCTCCCAAGTGGGGTGCCCCCAGGACAGATGCCCATACAGGCACTGCACCCCAAAATAATCTTTGGACCACCCCAAATGACACATCCCCACACTCCAGAGACTGTCCCCTCCAAGAAGACATGCAGTGGTGCCCGGTCCAAACACTGGTTCTGGTGCCATTGGCTTGTTTTTGGGTTCCCCCCCCAGAAACCTGTATTGCAAAGAGGTTTTGAATAAGGAACTGGAGCTCTGCACCCCAAAATATGAATTGGACCACCACATATCATACACCCCCACATTCAGGGGACTGTGCCCTTCGAGATGACATATGCTGGGTTCTGGTCCAAAGTCCGGGTCTTGTGCCAGCGGCTCCCAAGTGAGGTGCCCCCAGGGCCAAGGCACATGCAGACCCTGCACCCCAAAATAATCTCTGGACCACCCCAAATGACACATCCCCACACTCCAGAGACTGTCCCCTCCAAGAAGACATACAGCGGTGCCCGGTCCAAACACTGGTTCTGGTGCCATTGGCTTGTTTTTGGGCCCCCCCCCCAGAAACCTGTATTGCAAAGAGGTTTTGAATAAGGAACTGGAGCTCTGCACCCCAAAATATGGATTGGACCACCACATATCATACACCCCCACATTCAGGGGACTGTGCCCTTCGAGATGACATATGCTGGGTTCTGGTCCAAAGTCCGGGTCTTGTGCCAGCGGCTCCCAAGTGAGGTGCCCCCAGGGCCAAGGCACATGCAGACCCTGCACCCCAAAATAATCTCTGGACCACCCCAAATGACACATCCCCACACTCCAGAGACTGTCCCCTCCAAGAAGACATACAGAGGTGCCCGGTCCAAACACTGGTTCTGGTGCCATTGGCTTGTTTTTGGGCCCCCCCCCCAGAAACCTGTATTGCAAAGAGGTTTTGAATAAGGAACTGGAGCTCTGCACCCCAAAATATGGATTGGACCACCACATATCATACACCCCCACATTCAGGGGACCGTGCCCTTCGAGATGGCGCATGCTGGGTCCTGGTCCAAAGTTCGGTTCTTGTGCCAGCGGCTCCCAAGTGGGGTGCCCCCAGGACAGATGCCCATACAGGCACTGCACCCCAAAATAATCTTTGGACCACCCCAAATGACACATCCCCACACTCCAGAGACTGTCCCCTCCAAGAAGACATACAGAGGTGCCCGGTCCAAACACTGGTTCTGGTGCCATTGGCTTGTTTTTGGGCCCCCCCCCCAGAAACCTGTATTGCAAAGAGGTTTTGAATAAGGAACTGGAGCTCTGCACCCCAAAATATGGATTGGACCACCACATATCATACACCCCCACATTCAGGGGACCGTGCCCTTCGAGATGGCGCATGCTGGGTCCTGGTCCAAAGTTCGGTTCTTGTGCCAGCGGCTCCCAAGTGGGGTGCCCCCAGGACAGATGCCCATACAGGCACTGCACTCCAAAATAATCTTTGGACCACCCCAAATGACACATCCCCACACTCCAGAGACTGTCCCCTCCAAGAAGACATACAGCGGTGCCCGGTCCAAACACTGGTTCTGGTGCCATTGGCTTGTTTTTGGGTCCCCCCCCCCCAGAAACCTGTATTGCAAAGAGGTTTTGAATAAGGAACTGTAGCTCTGCACCCCAAAATATGGATTGGACCACCACATATCATACACCCCCACATTCAGGGGACCGTGCCCTTCGAGATGGCGCATGCTGGGTCCTGGTCCAAAGTTCGGTTCTTGTGCCAGCGGCTCCCAAGTGGGGTGCCCCCAGGACAGATGCCCATACAGGCACTGCACCCCAAAATAATCTTTGGACCACCCCAAATGACACATCCCCACACTCCAGAGACTGTCCCCTCCAAGAAGACATACAGAGGTGCCCGGTCCAAACACTGGTTCTGGTGCCATTGGCTTGTTTTTGGGGGGCCCCCCCAGAAAACTGTATTGCAAAGAGGTTTTGAATAAGGAACTGGAGCTCTGCACCCCAAAATATGGATTGGACCACCACATATCATACACCCCCACATTCAGGGGACCGTGCCCTTCGAGATGGCGCATGCTGGGTCCTGGTCCAAAGTTCGGTTCTTGTGCCAGCGGCTCCCAAGTGGGGTGCCCCCAGGACAGATGCCCATACAGGCACTGCACCCCAAAATAATCTTTGGACCACCCCAAATGACACATCCCCACACTCCAGAGACTGTCCCCTCCAAGAAGACATACAGCGGTGCCCGGTCCAAACACTGGTTCTGGTGCCATTGGCTTGTTTTTGGGTCCCCCCCCCCAGAAACCTGTATTGCAAAGAGGTTTTGAATAAGGAACTGGAGCTCTGCACCCCAAAATATGGATTGGACCACCACATATCATACACCCCCACATTCAGGGGACCGTGCCCTTCGAGATGGCGCATGCTGGGTCCTGGTCCAAAGTTCGGTTCTTGTGCCAGCGGCTCCCAAGTGGGGTGCCCCCAGGACAGATGCCCATACAGGCACTGCACCCCAAAATAATCTTTGGACCACCCCAAATGACACATCCCCACACTCCAGAGACTGTCCCCTCCAAGAAGACATGCAGAGGTGCCCGGTCCAAACACTGGTTCTGGTGCCATTGGCTTCTTTTTGGGTCCCCCCCCCCAGAAACCTGTATTGCAAAGAGGTTTTGAATAAGGAACTGGAGCTCTGCACCCCAAAATATGAATTGGACCACCACATATCATACACCCCCACATTCAGGGGACTGTGCCCTTCGAGATGACATATGCTGGGTTCTGGTCCAAAGTCCGGGTCTTGTGCCAGCGGCTCCCAAGTGAGGTGCCCCCAGGACAGATGCCCATACAGGCACTGCACCCCAAAATAATCTTTGGACCACCCCAAATGACACATCCCCACACTCCAGAGACTGTCCCCTCCAAGAAGACATACAGAGGTGCCCGGTCCAAACACTGGTTCTGGTGCCATTGGCTTCTTTTTGGGTCCCCCCCCCAGAAACCTGTATTGCAAAGAGGTTTTGAATAAGGAACTGGAGCTCTGCACCCCAAAATATGAATTGGACCACCACATATCATACACCCCCACATTCAGGGGACTGTGCCCTTCGAGATGACATATGCTGGGTTCTGGTCCAAAGTCCGGGTCTTGTGCCAGCGGCTCCCAAGTGAGGTGCCCCCAGGGCCAAGGCACATGCAGACCCTGCACCCCAAAATAATCTCTGGACCACCCCAAATGACACATCCCCACACTCCAGAGACTGTCCCCTCCAAGAAGACATACAGCGGTGCCCGGTCCAAACACTGGTTCTGGTGCCATTGGCTTGTTTTTGGGCCCCCCCCCCCAGAAACCTGTATTGCAAAGAGGTTTTGAATAAGGAACTGGAGCTCTGCACCCCAAAATATGGATTGGACCACCACATATCATACACCCCCACATTCAGGGGACCGTGCCCTTCGAGATGGCGCATGCTGGGTCCTGGTCCAAAGTTCGGTTCTTGTGCCAGCGGCTCCCAAGTGGGGTGCCCCCAGGACAGATGCCCATACAGGCACTGCCCCCCAAAATAATCTTTGGACCACCCCAAATGACACATCCCCACACTCCAGAGACTGTCCCCTCCAAGAAGACATACAGAGGTGCCCGGTCCAAACACTGGTTCTGGTGCCATTGGCTTGTTTTTGGGCCCCCCCCCGAAACCTTTATTGCAAAGAGGTTTTGAATAAGGAACTGGAGCTCTGCACCCCAAAATATGGATTGGACCACCACATATCATACACCCCCACATTCAGGGGACCGTGCCCTTCGAGATGGCGCATGCTGGGTCCTGGTCCAAAGTTCGGTTCTTGTGCCAGCGGCTCCCAAGTGGGGTGCCCCCAGGACAGATGCCCATACAGGCACTGCACCCCAAAATAATCTTTGGACCACCCCAAATGACACATCCCCACACTCCAGAGACTGTCCCCTCCAAGAAGACATACAGCGGTGCCCGGTCCAAACACTGGTTCTGGTGCCATTGGCTTGTTTTTGGGTCCCCCCCCCAGAAACCTGTATTGCAAAGAGGTTTTGAATAAGGAACTGGAGCTCTGCACCCCAAAATATGGATTGGACCACCCCATATCATACACCCCCACATTCAGGGGACTGTGCCCTTCGAGATGGCGCATACTGGGTCCTGGTCCAAAGTTCAGTTCTTGTGCCAGCGGCTCCCAAGTGGGGTGCCCCCAGGACAGATGCCCATACAGGCACTGCACCCCAAAATAATCTTTGGACCACCCCAAATGATACATCACCACACTCCAGAGACTGTCCCCTCCAAGAAGACATACAGCGGTGCCTGGTCCAAACACCGGTTCTGGTGCCATTGGCTTCTTTTTGGGTGCCCCCCCCCCGAATCCTGTGTTGCAAAGAAGTTTTGTACAGGGAACTACTGTCCCCTGCAAAAGGACATACAGTGTTGCTTGGTCCACACACTGGTTCTGGTATCACCTGTTTCTATTTGTGGTGGCCCCTGAAAATCCTGTATTGTGAAGAAATGTTTGTGACATTTGTGAGCCTTCTGCACCCCAAAATTAAGTTTTGAGCACCACATATCATACACCACACATCATACATTCAGGGTACTGTGCTCTTCAAGGGGGTTTGTGCTGGGTCCTGGTTCAAAGGCCATTTGTTCTGCCATCTGCTCCTAAGTGTGGTGGCTCCAGGACAAATGAGTAGTTATCAGCTCCCTTAGCATTTGTGTTAAAGGCCCACTTGCAGGTCACTTTATAACTGACAGCCGTTACCTAAGTAATTAAAATTCTATTCAGGGATCTTGGAATCATTCCTTCTTCCTGGGAAAACTCTCCCCAAAACCATTTCACTCATCTGGAAATGTATAGCGAATACTTAACAGTACTTTTTCCGAATAATCTGGGTATTGTGCCTCTCTATTTCTATCACCTTTCCTTTCTAACTAAATGTTCAAAGGTAATATAAAAGCAATCAGTTCATTGTCCCAAGGTTGTGTTAGAACATTTACAAACAGGTGTATGTATGTGTGTGTGTGTGTGTGTGTATATATATATTGCTGATTCCCCCAAATTAAGAGGAGACCCATCTAACTGGTGTAACACTGTCATTGTCTGCGGTTTGTTAAAATGCCTTGGAAATCCAGACACAATGATCCTGCCTTTGAGGACAAAATCATAAATGCATTCTTGGAAGAGTATCCTTTGCTACAGAGACAAGGCTATCGAAAGAACACTTCCATCTGGGGAAGGATAGCAAGTAAGTTACATTCAAATACTATACAATTCAGGAAATGGCTGTATAATTTTTGGCATGAAGACAGAAGGGGACTCAGAACTAAAACCATTCTAAAGATTCAAGAGGCGGAAACATCTCGTTTTTTAAAGAAGCCTGAAGTTTCACACTCTTCTGTGCAGTGTGATAAATGCAAAGACTGGTTTCCTACAATTAACAGAAGCCATGAATCTATAGTTAATGTTGCACAGCAAAAACCATGGCTTTGTCCCATCTGTGAGGACACCAAAAACAGTATACTTAGCAATGATAACCTATCTGAAGATAATACTGTTGACCTTCATGATGATCAGCTATCTATTTCTGGAGACAATGAGATGAGTCTCAGCAATGGAGAGGTGGTGGTTAGAAATTCTACCTTGCAGCAGATGCTTTCTACAGAGCTACCTGTTTCCACTTCTGGGGAATTTAGAGCTTCATGCTTACCAACCTTTACAATCACTTTGTGTATAAGTGAATGGAGGAAGATATACTTCAACACATCACAATCTGGATTACAGGCTGGTTGGGCAACTGTGTTGGGGAGGAAAATTCAGGAGTACAATAAATTTTGTGTGTTCACTTTCACATACAACCGCATTAAAAGCAAGAATTCTAGGAAAATAAATGCTCCATTTTGGTATGGCAAAGCAAAATGTAAATTTAACGGGTGCATTATGCTATACATGAGTATTAAGAATAGGCCTCAAAAGGAAGCAAATTCTGTTAGAATCAATATCAATGTGAGAGGAGAAATCTGTCACAAAATTGGCCACGAATACAAAAGACACACACGGCTTCCAGAAAGAATTAAACTAAGAAAAGAACTTAAAGGAGATACTCCAAGTCAGCTGAGGATTAGGCTCATCAATCGTTGTGATCCTAATGCATTAATTGCAGGCAACCACAATGAAATAAGGACTTCTTCAGTACTCCAAAAAATTTCTAGTGAAGGTAATCTTGATGGGCGGACAGACTGCAACATTTTCCAAGACTGCATTAACATACAAGGGAAACAGGATGCTGCTGAACATTTTGTTTATAAAACGGGTCATTCATATGTTCAGTACATTGCTGTATCACCTTTTGCATTACACATGTATATGGAAGTGCAACTTCACCTGCTGTCAGATCTTCAGAGAGTAGGTTTATGTGAGCTATACCTTGATGCCACAGGATCTGTTGTAAAGAGGCAACCTGCAATTAAACACCAAATTTTATACTATGCCTTGTGCACCAGAGTACCCTCAGACTCATCATGTATACTTCCAGTAGCGGAGATGCTTACCTCAGACCAGAGCACTCCTACTATTTCTCACTGGCTGGCATTACTTTCACGTGATGCATTTCGAATCACGGGACGCCATCTGAAGCCTCAGAAAATAGAATGTGACCATCGCTGGGCTTTAATACATGCTGTCACAGAGGTTTTCAATCATGTGACACCACTTCAGTACCTCTTCATGTGTTATGAAGTCTGTGTTAATGATAGAACAATCAATTTCACAGTAGTACATATCTGTGCAGCGCATATGATAAAACTTATAGTTGGACATGTTAGTAAGTTAAAGCTTTCAAGAGATGTGAGGAATGTTTTCCTATACTCATTTGCACTGCTTCAAAATGGAACAACCACACAAGAATGTGGTGAACTTATTAAATGCCTCGCCATTATTTTGGTACTAAATACATTACAGAGGCTTGTAGGGTGGCAGTCAGCACTGTAAAAGAGGCTTTGAAAAACCAAACAATATCAGTAAGTGATCAAGACTCCCATTTGAAAGATGATATCATGGAGACACCGTTGGACTCTATATATCAGGCATCACCATTTGCCAAATTAATTCCACAAGATAACTTTGAAGATGAGATGCTGAACAGTGCTTTACAGCCCAAAGTCTACTACAATACTGAACTTAAGAAACTGCTCTCTAAATACACTCGGACACTGCCATTATGGAGTGGAATTATGCTGCAGGCTAAGCAGTGCCCCCAAACCAGAGACAGTAATTCTACTGCTGAAAATTGGTTCAGAATTGTTAAGAATCAAGTTCTGAATGCCAAGCTTCATCGAAGACCAGCAGAATTTGTTGAGATCATGAAAGATACTATCCAGGGAAAACTACGTGTGGCTGCAATAGGCATCTTCAAGGAAAGCAATCAAAAGAAGCAATTTAAAAAAGGAAGGCCCTCAAAGAACACAGAAAAAATCAAAGATATTCCACATCCATTGACTCTGGAAGAAACTTGGAGCAAACGCCCACAATCAACAGCCAAGAAAGTTCCAAAATACTACAGAGCTCCACCGGTGTCCCTGCACAAAGAAAAAAATGGAGATTCTGACTGTCCTCCTTGGAATGGAACAGCTCGATTACAGAGGAGAAAGATAGTCCTCACAAACACTTGCACCATTGACAATCTTCTGTACATCATTCATATGAGCATGGAACAATACCCACAACTGAAAAAAGAGATCCAGGCATTGCAGAACACTGTGGAAACAGCCAACATTCTTCTCAGAGTAAATGATGCCTTTCAGGAAAAGAAATGGAGTACAGGGAAAATTGAATGGCTGTTGCAATTCGAGAGGTTCAAGGGAAAGAGTTTATGGGACTGCTATGGAACTGAAGAAGAGATGGTGATCTCACAGCTTTCCTACTTCTTGCTTACCATTCAGTACTCCACCTGTGACAACAAAGATTGCTCAAAAAAGGAACATCATGTTACGTCTGCAGAGATGGTTGTGTGGTGAGTATGCATTGCTCGAACGTCAACCAATCTATGAAGTTATGTATGTGATGTCTTGTATCATCATTATTGGTCAGTAAAGTTCTTTTATTGGTTTTATTATTGTGAACATAGTTTGAATGATGCCAAGGAAGTCCAGGAGGCACTAAATTTATTTGATGAACCATCTTCTTTGCCATGTCCCATGTACTTTGTTGTGAAAAAAATGACCATCAATGAACAGAATGCTTGGCTCACATGTCCCCAAGGTAGCAGGTAAGTGTTATATTGTCTATGATGTATTTGTGATTTGACTAATTCAGTCAGATCTTACAGCACATGTGGAAGTCACACAAATATAGATGACAGCACATTGTTCAATCTTTCATCCCTATGGAGGGCAGGTTTTGCAATTTAAATTGGGTTGCAAACCAAACAGAAAAAATGGATTTTCTAGATGTTGGTATGTAACCAGGCCAATTATTTCATTTGTCTATGTAATGTTTTTTCTTGAGATGGGGGAGGGGGGGCTACGTGACAAGGCCAAGTAATCCCCATTTCCCAAACTTGAAATTAGGGTGTGTGTGTGTGCAGCAGTAGGTCTGATCAAGAGTTAAAATGTAGAAAGTGACTTTAAAAATGAAGGATTTATTTTGTCAACTTTATGTTATGAAACTGTGATAAGGACATCATCTGATGACTGAAATCATTCTGATATACTCAAAGCACCCTTTCAATGTCCATTTCAGAATCACTATAAAAAGCTGCGGAGGCACACGCCAATTGGGCTCTCGTTTATTTGCCAATGGACCACCATGTATGCTGCTTATTACTGTTGCAGTCAAAACTCCATACAGAAATACAGACCAATTTGACCCACGGAACTTCCCAGCTGAGATCTCAGTGCTTAGCATTATGTATGTCGCAAGCTCAATTTTCAACTTTAAACACATTATTATGCTTCATTGTAATTGAATATCTATGAAGTAAAAAACCTGATGTCTTCTTTAAATTGTAAGGTAGTCCCCTGTGCAAGCACCGGGTCATTACTAACCCATGGGGTGATGTCACATCCCAGCATTTACTAGGCAGACTTTGTAAATGGGGTGGTATGCCATAGCCTTCACCAGTCATGTACACTTCACCACCAGCAAACTGGGTACTCATTTTGCCCACCTCAGAAGGTTGTACTGCTGAGTCAAACTTGGGTCGGCTACCTGGACCCGACTTCTGTCAGGATCAAACTCAGGTAGTGAGCAGAGCTAGGACTGCAGTACTGCAGCTTACCACTCTGCACCACAGGGCTCCTGATGTGCTTTCTACTTGCTCATAAAGTCAACAGGAAAAAAATTAGACTGCATTCCTCCCATCTCCCCACCCCAACAGTGCAACACATTAACAACTGTATATAATAAACAATTATGTTTTCTCTTGTCCAGATACAAAGTTGTTGGCATAACTTATAACACAGGACAACATTTTGTTTGCTTCCATAAATGTGGAATGAAGGGCCACTGGCATCTATATGATGGACTGAAGGAACTACAGAGCTCAGGACATGGCAACATAGAGGCTACAGAAGCTGTCTTCAGCAATTTTCTCAAACGACATCCATTTCCCAACCACATTGTTGCTATACGTCAGTCGTGCACCTAATGTTCCTTGCCTCACCTGGAGAATAGACTCACATTTCCAGGGACAGTCAATAAAAAGCATCTGAAACAAGTATGCAGTTCCATTTTTGTATGATTTATAATTTCATGGTCCATATACACTAGGATCACAGTTAGCTGTATTGTCAACTTCCTTGGCATCAGGGCCATCAGTGGCCAAGGGCATGTAAATATATTTTCTTGTTCCTTAAACATAAGGGTGTAGCCTCCTTGGTGCATTCAAAGTTAGCTCCCAAGAAAAGTCCCTTACAGTTTCTTATTCAGATTTTCCATGGCTTTGGACAAGGACAAAGCATATGCCCTCTCGGATGCCAGAAGCGGTGTTTGGACCGGGCACCGCTGTATGTCTTCTTGGAGGGGACAGTCTCTGGAGTGTGGGGATGTGTCATTTGGGGTGGTCCAAAGATTATTTTGGGGTGCAGGGTCTGCATGTGCCTTGGTCCTGGGGGCACCTCACTTGGGAGCCGCTGGCACAAGAACCGGACTTTCGACCAGGACCCAGCATGTGCCATCTCGAAGGGCACAGTCCCCTGAATGTGGGGGTGTATGATATGGGGTGGTCCAATCCATATTCTGGGGTGCAGAGCTCCAGTTCCTTATTCAAAACCTCTTTGCAATACAGGTTTCTGGGGGGGGGACCCAAAAAGAAGCCAATGGCACCAGAACCAGTGTTTGGACCGGGCACCGCTGTATGTCTTCTTGGAGGGGACAGTCTCTGGAGTGTGGGGATATGTCATTTGGGGTGGTCCAAAGATTATTTTGGGGTGCAGGGTCTGTATGGGCATCTGTCCTGGGGGCACCCCACTTGGGAGCCGCTGGCACAAGAACCGAACTTTGGACCAGGACCCAGCATGCGCCACCTCGAAGGGCACGGTCCCCTGAATGTGGGGGTGTATGATATGTGGTGGTCCAATCCATATTTTGGGGTGCAGAGCTCCAGTTCCTTATTCAAAACCTCTTTGCAATACAGGTTTCTGGGGGGGGGGCCCCAAAAACAAGCCAATGGCACCAGAACCAGTGTTTGGACCGGGCACCGCTGTATGTCTTCTTGGAGGGGACAGTCTCTGGAGTGTGGGGATGTGTCATTTGGGGTGGTCCAGAGATTATTTTGGGGTGCAGGGTCTGCATGTGCCTTGGCCCTGGGGGCACCTCACTTGGGAGCCGCTGGCACAAGACCCGGACTTTGGACCAGAACCCAGCATATGTCATCTCGAAGGGCACAGTCCCCTAAATGTGGGGGTGTATGATATGTGGTGGTCCAATTCATATTTTGGGGTGCAGAGCTCCAGTTCCTTATTCAAAACCTCTTTGCAATACAGGTTTCTGGGGGGGGGGACCCAAAAAGAAGCCAATGGCACCAGAACCAGTGTTTGGACCGGGCACCTCTGTATGTCTTCTTGGAGGGGACAGTCTCTGGAGTGTGGGGATGTGTCATTTGGGGTGGCCCAAAGATTATTTTGGGGTGCAGTGCCTGTATGGGCATCTGTCCTGGGGGCACCCCACTTGGGAGCCGCTGGCACAAGAACCGAACTTTGGACCAGGACCCAGCATGCGCCATCTCGAAGGGCACGGTCCCCTGAATGTGGGGGTGTATGATATGTGGTGGTCCAATCCATATTTTGGGGTGCAGAGCTCCAGTTCCTTATTCAAAACCTCTTTGCAATACAGGTTTCTGGGGGGGGGGCCCCAAAAACAAGCCAATGGCACCAGAACCAGTGTTTGGACCGGGCACCTCTGTATGTCTTCTTGGAGGGGACAGTCTCTGGAGTGTGGGGATGTGTCATTTGGGGTGGCCCAAAGATTATTTTGGGGTGCAGTGCCTGTATGGGCATCTGTCCTGGGGGCACCCCACTTGGGAGCCGCTGGCACAAGAACCGAACTTTGGACCAGGACCCAGCATGCGCCATCTCGAAGGGCACGGTCCCCTGAATGTGGGGGTGTATGATATGTGGTGGTCCAATCCATATTTTGGGGTGCAGAGCTCCAGTTCCTTATTCAAAACCTCTTTGCAATACAGGTTTCTGGGGGGGGGCCAAAAACAAGCCAATGGCACCAGAACCAGTGTTTGGACCGGGCACCTCTGTATGTCTTCTTGGAGGGGACAGTCTCTGGAGTGTGGGGATGTGTCATTTGGGGTGGTCCAAAGATTATTTTGGGGTGCAGTGCCTGTATGGGCATCTGTCCTGGGGGCACCCCACTTGGGAGCCGCTGGCACAAGAACCGAACTTTGGACCAGGACCCAGCATGCGCCATCTCGAAGGGCACGGTCCCCTGAATGTGGGGGTGTATGATATGTGGTGGTCCAATCCATATTTTGGGGTGCAGAGCTCCAGTTCCTTATTCAAAACCTCTTTGCAATACAGGTTTCTGGGGGGGGGGGGCAAAAACAAGCCAATGGCACCAGAACCAGTGTTTGGACCGGGCACCTCTGTATGTCTTCTTGGAGGGGACAGTCTCTGGAGTGTGGGGATGTGTCATTTGGGGTGGTCCAAAGATTATTTTGGGGTGCAGTGCCTGTATGGGCATCTGTCCTGGGGGCACCCCACTTGGGAGCCGCTGGCACAAGAACCGAACTTTGGACCAGGACCCAGCATGCGCCATCTCGAAGGGCACGGTCCCCTGAATGTGGGGGTGTATGATATGTGGTGGTCCAATCCATATTTTGGGGTGCAGAGCTCCAGTTCCTTATTCAAAACCTCTTTGCAATACAGGTTTCTGGGGGGGGGGACCCAAAAACAAGCCAATGGCACCAGAACCAGTGTTTGGACCGGGCACCGCTGTATGTCTTCTTGGAGGGGACAGTCTCTGGAGTGTGGGGATGTGTCATTTGGGGTGGTCCAAAGATTATTTTGGGGTGCAGTGCCTGTATGGGCATCTGTCCTGGGGGCAC
Organism: Euleptes europaea; assembly: GCF_029931775.1. Classification (NCBI taxonomy): domain Eukaryota; kingdom Metazoa; phylum Chordata; class Lepidosauria; order Squamata; family Sphaerodactylidae; genus Euleptes; species Euleptes europaea. Next base: position 82,746,963 of record NC_079313.1, read on the forward strand.
CCCACTTGGGAGCCGCTGGCACAAGAACCGAACTTTGGACCAGGACCCAGCATGCGCCATCTCGAAGGGCACGGTCCCCTGAATGTGGGGGTGTATGATATGTGGTGGTCCAATCCATATTTTGGGGTGCAGAGCTCCAGTTCCTTATTCAAAACCTCTTTGCAATACAGGTTTCTGGGGGGGGGGGCCCAAAAACAAGCCAATGGCACCAGAACCAGTGTTTGGACCGGGCACCGCTGTATGTCTTCTTGGAGGGGACAGTCTCTGGAGTGTGGGGATGTGTCATTTGGGGTGGTCCAGAGATTATTTTGGGGTGCAGGGTCTGCATGTGCCTTGGCCCTGGGGGCACCTCACTTGGGAGCCGCTGGCACAAGACCCGGACTTTGGACCAGAACCCAGCATATGTCATCTCGAAGGGCACAGTCCCCTGAATGTGGGGGTGTATGATATGTGGTGGTCCAATTCATATTTTGGGGTGCAGAGCTCCAGTTCCTTATTCAAAACCTCTTTGCAATACAGGTTTCTGGGGGGGGAACCCAAAAACAAGCCAATGGCACCAGAACCAGTGTTTGGACCGGGCACCGCTGCATGTCTTCTTGGAGGGGACAGTCTCTGGAGTGTGGGGATGTGTCATTTGGGGTGGTCCAAAGATTATTTTGGGGTGCAGTGCCTGTATGGGCATCTGTCCTGGGGGCACCCCACTTGGGAGCCGCTGGCACAAGAACCGAACTTTGGACCAGGACCCAGCATGCGCCATCTCGAAGGGCACGGTCCCCTGAATGTGGGGGTGTATGATATGTGGTGGTCCAATCCATATTTTGGGGTGCAGAGCTCCAGTTCCTTATTCAAAACCTCTTTGCAATACAGGTTTCTGGGGGGGGGGCCAAAAACAAGCCAATGGCACCAGAACCAGTGTTTGGACCGGGCACCTCTGTATGTCTTCTTGGAGGGGACAGTCTCTGGAGTGTGGGGATGTGTCATTTGGGGTGGTCCAAAGATTATTTTGGGGTGCAGTGCCTGTATGGGCATCTGTCCTGGGGGCACCCCACTTGGGAGCCGCTGGCACAAGAACCGAACTTTGGACCAGGACCCAGCATGCGCCATCTCGAAGGGCACGGTCCCCTGAATGTGGGGGTGTATGATATGTGGTGGTCCAATCCATATTTTGGGGTGCAGAGCTCCAGTTCCTTATTCAAAACCTCTTTGCAATACAGGTTTCTGGGGGGGGCCCCAAAAACAAGCCAATGGCACCAGAACCAGTGTTTGGACCGGGCACCTCTGTATGTCTTCTTGGAGGGGACAGTCTCTGGAGTGTGGGGATGTGTCATTTGGGGTGGTCCAAAGATTATTTTGGGGTGCAGTGCCTGTATGGGCATCTGTCCTGGGGGCACCCCACTTGGGAGCCGCTGGCACAAGAACCGAACTTTGGACCAGGACCCAGCATGCGCCATCTCGAAGGGCACGGTCCCGTGAATGTGGGGGTGTATGATATGTGGTGGTCCAATCCATATTTTGGGGTGCAGAGCTCCAGTTCCTTATTCAAAACCTCTTTGCAATACAGGTTTCTGGGGGGGGGGCAAAAACAAGCCAATGGCACCAGAACCAGTGTTTGGACCGGGCACCTCTGTATGTCTTCTTGGAGGGGACAGTCTCTGGAGTGTGGGGATGTGTCATTTGGTGTGGTCCAAAGATTATTTTGGGGTGCAGTGCCTGTATGGGCATCTGTCCTGGGGGCACCCCACTTGGGAGCCGCTGGCACAAGAACCGAACTTTGGACCAGGACCCAGCATGCGCCATCTCGAAGGGCACGGTCCCCTGAATGTGGGGGTGTATCATATGTGGTGGTCCAATCCATATCTTGGGGTGTAGAGCTTTTGTAATGTCCGCAAAATCATTCAGGAACTAGGAAATGTGAATAAGGAACTGGGAATAGGGAACGAACTGGGAATAAGGAACCAACTTCAGCCTCCTGTTTTTAACCCCCCATGTTTCACGCTTTTCTGGAAATCTAGGCCATTTTTCGGGTTTGCAAAAAGATCTGTCTTGTCCATTCACAGTTCCAATCACTGGATTTAAGTATCCTCAGATTCAGCTGACTTGGCTATAAGTATATAGCCAAGTGGGGACCAGCAAGAAACTTGTGAAGAGGGTGCATCTGTCCCCCCTTTGCTTCCTTCCCTCTTCCCCTTCTCTAACAATCCTCCTCCTCCCTTTATTTGCCAATCTACCTCCATCATTTTGCCCCCACTCCTTCTCTGTCAACCTATCCCATTTCCCCCTTATATGCTAGCCTACTCTTCTCTACCTTTTGCCCTCACCCCTTCTCCATCAACCTATCCCCTATTTCTCCTCTTCTCTTATCTGTCAATCTACTCCTCCATCTCTTTTGCCTGCCACCCCTTTTCTATCACTCTACCCCACCCTTGCTGCTCTCCCCACTTACTGCCCACCCTTGGCACTCCACTCACCCCCACCCTTGCAGCTCTCCCTATCTATCTCCACTCCCTTGTTGCTCTCTCCACCTACCTTCCAGCAGGCAGGTGGTGGGCTTGCTGGCTCAGCCGAGTGGGGTGGTGGTGGCAAGGACTTCCTTCCCAGCTGGGGGGGGGGGCTGCAAGTCTACCAGAAAGGAGAATCCCATTCACCCCCACACTCACTTTCTTGCCAGGCTGGGCTGAGGGAGGTACACCCCTTCTTCATGCACAATGCACATAGACTACTCTTTTATTTTGGAGGGGGAATTTAAACCCCTCAATGTTTTTTTTAATGTCAGGTTTTTCTGCAAATCTAAGGGGTCCCCTAAGTTTGCAGAAACATCTGTTTAGTGCAAGAGTGGCCCCGATCTGAGGATTTAGACATCCACAGATCGGGGGCACATTTGGAGAATAGTATATAGATGATATTCAAATAAGACTTCGACAATATAAGGGGGAAACAACACAGACTTTAAGAAGTTCACCAATGTGCCCTCAACTGACATGGCAAACCTGAGTATCCGAATGCTTCAAGGGAAGATGGCCGCCTTTTTGGATCCAGGCACAGGACATGCAGACATTCTTCCAGCAGTGCTCCTGATGGGGCAAAGGCTTCAAGAAGGCATCAAGTCCTACCTGGAACCCCTCACCAAGTATAAGGTCTACATGTTGGTGACCATGTATAACCTGCACATCAAGGAAAGCCTTGCCAAGCCTGCGGGGGGGGGGGGGGCATACTGCTTCCAGAAGAGAAGGATGAGGGGGAAAGCAGCTTTGCTGCTCTACCCACCACTTCCCCTTTTGGGCAAAGTCCCCTAACAGCCAATCCCAAGATGGACATGGTAATGGAGGCCACTGGTGAGGAAGTCAGTATCAGTGGGAACATGAGGTGAACAGGCCAGGTTTTGGTGGGCGCAATGGTGAGGGACTACTCATCTGAGCCCTATGAGTTGCATGCCACTGATCCAGTGAGCTACTGGGCCACAAAAAGACTGTCTGGCCAGACCTCTCCTGTGGCTGACAGGTTCCTCCTCCTGTGCCCTCCAATGAGGGTGCAGAGTGAACATGTTTTTTTCTGAGATGGGTAACATTGTAAGCTTGAACCTCTCATGTCTGCTCCCCTAGAAAGTTGAGCAATTGCCCTTCATGAAGATCAATTTGCCACTCTTCAGCTACCCAACTCTGGACTTTCAGAGTGAGTGAAATGAGCACATGCCTGTGCCTGTATCCTTTCAGGCTGTGTTGGGGAGCCAGAGGAAAATGCTCTTCCCAAAACATAAAACCCAGAAGTAGAATGAAACAGCAGGGAAGTGTTTCTATTTGTCTGGCACTAAATACAATCCACATTCCAAATTCTATTCTAAAAAAACCAACAAAACAAAACTCCTCAATTGAATGCTAGCTGCCGTACAGCACGGGGAGACGCTGGTGGAACTCAGCACTTCTTAGCACAATTCTGCGCAGAAAATAAATAAGAGCTACAATTTTGGCAACGTATCAGTCTCATAAAGAAAGACCCTCAAACATGCCGTTGGAAGAAGAGATGTTAGTAAAGTAGACAAGTATCTCAATTAAAACAAACAGAACCTAGGGAAGCACCTAAAATGAAGCTCATGCATGCTGTATTGGTGGTGTGTTTTGTCTTTACAGGGGATGGAGGAAACAGGGAACACCGGAGATCATTACAGTTCCCAGGTACTATCTAGTTCGGTAGCAAAATGGAATAGTCACCTAGCTCATGTGGACGTTGCAAAGTAAATACACTCATGACTGCAACGCTTTTCAGCAACTTAGAACTGATACCCAAACACCTGATGAAATGCAACACCAACAGGGCATCTGCACAGCCCACAGGAAACCCTTTTTAATCCCATCTCACTGCATGGCATTTCTGTTCCTGTCTGCGCCTGCCGAGAGGTTCCGCACATGGGATCTTCCTTCTCTAGGGCACCAGCCATGGCTAATCATCTCTCCCTCTCCCCCGTACCAGCAGGCACTGAAGAGCTGTCTCTGCTCAGCTGTCTCAAGTCCCGTGATTCACCAGAGGTTGTGCCATTCCCTCTCGGAGGGCACGTCCTCCTCCAAATTACTACATTCCCCAAATTCCTCTTCTCTGACACCACCACGTGAACCAGTTGTACAGCTCTGTTAAAAATAACCTAGTGGGGCAATCTTCCAGCCAATCAGCATTCAGCAGCATACCAGCCCTGATAGAGCGCAACTCAAGTTACACCTGCTGTCTGGGGCAAGCGCACAGCCTCCCGTGCGCCTGGCTCTGCTCTCACCCACCAGAAAAGAAAGAAATGCCCCTTGCCATACACGGACCAGACCCTTTGCTGCCTGCCTCTCCACTCTTGCACACTGGCCACTGTTCAAATGCTATAGGTTACCACAGGTCACGGCTCTCCCTCCTTCATCCCCTCAGCCACTCTTCACAGCAGCTGGGAGATCAGTCCCGATGTCAGTAACCGGCTCACTTTTAGCCAAGTATGACCCATTTATTGTAGGCGTTCGGCTCGCCTAGTCAGTGTTCTGAGATTCCTGAGGCATCCTACTTCCAGCACCTGCCTGAAAACGAAGCTTTGACCTTCCAGAAGCCCCCTTTTTCCTACTCACCCATGGTATGAAAGAAGAAATGTCTCACCAAATTCAGTCTCAACACTCACACTTGAAAAATGCTGTCCCTATAAGAGTGCTAAAAAAAAAATGCTTTGGCAACCAATTTCTAAGCTTTTTGTATTGTATTCATAACAACTAAAAGCAATAGGCTAGATTTTTTGGACATTACTACACCTAATAATAAAGTGGCTGGCCCCTGCAATAAGCACAAAAGCAGAACAGCAAGGCCACCCATAGACAAAGTAGGGGTTTCTACGTGTATGCAAACAAAAGGGAAAAAAAGAGTAAATAATTGTAAGTAACCAAAAGGAAAAGGAGGGGGGGGGGAAACCCTGAAAAGATCCTGGTGAAAATTGAACATGTTGTACAAGGGACAACATTGTTAAAAGCAGCTGAGTATCAGTTAAATGGAAGGGATGGAAAGTTAACCTGCTCAAGTCCTTAAGGATGCATAGAAGCCAGAACAGCAGATATTTGGAGTAGGGATGACATTTCCAAACTGTTCCCCTTCCCACAATTCCTTGCAGGCCCCCAAGTTTGTAAATAAAAACACTGAAAAGGAACAAACGCTAAAACATGCAGCAAGAAAAGGCTTCATACAAAGCAAATAACATTAGGTACTACATAGCTGGGATTACTCTGGTTGGTGTGGCTAACTTATATTGTTCACATGCTTTTTATATACCAACTCTCAAACACTCACGTAGAGGAATTTGTCAAGTTGAATAATTCTAGAGCTATCTCCTCTCTAGACTGAGAAGGCTCATCTTGGTCTACACCACAAACTCAGGCCTGGGAATTTCTGGAGTGGACCCTGTTATGTTTGTCTGTGTGAACAAGATACAAGAGCAGACTACAAAAGTCTCCAGAGTCCATATTCCTTGATTTAAGTTTCATGATGAGCACTCTACTTTTGGCATTTTCTCTTGCAGATACCAAAATGCCAACTAGAGTTCAGAGACCGTTGTGGACAGCATGCGCTGCACACATAAAAAGCAGCTGGGGGGGAGGGAAGCCCTGCATAGATGAACTTGAAGATCTTCAGCCAGCACCTCAATATCCTGCAAAAAGACCTTGCTGCAAACAACACTGCAAATTTCACTGTGAACGAGAGAGAAGTCCCTGTAAGTGAAAGCACTGGCAAAATGGAATGCTTCAAGCACTTTCTCCCTTTTTAAAGGATGAAAACAAAAGGGTTTGGGCTTTAAAGAGCCAATGGTCCCTTTCCAATCTATTGTCCTGTAGACAGGTCTAGAGGCAAATAAGACGATTTGCACTGGAATTAATTAATCTAGGAATCCTTTCCCCAACTTGCTTAAAAGTTAAGTGCCTGTCCCTTCCTTCCAGTCATACTCTGGGCAGGAGGCCAACTAGAAAACTTTACTCAGCTCTATTCTTATTGCAGATGTAGTCTAGAAAAGATTACGGCGAGTGAAGAAAAGCAGAGGTGGGGCACAGTGTAAAACAAGGTAAAAACAAGCTTCTAAACTGAAAAGCAGGCAAATTAAAGACAGAAGCAGAACAGAACTGCTGTCTCTTTAAGCAACTGCCAGATGTCTCCAAGTAGCTGGAAAAACCAGTTTGTACACTTTGGTTCGATGAACAAAGGCCAAGCTCCCCAGCGGCACTTCAGCTATTCCTGGAAAAATCTAAAAAATGTGCTTCTTTGGAAGCCTTCCATCTCTGCTTCTGTCACAGAGACCCTGGGCAGGGGGACACACTTGCTAAGTTGCTAAGTTGGCATGCATAGGGGAGACAAGGTGCAACGTGACCACTGCTTTTCCTTAGGTAGCTGCTGCTCCCAGGAACTGGGAATGGGAAGTTGTTTTGCTGTGTTTATTGTAGAATGATGAGGAGAGCTCAAGGACTCTAACTAGACCAGAAATAGAAGTGAGCTGGTTGAAAACAGCTCAGGGCTCAGCCCTAAAATTTGGGAATTAATAACAGAGTGCCTCTGAACATAAGCAGTTTCCTCACCAGGGGCAAACACAGCCTCTTCACATCCATTTAGGATAAGGGATGGGTTTTGACAGCAGAGGATATCTGTTCCAGGCTGCCTCAGACCTCCAGGCCTTTTCTTTTCCTTGTCTGAATTTTTTATTTTGCAAAATTTATATCCCACCTTTCTGCCCTCACAAGGGCCACCAAGGTGTCTAACAAATTAAAACATACATAATAAAATCACACTTTAAAAGCATTTAACTCTCCCCAAAACACATCATTAAAACAATTAAAAGCAGAGCTAAAATACATACAAAGATATAAAAACAACAATTAAAACAATTAAGTTTTTTATGGGAGGGGCCGTGGCTCAGTGGTAGAACATCTGCTTGGCATGCAGAAGTTCCCAGGTTCTATCCCCAGCATCTCCAGTTAAAGGGACTAGGTAAGTAGGTGATGTGAAAGACCTCTGCCTGAGACCCTGGAGAGCCGCTGCCGGTCTGAGTAGACAATACTGACTTTGATGGACCAAGGGTCTGATTCAGGATAAGGCAGCTTCATGTGTTCATGTGTATATTTGTGCCATGCTTTACACATAAACCTTATATTTTCCTACAAATAACTGTGTAAGAAAACTGTAATAAGTGAAGAGACCCTGAAACTCCAGGAACAATTCTGCGGACACACAGTCTGCAAGACTCTGGGACAAAACAAAGAAGTCTTCACCCGCTGATAGAAGATGACAACAGATGGAGACAGATGAATTGAAAGAAATTAACCACTGGAATTTCTAATGCCTTGGTTCACACAAATGTGGGTAGGGAAAAGACGTCTAACTGAATCTGGCCAATCGTTTAAGAAATCCATGAACAACACACGCATACAGGTTGTAAGGTGCCCTTAGACATTCATCTGGGAGCCACTTTATCCTGAGCATTTTGATGACGCAACTATCTGGGTGGGGTCCAATTGTCAGAGACTGTCCCACGGAGCTGGCACCAGGAGAAAGAAACACACAACCAGACCTCGCCCACGTGGTCATTAGTGTGGGAGCTGCTCATGGTTAATTGGCTAGGAGAATGCCTAATGAGTACCTTGTTCCCTGTTCCCCAAAATGGAAGAGAACAGGGCTCATTCCTCTGGGTAAGGGGGACAAACACTTCGGAAGGCACAAACGTGCTTCCTTGACTCAAGAAGGTTGCTTGCCATGAGAAAATTGCAATTTTGCACTTAAAGCATTGCGCAAAACTCGGGACTAGTGAGCACGACTCACTAGGCATGGTCATTAATCTGGCGTTTGTTACGGGACCATCAATTCCCAAGGAGATCATTCTTTGAGGTCATAAACATAGGATTCTGACATCATAAAACAACTGCACAAGAAGCAGGAATCAGCAATTCAATGTTTATATATTTCACTCCACAAAGAGCAGAAAACACAGATTGATGAGTCAGGACCTAAATCCCACAACAGACAGTAAAACCTGATTAAAGGAACTTGTCCAAAATCAGCAATTCTCATAAACTATAGTGATATCCTGGATTTTTCCTTTCCCGCCAAACAGAAATAGGGGATCTTAATTTATTCCTTTTCCCATTTGAAAAGTTTTCTTTAAAGAGAATGTGATAATTTAACTATCCTTAGGAATGACAATTCTAATGATAATACTCACTGTAAACCAAAATTGTTGTTCCTATAACCACAGTTGAACTGTATCAAGGACAATTTGGATTCTACAGCTCACTCATTTTACAATCTTTCTGTGAACGTTATGGGGTTTTGTTATTAAAAGTAACACTACACTATTTCTCAACCCCAGTTGATAAAATACCACCTCATTCAAGCCCACACGCCCAATGTTCGTGAACCTGCCTAGACAGAGCTGGCTCCAAAGATACACTGGTGGTCACCTTGAGCAAAAATCTGACTCACATAAGTGGTCCACTCATTTGAGAAGAGCAGCATCAGAACTGTGATTTCACATGAACTGATGGCTTCAAATGTTACTTTGCTCTTACAAGCAGAGCACTTGGAGGAGCAGAGCTTTTCTCAAAATGTCCACTGGGGTATTTTTGAAACCAACTGACACAGGCAATATAATTGTTATTTCAAGATCTGACATAAAATAACTCCATTTAATACTTAAGAGAATGCATTCATAAACCCAAAGATAGAAAAGAAGAGGAAGAATCTTAATACTGTAAATCCTACAGAGAGTTGTTGGGCTCACTCACTGAGAAGAAGAGTTGGTTTTTATACCCTGCTTTTCTCTACCATAAGGATTCTCGGAGAGGCTTACAATCACCTTCCCCCCCCCCAACAGGTACCTTGTGAGATAGGTGGGGCTGAGAGAGTTCTGAAAGAACTGTGACTGGCCCAAGGTCACCCAGAACGCTTCATGTGGAGGAGTGGGGAATTAAACCTGGTCCGCCGCTCTTAACCACTACACTACGTTGGCTCTATACCATGCTAGCTCTTAACCACTACAGCAAAATATCTATGGGAATTATGGTTGCCAACCTCCTGGTGTGGCCTAGAGATCTCTCAATTTCAACTGACCTCCAGGCTAGACAGAGCAATTCCCCTGGAGAAAATGGCTTCTTTGGAGGGTGGATTATGTGGCTTTATACTCTACTGAGGTCCCTCTCCTCCCCAGGCTCCAACCCCAAATCTCCAGGAATATCCCAGCCTGCAATTGGCAACCCTAACGGGAATATCCTGTTCTGCACTGTGCGTAAAGAGAACAATTTGTGATGTCAGTGGCTTAAGTAGGGCCTATTAAGTGTGAAATTTAAGAGGATACAAAGGTAGGAGTGGCTCTTTCATTGAGATCACAGATTCAGTTTCTCTCAAGTTACAGCCTCATAATGAGAAGCAAAAATAAAAGTCATTCATACAGGCCACACTGTGGTATCAAAAAAAAAAACCTAATACAAGGAAGATGGTAATGATCAAATCTTGAAAGCAGAACAAAGTGTTTTGTTTATGACCTGCATGATAGGCCAGATACACCACCTTTCACGCCCAACAGCAGGCATGTGGGTTCTTCAAGCAGACAAAAATCAATCTCTCCCTGACAGGAATGAACTTACCAAACCAGTCAGTCAAGCAAGGCAGAGAAAAGAGTGGGAGGGAGAGAAGAGGTGAGGCATAAGGGAGTGGGAGGGATATATAGACTGAAGGAAGTACAAAGGAAATATGACTCACCAACCTAGGGAAAGAAGAGTTCAACATTACCCTGGAGTTCTTTATTTGCTTCAAGATGGCCACCCCCACAAACATTTCATCACCCTTAAATATGGCCTTCATGTAGGCCATCTCCTTCACATCCAGCTAGCACAGAAATTAAACACAGCAAGGGCCACGCTATTAAAGCTGACTGAAGAGCAACAGGCTCAGGTGCCACCCTCCACATTTTTAGCTTCCAAGGCCTCTGTGTCAGAAAAACATATTTCAACTTCAGAATGTTGATAAGATTATCTTAAAAACAAACTTCTACTCCCCCACCATGATCTGACTAACTATGGGGGTTACCGCACTTTGTATTCCCAGCGATGTTTTAAGAGTTTGAAAATGTTATAAAAAACATCGCTTTAAAAGGGTTTTTGGATACCATGGCTTATAAATGGTTGGAAGATGTCTTCACAGCTAAAGGGGCCAAACAAAGTGCGAACAGTATTTTTTATAACGTTTTCAAACTCTTAATACATCGCTGGGAATACAAGTGCGGTAACCCCCCAAGAGTTGTGTGGCTTTAATATGTCCCAACGCATGAACTTGTTTATAGGATGGCAATTGGGCTAAGACTACTTCAGCAACAGAACTGCAGATTACAAGGCTGTCATTTATTTATACTTACAATAGCTTTGCAAGTTAAGCTACGAAAAAGGAGGAAGTTGTCCACTGCTACCCAGCAAATGTCACTGCTTAACCAGGAATTGAACCTTGTTCTCCCACTTGGAAAAAATAATATCCATGCTCTATGTACTTCATCATATAGGCCACTATACTGGATACTCTCATTCTATTATCCCAGTGCTCACTAATACAAAGCCTGTGAGAGATGTTGATGACCATTTTCATCAATTTATTACCATTAGATCTTGTCTGAAACCAGGTTTAGGTCACATGAACATATCAGTGTCACCTGGTCACTCACCATACATCTTGCCCTCGTCCGAGAGGATAATCTTGCGCCGGCCACAGGGCGGGTATATCGCCAGTGCCTCCTGGAAGCTCTGTTCAATGTCTGGACTCCACACTCCTTCGGCATCATTGTCCAGACTCTTATCCATCCCTTCCTGTCCATCTTCTCGCCCCTCCCCGGGGCTGCCGCTGGCGTTCCAGCTGTTGGACGCTATTGTGATGGCTGCTCTGGGCTCCGACCCTGAGCCCCAAATGGCAACTCGTCAATCTGGATAAGGACAAGAAAGGTCACTGATTAATCAAACAGCCAGTGCCAGGCCTTTCAACAACTTTTTTGTGCACTCCCTCACCACTCTGTCAGAAGCACATGAGAATCAAGAAGAAATGGCCAAGTAAGTAATTTTGTGGGACATGAACAGAAAGGGTTGGTGGCAGGTACAGAAAAATGATAGAGTGCACCATATACTTTATTTATTAATTAAAACAATTTATATATATATATATATATATATATATATATATATATATATATAGAAGAAGAAGAAGAGTTGTTTTTTACATGCTGACTTTCTCTACCACTTACAAGGGAGAATCAAACCAGTTTACAATCACCTTCCCTTCCCCTCCCCACAACAGACACCCTGTGAGGTAGGTGGGGCTGAGAGAGCTCTAAGAGCTGTGTCCAGCCCAAGGTCACCCAGTTGGCTTCATGTGTAGGAGTGGGGAAACAAATCCAGTTCACCATATTAGCCTCCGCTGCTCATGTGGAGGAGTGGGGAATCACACCCGGTTCTCCAGATCAGAGTCCACCGCTCCAAACCACCATTCTTAACCACTACTCCACGCTGGCCTTTCCTTTCCTATAGCTTTTCCTCATGGTTCAAGGTGGTTTACTATAATAGTTAAAAACATTTTCATTTTTTTGGATTTTTAGTTCAAATGCATCACATGTGTAAAAGTTCTTCTAACAGAGTCAATTTATAGATATAACTACAGCAAAGAGGCCACCTCTTTCCCCTATGGACTGTTCACAATGTCTCTGAAGTCAACCAAGAACACCCATCATCTTGACCATATCTGAAGTGTGGATGGCAGTTTATCCCAAAAATGTTGTTACTGACCTGCCCACAAATGTGAAGGTGCTACTGGTTGTTGTTTTTTTGGCACTAAAAATGGATTTGACTCCAGCTAGACTAAAAATGCAGTTTTAGCATTTGCTATATACCAGGTCTTTCTAATATACATTTATGTTGGTTTTAAAGCATTGTTTCACCCAACAAGATTTCAAGATGGACAAGCCAGATGCTAGATATAAAAATAAAGTCAGAACTGGCTACAAGATATATAGAACACAATGGAGTAGAATCAGAACAGTCACAGTGATGTCCTCACAAACCCCCTGAACATCTGACTCCAAGGAAGCAGAAGGAAACATCATGTCACCTGCCTAAAAAAAGAAGCATTGGGATGTTGTTCTGAAGTTGTTCAGGCAATAATGGGGGTTAGCAAAGAGCCTCACACCAGCAGGGATTCAGAAACCCCCAAGACTTCAAGTACATCACAATGCATGAAATAGGTCTAAATAAAACCTTGAGAAATCTTGAGAATATAAACTGTGAGGTAAATTTTAAATTTAACTTCTATAGTCGTAGTGATAAGTCTGAAATGCTTATGCAGTTTACTTCATGCTTAAAAACAAGAGTGTCTGGGAAAGATTGTCAATCATCAAACAGCATTTTTCTCAACTTTACAAAGCTCCTGATCATTCTCCACAAAGTCTTACAACTTTTTTTGGGGAAAGGGACCTACTGAGGCCGTGCTTCCTTGCCTTGTTAACAGCGAAGGTGAGGTCACTTGCAGCACCCAGGATTATGTGCTACCTCTTGCATCTGCTCATAGAAGTAATGTCCACAATGGGAAATTCCATCTTTATTTTAAAGGTAGGATCTCTGAGTCTGAACTTGTGGATCTGTTGAGCAATCTCAGTGGATGCTGTCCAGAAATGTATAGCCAATTCCTATTATATTCATTAAAAATGAAATGTTTATGGTATTATAGTAACAAACCTTCCTGAAGGTTACACAGATTGATTCTTGTTGAATCTACTACTGTGTATTTTTTTTAAATCCAAAAATTAGTACAAGTGGCTGGACACCTATACTTCCTTGGTTCAGAGAAAAGAAAATTATTTAGGCTAATCACAACATCTACTATTTCAATTGTTTTACATCAATAAATGTAAAAATATAAAAATGTATTCATCCTCTGACTGCAAGTATAAAACGCTACTGGCCTCATTGTATAGATTGGAGTAAAGAAGCTCAGATGCATGGGACTACTTCACATATACATCTGTCTTTTAATGACTGCACCATCAAGAGATCACTTGCATGTGAGAATAAACCCCCACAGACTGACCCTACTAGAGACAGAATGTTCATATCACTTCACATAAAGCTTTTCAGTGGCATCAATTTGCACATTCCGCTATGAGTCAAAGTATATCTATGCTAATGTGAACGTTCAGGCCCATTTTCTGATGCAATTTCTAGAGTAGCCTTAACTGATTATGATGCAGCATGCTCTCCCATATCTCAAAAAGGGCTAGGTTGTGATATGGATCAATATAAGTATCACTCCCAAAATAGAAAAGCGGAACTCCCTGATTAGCCCCACCCACTTAAGACTGACACAAAACTCCCAAGAGTTCGAGAGGAGACCTAGGCTGTAAGTTAACAGATGGTAGAAGACATTTAAATAGTAAGTAACATTTGCCATTCATTGAAGGCAAGAATGTAGTCAATTCTCTTTGATAGAAAACTGTGCAGAGATAAAATTTTTTTTTAAAAAAATTAAAATATGGATTCCTTTTTTAAAACTGGAGTTTTATACAAGTTTTGAGTGTCTTAAAAGGACCAGTTTTAAAATTAAATCTTAATATGTTAAAGCCTACATTTCTGATCTCTTAAACTGAATCATAACCATCCATCAAATACTGAGTTGCTTTTCTACACAAAAGAGAATTGGGGGGGGGGGACCTAATTCTGGAGGTTAAATATTAGAAATGATACAGCGTCTTGTATATTAATGTGGGCTTCCCACTGGACTCAGTGTCATCAAGTCATCAGAGGCACTAGGAATCCAGAAGATGCCATCTTGTGCCTCACAAGGTTAATTCGCAAAGTCCATATGGTTGTTTTTATGCACTACAATAACCTGAGCTCTGCAGATGTGGTCAGCTCTTCAGATTGTGAATATTTATGATCTACCAACCAAACACAGACATTGATTTTCCATCTTATAGGGAAACACAGTTTGGCTCCGATACGTTCAGCTCTTCTGTCTGGAAAGTTCTAGAGCAGAGGTCCTGACATAGTGCCCATGGGTGCCAGAGCACCCGCTGCCTACTTTTCTGCAGCTCACCAAGTGTTTTTAAAGTGGGAAGGGGCAGATTGGGCTTTTCCCCAGCAAGGCTTCTGACTGGCTGTGCAGATTTTTTAAAATGTTGCTTTTGCAGTAGCTACCAACACAGCACAAGGATCTTCCCTGTGTGACTAAAGGTAAGCTGTGGCAGCCATTCTGTGGCTGTGCTCACCAAGCTGTGTCAGAATTCCAAGGGTGCCTGCTAGCTCAAAAAGGTTAGGGACCCCTCTTCTACACCTATTTAGCACTTACTTGAAAGTAAGTGTCATTTGATGAATGGGATTTACTAATGCCTGCATTTGTGGAAGATTGCAGCCTTAACCTTCAGCTAATTTCTTGGTAGTGTGGTGTAAAGGTTAAGAGCAGTTGACTCTGATCTGGAGAACCGGGTTTGATTCCCCACATGAGTGGCGGACGCTAATCTGGTGAACTGGGTTTGTTTCCCCACTCCTACACATGAAGCCAGCTGGGTGACCTTGGGCTAGCCACGGCTCTGTTAGAGCTCTCTCAGCCCCACCTACCTCACAGGGTGTCTGTTGTGGGGAGGGGGAGGGAAGGGGATTGTAAACCGGCTTGATTCTTCCTTAAGTGGTAGAGAAAGTCGGCATATCAAAACAAACTCTTCTTCTTCTGTATCCTTGCATGTGTACACGGACCACCAAACAGAAATCTCTATTGTCTCTAAGCGAGAAACTGGAAGCATTTTAAATAGGACTTGCTTTTTTTGGTGATTCAAAGCATAGACTGAAAATCATATTGGCAAAATGAGCCTGACAGAGAGCAAAAGGGGAACATGCTGCTCCGTCTAATCACAGGTTGTCTCCATGGGCCCAAGTACTCCCCAGTATCTTTCAGAAACACCTCTCAACAATGCCCGTAGGGTGCAGCTTCCCAACCCCATGAAGTTTGGTCACTGGGCCTTGAAATAGTCCTTGCCACTCGGCCTCACCCCTCTCCCCCAGAGCAGCTGAGCGTCTTTGCAACAACATGTTCAGCAGCAGCTGCTGCTGCTGCTCGCGGGGAGTTGAGAACAGAGCAGAGGCTTCCCAGACGCAGCACAACGAAAAGTCTCCAGCACAGATCTCCTTTTAAAGAAACTGCTGTTACCGAGCTGGCTCGAGTGTTTCCCGATTCTCTCCCCACCCCTCCAACCAACTTTTCTGCCTATCTCCGAGCTCTGTGATGTCATCCGGCCTCCCTCTGGCTTGCTTTCCCCTCCTTCACCCACCCCACCCCTTCTTTGGGAACAGTGTAGCCAAATAAGGAGATCAGAACAAGAGCTGCTAGCCAAAACGAAGGGGAGGGATGGAGGGGAAGGCTGCTGTCCGCACATGGCTCCTAACACACTCTTATTCATAGTCTCCCCCTCCCCACCCACCCCCTCTCTCACACACACACAGAGGGAGTAAGAGGTGCCCAAGGATCAGACTTGCAAGGGAACATTTAGGAAGCACAGGATATACCAGGAAGTTGAAAAGCAGCCACACACACCAAAATTTGTACGGGGAATAACTATAGAAGACACTGCGAACATGTGATTGGAGGGTCGTTTACATAATCTGGGATATAAATGTAGGTAGCATGGTTTTTTTTTGCTGAACATAAGCCAAAGCGAGACTCCTCCCAACCATTATTGAATCTCAACATCCAATTGTTATTCATAAGAGGCAGCAATCTCCCAAGATTCCTCTCAAACCCATACAACATGAACAGCAGAACACAAAGGAGTCCTCCTTAAGCAGTCACATCTGATGGCTTCTTCACACATTTCCCCACTGCTGATCAGTCTCTCTGGAAAATGTACACCTAGTGCTATTTGGATGATTTAAGCACCTGCACCAAAACCAGACACCTGTACCACTATATGAGAGAATATATTTTGAGTCGGGGGGGGGGGAGGGGGAGGGAGAAGTAACATGTGAAATGGCTGCGAACCAGATGTTCCAGAATTTCAGAAATCTCCACTGTGTTAACCAAAGACCAGTGGTATTTAGGGAAATAAGGATGTACACAACAGTATAAAGTTATATTTGCAAAGGTGCTACAACAACTGTTTTTCACTTCCACAGGTACCTTGTTATCCATCCCAAATAAGCACAGCTCCATGTCTGTGCAGGAACTGGTCTCAAAGTTTGTACTTATACTGGGCCCAATTTCATCCCTCACTTAACCCATGAGATTTCTTGATGGTCCCTGCTAGTAATACTTAAAAAGGGAGCTGGGTGGGTACTGAATTTGCCTTCTGTCCCTGGCAATTCCTGGTTTGGGTAGGGGGAGGTGTTGCCCCTCTCAACAGTCTTGCTGATTACTACCTCACAGGTCCTTTACTTATTTGGGAAGCATGGTAACTCTGGCTCATTCTTACCTGCATAACCCTTTTTAAAAAAACAAACAAAATAAAACAAGATTCCACCTCTTCTATTGTTCAAGGCAATTGCAAACCTTCAAACGCAAAGCCTTATAATTCCATTTCTTGGTCAACTAATGCATAACAAAGATGGAACCTGCATACTGACATTTAGAAGGGAGGGGAGCGCTAAACAACAGTAGGAAAGTGGAAAGCTAATCCTAGGAAGCAATTTGGGAAGTGCTCTCTTAGAGGCTTTGCCCAGGCTGAGAGAATCTGAGTATTCAAGCCCTGCCACCAACAAGGTCTGCAGGCAGTTAGCCAACAGAGACGGTTACGGAGGACGCACGAGAGTTGGAGAAGCAGCAACAGTAGCAGTTTTGTGGAAAGCCTTCTAAATTGCTACTAGGTAAAGCAGTCTCTTTCCACCTGAATTCTTCAACCTACCCATATACAATGGCAGCTGTTGAAGAACACTGTCAGGAAGGAGTTTTATGACACCAAACACTATCCATAGACAAGCACGTTTTGTGGGGCCTGATTACCCATTCTCAGAACAATTCCTTTTAGAGCTTTTCCAGGAGCTTTGAAAATGAAGCTCAAAAGATTACAGGCTAATCAACATCTAATTATCATTATGCCACAATAGGCATCATTGATCTACCTTTTCCATCAACCCTCCCCCCCAAAAAAACTCCAACGAAAGAGGAGGAAAGGAATCAAGAATCAGAGGAAATTACATACGGTATTACTACACTGGCAGTGATTCTCTAAGGATTCAGGCAGAGGGTCTGCTACCAGAGGTCATTTTAACTAGAGTGTCTAAGGACTGAACATGGTACCTGCTATATGCAAAACACGTGATCTGCCTCTGAGCTATGGCCCTCCCTTCCCACAATGTTAAGTGGCAGGTAAAGAACAGAGTTTGGGATTGAAGGGATATTGCCTTCATTACATACTCATTACATACATATTCATGCCATCGTATTCCCTATTACTATGTATAGGTGTGAAAGCTGGACAATGAAGAAAGCTGATAGGAAGAAAGTAGATTCCTTTGAAATGTGGTGTCGGAGGAGAGCGTTACGGATACCGTGGACTGCCAAAAAAACAAATCAGCGGGTTATAGATCAAATCAAGCCTGAACTGACCCTACAAGCTAAAATGACTAAACGGAGGCTGTTATACTTTGGTCACGTTAAGAGAAGACAAGAGTCACTGGAAAAGACAATCATGCTAGGAAAAGTTGAAGGCAGCAGGAAAAGAGGAAGACCCAACAAGAGATGGATTGACTCTATAAAAGAAGCCACAGCCCTCCATTTGCAAGATCTGAGCAAGGCTGATAAGGATAGGACGTTTTGGAGGACACTGATTCATAGGGTTGCCACTAGTTGGAAGCGACTTGATGGCACTTAACACACACACACATACATGTACTCTCAGCATTTTAAGATATAACAGATGGACAGAAAGGCAGGAAAATGCAGTTATTAAGGACCTTGCTACGTTTTCTGGAGGGAGAGTGTTAGCAAAAGGAAAATCAAGAATTTGATACACAATCTCTTACAGATTAATCCAAAACTCCACCCAAATTTTTCAAAACTGCAACAAAAACAATAACAAAGCTAAATATGCTGGGCAGGTTCTTTTTCAATGTATCATACTACCGTTCTGATCCATGCACAGTTTAGAGGCCAGAGACTCCCTATGAGGGGCTGTTTAGACTAACATTCTTGCCCACATTTTATCTCATTTCAGTCCCTCACTCTCTGGGTAATCTTTGTGATTGTCCTTCTCGTGGAAATGAAGGCTTATGGGGGTTTCCCTTTCTTTTCCTCCTCCTCATTACAATTTTATCCCACCCTTCCTCCAAAGAACACACAGCAACAAACGTGGTTCTTCTACCACTTAATAAACACTTAATTTGAACAACTGCACCCATGCCCTAGACATAGCCTGATAATTACAACACACTTTCCCCCAATTGGGATGGCCTTGGGATAGAACTGTGTAAAACCAGGTTTAGTTTCTGTTGAAAGAAACCAGCAGATAAAACTAACAAGGTGTCTAGGAGAAATGATACAACTACACACCTTCATAATTAGAAAAATAAGAGTTTGATGAGAGAAGGATATGACAATGGCTAGGAACTGGGAGAGTAAAAGATTTCTGTCCAGAATAAGTCACACAAAAGTTTGCATCTCTCTGGTAAGTGTCCAAAACAGAAAGCCTGGCAACCATGGCTAGCTATGAGGACTCTGCCTGCTTCTCATGTGAATTTTTGTACTAAGAGTGGTCTGGACCCAGGTTTAGATAGCACTTAGTGACTCTTGCTTCCATTCGAAATCCTATAATCACTATTCTCTGAGCAGCTCATACAGGTTCTGTATAATATATGTTATTGATTTTAGCCTGTAATAAATATATACATATTTTGTATTGACATAACCTTTATATTGCATAACTTTTGGCCTTGGATGATGATTTTTTTTCTTGACCCTTGGGTACTTAATTCTGTTTTCTGACCATCATGGCAGCCTGCCCTCCAACAATTACAGATTTTTCATATTGGCACACTGACGTGTCAAACCTTCTTGGAGAGATTACACAGTAGGGTGAACGGTGCCTCCAGTACTTACATGAGATGTCCTAAATATGAAGCTGAAGGACAGTTCCTTCCAGACCAGAAAAATCCTGTGATTTAAGGCATCATGAACCCTTAAACACTAGCCTGCCCACTTACTGGTACAGGCCTTTAGGTTATTACCACTTCTGCAATAAGTCAAATAGTAGCAACTGCATTTCTTAAACTAGCTCAGCGATTTCTCCCTACATCTGTTTTCTGCAGTGTATAAAATATCTGTATACAAATACAGAGAAGACTGTTCGCAACAGCTACAAACGCAGCACCAAAAGTAAGCTAATGGCTTAAAGAGAGAACATTAAGTCACCAAATTCTCCAGTTTACTGAGCACCATAAATAACCAAAGTTTAGTAAACACCCCTAAATCACTGGTCTTCAACCTATGGGTCAGGACCCTCAGACGGGTTGTGGAATCCCTGCTGCTTGGTCACAAACCTACACGCAGCCCTTCCCTTGCTGCTCTCGAGAAGCACTTAAGGCTGTTGTGAACGCTTACAGAGGAAGTGTGTCATGCCTCCTGCCTTTCCCTATGCTGAAAGGAAGGGAAAG
The DNA here is from genome assembly GCF_029931775.1 of Euleptes europaea. Lineage (NCBI taxonomy): Eukaryota > Metazoa > Chordata > Lepidosauria > Squamata > Sphaerodactylidae > Euleptes > Euleptes europaea. The sequence continues at coordinate 82,767,107 of NC_079313.1, forward strand.
ATGGTGTGGCGAAGTCACTTAGTGGTTCAGAGGATGCCTCCATGGCTCTTGGGTCATTCACTACAGTACACCTGCTGGTGCTTGACTTGTGCTTTCTGTCCCCAGCTCTCTTTGTCTGCTACCCACAGTCCTGGACTTTACACCAGTGAGGTCACCAATCACTCTGCCCCCCTTCCTGCCATGGGAGTATGGGTTATCTGCTCTGAGTTCTAGGATGTTGGGAAGTGGTCCGTCGTCCCCCCCCCCCGCTTTCCCCACAGCATCATGAAGCATTTGTGCAGTTCCCAAGGTTTTGCCAACTTTTCTCCAATCTTTCTCAAACTTGCTTTGCTGCAAAGTTTTGGGAAAGATCACAGGAAGACCCAGACGGCTCTGATGTGGGTGGAAGCTGAAAATTCATAGAACCTGTTATTCACATTGTTATAACATTATATCAATATAATAATATCCTAGTGCCATTTTTAACAAATGAAAAAGCCATAGCGGCCCAGGAGAAAGGGATGGCCGCTGCCAAGGGACTGGGGCCAGGAAATTGCAGGGAAGCCTGCCAGGCGGAAGCCCCACCGCTGCCGCACTTCACCAGCAGCTGCACCAGCAATGGGGAAAGCACACAAGCCTGTCTCCTGTGGAAAACGCCTGCACCACCACATGCTTGTGGCTTAGTGGCCCCATGTTGCCTGGGGATTAAAGCCTTAATAAGGCTGAAGACCACTGCTCAAATAATGTTTTAGTAATATTTTTGTGATGGTATTTTCTTTCAGTCTTATTAAGTCTTTCCTTCAGTCTTTTAAAAAAAGGGCACTTAAGTTTTCTTAATGTGGTTCAATCCAGGCCAGTAGAACTGAGGTGCCCCAGTAGAAGAGATTCAAATTCTGTCGAAATAGATTAATCTTTACAGGGCCTGTAAAACGGAGCTATTCTGCCAGGCATATAACTGAGGGCAGCCGCAAGTTTCTCCATCATTACTGGTCTCCCCATCCTTCCTCCACCCACTCTTAGCATCTGTGGGGGGTTGACCTGCCATCACCCAGTTACACTGTGGCGTCTGAGTTGTTTTAAGGCCATATGGTTTATAGTTTTAATGTGAGTTTTTAAATTATTGTTCCATAGTTTTATGTATTTTAAAGGTTCTTACCCGCCCTGAGCCCAGCCTTGGTTGGAAATGAGGGCGGGCTATAAATTTGAATAATAAATAAAAATAAAATAATTAACCAACAACCACCATCCATGGCATATCATGCATAGTTCTTTGGGCTAAATATTAGTGTCAACAGTTTTCAGTGCCTTTGTTTTTTCTTAAGTTTTACAAGCATTAGTCCAATAAAAATAATCTGGATGCAACAAGATCCCCTCCAACTCCTTAATATACCTGGCAAAATTAGGATATGAGGGGAGGAAGGAAAGGAAGCATATTCCAGTTCCACAGATCATGTCTTCCTCCTCTAAAAATAGTTCAAAGTGCCCTTGTTGAGATAGATTGAGATACATAGTTTTCAGAAGGGAAACAAACTACTGAAAACACCAAATTAATATGTACATTTTTTTCAAAATGCTTTCTATGTTCAATAACATTCAACTCAACATTTTAAAAATGCCCATAGCATTCTCTTTTTTTCATATTTTGAGCACTTACTTGCTTTAAAACTTCAGAAAGATTAACTCAAAGCAAAGCAGAGGTAAAAGAAAGTTATATATTTTCTGATATGTGAGCTGGTTAGCTTGCAATAAACTCTTCTTCCAACCTTCCAAGAGAAGTGCACAAGGGCCACCTCTGCACTGGGGTGGCGAGGCATCATGCTTACTTCAGCATTCCCTGTGTGGAGGAGACTGCAACTTCTACCTCCCATTCTGCCTCAGAGGAGGGATCATCCAGAGCGGTGGTTCCATTCTCACACCTTGGAAGTCCAAAAAGTACAGAAATTGCCTAGCACGGGCAGAAAGCTTAAAAAAAAAAAATCTTACCTGTCCAACAACACCATCTCCTACTGGTGGTATGGGAGTAGCAGAAGGCAAAAATGACTCTTATGCTGGCATCACTGCCAGTGCTGTCAACAGACCCAGCCTTCTTGACATTTGCAACTGTGGGAATATCCATTTGTCCCAGAGTACAACATTTTGCATTTCACAGATGGAATGATAATATGATTGCATCACATGGCCACATACTCGCAAACAGCCAATATGGACTTAACCTTCAAAAATATTAAATTTGCTTTTACAGTATACAATGGAAGAAACCAGTTTAAAACCCATCTTGCACTATTTGGGATTTATGATTCAATGCATCTCAGTAGCAACCTCTTTTACACATACCTGAATCTAACTGTCCCTTCTTTTAATCTCCTCAAGATCTGATATAAAAAACTAGATGCCATGCCCACAAAAGCCCTACTAAAATGTATTTTTTGAACTAAGCCTTCCTAGGGATGCTTTGCATTTTGGTATCAACTACTGAAGAAATATCAAACGTTCAGCAGCCGTAGCCTGCTCCCACAGAACTAGCCTGAAGAACAGTACAATTGCTATGATTTGTCTACTTCTTCTACCCCAAATCACTTCCGCAGAAAACATTTCCAATCAAAACAGTTGCATCTGTTGTAAAAAAGGAGACAGAGGCGGGAAGAAAGCAGACAGACAAGTCAGTAATGATCAAATGGATCTCTGAGAGGTGCTTTGAATGGATAGACATTGATGAGAGTGGAGAGGTGATATGTAGGCACCCACTGACTTGACTCTGATCTTGTTTTAATGCCTCAGTAGCAGATCAATGAGACTGGCTAGCACTGGGTCAGTTCTTGTGGGCCCCACAAAGGAACAGGTCTCTTTCCCCTCCCCACCTCTCAAATCTTTTTGAATAGGATAAAAGTTCACCGACAAGCCTGGACAGGAGGCTGCCGCCTGGGAGCTACAGCAGCAAGCTGCACCTCTCACCTGCAAAGAAGAGAAAGCTTCAGCTTACAGCTTGGGTGTGACCTCCCCCAGCACAGAATTTCCTCTTTCAGATGGAAGAAAGAAAGAGAAGAAAGAGAAGAAAGAGAAGAAAGAGAAGAAAGAAAGAAAGAGAGAGAGAGAGAGAGAGAGAGAGAGAGAGAGAGAGAGGGGGGGGGGAGGGAGGGAGGGAGGGAGGGAGGGTAGGGAGAAACCAAGATTGTTTGAAATAGAACAGCAGTTAAAGAAAGGTAGTCCCAAAAAATACAGTCACCCTCTTTGGCTCTCTAACAGTACAGAGGTGATCTAGGCCTGCTTATAGTTTTAACACTGGAAGGGCGGTCAGACGAAGAAAGCACTCTGGTGTGCAGGAGACTTTCTATTTGCATTTGAACCAGAAGCTCAAGCTTCTAGTGAGTCTGATGAGTACAGATGAATGACTCTTCCTTTTCCACCTGGCTTCACAGGTTCAAATCCACTCCAATCACTCCCCCTTTCAACAGTCATACCTGCAGCATACTATGGGAAGATTTATAGGAAAACCTGGTTACAAGAGAATGTTTTGTAATGAAGAAGGCATTTTCATTGACTACTATGGTATACTATTTGAGTTTAGTAACCCCTGATTTCTTTCAGTACAGAGAAGAACTGAAAAAATGAAATCAGGATCTAGGCATCAGATGAGGAAGTTACTAGAAAGATTCAAGAGAGAATTATCTCCGCAAGTCCCCACCCCTCCACATGCAGACCTGACAAGGATTCGGAATAAGTCAATTGCTAGAAGGAAAACCACTTCTTTTGAAATTTTCGCATCTGGACTCTTTCAACAGAATCCTTCTACAGAATCTAAATTACCTGCCAGTCAAAGTTTGAAATTAAAAACAGTAGCAAGTGGTATAATTAAATATGGACCTGCATACATTAGATTATGAGATTTGTTCAAAAGAGTCAAGAAGGTAACTGTTACCAATCATTAGGACAAACATGGACATTTCCTTTCTTAGATGAATCCAGTCTTCTTTCTGAGGCCAGACAGAAAGTAAAGACAAAATAGAGTGATTTGTTTTCAGCAAAAAGAGCCCCCCCCCCAAAAAAAAGCCTGTGGCTTCCCCACTATAGAGCTCCACCATCAGAGAGTCTTATTGTAGGTATTTATAGCAGAGGGGCATTGATTAAATTTTAGTGTCAAGACTAGCGGCAATGGCAGTAGTCTGAAGGCTTCACAGTGTTCACAGTTGCCCAAAGGAGACAGTAAAATGTGGTCTACAGACAGGCCCATGGCCCATGCCGGGGTGTAGCGAAAGGAGCAAAGGACACAATCTTGACTGAAATCCCCTTACCCCCAAGGTATAGGAATGGGTCACAATTAAAACAATTGAGCTTCCTCCAATTGAGGTTTCACAGCCAGAAGGTAAAAGGAGGAGACAATATAAAGCCACTCCTTTTCAAGGGCTGTTAAGATTGAAATGTCACGCAGAACCCTTGTCCTACAAGAACTCAAGGAGAACATTCCCATGTCTGCAACAGGCAGCTGTCGATCACTTCATCAACCTCAGAAGCTGCAGATTAGCACAGGGTATTCTGCAGGACACGAGCAGTCACACCAGTCCTATCTGGAGAAACAGGCTGCAGGCCACTAGCTTTTCAGTGCAAGTGAAGGCCACCGATGGCAGAGGTTCAGAAATAGCACAAGGAAAGATGAGCTGGCTGAGCCAGCCAGCTTTGTCAACCCTGTACTGGAATAAAGCACAGACTTTCATGAGAGACTTCGAAAATGCCACTGAAGATCTCCCAGCCCAGCACAGAGCGCAAAATGGCAGTCAAATAGTTAGAAAGGAGCAAACCCAGAAAGCTCTGTAGCCCATGCAAGGTCCTGAGGAGCAGCAGTTAAAAGCTGACCTATCTTGGGAGCTGTCTCACTAGTCCTAAAAGTTAGAGGAACAATTCATTGCACAGGGCCTACACAAGTAGCTCTCATTAATTCAAATTTTCTTGCCACAAGTCTACATTATAATTTAATTTGAATTTCTTTACCACCCAGGCCTGGAGACTCACCAAAAGCATTTAAGACAGGAACTCTTCTCTCTCTGTGTGTGTGCGTGCCAAAACATTGTCTACAATAAACACTTTTTATAATTTCATGATGTTTTATGTGGCAGATAGTGCAACAGAAACATAGAAATTTTCTAGCATAGCATGTGTGAAAGTGTTCCCTAGCTCCCTCTCCTAAAAAATACCTTAAGGCATAATGGCTCTATGGATCTTTTAGAAAACAACTCTCCTCTGCACCCAACACTTAGGCAAAAAGAGAGAAAAGAAAAAAGGAGTGTCTTGAAAGCAGGTTGTGGACTCCAACAGGAGGAAACAATTTTCAGGCACGCAGAGGCCTTCATGAATATGCTTCTAATTTTGGGAAGGAGAGCGTTTGCCGGGGGCATTCTCCATGATGCTGCATCTGACAGACCATGACTGCTCTATGCTCACCCGCCCTCGCTCCCAGCTCTCGCATACTTATTGTGTCTGTGTGCTAATGGGTTTTATCGGTCCACATACATGGGAAAAACACAGGGGGAAGGGGGGCGAGAAGGTGAAAAGAAAATGGTTGGGGAAGCACCTGCCAAAGAACAGCTCTGGGTGGCTTGGATTCAGCGCTTTCGAAACGTTCTTTTTCTGGAGACTGCAGGGAACAAGAGCAATCTGTCCAGTAGGTCAACATCAGGAGAGATGATTCCTCAAGGAAGATGCTGGCCAGAAAAGACACTTTCCAGAAAAAGGGCAAAAAGACAGGAAGCCAACCGATTATCTTTGTTTTCACTTTGAAGACCATGGGTGAATGAGGCTTGGTAGCTTAACAGTGCCTGCTACTTCACACAGACAACACAGTAAATTTTAAGTACATGCCACCTCAAAAAGCTGCACCAGCAAGATGAGTTTCTGGACAGAACAGTTTCCCCCCTTGGGAAGTCACGTGATCTTGATGTTGAAAACACAGCTGAGGAAGGCCCCAAATAATGGCATTCAGTCACTATGCAAAGGTACAATGTATTTCCTGCTTCGCTGGCAGTGCTCCAAGCGCTGGGGAGAAATGTCATTTGAATTGAATGGCAGGTACTTTTCTCACCCAAGATCTGAGGGAGTTTAAATCTTTGCATATGGCATTTGAGCCACAACCTTGATTGAACAACTTATTGTCAGCTACTGCTTCACCCTCCCACAGTCAAGCTTCACCATTCAAACAGGAGGAATGACAAACAGGAAAGAGATATAGCCTGGCAACCATCTCAGACAGCGGGTTCTGAACTCAACCCTTGCAGTTCACAGCCCTCTGATCCAAACAGTGATTTGGGAACTCTGTGTAATCCACCTTGAGTCCAAGTGAGAATACAAATAACGTAAATAACTAAATTAAAAAAAAACCCTACCAAATATGCTCTATACTGCAGGATAAATCCTGTAGAATGGTCGACATTAACCACATGTTGACTGATCAATTCTTGTCATATTTAGCATGCAAATTCAGAGTGTCCTTGTCTCAGAGACATCATTGATCAAAGATTTCTTCAGATTCCATCACATGTCCATCACAAAAGCTGCCTCCACAGGCTCTTCATATCAACCATATTTCTAGAGACCAGCTCCAAAATGGGATCATCCATTAAAAGCTTGTGGCTTTGAACTATTAGTGTGTTCACTGCAGAGAGGCATTCCCTATTCCTCAAGCTGTCAAAAACAATCACAGCATCTCGGCCAAAACTAGAAGGTGTTTCAAAGACCCTGCATGACTGTACAAACACAAGGTTTACTACATCTAAGGTTTTCCCAGGCCAGCCTCATCCTAGAAAAGTCCAACGAAGAAGCTTCATGAAGGACTTCCTTCTGCAAATTCCTCTGTTATTACCATTAAATGCAGTCCTTAACAGAAATAGTTAATATGGAGTTTTATTCTTTCTCTTTTTTCATCACACTGAAATGTTTTAAATCCATGATGGCCATCGACATTGATTTTAACTCATTTTTTCCTTCACCCAGATTTTTTTAAATCTTTTCTTTTGTTTGTGCATCATTTGAACATTCTCTAGCTTGCATACAGCTTTCTTAATGTATGGCATCTAAGCAATAATTTCCAGCAGTTATAAGCAATATAACTAGCTTATGTTTTATATCTGTAAACATGATGACTGATGAACAGCTCTTAAGTTAATTGTCTTAAATTTTCTATTTTAACTTAAACAAATTATATTTATCAAGGTTCTGCACAATCCCAATCATGTTGTTCAGTGAGGACTTTAGCTATCTTTCATTGTTTTATATTAGCTTCAGCTCAGTTCCACAGATTATCAAGACCACTTGAATTTAACCACAGTATGTGAAAATACCCTCCCGGTTTTTACTATCTGCCAAGTTCAAAAAGTACATTCTTGTCCTAGCAGTAAGTCAAGCAGTGGTCAAAAACAGACTCTTAGGCCTTTTATGCATGGGTTGTTCCCGTCACGGTCACCCTCTGACTACTTTGGGGTTTCTTTTTAATTATGTTAGTATTTTCCGACCTTCAGAAGTTGCCTTGCTCTCGCCTTGTGTTTTCCCTGCATTATCAGGATGCTGCTTTGCTCCGAGTTTAAAGTCTACCTCGATCCCAAATCGAAAGCCGGTACTGTGCATACTTGTCACTTCAGGTTTTTCTCCCCAAGCTCATTCTTGCTTCTCCCTCCCACATGTCTGTCCCCCTTATCCAACCCCTCCCCCAAAGCCATTTGCGAGTGTACTAGTAAGAGAATAATGCTGGAATACCATGAAGCTGCTTACTTGGTCAGTTTCACAGCGAGTGTGGGTCAGTTTCAGATCAACCAATTGAGAGAATGCTGAAATAATCACAAATGACCTATGCGGCTGCTTATCTGGTCAGTTTTATTGCAAGTGTGGGTCAGTTTCAGTTCTCAGCAGGATGGAACAGAGCCGGGCTGATTTGCTGCCCTCCCCTTATACACGCCCTCTTACAGGCATCAAAGCCTTTTTTTGCAATGCAAAACTATTAATGGAACAACTAATGTCACAAATGACTATGTGAGTGTTTTTATGTTCTTATGACCCCTGCATTGAGTTGCGCAGAATCAAGTTGGTCATTGGGGGAGCCAATTACAAAGCAGCATTTTCAAGGGGGAGGGACACACAGATGTTTCAGAAGCTCTGCATTTTCACTAGGGGTGCATAATTGAGAATTCTCAATTTCTTCGGGGCTAAAAGTCCCTGTGCATAGTGTTTTGAGAATTCAACTGCAAATACTGTGCTGTTAGAGAGTAGCAAATCCAGTGGAAACAGACCATGCATAAAAAGCCTTACAAAGCACCAGCTGATTCCTAGAGTGTCATCTAGTAATTAGTAGCTATACATTGTACTGCATGAAGAAGAATGTGCCATTGAGTCACAACCAACTCATGGTGACCCCATCCATGGTGCGTTTCAGGCAAGAGACGAGCAGAGGTAGTTTGCCAATGCCTTCCACCACCTGTGTTCCTTGGTGGTCTCCCATCCAAGTACTAATCATGGCCGACCCTGCTTACCTCCCAAGCTCTGACAAGTTTGGGCTAAGATGGGCTATTCATGCAGCATATCCTTCCAAATTAACGCTCAGCCCCAGAGGATTAATTCATTGATTCTTTTTAGACGTTTGAGACGCCTACACTTAGAGGTATGCTTAAAATCAAGATGGCAGTATGTCTCATATAAGTAGTCAGAAAGCACATAAATATGTACAACTTTTAATTATTGAAGTCAAAAAGGGCAAGAGTCCAGTAGCACCTTAAAGACTAACAAAAATATTTTCTGGTAGGGTATGAGCTTTCATGAGCCACAGCTCACTTCTTCTTTTAATTATTGAACCATGATAGCTTCCAAGTTTAAATAGCAGGGCTTCATTCCTACTTTAGGTTACTGGAGATGGATTACACAAGCACAATGGCTAGGCACCATATCTACAAACCATGGTCTGGAGTAGCAATTTTTAGTGGCATATGGTTTTCCACAGGGAAACCTACGAATCTTGGGAGGCAATGGGGACAAATGTGGGGTATGTGGGATTTTAGGCATCCCTTTCTCACTTGCAGTGGGTTCCAACAGCAAATCAATTAAAGTTATTTAATACCGCTCACCTTGCATAGCAGACAATATCCTAGATTTCTTCCGAGGCCCTTAAAGAAGCAGCACACAGTAAATAGGAATCAAACCTAACATTAACAGCATGGTGTAGCGGTTAAGAGCAGTGGTTTGGAGTGGTGGACTCTGATCTGGAGAACCGGGTTTGATTCCCCACTCCTCCACATGAGAGGCGAGGCTAATCTGGTGAACTGGATTTGTTTCCCCACTCTTACACATGAAGCCAGCTGGGTGACCTTGGGCTAGTCACACTCTCTCAGCCTCACCTACCTCACAAGGTGTCTTTTGTGGGGAGGGGAAGGGAAGGTGATTGTAAGCCGGTTTGATTCTTCCTTAAGAAGAAGAGTTGGTTCTCCACCACTAAAGAGTAGGCTGATGGCCATCAGGCACAAGGGCCTCATTGAACATGTGCCTGAGGTCAGTGTATTGTATATATCTTAAATGTATCTATATAAAGTTGTGTTCTCTAAAGTGCTAATTTTTTACTTATGAGTCACGCTGTTTGCCACTTCAGATTCTCCCATGGCTTTCTCCCAGCTGAGACCTCTCTTGAAATTATCTGCTCAGCCACAGCACAGGACCATTCCTCTTTAGTGCTGGCTGCAGCATTACGAAATGCCCTTCCCAAGGAGGTGCAGAGAGCCCCTATGCTAGGCATCCCCAGCGCAGTGCCTGTGGATGCTGTGGTGCCCACTGATACCTTTCCCGGTGCCCACCAAGTGTTTTTTAAAAGTGGGTTGAGCCAGGTGGGGCTTTTGCCCAGCAGGGCTTCTGACTGGTCATTGTAGATCTGACCAGCTGTGCAGTTTATTAAAAAACATTGCTTTGGCAACTGCTGCCGCAAGAGGAGAATGATCTTCACTTCACTACAGCAGCCACTTTGCGGCTAGGTCCGCCTCCTGCAGCAACCATTTTGTAGCAGCATCCACCACCATCCAAAGGTGCCTGCAGATTCAGAAAAATTGCTGTCCTCTTTCTGTAAGAAATGTAAAACCTTTTTTTAAACTAGGCGTTTTGCAGTTAATCTCATAAGGAGACTGTGTGCGTGTGTGTGCGCGCGCGTGTTTGTGGCTTTAAGCCAGATAAAACACAAATAGTAATACAAACATTAAATTTACATGCCTAATCTAAAACAGCCACATTCCAGTTAATTCATTGAGGTTACTCTATGACGTCATATCTTCACTGCAGCCACGCAGAATTTTGCCACCTGAGATGTAATCAAAAGATTATCTCCCATCAGAAACTTATTAGTCCATTCTCCCTCTCTGCCAATGCTCATTTTCTTTATCAGAGGGTACGATGATCTTATTCCAAACGGTCGTATAGAAGTTACATCTGAAAAGGACTTGTTCGGTAGTTTCCAGATCTCTTAACTTACAGGGGCAAAATCTCTCTGCCCTGGGAATCTTCTTAAAATTCCCCTCTACCATTGCAGACAATAAGGCTGAGCACCTAGCGAATGTAAAAGCACATAATGACGATATTATACTGAAGGTAAGTCATACAGCTGTGTTTTTCCAAGCCTATGTTTTACATTTTGTCTGTTACCTGCGGTTCAGATGTTTTTTGTAAGCAACTCTGAGCTGATGTGGCTGATAGGAAAGCTATTATATAAGTATTTACATAAATAAGGGATTCAACAATAATGTTGCAAATGAGAGGTGGTGTGGTAGTGGATCAAAAGTTAAGATCCACTGGTCTGAGGTCTACCATATTCATGCAAATTTATCTTAAGTATTTTTATTAATGGTTTAGCACTTCAGTTCTTTATCAGTTAAAAAGAAGTTGCTCAACCTTATTGCAGCCCATGGTTACTTGTTTAAGGTACTCTTGTACCTTGTGTTTTCCACAAAGCATGTCCTGCCTACTTTTCTCCTTTGCACAATGGTCTAAATGAAAAAGCAATATAATCTATTTGCACACAGTTAAAGGGGGGAGAACTTACAAAGAAGAAACAGATGCAAGTTTTTGCATACATTAAAGGAACACCCAAGATTTAAATATACTGCATTCCCCTTACCTATTTCAATAAATTTCTGTGCCAGAAGAGGAACTAATTTATTTGGCAATTACTTTTCCTCTAGGACTTTTCAAACTTCTCTTGTACCTGGCTCTTATAACTTCCTAAATAGTACAGTCAGGATGGTTTATGTTTGTTTTATTTTCCCATCTTCTTTTTAAAAGATAGTGTACATTTTTCCAAACCTCCTGGAACCTCCCATGTTTGTAACAACAAAGATAATGCCCCCCAAAAGTACTGTAGAAAAATGTCTTTGCAATTAGATTCTACCATAAAAAGGACACAAACATCTTTTTTACCTTCGAGAACATATGTGAACCCCTGAAGATTGCTTCTAAACAGTCCTGATCAGTTGTAACAAACTTTGCCCCTACAGGCACATTGGCTTCTTCTGTGTCTTCCTCCACAAAGAATCAGCTTGTATACTGTCTGGGTCAAACTCTGGTCATGCAACATGGTAATTCCCAACACTTCCATAATACAGAGAGAAATCATCTGGTAGAGGATGGCACCCATCCAGATACATTTTTTTAAAATCACATAGCGGCGCTCAGACTGGGCCACTTCAGTTTGATTCAACAGAATTCTCCACCGATTCCTTATCAAACTTAAATAATGTAGAGGGAAGGACACAAGTATGCAAATTGACTCCCAAATCTTTAACATACTCATATAGTTAATGGGCAGATAATAGAATAAGACCATCCAACAGTTTAATTTTCCCCTCAAAGCAATTACTCACAAATATTCCTGCAAGTGAACAACATAAGAAGTGGCCCTGGGCAACAAGCATGCTTTTCAGGAACTTAAGCATGCTTTTCAGGAACACTCCCTCCCCCAAAATCCTTTGGGACAAAGCTGAGCCTAGCCAGACAGTAAAGAGCCCATCTAGCATTCAGCTCCTGTCTAAAAACACGCATCTCATTACTGCAGAGGGCAGGATCAGTTATTGACCCTCTCCACCAGGTTGTTGTTTTTTGGGATTTTTTGCTGTCAAGTCACAGCTAACCTATGGCGACCCCATAGGGTTTTCAAGGCAAGAGGTGTTCAGAGGTGGTTTGCCATTGCCTGCCTCTGCATCATGCCCCTGGTATTCCTTGGAGGTCTTCCAACCAAATACTAGCGAGGGCTGAGGCTGAGAGCGTACGACTGGCCCAAGGTCACCCAGCAAGTTTCCATGGCAGAGTAGGGATTTGAAACTGGTTTCCCAGATCCTAGTCCGACACTTTAACCACTACACCACACTTGCTCTCTCCCTCCTCCAGTAGCAAAAGCCAAATTCCACTTGCCTCTGTTCTGTGAAAGGGGTTTGACTTTCACCAAAATCTATTCCACAGAACAATGATGGGCCAAAATCATCCCAAGACATCGAGTAACCCAAGAGGCTCCTCATATGATCCAAGAATTGCTCCCTAGACTCTTCAACAACTGTGGGGGTATAGGATGCTTTTAAAACCCCTAAAAGTACTGCACCTTCACGGGACCCTCTGGGCTTGTCAGACTGCAAAAGAGAAGCTTATTGAAAGTGGGGTTTTGATGTCAGAGGAACTAGAGGTTTCTGCCTAGGATTGTAGGGCAGAGCCTTTTGCCTACAGACTGTTGGGATCCAGTCCAAGGACCAGAGATTAGTCTTTCCTTGCAACTCACTGCAACCATCGCATATGTTTACTTTCCATCCATCCTAGCAAGATCTCAGTTGGAATAGAAGAGTGCCTTCTGGGGAACAAATGGGGTTCTGAAAGGTCCAGGAAGGGAAAGTCTGTAGCATCCTTCAATTTGTCCAGCCCCTTGCTCCCCTGTGAGAAACCCAGATTAATTTCTATTTCCTCTATCACTTCCCGTCCTTTCCGGCCTGGCACAAAGCTCAGGAAGCAATCTGAGTAAGAAACCGCAGAAGGCCACGTGGCCGGGAGGCCACAAGGGACACCACAACACCAGAAGGCAGCCTTAGAAGGACTGTGAAGCTGCATCAAAGCAGAGGAAGAGCTTAGAAAGAAAAACTCCTCCCCCTTCTGCTTTGACATGTAGCTGGATTCCTTCTTCCGAATTAAGTTCGAATATTCCCACCCAACTGGCTATAGAACAAACTGCAAACGTTCACGTATGTTGACCACAGACACTGGTTTTCTTGCAAGTGTCCTACTGAAAATGGCTGCCACCAAGGTTCCTAGAAAACCAAACTGTTACCTATTGCAGGATGGAGACAAGGATCAGCCTTCAAAGAGAACAAGAGGTACTGCCCACTCCCCTCTACCAGCTAAGGTGGAAGCACACACACACACAGTGCTCCAGTAAAAGAGCAGAAGAGTAGTCAAATTTGTTCCCTTAAAGCTCCTCACTTAAGCCTTGTCTCTTTTCTCTTATGAAGAACAGCTGTCTGGTGATGGCCGAGCACATGTTGGGGGGTAAAAGATGAGCACACACAAATATTTGGCAGCCAAAAGATTTCCCCCAGGCTCTTAAATAAGACATTGTAGCTATCAAGGAAGAAATGATTGGGAGGGTCACATTCTTGATTTTGAAGCATGCCAATTCAAGGGCCTGGGACAACTTCCTCCAGCTTCTCACTATGAAACTTGGGGCATTATCAACATGTTACCCATGGTGGAGGTGGGACTTGGAAAACTGGGAAATTGGGGGGTTGTTGTTAAAAATGCAGTATTTTCTCTTTCAGAACAAATCAGTAAAATTATGTTTTAAATTATGATTATGCTACTTTCTGGGCTCTCTCTACAGACAAAGAGGTCTACATTTTTCTAGGGCCCAGATAATATAGGGCCCATGTATTCCTCAACTCTGCACATGCATACACACAAACACACAGAAATCTAATTGAATCCTAGCTTTAATTTTTAAAAACCAAGTTTTAAGCTCTTACAGCTGCAAAAATAACCTTTAAAGAGCTTTGGAGGTCTTTAAGCAGAGGTTGGATGGCCATCTGTTGGGAGCGCTTTGATTTTGGGATCCTGCATGGCAGGGGGTTGGACTGGATGGCCCTTGTGGTCTCTTCCAACCTTGTGTGATTTTGTGATTTTTTGTGATTTGTATGTGGGCAATGTCTGGTGAAGTCTTTGAAGGTGGCAGAATAAGATGGCCATTGGTCAGGGGGAAGGAGTTTCAGTGACCAGTCCAACTTCCCTCACTATTAACAGCCCAAGCACAATTACACAAAATAAGAAATATGCAATTTGCATACTTTATTGGCCACAGAAACCAGCCTTTATTGTTGCAAGGTACCCCCTCTCAACACACACACACACACACACACACACACACACGGGTATACATGCTTCTCACACTCCATGCATCGCAATTAAGATGGCTGGCAACTCTTGCACAAGGCACCAAATGCAGGCTCCACCAGGCTCCAAATGCAACAGCCCAATTCTATTACATGGCTTTAGACATTTGCAATCTTATCTCTCTAAATTGGGCACTGTAAATCTAAACTAAACACACACTCAATAATCATTATACTTAGTATCAGATTGTGGTTTTTGAGTGTCCAAAGCATTTCATATACATTATCTCAGTAATCCTTCCAACAAACCTGCAATAAAAAGATCTTAATATAGACCTGAGGTGGGTGTTTGCGTTCAGCGTGAAAGAGAGCAACTTGCCTAAGGCTAAGTAGTGACTTCACATCTAAGGTGGTGACATCTGAACTGGGAACGTTCCAGGCACAGCTTATACCCTGAGCCTGTACTAATTCTCTTGAAACAGAGCAGTACCTGTATAGATGATGAACTAGATAGTAGACTGGTCCAGTGTTCCTTCAAGCACTGATGCTGAATATTGGGACACCCAACAAAGAAGTAGCATAGACTCCCACCATAGTGAATCATATTAAGCATTTCAGTTTTAAAAGTTAGTATGCATTGATTATTTCTAGCATTGGCATTTGATTGCAGGGCAGACTATAAGAGGTTCCAGTGGCAGGATGTCACCATAGATCTACTGAAAGTCAGTGGCATTTCAGACTGTGGCATAGTTAAATTGTGGAACTCCCTGCCCCAGATGTGGTGATGACTGCCAACTAGGAAGGCTTTAAGAGGAGTGGACATGTTAATGGAGGATCAGGCTATCCATGGCTACTAGTCAAAATGGATACTAGTCATGGTGCATACCTATGGCCACGTGGCCATAGTCTGTTCACACCTGGTTGGCCACGGTGTGAACAGACTGCTGGACTTGATGGGCCTTGGTCTGATCCAGCAAGGCTTTTCGTATGTTCTTATATGTTCTAAACCCTGCCACCCTGAATTAAATGTGATTAAGCTCACTGACTTTAATGGAACTTCACTGTCATAGCTCAACACAAGATTACAGCAAAGACATCTTATTCCTTTGAAAGTCTTCTAAAAAAACACTGCACACATATCTTTCCTTCTGTACTGCCACAACAGCAGCTTCCAATGATCGGTGGCAGCTTCCAATGATCGAGTTTTCTTACATTATGCTTTTGAATCTAAGTACAGGCCTATCCCACAGAAGCATGCTGTTCTGAGAGGACAGCCAGGCATTAAGCACCTCCAGAGAAACCATATTGTCTGATCCATATTGTGGAGGTGGTGAGCTCCCCCTGACTGACAGTCTTTAAGCAGAGGCTGGACAAATACTTGTCAGGGATGCTCTAGGGCCTAGGCTGATCCTGCATTGAGCAGGGGGTTGGACTAGGTGGCCTGTATGACCCAAGTCTATGGGGTATTCTTCATGGATATTTGCTGCTGCTTCGACGCTGTTTTGCGTCGGAGGCAAATTTTGGTTATTCACTGCAGAGCCGTGTTTTCACTCACTGAGCAAAATAAGCCGGTTTAAAAGAGAGGCAATCCAAACCACTTCTGAGCCGTACTTTCCAGTAAAAGAGCGTTTTTTTGCTCGGATGCCCATGAAGAAATGTTTGCTTCGCTCCCCGGGACGTCTCCTTTCTCCTCCCCCAAGAACGGTGATTGGCTGGGGGAGTTGCCACTCTAACAGCATCGCACCGGCAGGAGGGAGACCCAGAGCAGACTGGCTGCCCCTCTTCAGAAGGGTGATGGGGGTTTTGCCGCTCTCAGGATTCCCCTCCCCAACACACACACACATAGGATCGCACCGGCAGGAGGGAGACCCAAAGCAGACTGGCTGCCCCTCTTCAGAAGGGTGACGGGAGTTTTGGCTTGGGTTTGCCGCTCTCATGGTCCCCCCCCCCAAACACACACACACACATAGGATCACACCGGCAGGAGGGAGACCCAAAGCAGACTGGCTGCCTCTCTTCAGAAGGGTGACGGGAGTTTTGGCTTGGATTTGCTGCTCTCATGGTCCCCCCCCCACACACACACACACACAGGATCACACCGGCTGGAGGGAGACCCAGAGCAGACTGGCTGCCTCTCTTCAGAAGGGTGACGGGAGTTTTGGCTTGGATTTGCTGCTCTCATGGTCCCCCCACACACACACACATAGGATCACACCGGCAGGAGGGAGACCCAAAGCAGACTGGCTGCCTCTCTTCAGAAGGGTGACGGGAGTTTTGGCTTGGATTTGCTGCTCTCATGGTCCCCCCCCACACACACACATAGGATCACACCGGCAGGAGGGAGACCCAAAGCAGACTGGCTGCCTCTCTTCAGAAGGGTGACGGGAGTTTTGGCTTGGATTTGCTGCTCTCATGGTCCCCCCCCCACACACACACATAGGATCACACCGGCTGGAGGGAGACCCAGAGCAGACTGGCTGCCTCTCTTCAGAAGGGTGACGGGAGTTTTGGCTTGGATTTGCTGCTCTTGGGATGCCCCCCCGCCCAACACACACACACAGGATCATGGGAAGAGTGGGCGGGATTAGGCGGATTTGGAGCGGTGAGTCATGAGCGGCAGCAGACGTAAGCAGCGCAGAGAAGTGCGCTGTTTCTCCCGTGAAAAATTGGGATGGGGGGAGAATCTGCACTGCCATGAAGAAGCTATTTAAATCAGTTTATTATTTGCTCCGGTTCGAAACCGAAGCAAAATCCACCGTGAAGAATACCAGTATGATTCTATCCAGGCCCTCCGTGCAGATTTAACAGGCACAGTGTTTCAATAATACTGTGTCAGTTGTCTTCCTTAGATCATTGCAACCAACCTATACTTGCATAGAGTTTTGTATAACTTCCCCCTTTTTAAATTAAAAGCACCCTTTGTGAACTGCAACAAGGAGTGGAGGGCTGATGCTTAATTGCCTCCCTATTGACTATTTCCCCTCTCAAATCATTCTCTTGGCTGTTTTTCTCTGTGGGGAAAAAGCTGAGGGATTTTTATAGCCTTAAGTGGTTGCTTGTCATAAAACACACATGCATACCAGTGTCTAGCTATATGGCACTCCAGGAAACATGTAGTTTGGCCCTATTAGTATGGCACAAGGCTTAATTTGCTGTTCATTACAGCCTATCTCCTAAAACCAATTTGTAAACCTCACAGGATTTTACCATTCAGAGCAATCAATATTTAAAAATGACATACAATTTTTCTTGCAGATTTAAGCCTGCTCTCCCCGCTCAATTTTCATGAGGATAGCATAGTGTCCCCCAACCCCTAAACTGAAATTCCAAACTAGAACTGCCTACCATAGTCCAAAACAAATTTATTTGGAAGTCTAAACCACTGATGATAATGTGAGTAAGCCTCCTTCAACTGCATGGGACCTCCTTCGAAACAGACATGCAGAGGACTGTAAGTCACATGGTATCCATTCATCCACACAGCAAAACTAAATAGGATGATTTCTCCTATTCTTGCTTGGCATATTAACACATACTAAATCCTATGCAGGGTTACCATAAAGCCGTTTTTATACCTGCCTGGCCATTTTTCTGCACCACCCATTGAGCATAAATGTTATGCAAAGGGTTATTAGAACATTACTATACTATTGGTTCTTGTAGGTTATCCGGGCTGTGTAACCGTGGTCTTGGAATTTTCTTTCCTGACGTTTCGCCAGCAACTGTGGCAGGCATCTTCAGAGTAGTAACACTGAAGGACAGTGTCTCTCAGTGTCAAGGGTGTAGGAAGAGTAATATATAGTCAGAAAGGGGTTGGGTTTGAGCTGAGTATTGTCCTGCAAAAGACAGCATTAGAATCAGCACCTTACAAACCTACAGTCTGGTTCAGGTTCGTAGATGATACATTTACCATTTGGAGCCATGGTGAAGAAAAATTAATGGACTTTCTAAACCATCTTAATAATATCCATCTAAACATTCAGTTTACCATGGAAAAGGAAATTGAGGGTAAACTCCCATTTCTTGATACCCTTGTCATCCGTAAATCAAACCTTCAGTTAGGTCACAAGGTCTACCGGAAACCAACTCACACAGATCGCTACTTACACAAAAACTCCAACCACCACCCCCGACAGAAAAGAGGAATAATCAAAACATTAATGGACCGTGCAAGACGGATCTGTGAACCACAGTTTCTCAAGGAAGAAACTAACCATCTAAATCACACACTGCTAGCAAACGGCTACTCCAAGAATGAAATCAGAAGGGCCATTGAACCAAACAAAAATCAGAAAACTCAAGAAAAACAGTCTCCCATAGGAAAGGTATTCTTGCCATTTATTAAAGGAGTCACTGATAGGATGGAGAAACTTTTGAAAAAACATAACCTACAAACAGTGTTTAAACCCACCAAGAAAATACAACAAATGCTACGATCAGCAAAAGACAAAAGAGACCCCCTCACCTCTGCAGGAGTATATCGTATACCTTGCAGCTGTGGAGAAGTTTACATCGGGACCACAAAACGCAGCATACAAACAAGGATAAAAGAACATGAAAGATACTGCAGACTTGGCCAACCTGAGAAATCAGCAGTGGCTGAACATGGACTGACACAAACAGGACACAGGGTCTTATTCCAAGACACTGAA
Source organism: Euleptes europaea (assembly GCF_029931775.1). Taxonomy (NCBI): domain Eukaryota; kingdom Metazoa; phylum Chordata; class Lepidosauria; order Squamata; family Sphaerodactylidae; genus Euleptes; species Euleptes europaea. The sequence continues at coordinate 82,786,101 of NC_079313.1, forward strand.
AGACTGGACAATTCTACCAACTATTTTGTCAGATTGCACAGAGAAGCCATTGAAATTCATAAACATCAGCACAACTTTAACAGAAAAGAGGAGAGTTTAAGAATGAATAAGGCTTGGCTTCCTGCCCTGAAAAACCTCCAGACAAAGACAACATTCAACAATAGCCATACAGATTAGTTTTGGATTACACACATTAACAGATCACTTCAGGATACAATGGTTCCATATTAACATACCATACCCTCATTAGCACATTATCTTGATACTTACAGGACAATACTTTTGCAGGACAATACTCAGCTCAAACCCAACCCCTTTCTGACTATATATTACTCTTCCTACACCCTTGACACTGAGAGACACTGTCCTTCAGTGTTACTACTCTGAAGATGCCTGCCACAGTTGCTGGCGAAACGTCAGGAAAGAAAATTCCAAGACCACGGTTACACAGCCCGGAGAACCTACAAGAACCAATGAACTCTGACCGTGAAAGCCTTCGACAATATTACTATACTAATTTCCAATCAAGCCTGATCATCTGTCATGGAGCATCTCCCTTGCTTTGGAAGAGGGGGCATCTCCTCTCCTCAGAATTACTGCCCTGAAGTTTTACAGTCTTCTGTGGACAACCCAGATATCACATTACCAAAAGTACTCTGGAGATGGCTGAAATTTATTCATAACATTAATTCAGAATAAATACCAGCCTCTGACTTTGACCCAACAATCATAAACATGGACTGAAAATTGTTACTCCGGTCTTTCAAGTTGTTCTTTCACATCTCATCCTCCTGTGCATGTTTACAAGAACTTTTAGAATTGCTGTACGTTTCCACTGGGTAAACTGACCTAAAACTGTCTGCACAATTACTAACAGACTAGAATTACCACTATCTTTTGGAAAAGAGAGAAAGTCCAGCAATTAATCATTTATTAACCATGCATATTAACAAAATTGTGGTTATTAAAGTGAGTTAAATGTATAGCCTGTTATGGGCAATGATAGCTATCTCAGAATGCTCCTCACCTGTATCTTCAGGATCATAGGGGCCAGAAGCAAACTCTGGGCAGAAATATGTGGGGAACCTGGAAACATTTGCTCCTTAAATCACTTAGGGCTCAGGTTCAAGATCACTTAACAAGGGTAAATTATTTCTTTACTCTTTAGTCATACTGTTGCATTCACAATTAGGATAATTAAAAATAGTAGTAAGAGGTTAGCCTTCTTTGCTATTTCACCGCACACTTACAGGTGAAGAAATCCTCCTCTGCATTCCTGATTAGGCATATACAACAAGTTTTAGTTGTTTGGGGTAAATTAATACATAGATGCAGTTTTATGCATGCACCAAAGCTAAGACAAGTTATAGGCTTGTTCATACAAGAATTCAGCTCACTGCTAGGACAGAAGTTGGTTTGGGAGCATCAGCTTCTACACTTCATGTAAAGGTTAGTTGGCAGGAACTGACTCTTTAAAGCTGCAGTGTTCATGCCTGCTTTGGCTTCCTAGCATTAGGATAACATACATTCATTTTAGAATTTAAGATTATCTGTCCTGAGGTTAAATGCAGAACTTTTTGTAAAGTGGCCTTTATGTGAATACAAATTATGCTATTCAAACCTGGAGCTCAGCAGACATTTTAAAAAGCAACTCTCAAGGTATTTTCTTTCTGCAGGTAAAGGCCCCTTTAACAAAACTCCTTGCCTTAGGCTGCCTATCCCTTCTGCCCCCTTAACACAAAGCAACAGAGTTGACTGTGTTTCAGAGGCAGGTTTTTGCAGGCCCCTCCATGCTTTATGACCAGGCCCGGGGGAGGGGGAATCCAAACCAACCAGAGCATTAACAAAAGTGAGTCTTCAAAAACCAACCCTGGATGAAATATAAACAAACTGGGCACAGCCCAGTAACACTTAACAGGACACTAATGGCAACAGCCCCCCCCCCCCAATCTCTTATGAAAAGGCAACTTTCCCCATACAGAACCTTAGCAAAATAAATTTATCCACCCAGATGGCTCAGGATTTCTGTGCCCCCTCTCCAGATTCTGCAGCATCAGCGGGATTCCCCTTTCATGAGACTTCGGCGATGTGATAATTTCCGTAAGTATTTGGGTCCATTTCATACATTGTACAGAGGTAATAATCTGTGTGCGGACAATCAATGTTCTGGGCACTTTAATAAATGACACCCAACTCTTTCATTACAGAATTCACATCAAATACCTCACAGAGGTAACTATACAGTGACACGTATAAAGCTGTACCGGCCGACCTAAAAAAGCTAATGTGGGAACAGAATTTCCCAGAGGGCTGCAGCTTTTTTTTCACCAGCTGAACAGAATCTACTGGACACTGAACAGAGGGACTGATAGAGTTGTCTGTGAGATAAAAACACAAACACACACAGCCTTCTCTGTATATGAGGTCACCGTAGGAGGAGTTCGGTTCCATTAGCTCCCAATCACCTCTTCACCTGGACAGTCTCCCACAATGGAGGACTTAATGTGCGCAAGTCAACAGAGGCTGAATTCTGGCATACGCAATGGTAGCTGATAAGGCTTGCCTGAAACTCTGGTTGCGGTGGTGATCAGGACAACTTTTTGTCACCATGTGGCAAGGAGTTGAAAGATTCACACCTCTTAACCACAATTCATGCTTGTGTAAGATCAAAGCAAGATTGGCAGTTGCATTTGCAGTTCTTCTGTGCTGACCAGAATAGGATGCAATAACTCATTCAATAAGCATTTGTTGGGGAAATCCTTACAAACCTATGTTAACCTGTGCTATTTATTTTAGTTAGTCCAGGGAGGGGCCACTGCTCAGTAGTAGAATATCAGAATGTCCAAGGTTCAATCTCTGACATCTCCAGTGAAAAGGATCGGGTAGTTGGTGATGTGAAAGACCTGCCCCTAACACCCTCCTGCCAGTCTGAGTAGACAATACTGCCCTTGATGGACCAATGGTTTGATTCATATAAGGCAGCTTCATGCGTTCATGTGTAGTTAACCTCTGAATCAGATTAGAATCTCTCTTGTCCCCTGCATTAGCAAGTGACGACACATTCTTTTTCATCACTCTTAACCAATCCTAGTTGTTCATACCTGCGAGATATTTGTAAAACCACTCAGAATGAAATCTGTAAAAAAACAACAACCCTGTAAACAATTTTGAGTTTGACTCTCCATTTATGGTAGGCAGATATACAAAATTACTTACAGTTAAAGACTTCCTCTGAAGAGAGGCAAAGAGAGTTTTGGTATACTCTCTAATAAACATGTGGAGGGGAGTTAAAATTGCAGCAACATGAGCAAAACTATAAGCTTCCTGCTCCTGGGAGGCAAAGTGGTTAGATGAGCTGGCACGAGAATAAGGGCCCATCCTCCACTAACTGGAAATCATTCTAATCCTATGAACTCTAAGCATCTTCTGTGTAAGTTAGTGACTATTGTGAACAGCTGGATCTAATTTAGGAGGAGATGGGAGGAGACAGTCATCAAGAAACAATAACGTATCTCAAAGCTCTTCACAAACTTCCAGAGTTCTCAACACTTCCCCCCAAGAAGAGCATTGCTGAGCCTTTCACCCTCAGAAGGAAACTGAAGCACAGAGAGAAGACAAAGGTCATTTTTTCACGGAGGTTTGCAGCGGTTTCACTTTTGTTTTGCCATGCTGCTAATTTTTGATTTTTCATGACTGCTTCGAATTTGAGGGGGAAACGACGCTTCATCCCCGCGTCAAGTCAAACCTGTTTTGGTCCGTTCTTTTCTTCTGCTACGCGGTTTTTGGCGCAGATCTCCATGGAAAAACTCCCTGGAGTCGGATGTATTATCTCCGCCCATGCAGGCAAATTTCTCCTCCCTCCCCGTGACTTGTCACGCACGCGAATGGTGATTGGACAAAGGGGTTTTTGTGCTCTGACAAGTATCACAGGACGCCATTCCACCTCCACAGAAGTCTTCCGGCCGGAGATGTGTGCGTTTCCTCTTCATAGGAGTGCCGGACGGCGCATAGCTGCTGCAGATCACGCTCTTTGTTCTTCGGAGAGCGAGTGCCCGGCTTTGCTTACGGGGGTGTATGTGTGTCTGTTTAGGGGATCGTGCCCGGGGGATGGCCTACCTCCAAGGCAGGACGGATCGGCATGCTGCGAAGGGAAGGGAGAGTGTTTGGCCATTTATGCATGGGAGGTTTTGCCTTGGGTTTGCCACTCTTTAGATGTACATTTCCCCATTCAAATTCTCAAAACTCTGCTTTGGGGGCTTATTGTTGAGTTTTGAGAATTCGGATGGGGAAAATGAGCATCCTGAGAGTGGCAAATCCAAGGCAAAACTCCCTCCCGTCACCCTTCTGAGGAGGGGCAGGCCAGTCTGCTCTGGGTCTCCCTCCTCTCCCCCCCCATGCATCCTGTGCATCCCCAACCTGATAAAAGAACAGAACAAAGGAACTATGGAAATCTTGGGAAAGTGTGCGGATCGGCATGCTGCAAAGGGAAGGGAAGGGACAGTGTGCATCCAGAGAGCACCCAGAGAGCGGCAAATCCAAGGCAAAACTTCCCATACATCCGGTTGCATGAAAATGGAGTCGAGCGATTTGGTCTCCTGAGCGCTCGCCACCAAGGCTAGCCCCCAAGGCTGCCAGCCCTCTTGGATGGAAGTTCCTGCCACTGGACGGCAGGAGCTCTACTGGGGGTGGGCACAACGATGACCGTCTGTCAAAGTCTGGGAAAGGGGGGGGAGCATCGCCAAGTATGGGGGTGGGGGGAAACGGGGAGCATGGTAAATAGAAAAATTATATAAGGAAACCAGAGGGACTGGTGCTTGTTTTTTTGCACTGGGGCTGTGTCCTCAGAGGTGAACTGCACAAGGTAATCTGCTGGGTGGAGTTGGGGCGGAGTTGGGGGTGGGCATAAACAATGAGTTTATCAGAAGGGGAGGGCTCCAGCAAAGGGGCAGACCAAACCGTTGTAGAATACTGCCTGCTTTGTTCCCATGAAAAACCAAAACGACTTCAAGATTGACGGGGATGATCCGTGGCCATGAAAAAAAATTTAAATCGTTTTTTTTTTTTTTGCTCCACGGCAAGAGAGAAGCAAAATCTACTGTGAAAAGTTGCCCAAAGACTCAGTCTGGATTACATAATCCAGGTTAAGACATTTTGGTTGACTGTAATTAACTCTTTACTGGAACAAAGAATACAGTCCAAACTAGGGTACCCACACAGAGGCTAAAAAGAATTAAATAGGATGTTTAAAATTGTAACAGTCTGCTTTATGCATGTGAACAGTCCATCTCCAAACACTATCATCAAAGCACAGCATTAACTTTCTGCTCCAGGTAGAAAGAGACTATGATAAAGTGAATCTACAGTTCCGTAGAGCTGCAGATTGACTTGAAAGGAGTTGTGATATTGCCTTAACTCTTTAAAAATTCAAGCCATTTATGGCAATCATACCTCTACTCAAAGTCTTGGTTCTAACATAAAGCCGCTGCTTTACAGTTGTTATTATGTACAAATGCAAGTCACTCCACTATGCCTAATAAGGGTCCATCAAATCAGGATCCAAAACCATGAATTGAAATTGCTTTACTGATCACAGTTTTAACTTTTCTTTGACATACACATTCCTGGCCTTATCCTCGATTGCTTCCTTTGCTCTGTTGAGTGTTCCCTGGGCACAGCAAAGTTGATGAAACTAGCATGTGAGTGATCACCTGAAAGCCGAACCCTGGTTTCACAAACTAACCACAGTTAAAAGAAACCGAGTTTGCATATCATGAATTTGAGCCAAAGACAGAACTTTAGTCTCACAGGTCAAACAACACCCCCCCCCCCGCCCCAATACCCTCTGTTAGTCTCTTGCCTTGAAAACCCTACTGGGTTGCCATAAGTCAGCTATGACTTGACGGCACTTTACACACCCATATTCCTAACATCTCACTGATGGCAGAGAGTTATTCTAAAAGCTTCTGAATTAGCCAAAACACAACATAAACACAGTATTCACTGTAATAATTAAACAAAACCACACATAAAGTACAACTACCTTGTTGCATAAATATGAAAGCTTACTGAGGAGCTCAGATCAATGTAATGTCTGTGCAGATGTTTAGAGTACATGTGAAGGAAAACGCAGGGTGTATATGACTGGGCATGCATCCTCTGTGGTGGTGATTGGCAGCAACATGGCCTTATTTCTTTATCCTTCTGGTGCTCTCCTTGTGAGAACGGGGGTGGTGGTAATATGCCCCCATTGGCTCTGCTCCTAGCTGGCTGGCTGCTTTCAGAAAGTGGTGTTGAGGAGCTGCTTCTCAACCCCATAGAATTTATGTTACAGGATCCCCCAAGGGTCAATCTAGTATCCCTTGCTATTTGATACCTACCAGCATGGTGTAGTGGTTAAGAGAGGTGGTTTGGAGCGGTGGACTCTAATCTGGAAAACCAGGTTTGATTCCCCGCTTCTCCACATGAGTGGCAAAGGCTAAACTGGTGAACTGGCCTGGTTTCCCCACTCCTACATATGAAGCCAGCTGCGTGACCTTGGGCTAGTCACAGCTCTTAGAGCTCTCTCAGCGCCACCTACCTCACAGGTTGTCTGTTGTGGGGAGGGGAAGGAAAGGTGATTGTAAGCCGGTTTGATTCTTCCTTAAGTGGTAGAGAAAGTTGGCATAAAAAAACACAACTCTTCTTCTAAAACCACTGGGAGAAATTGCCTGGGGGGGGGGGGTTGGACTGACGTGTCAGATCTGCAAATGACCCTCAGCTCTATTTCTCTGTACCAGATGAGACAGGAAGGTCCTGAATAGATGCTTGGAGAACGTAAGGGGATGGAGAAGGACCAATAAACTGAAGCTCAGTTATGTCAAGGTGCTACTGGTCAAGAGAACAATGGCTCAGGAAATCAGAAATCAGCCTGACCTGGAATCATAGAGTTGGAAGGGACTACCAGGGTCATCAAGTCCAACCCCCTGCACAATGCAGGAAATTCACAACTACCTCCCCCCTCCACACCCCTAGTGACCAGAAGATGGCCAAGATGCCCTTCCTCTCATCATCTGTCTAAGGTCACAGAATAAGCATTGCTGACAGATGGCCATCTAACCTCTTCTTAAAAACCTCCAGGAAAGGAGCTCTTACCACCTCCCAAGGAAGCCTGTTCCACTGAGGAACCGCTGTTAGAAAATTCTTCCTATTGTCTAGACGGAAACTCTTTTGATTTAATTTCAACCCGTTGGTTCTGGTCCGACCTTCTTGGGCAACAGAAAACAACTCGGCACCATCCTCAATATGACAGCCCCTCAAGTACTTGAACATGGTTATCATATCCCCTCTCAGTCTTCTCCTCTTCAGGCTAAACATACCCAGCTCCTTCAACCTTTCCTCATAGGACTTGGTCTCCAGACCCCTCACCATCTTTGTGCCCTCCTCTGGACACGTTCCAGCTTGTCTACATCTTTTTTAAATTGTGGTGCCCAAAACTGAACACAGTACTCTAATTGAGGTCTAACCAGAGCGAAGTAAAGCGATACCATCACTTCGTGTGATCTGGACACTATACTTCTGTTGATGCAGCCCAAGACTGCATTTGCCTTTTTAGCTACCGCATCACACTGCTGACTCATGTTCAGTGTTTGGTCTACTAAGACCCCAAGATCCTTTTCACACACACTACTGCTCAGACAAGTCTCCCCCATCCTATAATTATGCATTTGGTTTTTCTTACCTAAATACAGAACTTTACATTTGTCTTTGTTGAAGTGCATTTTAGTAGTTCTAGCCCACTTCTCCAGCCTGTCAAGATCATCCTGCATCTTGGCTCTGTCTTCTACCGTATTTGCTACCCCTCCCAATGTAGTATCATCTGCAAATTTAATAAGTATCCCCTCTATTCCTTCATCCAAATCATTTATAAAGATGTTGAACAACACAGGGCCCAGCACAGATCCCTGAGGAACTCCACTAGTCACTTCTCTCCAAGTGGATGAGAACAATTAACTAGCACTCTTTGGGTACGATCTGTCAACCAGTTGCAGATCCACCTAACAATAATGGGATCTAAACCACATTTTCCCAATTTGTCATCTCGTTCCTGGCACTGTTCCTGAAAGAGCAGGTTTGCAGCCCAGGGATGCTGCTGGGTCTTTGTCTACAACTGGAGGCTTAGACCTCTTCCACTAAAGTGACTTTACCAGCTTCTGTATTAAGTAATGCATCAGCTAAGGCTGTTACTTGAATGGCATGATTTGGCCACAGTGATTCATTCTCTGAAGACATCCAGGTTTCATTGCTGCAATGCACATTGCATGGAGCTGCCTTTGAAGCCTGCCTGGAATCTTTAATCCAGGGGTGGGGAACCTCAGGCCCGGGGGCCGTATGCGGCCCCCGAGGACATTTTTTGTGGCCCTCGGGAGCTCTGGGAACCCTGTTGCGGAGGCGGGGCGCAGGGCAGCCCTCCCCGAGGGTGTTCCTGGGGCCACGGCTTACAGCGCCCTTGTAGCGCCCTTTGGACCGCCTCTCACTGACTGTCAGTTGTTGGTCGGCGAGAGGGGAGGGGGAGGGATGCTTCCCCAAAGGCTGCCCCCTACAGCTGTGGCGTGCAGGAACGCTGTGGCACATTGTAAGCCCCTCTCGCTGCCTGTCGACTGTTGAGCAGTGGGGCGGGGGGGGGGGAGAGGCCGGCGGCTCCCGGTGGCAGAGCATGCATGCGGGAGCCGATTGGGTTTGGGTTTTTTTTTAATGGACTCTGGGGGAGGAGGGCATGGAGACTGGGGCCCGGTTGCTTGGGGCTCCATGCGCCGTTGTGTGTGTGTGTGGGGGAGGTGGGGAGGCTGGGGCCCGGTCGCGCAGGCCAGCATGCGCGGGTGTGTGTGGGACGCTTTTCTCTCTTCCTCTTTTTCTGTCACTCTTTCTCCTTTCTCTCCCTCTCTTTCTCCCTCTTTTTCTGTCTCTTTCTTTGTCTCCCTCCGTCCTTTTCTTTCTTTCTCCCCCTCTCTCCATTTCTTTCTCCCTTTCTCTCTCTTCCTCCCTCCCTTTTCCTCTTTCTCTGTTTTCCTTCCTCCCTTGCCAATCGACTGTGGGCTGCACCCCCCTGGTGCCTCGTTTTCTGGAGCTCACCGCTGGCTGCCCTCCCACCTGGGAGGGGGGAACGGGGGCGCCCTGCAGGCCTTCTCTGTGTGGCCTCTCCTGGGGTTGCCAACCTCCAGGTGGTGGCTGGAGACCTAGCAACCCTGGCCTCTCCCCCCCCACACACCGGGAAATCTACACCTGGTATGGCCCCCGAAAGATGTTATAAATGTGCGAATGGCCCTTGGCAGGAAAAAGGTTCCCCACCCCTGCTTTAATCAGTCAAAAATGTAGCAGTCAGGTTTCTATCGGGGCAGAATAAAAGATAATATTGGCTACCTATTTGCTACCAGGAATAATGCAAAGTGCTAGCATTTATATTTACAACCCGAAATGGCCTAGGGCCAGGGTACGTGAAGGCCCAGCCCAGTGGTGTAGTGGTTAAGAGCAGTGGTTTGGAGTGGTGGACTCTGATCTGGAGAACCGGGTTTGATTCCCCACTCCTTCACATGAGCGGCAGAGGCTAATCTGGTGAACTGGATTTGTTTCCCCACTCCTACACAGGAAGCCAGCTGGGTGACCTTGGGTTAGTCACACACTCTCAGCCCCACCTATCTCACAGGGTGTCTGTTGTGGGGAGGAGAAGGGAAGGTGATTGTAAGCCGGTTTGATTCTTCCTTAAGTGGTAGAGCAAGTCGGCATATAAAAACCAACTCCTACTCCTTCCCACCAGTCCTCATCTCAACTATTTCTGGTGCCCCCACCCACCCAGAGAAGTTAGGCAGTCTGTGAGTACAGGTGAAACTTTCTTATTGGGGGTGCCCTGATTGCAGAATGCCCTCAAAGCTCTCTTGGAGCCTACAGAACTGGCTTTTAGGTACTTTTGTTAATAATGGCTTTTAATGGAGTGTTATCCTTTTGCCCTGTTTTCGTCTACCGTTTATCCTGTTGCTTTTATGTCTGCTTTTAATGGCTGCTGTTTTAAAATACTGCTGCAGTTTTAGCCCTGAGTTTCAATTTATTTTAATAGTTATATTTTTAAAAACTGTATTATTTAGTGTCTTGTTTCATGTTATAAGCAACCTCCAACAGACTCCAGAGACTGTGGGATAGAAATATTTTAAATAATTAACTAAATCAAGACACAATGAACTACAGATGTTAAATATGAACGGGTTTAAACACAGAACAGGCTAAAAGAGGGTCAGAACAAGAGGTCTTCAAATACACAATCAGGTTCCAATTTGGTTATGCAAACTCTTCCCTATATAACATGCAGCCTATGGTAGACACATAAAATAGCTACCGTCAGGGAACAGACGTTATTGACTGCAGGTGACTGATTATTGCTTAAGGATATGCATTCTATTACTTATTGGATCAGAGTTTAATGCATGTTTCTGATTCCTGGAAAAGTGTTCCCCAGCTCACATAACTGTGCCCAAAAATGGACTGCAGTCCCTGTTCTGCATCACCATTGCATACCCGGCCGATGGGAATTTGGGGGCAACAAGGAAATGCATGTCCGAACTGAACACAGTGCAGAGGCTTAGCATTCCCTTCCTTTCCAATCAGGGCGAGACAGTTACACCAACGTATTGGTTTTTAAGTAATAACTGTTAACCATTGATTTATTTGAAGTGGTCCTTTAAGAACTAATCAGTCAGAAAAATGGTAGCCAAATCCCAATATGCTAATAGCAGTTATCCCAAAGCTGAGGAAGAATTCTGATATGAAATCAGAGAACTACGGCATGTGAGCCCTGACCTGGATGGCCCAGGCTAGCCTGATCTCGTCAGATCTCAGAAGCTAAGCAGGGTCAGCCCTGGTTAGTATTTGGATGGGAGACCACCAAGGAATACCAGGGTTGCTGTGCAGAGGAAAGCACTGCCAAACCACCTCTGTTAGTCTCTTGCCATGAAAACCCCAAAATGGGTTGCCTTAAGGTGGCTGCGACTTAACGGCATTTTACACACACACACACAATCAGACTGTGGTCTGACCCAGCAGTCAGCTAACATAAACTTCATCTGCTGAAGGAGAACTACTTCACATGTTACATTTTTTTCTACAGAGATGAACAGTGCTTTTTTTGTATATACATTAAAAAGTGCCAATACGGATATATGTTGTGCTGATTTCTACCAATTCCACCTCAGGACTTGGGAGAGCCCCCCCCCCCCAAAAGCTGCCAGTACTTAGTACTGGTGAATACCAACACACACAAACAAGCCCTGGAGTTAACTGCATAGCAAACATGAGTATTTACTATCCTATATAATGACACAAAATTTGTTATAAAGAATGATGCAAAATATAGGGGAGGGGCTGTGGCTGAGTTTGTAGAGCATCTGCTTGGCATGCAGAAGGTCCCAGGTTCTATCCATCCCTGGCATCTCCAGTTAAAGGGACTAGACAAGTAGGTGATGTGAAAGACCTCAGCCTGAGACCCTGGAGAGCCACTGCCGGTCTGAATGGACAATACTGATGGACCAAGGATCTGATTCAGTATAAGGCAGATTCTTGTGTTCATGTGTATATTTGTGCCATGCTTTACACATAAACCTTATATTTTCCTACATATAACTGTGTAAGAAAACTGTATTAAGTGAAGAGACCCTGAAACTCCAGGAACAATTCTACATACATACAGTCTGCAGGACTCTGGGACAATAAAAAAAAAAAAGTTTAGACAAAGATCTGGTTCATGGTATACCAGCTCATCATTTGTATCCACCAATACTGTATCTTCTACAAGGCCACTACTCAAGTTTACCTCTCAGAGACATGTTTTCAGCTTGGCTTGTTGCACTCAGCTAGATTGCACAGTCATGGGGACAAGCCAAGGCCAACCCACGACCAAGCAGAAAGCAGGCTGTCATACATGCAAGTTTATAGACTTGATTTTATAGAAGTTATTAACCACCAAAGGGACTGTAAATTCAAATATGGAAATAACCAAAGGAGGAAATAACAACCCACAAACACATATGGGTAGAGAACTGATTCATGCAAAATAGAACACTGTGGCCATTAGATATTTTCTCTGAGTATACAGTACTGCAGATAGGACATACATCAAGGATGGATCAAAGAAAGAATACCATTAATTGGTTTGTTCATAGCTTAGACACAAGAACATACTAGCCTGTTTGTGAACCCATTGGATTTCCTTGGTACTTTTGGTGTCATGACTATTTCTTGTTGGAATAATGAAAATGACAGATGCTCACAGAAGAAAATACAGCTCAGGTCTTTATCACTGAAGTAACCAGAGAGCGATCTGGCAACATTGTACCCACATGCTGACAGAAGATGTGAAGCCCACTCCCAAATGGAAATATTTGGGATGGGGGTGTTTTTTTTTTCCTGAGGACATTTTTTCCTGAGGACATTGTAAATTGGGGGTGTGTGCTAAAATATTCCTACTAAAATATTTCAAAAATATTCCTATGAAGTATTTTTTTCCTTTTGGAATGAGTGAATTCTTTTAAAGGAAATGTTTTACTCATTCAAAGTGTGTAGTATCAAGATTTTTATGTAAACAATCTACAGCATTAGATTATAATTGGTGTACACACAGTTGACATGTACAATATATTTTCAAGAATATGTTTTGATTAAAATGTGACTAACTATGTGACTAAAAATGCACTTACTGTTTTCAACTTTTATTTTTCCTACCTCTCTGATGGCAAAAACTAAGATACATGTGCTGAGGCAGCACAGTAGTTTGGAGCATGCAGTGTCTCTCCTCCTCTTTCTAATATTGGGTTGCTTGTAGACAACAAAAGTATTTATACTTTTAAATGTCATAAATGTGCCTCATTAGTACAATTTTGTATGCTAAGTTATCAATGATGGATTTTATATTAAAGACCTAAAATAAGTTTAGGGTTGATAAGAAAGTAAGTATTGCACCTATGATAAGCATCTTCCAGTACTTGAAGGGCTATCATATAGAGTTACCAGGTCCCTCTTCACCACTGGTGGGAGGTTTTTGGGACAGAGCCTGAGGAGGGTGGGGTTTGGGGAGGGGTGGGATTTAATGCCTTACATTCCAATTGCCAAAGTGGCTATTTTCCCAAGGTGAACTGTTCCCTATTGGCTGGAGATCAGTTGTAACAGCAGGAGATCTCCAGCTATTACCTGAATGTTGGCAACCCTATATAGAGAGGATGGTGCGGCAGTTTTCTGTTGCCTTAGAAGGTCAGACCAGAACCAATGGGTTGAAATTAAATCAAAAGAGTTTTTGGCTAAACATAAGAACTTTCTGACAGTTAGAGCGGTTCCTCAGTGGATAAGGCTTCCTTGAGAGGTGGTGGGTGGGCCCTCCTTCTTTGGAGGTTTTTAAGCAGAGGCTAGATGGCCATCTGACATAAATGCTGATTCTATGAATTTAGGCAGATCATGAGAAGGGAGGGCAGGAAGGGTTTCAGTGCTTGGCTCTCATGGCCCCTTCTTACTTGCCCAGGGTAATGTTGATTGCCGCTTTGGGGTCAGGAAGCAATTTTCCTCTAGGCCAGTTTAGCCAGGGATCCTGGAGGGTTTTTTTGCCATCTTCTGGGCATGAAGCAGGGGTCAGAGGGGATGTGGGGGGAGATAGTTGTGAATTTCCTGCATTGTGCAGGGGGTTGGACTAGATAACCCTTCCAACTCTCCGTTTCTATGATGCTTTCTATTATCCGATTTCAATTTCTTCCAACATTTTAGGGTGTGTTTTTTTAAGTCAGGGGAAAAAAACCAGTCTGGCCCTCCCCAATCACTTCCACATTTCCAGAAGAAGAGGGAGAGTTGGTTTTTATATGCCGACTTTCTCTACCACTTAAGGAAGAATCAAACTGGCTTACAATCACCTTCCCTTTCCCTCCCCACAACAGACACCCTGTGAGGTAGGTGCAGCTGAGAGAACTCTAAGAGCTGTGACTAGCCCAAGGTCACCCAGCTGGCTTGATGTGTAGGAGTGCAGAAACAAATCTAGTTCACCAGATTAGCATCTGCCGCTCATATGGGAGTGGGGAATCAAACCTGATTCTCCAGATCAGAGTCCACCGCTCTTAACCACTACACCACATTGGCTCTCATGTTATATCTCTAACCTGCACCTTAAAAAAAGAAAAAGCAAAGACAAGAATGTATGTTCTTTCAAAATCAGGTCTTGTGTGTGTGTGTGGGAGGGGGATTAAGCTTTTTAAAATGTCCCTGGAAATACTTCCTGCATTAAGCGGGGAGAAATAAATTGTCCAATATTATTGTTCCCATCGTTTACAACAACCCTGTATTGTAGTGCAGAGTAACCCCCATGCTACAAGCTGGAATTGTGGGCCTGAGAGACTGAGCAAGCAGCTCTGTGACGTAACATCACGCAATGAAGTCCACTGTGAGCATCCATCCCTACATTATAGACTGAGAGATCTAAGCAATAGTGGCTTTTAACAATTCTGTAAATTCTAGTCCAGTATTAATAATCCCATATTGAAGTCTAGTTTGTGGGTTAAGCGACCTGACATTATGATCTCAACATTTCAGATGGGTGCTCAAGTTGACAGGCAGTAGCTTACAATGTTCCTAAAAAGCCTTTAAGAACCACTGCCTACTCAGTCTTCATTGACAAAATTCAGTGTTGCAGATACATATTTCCAATAAAATAACGAGACTGTACAATTAACAATGTGCAGGCAGAAGAGCAACTGAATGGGACATACATATATTTCAAGTGAATTAATTTTGCTAAGGGTTTGGTTATCTAATCACCTGGGCAGATGGTCATGATAAGAACACACAGTACAGAACAATATACTCACCGCAAGAGAATTTCAGATTGCAGCAAAGCTTATTCTAGTTAAATTGCCAACTCTAATGCCTCTCCGCCTCATTCCCACCTAAATTCAGTGCTCAGCTGAATGCTAATGCAGTGCTCTCCATTCACTGGCATGCAGACCCACTATGCTTATCATCATGCTTGTTAAGTGCCGTCAAGTTGTTTCCGACTCATGGCGACCCTATGAATCAATGTCCTCCAAAGAGTCCTATCCTTAACAGCCTTGCTCATATCTTGTAAATTGAGGGCGGTGGCTTCCTTTATAGAGTCAATCCATCTCTTGTTGGGTCTTCCTCTTTTCCTGCTGCTTCAACTTTTCCTAGCATGATTGTCTTTTCCAGTGACTCTTGTCTTCTCAAAATATGTCCAAAGTACAACAGCCTCAGTTTAGTCATTTTAGCTTCTAGGGTCAGTTCAAGCTTGATTTGATCTAAAACCCACTGATTTGTTTTTTTGGCAGTCCGGGGTATCCGTAACACTCTCCTCCAACACCACATTTCAAAGGAATCTACTTTCATCATGCTAACACTTCTCAAATCAAACCAGAAGCCAGGTTATGTGGCGATCTAGTCTATATACTGTTCATCAGGTGGTGATGTCTTGCTGTACCTCTAACTTACACAGCTAAAAATGTTGAGGCATAAATTTTATGTACATACATGAATGATGCTGCAAACCCCAGAGAAGCCACCTGGGGCTTATGGATCTCAAACCAGCCAACAAGCCTGAGTTTCTACTATTAATTTTGCCAAAAAGAGAATGAGCCTCCTCAGAAATGCACACTGCCAAGTTCTGAGCATTAAATCTTGCCCAGATTTAATGGGTGGATTTCCAAGAGGAGGAAAGCCCAGCACTCAGTATCTCCAACACTCCCCTCCCCAGATACTATATCCTAATCTATCAGCACATCTGAATTTTGGCAAAAGCAATAAGAGGTGTTGCAACTCTCCCTCTGCCCATTATAGCCATCAGAAATTCAAGGCACCTTGACATGACTGATGTGTAGGCTCTCAAACTGTTAGAACACATACATCACAAGAACACACAAAGCTGCCTTATACTGAACCAGACTATCAGTCCATCAAGGTCAGTACTATCTACTCAGACTGGTAGTGGCTGGTTCTCCGGCTGAAGTCTTTCACATCATCTTCCACCTGATCCTTTTAGCTGGAGATGCCAGGGATTGAGCTTGGGATCTTCTGCAGGCCAAGCAGATCCTCTGTCACAGCCCTTTCCCATCATCTGATTAAACAGCAGTGGAAACAGCAGCTACCAGTAAAAGCATGACTTGTCAAGACAGGGTATTCTTTGCAAGGATGGAAGACCCTCACTAGAACCTCTTAACTAATCCCAAGGAAAAGATAAGAAGTCTTTAAAATGTAATTGAAAGAAGGTAGAAAACAAGAGTCATCAATGTTCTAACACATTACATAAACAGTAGCCATGTTATCACTCAATACCTGTAATAAAAATGTATATTCAATTAATGGCTTGGGAAAGGAGGATGAAAAATGAAGTTATGACATATGCTGACAATGCCCACTTTTAAAAGATAATGAAGCTCAAGGAGGGGGTGTAAAGCATGAATGAAAGACTTTCCAACATTAGTAGGCTGAATTAAGGGGCAGGGGAAAAAACCCAACTTTGACCCACTAATGACTACTACTGCATGGAGCACAATGAACACCTTCCCAATGGCCTTTGGTCAGTGGAAAAGGAATTTGGAGGAGCTGATAGCGATGTGAAGGCAAGCAAGATAGAGCAGCTGCTTTGGCATGTAAGAGGATTTTGGAGATCAAAGAGCGGCATGTGAGAAAAGAACTTAGATATTAGGGACCCACAAGCTGTAGGTGTGTGTCAGGACCAGAGGTAGTATTTATTTATTTAGAAAATAAGATGATGATTGTGGCAGCACTGATGCTAGCGAAGGAATTTTAAGCAGGCAAGACATGGGAGGGTGACATGGTATTGGAAGATGAGAGGGGATTAAAAAAAAATACCCTTAACGCTGGTCCTACTACTGGTCTCTCTCCCCATCCATACTGAAAGGAACTAAGAGGTGAAATTATAGGTGTAGTACCTGGGTGAAGAGTTTGACCCTACAACCCATTTGAGTCAGATAATGCCAAATTAGAGATCTCTCTTCATCCTCAGTGAAGTTCTTACATTTGCCAAATGGTAGAAATCAACAACAGGAAATGCAGCATACTCTCATCATTTTAATGCTGGTCTCTTAGCAGTACTAGGTTCAAACAATTCAGATGGACTATGATATTAACCATTGTAAGTATATTAATTTTTTCTTACTTTATGTCCCATCATTCAATCAAGAATGTCAAAACGATTAAAAACAAACATTATCTGAGGCTTCGCAGATCTTTCCGCACTGCTTACTTTTTTTTTTTAAGACCTGCCAAATTAAATTGAGGGCACATTTGTACCGATCAAAAGGGTTTTAATTAATTAATCTAACCTTAATCAATGCTTTTGTTCGCATTTATGAAGGAGTGTGTGTTTTCTGTTGCTGTTCTTTGTAACTTTTGTAATTGCCGCAATGCTTTTCTGGAATGCTTTAGTGATGACTAAATTCTATGACAGGCAT
This sequence comes from Euleptes europaea, assembly GCF_029931775.1. Classification (NCBI taxonomy): domain Eukaryota; kingdom Metazoa; phylum Chordata; class Lepidosauria; order Squamata; family Sphaerodactylidae; genus Euleptes; species Euleptes europaea. The sequence continues at coordinate 82,803,581 of NC_079313.1, forward strand.
AGGCCACCCCTGGCCCATGCACCAATAGCAGCACACCATACAATTTTGCTTGGCACTCAGGACCAGATTTCTACTCAAGCAACTAAGGCCCTGGCAATGACATACATAAGGAAACCTGATCATCAACATCACCTTGCTCTAACTGAATTTTCCCCTGATTCGTGGAGGGATGGATTTAAATTATCGATAGGTATTTGTGAAAATCCTGGCTTCCTTTTTGGGGTTTTCTAAAGAGGGTACAAAAATCCCCTTCTCACACTCTGCAAATGTTTCCACCAGACTGCCCTATTAACTCAGACTTAAGTGGCTATGGAACAATAACAATCTCTTTTCATTCACAACATCAACTTAGAACAAGATGCCCAGGAAACTCAGAACAATTGTAAAACTTTCTAATTCAGTTTCTGTACAGCACAGAGGTCCTTAACATAATTCCATTGTCTAGCTTCACACAATTCAGGCTGTAATCCTATCATAATTACATAGGAATAAGCCCCATTGAAAACACAGTAGCGGTTATTTCTAAGCAAACAGGTTGCTAGTTATTTTACCATTTATCAGGCTTCTCTCATACCCCAATTCCTTCAGTTTGATTGTGTATGGTTGCATTAGTGCAACCATACAGCATTATACACAATTCAGCTCAGGTTAGAGGCCAACCCCTCAGAACGCCCCAGGAACATCTCCCGGGACACTGGCGCGGGGACTTGCGCCAGGAGAACGCCAGCGGGGGGCTGTACCAGTGTCAGAGGGCCATGCTACTGCCGCAGTCCAAAGGGGCAGGCATAAGTGGCCCCACACCAATGTCTGTGCCAGTTTGCACAGCATAGGGGTCATGCCGCCTCCTAAGACGATTCGGGCTCCAGCCTCAGGAATGCGCTGTGAGTCATGCAGCCGCCTCTTCAAAATCAGGCCACTTGGCAACCCTAGCTCTATGCCAATGGGTATATGGCACTCTTCAAGTACAAATCCCAAAGCTTTCATAAATATGCCACAATGACACTCCCCCTTTTATAAGTGTACAGGAATGGCACACTGGCATGCATCAGTATCTATAATACTGGGTGTCACTTGTCATGGATGACTGCTCTTTTTAACATATCTATCAGATTCTAATGATAGTAAATATTTCTGATATGACATTACTTGAAATATCCATTTCAATGATCAACAATATCATTTCAATGGTCTTTAGCTGTTCTTGAACAGCAGTGACATATTTAGCAGATGGCATTTTAAAGTTCATATGGTAAAATATTACTTATTTTGACATTATGTTAATACCCTTTTACAAAAGGGAATAAAGCCAACAACAGTTCAATTAGAGTTTATGTTAAATTTCCCACGCACTCTCCCACCCAAAGCATAACAACTTTGAGGGGCTTCCCCCATAGGATAAACCAGGGGTCTCAAAACTGCGGCTCCAGAGCCGCATGCGGCTCTTTGGCCTGTTGAGTGCGGCTCTCCGAACTTGGTTCGGAGCCCCTGCTCTTGCGCCCACTTTCGCCGGCAGCCGGGCTGCGGAGCTGGCGCGCCTGAGAGAGAGCGAGAGCGGGCGAGCTGGCGCGCTGTCTCTCCCTCCCCCCCCCCCCGCCATGGAGAATGGCCGGGTCCCCCTTTCCCTTGCCCTCAGTGGTTGGGAGGCTAAAGCCTCCCCTCCCCTCTAGCCGCACAATTGCTGGGCGGGCGGCTCGGCGGTTCCTGGCCCCCCCACCTATAAGCTGTTGGGCGGGGCGGGCTTCCTTTGTAGACCTGGCCTCCGGCTGAGTCCCATTGGGAGGCCATGTCTACCCACTGGCTTTCTTGGCGGTAGACCTGGACTCCGAGGAGGGGAAAAAGTCCCCCTTCAGAGGCCTGGTCTACCAATTGGCTTCTATGGGCCTCCGGAGGCCAGGTCTACTGCCAAGAAAGCCAATGGGTAGACCTGGCCTCCCAATGGGACTCAGCCAGAGGCCAGGTCTACCAATAGGTTTTATGGCGGTAGACCAGGCCTCCAGACGAGGACTCCGGACGGGGAGGGGGAAATGGCAGGGACTTACAATTTAATTTTTATCAATACACAAGATCACTATTAAGTATGACATCAAGTTTTATTCAGTGTACCTATAGTTTAATTAAGACTTAAAAGTTTAATTAAAGTTTATTAAGTTAATAAACAGTGTACCTACCTATATAGTTTAAGTTTAAGAAATTTGGCTCTCAAAAGAAATCTCAATCGTTGTACTGTTGATATTTGGCTCTTTTGACTAATGAGTTTGCTGACCCCTGGGATAAACTATAGGCTGTCCCCTCTATCTGCACTTCAGTTCTAAAGACTGCATTATTTGCTTTTCTACATAACAAATGCTGCCTAAAGGTGTTTTCTGTTTGAGGTGCATTGTTTTTCCAGCCACATACAATCACAGCTCTGATTGGACTATAATTGCAAAATTCAACAAAGCAAGTCTGGCAACTGCAGGAATTTTAATGTGCATCATTCTTCTGCCTGTTGTTGATTTAGTTGCAAGAGATGCATTTTGAAACTATGTTTGAATATCCACAAAACTTTTCTATAGCCGAATAAAGATACTGAACAGGTCATTGTTAAGCTTTATTACAACTGATAAGCGCGAAACATAAATCATATTTCAAAACAAATCAAGTTACTCACAGAACACAATGCAAACTCAAAGGTTGTGTTTGTTCAAATCAATATATCTAATTCTCAATGTGGCCTCACCTGTGAATACATATATCCAGAAATTGAGGCCATGAACAGACAAGACAGATCTTTCTTACAAGCCTGAGAAAACCTCCAGGTTTGCAGAAAAATCTGAAATAAAAAATACATAGTTTTTAATCCCCCAAAACAATAAAAGCAAGGCCTCTGCTGTGGACATTGTGGGAGTTCCTAGGCAATCACAACAATATCACCAGCCTTCAAGCCTTGGTTTCTGTTAGTGAAAGGCAGGTGGAGGGAGCAGGCTGCTTTTCAGGACTGTTTTGGCCTGTAAGGGAAGACTCATCAAAGACAGGCTCAGCAGCAACCACTAACAGGCCTGGCTGCTCATTACCATTCAACAGTAGCCACTACATGAAATCCAGTGTGCTGTAGTGGTTAGCATTTCAGGCGAGGATCTGGGAGACCACTTTGCCATGTAAGCTCACTGGGTGACCTTGGGCCGGTCACACACACAGCCTACCTTACCTCACAGGTTGTTGTGAGGATAAAATGAAGGACAGGAAACACTGTAAACTACTTTGTGTCCACACTGGGGAGAAAGAGAGGATAGAAATGAAGTAAATATAGCTGAAGATGGGAAGCAGATAAAATGTAGGTTGGCTGGTAGGTAGGGGGAGAGAAGGAAGCAAGAAACAGGGGAAAGATATGGGGGCTGCTAGGAGAAGAGAAAAGGACGGTGTGGTGTAATGGTTAAGGTGTCAGACTAGGACCTGGGAAAACCAGGTTTGAATCCTCACTTGTGCCATGAAAGCTTGCTGTGTGACCTTGGGCCAGTCACACTCCTAGCCCTGACCCTGGCTAGTATTTGGATGGGAGACCTCCAAGGAATACCAGGGGCGTGACGCGGAGGCAGGCAATGGCAAACCACCTCTGAATATCTCTTGCCTTGAAAACCCTACAAGGTCACCAGAAATCAGCTGTGAATTGACAGTAAAAAAAAAAAAAGGAGAGAAAGAGGAAATAGTGAGGGAAGGGATACAGGGGAGAATGAGATGCCCCCTACAAGTCCTTGCTGGTCTTCCACTTATAACATATATTTGTTCAAATAATTTCATTTCAAATACAACCACTGAAGTAGCAATGAGTTCTATGTCTAAATTTGATATATTAGTAACTCGAACACCAAGAGAGTTACAGTAACAGACCCAAGATCTCAGAGGAGGAGGATACAGCAACAATAGTTCAAAGCAAAACCTTGTGAAAGACAACAGCAAGACTACAAAAGGGACTGTCTTTCAGGCAGGGCAGATACTCTCCCCACGCTGTGCTTCAGACCATATTCACTCCTGACACGAACAGCTTTCCCACAATTTAACCCTGCGCTTTAAATAATTACTTAGGGAAACTTGCCCTCAACACTGCTCCTTCCTTCCCACCCCATGAGAGGTTCAGTGCTACAAAAAGGTCTTTCAATCCAGCTTCTGTCCTTACCAGTTAGATGCAGAAATGAGGAATCATGTGTTGATTTCATAGCGCTGCCCCTTTAACACAAAGACCGAAGAGAAAATGAAGAGCACATGTGTGCACCTACCCGCTCACTCCAATCATCCTCAGAGGCCCTGCTTCAGTTGCCCCTGCCATCTGAGGCTAGACTGGTGAAAATCCAAGAAAGGACCTTCTCCATCTTGGCACCAAAACTTTGGAACTCCCTTCCCGGGAAGATTAATCTATCTCCCTCTATTGGTGTATTTTGCCAGCAGGTGAAGTATTTTTTGTTTCGTCAGGCACACCCCCAATAACAGTTATTGGCCCTCCTTCTAGTGTTGTTTGTTTATGTGGTTTTAATTGAATTTTATATTTTAATTGTATTTTTAATCGTTGAATTTTTTAAAATGTTTTTTACATTTGTAGACCCTTTTTGGGTAGAAAGGCGGCATAAAATTGTTTTAAATCAAAAATCAAATAAACTATACAATACTGCTGTGTGTAGAAATCACACCAAAGGAGGTGGGAGCACATGTGAATATGATGGGGTGCCATGTGCTGTCAACAATACTGCCAGATGCCAGATTGTACTGGTGTGAGAAAAAGCCGTACATTTTTGTATTGGCAACGTCATACTGGCCCCAAAGTGATGCCGTAATGCCATGAACAATCGTTTAGGTTAAAAAGAGCTTCCCTTTTCCCGACAACTGGAATTATGGAGAGCAGCGCGATGCTTCTGGTTCTTCTGTGGTACCTAAGAGGTTATATCAGGAGTGGAGCCAAGTGTCTCTGCTTCATTCACCGGGGTCAGGCAGCTGTAGTAATTCTGCCTGTGCTGCTGCAGCTTGTAGTCCCAAGCAAAAGCAACATCACTGAACTTTCCAAATGCTCACTTATTATGATGCACGAAAAAGCATGATGTCTTATGCTGAAGTAGCAAATTGTATCATCTCACCTGCTTAGCACTGCCTACTTTGTTCCCAGCTCTGCCTCCTGTGACTTTAACAACAACTCAGTGTTATGAAAAACTCTCTGCTCAGCAGTCCTGATAAAGAGTCCGCTCATTCACCAATTTTTTTTTCTTGGTGCAAGGTGACACATCGCAATCCACTTGGAACCAAGTTATATAGGGAATGCAACATGTGATTGGTACATATATTTGGTAAATCTGAGTTGTTTTTCTTTTGGACCTCATAGCCCACAGTCTCAACCCACTGTTGCATCTTTCATACAACCCAGTTCCATTATCCCATTTTTATCCCACTGGAGAGCCAGCGTGGTGTAGTGGTTAAGAGTGGTGGTTTGGAGCAGTGGACTCTAATATGGAGAGCCGGGCTTGATTCCCCACTCCTCCTCATGAGTGGCAGACGCTAATCTGGTGAACAGGGTTAGTTTCCCCACTCCTACACATGATAGTCACAGCTGTCTTAGAGCTCTCTCAGCCCCACCTACCGCACAGGGTGTCTGTTGTGGGGAGGGGAAGGGAAGGTGATTGTACGTCGGTTTGATTCTCCCTTAAATGGTAGAGAAAGTTGGCATATAAAAACCAACTCTTATTATTATTCTTTCTCCAAAGAGCTCAAGGTAGCATACATGGCTCTTCCCCCTCCCCCGCCACCATTTTATTCTCACAATTACCCTGTAATGTAGGTTAGGCTGAGATTGTCCGACCCAGGGTCACACAGCTGACTTAGAATTCGAACACGAGTCTCTGTAATATTCAGAAGTCTAATCCGTGCTTCATCATGGTTTCAGAGTACTAGAAGCTGGAGTAGTTCCACACCAGGTCTTACTTATAGCTATCTACTGGCTGGATCTACGACATCTGCCATGAAGGACTCGGGGTGGGCATCATTCTCCTTTATTCAGAACAAGCAATATCAGACAAACTGATACTCTGCTTATGCAGCCCTCAGCATATTCCTGAGAGACAGCATCTTACAAGTCATAGTACAACACTTTAACTACACTTGCTCTTCCTCACTGGAAAAAAAAAAGAGTAAAGATCACCATACAGGGGGAAACACAATTCAGCAAATCTCCATTACTTAGTCAAAACAACAGCCTGGTCTTGTAGAGTGTGTGTAACAAGATATGGATGGCATTTCACATGAATACATGAAGCTGCCTTATACTGAATCAGACCCCTAGTCCATTGAAGTCAGTATTGTCTACTCTGACCGGTAGCGGCTCTCCAGGGTCTCAGGCAGAGGTCTTTCACATCACCTACTTACCTAGTCCCTTTAACTGGAGATGCCAGGGACTGAACCTGGGACCTTCTGCATTCCAAGCAGCTCCGCTACCACTGAGCCACAGCCACTCCCCAAAGTCTGAACACATTCAGCCTGACAAAGACATGCTTATGTCCACAGCCCAGCAAATGCATCTTTCCCCTATTCCTCAATTAGCAGTTTCCCCCACCCGCCACACAAAGAAGAACTTGATTGCCTTCAATCATACTTAAATACAACTAAGCAGTTTTTACTATGGACTTCAACAAGCTTCACAGAAGCAGCAGCAACTACAGTTGCTTGAGGCTGTAATCTGAAGGTGATGCTGTAAATGCAGGGTTAGGATCAGGGCAGCTCTACACATTAGGATTGCCCTGCAGCAAACATGACAAGTGTAGATGTCAGGCATGTTCAAATGTAGCCTTAGGTGTTTGTTTACATGTGTTTGGGAACCATACCTGTAGATGGATACTTGTAAAGTATGGTTGTTTCACACATGTACATGTTTGATGTGGGAAGCAGAGTTATCCACAGCAATAGTAATATGTGGTACTGTCGTCAGCTGGGCAGCTATTGTATTTTCCAAACCCCACTGTGTTTCTGGTAGATAGGGCTGACACAACTATATTCACAAGGATTTTTATTCAGATTTATTTGGAAGCATAATACAAAGTGGATAGTAAACGACCTACTCGCTGGCCGATTCTTCTCATAGAAGCTGGGAGGGAATGTTCTACGCATGCTTACATAAAAAAATCACTCTTCTCCTATAAGCCCTTCCTTGCCTTCACTATTCTTAGCAAAGCTCTTCACTGACACACCTTCCACTACTCAAGATCACCATTTAAAAACCCAGGTATTTCAAGTGGACTGGGAGGAACAATGCAGCCTACGATCCCTCACAAACTACACTATTGCAATGAGATTGTGGCAAGCCTAGCCTAGCACTCCAGCTGGCGCTCCAAGAACCATGCCCAACCAGGGACAATTTAAAAAGTATCCAGTAAGGGGTTTGTTCATGAAGCAGACCACAGAGTCCTTGGAAAAAGCAGGGAAATGAACAGGCAAAGGCTACCCATCTGAAGTTACTGTATATCCCAAACCCAACAGAAGTAGAGAAGCAATTGTGCCTGCTCTCTACTGAAACTGCAAATAAGGAGGGCCAGTTACTGTCAATAGGGCTGGTGGTTTCAGCGAGATGAGGGCCGGTCCCATAAGGAAACTGGACCAAGAGCTGTCAAACTTGTTTTGCGAAAGGTATCAGATTGTGGCAATTGTCATGACTTCCAGCTTGGTTTGGTTAGTTCAGGCTCTTATACAAAATGAACTGAAATCACAGCCGCTCAAACATCATTGGTATTTTAAAATGGGTCTGTATATTCCACTAAGATTTTAAAATTGGGGAAACGCAGGAGGCTGCAGTCCTGGGAATAAGTTCCACTGGATACAGTGGGACTTACTCTGAGCAACGAGAAACGGGATGCAATACTTTCATAAGAGAGACAGAAATGTATACTTATTCTTGGTGAAATCGAGCACCACATTATGAGCACCTGCAACAGTGGGTTGTTGCAGCATTTATACAGGAACAGGGACTTTGGAGCATGACCTTCTCACTGCCCTCTTCCACAGCAGTCTGAAAAGCTGTTCCTGTGGGTCCCCACAGATATGCTATACTAGATCCAACCCAGTGTTTTTGTACTCTTAATTCTTACTACTAATATATTCTAATTTGAGAGAGGCTTTGTCTACAGAAGGAGAACTCTGATATTTTCAGGGGGGGGGGGCACCCCAGTATAAATTATTCGATCCAGAGGTACCAGGGAGCATGCTTCCACAGGAAGAATTAAATAAATCCCTAGTTTGGGATCTGTCATTTGAAAGCACCCAAAATGCATATATGGTAGCTCTTCCAGCTACCACCTACAATAGCATCCTATCCCCCCTCGTGTTAAATAAACTAAACCAAAGCATTTGAAACTGAAACTATAAGTCTTGTAACATTTGTTGCATTTCCCATTGATGAAAAATTTAAATTTTTTAGTGACAGTGGGCTTTTACATCAGTTTCAAAAGTTTCACTCTGTCCCACAAACTTAAACTTTCTGCCTACATTTCACAGCATTATTAATTGTACACATTTGAAACCAGAGTTGAAACCTTCTCAGATGAGAAATTAGTTGGATTTAAAACTGCCAACAGCCAGCCTGAGCACTCACATTAACTCTCTGAGTAAGGAACCTTTTTAGAGAGACAGAGGACCACAGGTATGCATATTATTATGAAGTCTCCAATCAACCTTCTCTTCCTAGATCAACCTAAGTATGTAAACAAGGAGATTTGGCAAAGCTATTAATGACCCAATAATCATCATCTTGTCTTATATGTTTGTATACAGATACACTTAAAGCTGAAGTGGGGGGGACTACAAAAGTAGTCACCATCTTTGGTTTGGCTTTATATGTAAATTATTACTGGAAATAAAAGTCACAGGAAAGGTTTGGAATGTCTTCCTGCCAAAAACTTGTTAACATTTTCAGTATCTATAATATAAATGCATAAAATCAGACATATTAATATATTTTTTCTTAAGCCATAATAGTTTTAGAACACATCATACCATGTTTAAATGGTTCTGTAGACAAGAAGAACATCACCTTCTGATGACGTTTTGTTAGCGGAGGTTTGCAAAAGATCCCTTAGAACTGCAACTGTGAGTATTAACACTTATCTACTTCAATATATTAATTTGCATTGGTTTAGGGAATCTGAGATTACTCGTTCTTATTTTCCGTTTGCTGTATGTTTGGTACATTACCATCTGCAAGCTGAGCCCTCGGCCTATCCACTCCCGCCTCAGTTTCCCCAGATATAAACCAAAGAAGGGCACGAGACTTCATCTGTACAACCATACACCACTGTTTTCATAGCAGCTGTTAAGACAATGGGGAGGCCAAGCTCCCCACAGAAGCAGCTCATTGGTGAGGGGAGCTTGGGCTTCACACAGCAGCATACAGCGCAACCCAGGTGCTGTTTTCTAGGGAAGCTATTTCCCTTGTACAGCCCAAGTGCTTACATGCCTGGGCCTGCATGATCATCAGCCATACATCCAGCCCTGCAGAGCCGCGACCAAAGAGCAGCCAGCCAGAGGGGCCTCTGGTACAAAGGGCCTTCCCCTTAAGAGAGCCAGCGTGTCAGCTCCTTCAGTCATGCCCTTCCCTTTTTCACAAGAAAGCATGTTACCTGGAAGATGCCCTGCATCATTCCCCAGCTCATTTCCTATGTAACTTCACACAGGCAGGCAAATGGCTGCCTCCAAAACTTATCACCCATTCTGAACACTATCCAGTTGGCTAGGAAGGGAACTGACAACAGCACTGTCCTTGGTGCAACTATTAGTGTCCCATTGCTTTTATTTATGACGGACAATAGGAAGCTCCTCCCCTGGGACCTCTTTTCCTTTTAGTTCTCTTGCCCTCTGGGTCTCCGTGCTTCCTTATTTCCTTTGTTAATCCATTATCATTACAGGTCAGTTGTCCAAAACCAATCAATCAGAACTGGATTTTCTGGGGTGTTTATGATTAATTTATGGCGTAGCTGGTTCTCCCCAACTCCACCTAGGGCTTTTTAAAAACCTTTGCACGTTGTTTATTCTCCTCCCACCACCCTAGCATTGCTTCTGTGCTTCCTCCCTCTCCGATTAGGAAATGTGCCATTTTTACATGTAACTTTCCTCAGGACGATACAGCACATACAGGCAAAGAACCTACAAAAGCATTCGCGCTTTGACGCACGCAGCCAACAAGCGAGAAATACAGCCCTACGCAAATCTCACACAAAACTAATTATTTAAGGAAACGCGTTTGTGCAATCCGTAAATTGTCAACACTGCTCTCCTACGGCCTAGGTAAAAGTTGTTCACTGTACAGCCAGAGTACAATTCTTTTGGCTGTCCGCACACAAGAAGAACAAATCCTGTTTTAAAATACTTCTGCTCCAACTAGAATTAAAAATAAAATAAAAACACACAATCAAAATGGGGGTGGGGGCACACAAAATGTTAATGTTTGGGAGGCAAACGAGATTATATAATCTATTTTCCCCCCATAGAGATATCTACTCTGTTCTAGCTATCAATATACTGTCTATGGTGCACCCAAGCCCTCTTGGCCGAAGCACAGGCCGTAATCCCAGTTCCAACCAACTAGGAAGTACAAAGTGTAAAGAAAAGAAGACGAAAGCCAGCCGAATCTGTTCCAGGCCACTGACTCCAACACTTCCAACGGAGAAAAACTGGGACTGGAGCAGAAACCCAAACTTTCTAAAGCACTTCTGGGCGCGTCCCAAGTGGGAGCTGTAGGACTTTTCCTCCAAGTCCTTGGGCTTCCCCCCCCTTCCCCCCAAGTTGGCCGAGTAGGGAAACTTCCCCCCCCCCAAGGACGGAGGTAGCCCCCCCCAGAGGCTCCAAGGACACACTGGGCGAAAGCGCACGGTCGCTTGAGCCTCCTTTCTTCCCTGTTCCAGCCAGGATTCAGCCAGGATCGAACGCACAAACGTTCTTCCCTGTTCCAGCCAGGATCGAACGCACGAACGTTCCAGGATCGAACACACGAACGTTCTTCCCTGTTCCAACCAGGATCGAACGCACGAACGTTCCAGGATCGAACGCACGATCGTTCTTCCCTGTTCCAGCCAGGATTCAGCCAGGATCGAACGCACGGTCGTGAGTTCGATCCTGGCTGAATCCTGGCTGGAACAGGGAAGAAAGGAGGCTCAAGCGACCGTGCGCTTTCGCCCAGAGGAAAACAAGACATGGCCCACAGGAGTGAAACCAGGGGGCTGTGCGTGAAAAAAAAAAGGGGGGGGGCTTCCTTAGTCCCCCTGTCTACCGCAACCAACTATATGAGCGGGAGAGAGACTGAAAGGGGGGGGATCTGTGAAGGGGTAAGGGGCGGGGAAACTGCGTAGTGTCGCTCCCCCCCCCCATCTATCTCCGGACCACCGAAGAGGGGCGCGCAACCGCGGCTGCTCTTCCCCCTTCCCTCCCGAAAAGAGTTTCCAGGAGGGAGGGAGGGATGGGGGGGGGGAGAAGAAAAGAGTCCCGAGGGCTCCTTGCCTGCTCGCTCGCTGACTTACTTGCTTCGTCCGGGGGAGGGTGGGCTGGCTGGCTGGCCGGGCGGGGGTCCCACGGATGCAGACGGCGGAGGCTTTGGGTCGGTGGAAGAATGACAGGGTGGCGGGGAGGAGGCGAGGGGGGCGCGCGGCTGGCCGGTCGAGGAATCCGCCGCGCGCGGAGCGGAGCGAGCCGGGGACCGCGCAAGAGCGACGGGAAAGTTTGTGCGGAGGAGGGAGGAGCAGAAACTTGGGAAGGGAGAGAGAAAGAAGGAGGGGGAGAGAGAGCAAGAGCCTGGGCCAGCCCCCGCCCTGCACGCGGACGGACAACCTTCTCCGCCACTGGGGGGGGGGGAGGAGGAGGAGGCCTCCTCCTCCTCTGGGGGAGCGGGGCCCTCTCCCCACTCTCTTGGGGTGGGGGGGGGAGGCGTTTACTGGAAAAGGCTGGAGCGTTACGGCTAACCCAGCTCAATCTCGGAAGCTTTGTCGAAGGAGGAGAGCTCGGGGTGGGCGAGCGGGGATCGGGGCCACCCGCGCCCCGTTTGCAAGCGCGAGAGCAAGTTTCACCCGAGAGGAATCCATGAGCATCATGCAGTAGATAGAAGCGTCGGGGCTGAGAGTTTGAGGTTCAAAGCCCGCCTCGGCTGTAAAAATAGTTCACGGTGGGTCGCCGTGTTAGTCTGTCTGCAGGAGTAGAAAAGGGCCAGAGTCCAGCAGCACCTTAAAGGCTAACAAGAATATTTTGGTAGGGTAGGAGCTTTCGTGAGCCACAGCTCTGTTAGTCTGTCTGCAGTAGTAGAAAAGGGCCAGAGTCCAGTAGCACCTTAAAGACTAACAAAAATATTTTCTGGTAGGGTAGGAACTTTTGTGAGCCACAGCTCACTTTATGAGCAAGGGCAAGAGTCCAGTAGCAAGAGTCCAGTAGCACCTTAAAGACTAACCAAAATATTTTCTGGTAGGGTAGGAGCTTTCGTGAGCCACAGCTCACTTCTTCAGATACAGCTAGAATGTGAATCCATCTGTAGAATCCATCTACTTAAAGACAGATGGATTCACATTCTAGCTGTATCTGAAGAAGTGAGCCGTGGCTCACGAGAACGCTCCTACCCTGCCAGAAAATATTCTTGTTAATCTTTCAGGTGCTACTGGACTCTTGCTCTTTTCTAGGACTCTAAAGGGTAGTTGTGTGACTTCAGGCCAGCCGCTCGTCGACCTCGCAGGGTTGTTGTGGAAGGCGCGGATGCCACCGCTGAGCTCCCTTGAAAAAAGAATGGGTTTAGCATTTTTTTTTTAAAAAAAAAGTGGGATCCCTGCGAATGTTTCCTGTTGCCGAGGAAATTTCGCGTGGGATGGGCTTGCGATCGGGTTGCCCCTGTCGCAAGAGCGGCCGCGAGACAGGAACGCCTGAGCACTGGAGGTCCTCCCGGGCAGGCAGAACCTGTCTGGAACAGGCTGGGCGGGGTGGCGGTGGCCTGGCCTCTCCTGCCCCGGGGAAGGCCGGAGACCCGCCTGCGTGGGTTTGGGCTCGGGGGTTGCAGGAGGCGCTCCAGGGTCTCTGCGCAGCAGCCCCCTGCCCGGAATCCCCGCCTCCGCCCTGCAGGGCTGACGTCACCGCGGAAAGAGCGGCTCCGGTCGGATCCAGCGCGGCTACCGAGCCGGCTCCGTGGTGGACTTCCAAGCCCTGGTGCTCAACCTCCCGCGGCAGCGCCCCCTACCGGTCGTGGGCCCCGGCTGCAGCAATTCATCCTCGCCACACTCCTTGAATTGCAACCCGCGAAGCCGCAGTCAACAATAGAGGAAGTCGGTCAGACTTCGGGGAGCTTGTTTTCTTCCACCCGCCACCGACAAGGAAACCGACCCGACCACGACGAGGACACCGCTTCCCTCGCGCCCTTTTTGGCTACTCCGGCTATAACCGGGCTTCGTGTGAAAGAGGCGCAGTCCCAACCGTGACACGTCTTAACATCTGGCCTGCCGTCCACTCGCCATGGGCCGCACGGTGTTGTGAAACGGGCAGCCTTCAGCAAACAAAACCTCAATTAATCCCGCACGCACATCATCCGGTCTGTTAAAAAACCCAGGGCGCGCCAGGAAGACTGATAAGGATCCCGGACAATATCCAGACTTGGACAAAGTTTGTAGGTGGCTCTGTTGGCCCATGGAAAAAATCCAAAAACAACAGTCATGTAATACCTTTGTATGAGGGCCAATCACCAGACAGCAAGCTTTTGCCTTCTCTAGGCCAGAAATTTTCTTCAGGCTGACTGTTCATTGAAAAACAAAAACAGGGAGAGATCAGACTTTTCTGGGCATGGTGAAGCCCCCACTCAGTTTGAAGAGCCATAAAATGGAATAACACGTCTCTTACTAATATTTTGATCAAATATATCGGTTGTTATCTTTTCCGCTGAATGGCTTCCATTTTTGCTGCTTCCCAACATGGCAGGGGTGATATCACGTAGCCACACTCTGTGTCTGCATCCTGTACGATACATGTAGGATGCTTAGGATGTAGCTAAACTTCCTACAGGTATTGTACAGGATGCAGACAAAGAGGGCTTAATGCCATGACATGGAAAATGTGTTTCTCTCGGGCTCTCGCTTTTTGTTTTAACATCCACCCTGATGAATAGTTCTGGAGACCTAAAAAGCTTGCACAATGTGTTACATTATTTTGTTTGGTCTTATATGTCTTTTGGTTTGGGATAAAACTGCCAATAGAATTGCAGCATTTTAAAGGTGACCTGTAAAAGATGCCCTACCTATTTTACTGCCCTATTTCCCCTGCTCATGACCTTTGATCCTCCATCTCTAGCATCCTAAAGGCTTACCTTCAGCCTGTTCCCCCTTGCTCTCCCCTATGCCTGGAATTCTCTCCTGGAACAACTGGGCAATAACACCTCTCCTGAAAATCCACCACTCCTGAAACTTATGGTATAACCCCTTAGTCCTCACCTTTAGTTTAAAAGAAGGTTTAAGAGGGCAACAGTGTTTGTTAACATTTACTGTGGTTACCTTGGATCTTGTTGCACATATGAAATAGGAAGAGTGTGTGATGTATGTAAAGTTTGTTTCATTAAAAATAATTTTGAAATTTTGATTTTTTTTTACTGTGGTTACTTGTGCCTCTCCCATCCATTCATCCGCTCTGTCCCCTGCTGTATAAGATTAGATTGCTGTCTCCTTCATAAGGAGCTTGACTTTTGCTTAAATTATTCTGTCAAGTGCCTATATAAACAAAATCAACCTGCAAATGTTGAGTTGTCGTTGAAAACAGAATGCATGATTAGATGGTGTTTGGTCTGATCCTGTGTACTTGAGAATAAGACATTCGTTTCACACACCTGTGTCCATTGAGGCACACTTCAGGAGTAAGTTTTGTTACTCTGGTGCAGTTCTGTCCGCCACACTCTTCTACTGGTGGTCTCAGCTGTTGTAATTTGCATATTATATGAAAACTGCATATAATAATCTGCAAATAATATCTGAATAATATTAGCATATCCAATCTAGGCAAAAATAACTTCCATTCTATAAAACAGTACTTTCCTCACAATAGTTTAAAATAATTCTTGGGGAGAAAAAACTTTTTAAAAATTGGATTTACCTGATAAGAACAAAATTAATGATCAAATACAATGAAGGCCCTCCACACACACACACTTCTATAAAAAATAAAATGTTTTAGATGCATTTGTATATTGCCTCTCAACATGTTTCCAAGATAGTGAACAGGTTAAAATATGTGAAATAACATATTAATGTAAGAAATCATATGGATTTCTCTACAGTTCTTGCAGTCTCCAAAGCAGTCTTTGACCCCATACTTAAATGCGAAGTAAATAATAAATGCCAAATTCTTGACAAGTACTGAGAAAATAAGGAACTAATGAAAACATACGCACAGCTCGATCAGTTAGCCAGATAACATTTGACTGGGTTGACCTAATATTTGTCCTGGATGAGATTATGATTGATAATTTGAAATTAGGAACAAACACAGCCAGCATTCTGGGACTGTACTGTTGGTAGAAAATCCAACCTATATACCATCTAGTGAATTCATGCAGGGTAAGTTTTTCCATGCCCTGACTGGATGGCCCAGGCTAACCTCATCTTGTCAGAACAAAGAAGCCAAGCAGGGTCAGCCCTGGTTAGTATTTGGATGGGAGACCACCAAGGAATACCAGAGTTGCTATGCATAGGAAGGCAATGGCAAACCACCTCTGTTAGTCTCTTGCCTTGAAAACCCTACTGGGTTGCCATAATTTGGCTGCAACTTGATGGCATTTCACACACACAAGTTTTTGCAGATGAAAAGTTTTTGCAGAGGGGGCAGAAGAATCTTTGAAGGGTAGCTGCAGGAAAGAGACGTAGTGGCATAGGATCTGTAACACACAATGGCAGTGACAAGCTAACCTTGGTTAGTATTGAGCAGAAGAAGACAATGGTAAACCACTTCTCATACCTTGAAAACCCTATGATGAGACAACACAAATTGAAAGATATAGTGATCAAGGTGTATCTCCTGCCAAATAAGTATAAAGAAGATGTAAAGAATAGATTTGCAATTTTTTCAGTTTAATATAAACCGGAAGAACTGTGCATTGAAGCTGGAGACATTATCAAGGAAAAATGTGCAAAGACACAAGGAGACATCAAGGATCTCAGCAACTATCAAACCATCACATCAATTTCCCATGCAAGGAAAATGATTCTCAAAACTTTACAACAAAGACTCTGACCATGGATGGAGTGAGAAATACCAGATGCTCAAGCTGGATTCAGAAAAGAAAGCGGTGCTAGATATCATATTGCATATTTACATTGGGTACAGGAGCATACAAGAGAATTTTAGAAGAAAAGGTTGTGTTTTAAGTGTGGATCGTGAAAAGGTATGGGTGGTTTTAAGAAAAATGGGTGTGCCACAACATCTTATTACTTCAATGCACAACCTGTTCTCTGGACAAGGCCGCGGTTTTTTTATTAGCTAGGGTTAATGCATTCCCATCTAGGATGCTCTCAGGCTGATATCTTCAGATCCCCAGGCATGAACGCTTATGCCCATGTGGTTTAAATTTGCTTGATACAATTGATCACATCCTCTTGGATTGCCCTCTTTATGTGACTCTGCGGGATAAACTGTTCTTTACTTTGCTCCAGTTCATGAGACACAGGAGCAATGAATTGAAATGTAAATTTCTCTTGAGTGATCAGGATCCTAAAATTACGGCTGCTGTGGCCGAATTTCTTACAGGAGTTCTTAAAGAACAAGAAAAGTTTTATTAACCCGAATTGTGAATTATATGTATTGTCCTTTGGAGTTATATTGTTGTTTTATTTTTGTTCTCTGGCATGCCAATAAAGGTTAATGATGATAATGATGATACTCTGGACAAGAGGCTACTGTTAGGAAAAAATATGGAGAAACAAAATGGTTTCCAAATAGCAAAGGTGTCAGACAAGGATGTATATTATCTCCCTATCTGTTCAGTCTATATGCAGAACATATTATAAGAAAAGGTGGATGAGATTTAGATTTAGGTGGAAGGAACATTAACAATTTGAGATACGTAGATGACACCACATTACTGGTAGAAAATAATAAGGAAACAACTGGTGTTGAAGGTTAAAGTGCTAAAGCAGGATTAAGAAGACAAAACTAATGGCTACTGAGGAATTACATAATTTTAAGGTTGAGAATGAAGAAATTGTTAGAGATTTTCTAATCCTTGGCTCAATCATCAACCAAAAGGGAGACTGCAACCAAGAAACCAGAAAGAGATTGCGACTTGGAAGGGCAGCCATGAAGGAAGTAGAAAAGAGCCTTAAGTGTAAGGAAATATCACTGGGGACCAAGATCAAGACAATTCATATGATGGTATTCCCCATTACTGTGTATGGATGTGAAAGTTGGACAGTAAAGAAAGCTAGCAGGAAGAAAACTAATTCATTTGAAATGGGTTATTGGAGGAGAGCTTTATGGATCCCATGGACCAGCAAAAAGACAAATAAGTGGGTTCTAGATGAAATCAAGTCCGAATTCTCGCTAGAAGCTAAAAAGTCTAAACTGAGGCTATCATAGTTTGGTCACATTATGAGAAGACTCACTGGAAAAGACAATAATGCTAGGAAAAATTGAAGGTAGTAGGAAAAGAAGACCCAACATGAGATAGATTGACTCCATCAAGGAAGCCTCAGCACTCAGTTTGCAAGACCTCTGTTTGCTGTTAATGATAGGACATTTTGGAAGTCATTAATTCATACGGTCACCATAAGCTGGAAACATCTTGATGGCACATACCACACACAACCTTTTGCAATCTACATTGTGGCTGTATAAAGGTAGGATGCGACTTTGTGGCTGAATGTCTATGAAACCCTGCCCTAGGTCTTCAAGGGATGTGCCCAATCCAGAGAGAAGAGGGAGCTGGTGGGCCATGGACCAGATCTGAGTTGTCCCCCACAGCACTAGTAGAGCTACTGGGGGTTGGCTGTGCTTGCTCCTGGCTGCCTGTGGCCCTCCAGGAACTTTCCCTGTCAGTTAAATGGCCAATCCATCCGTGATCCTCATCACCATCTGATTCAGGATGAAACTTAAGCAGGGAGGATTTATCAGAGTGATCAGTCAATGCATGTTTCAGCTTCATATGATCAATTATGCAATAACCCCCAAGCCCTGACAGTTTTGCAATAGCCAGTCTGTACTTGTAATAGAGGGAACATATTGTTTACCCCTTTTAAAATAATTGGGATGAACAGACAAAGCTGCCATACTAATTCAAACCATTGATCCACTTAGGTCACTATTGTCTTATTAGCTGAGGTTCTGCAGGGTCTCAAACAAAGGAAAGTCTTTCTTAACATCTGAGAGATGCCAGTGGTTAACTGGAGATGCCAGTGGTTAAAAATGGGACTTTCCATGCCCCTCCCTGGGAAAAGGTACCATTTCCCAAACAATCCAGCAGAGTTTACATAGGATTTCAGCTGGCCCTTTGGTTGAAGACGCAGTCTGACAAGGAAAAATGCAACGAACCCATGAGAGCTGTGACTCCGAGGAGGAAAGGTATATAGCCTTAAAAAAAAAAAAAAAAACCTAACAAAAGGTGAAGAATTTCCTGCAGTTGCAGGGAATGGCTGTGTGAAAAGTAGTGTGGTGCTTTCAAGATAAATGTTCCCGTAAAGGTTTGCCAAGCAAGCTCTCATGCAATATATAAAACGATCTTGTATGGCATGAAAGTGTGGGAGTTTTGTTGACCATCATCACCATTCACAGAACAAGTAACATCCAGATGGTGCTCATAACAGTTGCCCATCACATTTCATGCAGCAGTCACAGATGTGCACATTTATTTCACAATCTGGTAATAAATTGTATTTTCCAGGTAGAAATTAACACACTTGAATGCTTAGGAAATGCAACATCTCCAAAAACAGAAGGGGTGGCTTGGGAGAAGATGTATCAATTGCATGAAACAAACACATAACAATTGAACATTTTTATTCTGTGAGGTAGAGAAACATGACTTTGTATAAAGGCTCTGATGCCTGTTATTTACCAACCACAGAGCAGACAAATCTTGAACAATCTGCTTGCATTTTTACATCTCTACTGATCTGTTTTTTTTTGGGGGGGGGGGCGGTAAACATGTATGAAAGGATCTACCCAATCACCCACCCACACCTTACTTGTTCACAGTGCACTTCAGAATATGAAAGCTCCATATCCAACATAGTATTTCTAATGCCATATTTGTATGTCAAAATATTGAAGCCCCTAGAGATCTTGTGGAACATTAAAGCAAAGAAAGGAGCATATGAATTGTTTTGAGGCCCTTCTAAAAACTGGGGTGGCATTCAAAGTTGCAATGATTGGGTGTAGGAGAGGGAGTGGTTAGGACACAGCTGTGGGTATAACAAAGGAAGAAACAAGGTCAGAGCTGTTGTGAGAGTGGAGAGACACAACTGGGTAGCTATTCGTAGTAGTACTACTTGTACTACTAAATATTACTTGAACCCATAGGGATTTCAAGGCAAGAGACGTTCAGAGGTAGTTTGCCATTGCCTGCCTCTACAGTGCAGCCCTGGACTTCCTTGGTGGTCTCCCATCCAAATACTACCCAGGGCTGACCTTGCTTAGCTTCCATGATCTGACGAGATTGGGCTAGCCTAAGCCATCCAGGTCAGGGTGAAATTATCTCTCAGTGTCCCTAATTACCATGCATCTCCATGTGCAATGATTGGGTGGCTTGTGGTAAATCAACACTACTGAAAATTGCATCTTGAAGTCTCTGTTGTACCATAGAACATCAAGAGAAATTCTACTCTGTTCCCAGCAACAACTGAAGATTCCTTTTTAATTTATATCAGTGTATGAATACTGTTTTTTAAAAACTTTGATGCCTACCAGATGCCTATGGTGAATGAATGCCCAACTTACTGAAGTTGGTTAACTGATATAAAAATCAAATCACATTTGTGACATCCTTGAGTCAATATCAATGAACAAGCAGGAGGCCCTCAAGGACTTTTTCTGCAATCTGGAGCTTTTCTCAGGTTTGTAGAGAGCTCTGTCTTGTCTAGCCATGACCGCAGTCTCTGGATTGAAGTAGCCATGGATTTGGCCGTGTTGAGAATTAGATGTCTTAACAATTAATCTTTTACGCCTACGTGGTGCAGATGCCATTTTCCACCAAATGGGATGGGCATCTGTCATCATACTTGTCGACTGCCATTGAACACTGACAAAAAATGTAATATTTAATTGCTCATGGCAGAAACATCTTAGGCTTTTTGACTAGGCCAGTTTGGGTTTCTAGAACTAGAAGATCAATTTCATCTCAGTTAACCCAGTGAGAAATTGCCTGTTCAGTGTACCTGGTTATTCAGTAAATTAGTGACTGTAAATCAGGTTTAAATATGGCCATACAAGAATATTAGTATTCTGATACTAAGCACATTTACCTTGGGCCATATGACCAGTATGCCTTACTTCCATGTAAGTGTAAAGATGACTGCCCAAGTCTGTTAATTCCTGGTCTTCTCAAGAACATAATCTAGTACACAACAGCAGCTCTGATAGATTCACTCAAAAATAGTCATTACATCACAATCATTGTATTTCCAAATAGACACAGGTTAATGCGGCTGAAATGTGGTGTTAGAGGAGAGTGTTATGGATACCGTGGACTGCCCCCCCCAAAAAAAAAACCAAATCAGTGGGTTATAGATCAAATCAAGCCTGAACTGGCCCTAGAAGCTAAAATGACTAAACTGAGGCTATCGTATTTCGGTCACATTATGAGAAGACAAGTGTCACTGGAAAAGACAATCATGCTAGGAAAAGTTGAAGGCAGCAGAAAAAGAGGAAGACCCAACAAGAGAAGGATTGGCTCAATAAAGGAAGCCACAGCCCTCAATTTGCAAGATCTGAGCAAGGCTGTCAAAGATAGGACATTTTGGAGGACATTGATTCATAGGGCTACTATGAGTCGGAAGCAACTTGATGGCACTTAACACACACACAATTATTATGGCATTACTAACCAAAGACCCAATACTGATCAGCCCTGATAATACAAGGCTGCTGAAGCACAAGATGCTTACATCAGTTATTGCACTGGGAGTATCTTGGCCCTGCCATCTTAAGCAGAGTTACACCCTTTGAAGCCCGTTGACTTACAATGAACTTATAAGGATGTAACCCTGTTTAGGATGACATTGTTAATGCAAAGAATAGCTGTCTGGAAAGTATGATTCCAAAAGGATGCTGCTATGTTTCATGCTTCCAAGTAGGATTTTTTCCAGAATTGGTTCATTCCCAACTTAGCAATAAACTTCAGCTCCCCTTGTCTTTGTTTGTGCATGTTTGCAGCAATTTTTGTTCCAAGAACTCACAACCAAGGTCCCATTGCTAGCTCTCTACTTTTGCTGCTGTCTTCAAAAGGAGGCCTGTTGAAAATATCTGCTCAGCCTTAACAATCCTAGCTGTTTCTCACAGAAATGGGCATTCACTACTAGCGACAATGACAGTTAAGTATGCTGCAGCGACACATGGGAATGGGAAGAAACCGAGCCAAATGTACAGTGAGTTGCTGGGAGGAACGGAGCACATCAACTTATGTCACAACCCGATACATGATTATGGCTGAGCATGCGCACACATACACATGTGCGCACACACACACACAATCATTATATGGTTGTTTTCTTTTTAAAATCTCTTGATTAAAATCCAGTAAATTCATTATTAAAACTCTGCAGTTCAGTTATTCAATTTGGTATTCACTTCCAAGTTCCATAGGCTACATTTCCCATCCATAACGTTTTTCTCCCATCAAATTTAGGATTAAATACTTACAGATTGCACCCAAGCGATTCCTCCCTCCAGATTTCACACAGAAGAGAAAGCATCCCTGTGTTGTAGGCAGTTAAAATTCTCACTGAGAGGTGTTTGGCCACCCGAGGAAGGGAGTGGGCACAGATAATATATAAACTGGAGGTCCTTGAAGATTTACATCTATCTGCCAATTCATGTGTAAAAGAATCAGAGGGTGGAGTGAGGAGCCTTATCTCCCTGCCCTTTGGAATGGCCAGCTTTTATCTCCTGACACAACTCCCTTTTGGTATCAGAGCCAGCCTGGGAGGAAAATGTTGAAAATAAAAGAGTACAGTAAGGTAAGGGGGGGAGGGAAGGTTTAGTTCCCCTGGCAGAATACTCTGCTTAGTCTGCTATTGTTTGCAAATAGATGCCTTCTTTCATTACCCATTTTATAAATGAACAGGTGAGTTCATGTAAATATGTGAAAAATGTTCCATCACATTTACGTTGGGCCTGAAAAGATCACCAGTATTTCTCTCTACCAGAACTAATAGCAGCGGAAGGGGGGAGAGGTTAATATTTTTCAGGGAAACACACAGAGAAAACAGAAGAAATGGTTCCCTTCCCTTCCCAAATCCTTCCTCCCATACAGTTAACTTTAAGGAACACTGAGGGTTTTTAAAAATTCTCACCACTGATCTCTTATAGCATGGGTCCCCAACCTTTTTGAGCCTGCAGGCACTTTTAGAACACAAGGTGGGGGGCACAACTGCAAAATTGCTGCCATAGGAGGCACAGCCAAAAACAAAATAGCTGCCACAGGAGGAGGAGCCAATCACAAAATGGCAGGGAGTGAGGTTATGCGTAACTCTAGTAGTACCTCTCCAACATTTCAGACAGAAGCTCTGTTTAGCAGGATGCCTTCTAATCTGCACTGACTATCAGATCTCCAGTGGCCAACCAGAAGCTCTGCTGGGCAAAATCCCTTCCTGGCCCTGTTCATTTTCTAAAAACACTTGGTGGGCACCAGGAAAGGTGTTGGCAAGCGCCATTGCACCCATGGACACTATATTGGGGACCCTTGTCTTACTGTGCACACAAGTAAAATGTTTGCCTCTCTTTGTCCTCCCAAAAGCAGGACTGTCTGTCGCTTGATAGGGAACAAATATGGACCTTACAGTCTGCAGTTCTGCTGCCTGTCTGTACAGGATGTGGAAGCAAAATATTTGTACCTAGCATACACAGCATTAAAGAAAACGGAATAGCAAGCAAACAGGAGCCATTGTTTATGTGAAATCAAATTAAAGTTCTCCACAAGCCAATGTGATTGGTGTAAACCAGCGCTCCCCAACCTTTTTGGTATGGCGACCCACAAGTCCAAATTTACTTGGTATAGTGACCCATCCAGGGCTGACCCAAGGGTTTTGTTGCCCTAGGCCAGGGGTAGGCAAACTGCGGCTCGAGAGCCGCATGCGGCTCTTTGGCCCCTTGAGTGCGGCTCTGGGCTGCAGGATCGCGGCCGCCCACCTGAGAGAAGCCACCTTCCCCGGGCGCGGAGGGCGCAGGGGGTGGTGGCTTTCTTCGGTGGAGGATCGGGGCTGCACGTCGCGGCGGAGTAGAGCCTGGCATCCCTTCCCTGCCCCAGCCGGCCTCTGCACGCACGCAGAAGTCCCGTAAAAGTTCTCCGCCTTTCCGCCAGCCCAGAGCCGCTGCCGCACCTGGGGGGGGGGCGGCGGATCTTTGCAACGTGCTGGCCCGAGCACCGGGAAGAAGGAGGGAGGCCCTGATCCAGCACACACACACCCTCCCCCACCTTCCTCACCTGCAAGCTCCAGGGCGTCCCCCTCGTGGCCTGCCCTTCCCTGGAGAACGCCAGTGAGAGGGGAGGGGGGAGGACATCCCTCCGCCTTCCTCCTCCTCTTCTTCCTCCTCCTCCTCAGAGGCTGAGGTGTGAGGAGGGATGGACGGGCAGACAGCAGGCCGGTTGGGGAGGGAAGGAAGGAAAGAGCCCAGGCGGCGGCGGCAAGGAGGAGGAGACCGAGAGGCGAGCGCGGGAGGCCGAGGCGGCCGGGATGTACCAGGCGGCCGCCGAGAGGTCAGTGGGGTTCGGGGAGATGCAAGGCCATTGTTCACATTAAGTGTTTGTCAGTCATTGTCATGATTTAATTTTATGGATACCTTACTTACAATTAAATTTTTATCAATAAATAAGATCATTATTAAGTATGATATCAAGTTTTATTCAGTGTACCTATAGTTTAATTAAGACTTAAAACTTTAATTAAAGTTTATTAAGTTAATAAACAGTGTACCTACCTATATAGTTCTTCACACAACGCGTGGTTAAATGGTGGGACTCCCTGCCCCAAGAGGTGGTGATGGCTGCCAACTTGGAGGGCTTTAAGAGGGGAGTGGACCTGTTCATGGAGGAGAGGGTTATCCATGGCTATTAATCAAAATGAATACAAGTCATGAGGCATACCTATTCTCTCCAGGATCAGAGGAGCAGGCCTATTATATCAGGTGCTATAGAACGCAGGCAGGACAATGATGCTGCACTGGTCTTGCTGGTGGGCTTCCTGGAGGCACCTGGTTGGCCACTGTGGGAACAGACTACTGGACTTGAAGGGCCTTGGTCTGATCCAGAACGGCCTTTCTTATGTTCTCATGTGTTTACTGCGTCTGTGAATCTAGAGAAAAGTTTGCTCACATTGTTCACATTAAGTGTTTGTCAGTCATTGTCATGATTTAATTTTATGGATACCTTACTTACTTTTTTCCCTCCTCAGAGGCCATGTCTACCCACTGGCTTTCTTGTCGGTAGACCTGGACTCCAAGGAGGGGAAAAAGTATCCATCAGGAGACTTTTTACTTGATCAAAACGTATATGCAGTGAAGAAAAAAATAGCAACTAATGTATGATACGGAAGATACCGTTCCCGGGTCAGATCTTGGTTTCCAAGCGACAAAAGAGAACAATGGAAAGGGCAGGGGCGGCCATTTGGGAGGGCTGGCCTGAAATTCACTTTCAGAGGCTTTGCAACCCACTCTGAGTCCCAACCCACAGGTTGGGAAACACTGGCGTAAACAACAGTTTGGAAATACAGAATTGTCAGTGGCACCTTCTTCCATGGCATGGTCAGTGCGTAACTTTGCTGATTGGAAAATGTGTCTGTCAGTTGCATGTGTGTGCCGAATCATTCTCTCTTCACTTTTACACTCCTCCTTGAATCTTGAGTGAGACAGCTAGACACCAAAATATTGGACAGATCCAAAGATTTCTGAATATTACCAACTGTCATTAATTTTTCAGTTTTTCAATCAGTTATTCTGGCTTGGACCCCATGAGATTCACTAGCAGGACAGTGATCATGGTGTCAGATTTTGCTGCCTTGCCCTTTCCCTGCATCCTACTGAGCCATTTTGTTTTTGGGATCAGTGATCCCTTATCAATAGCATATGGGGAAAAGTAGGGGGTCTGCAATGAGTCAGAAGGAATTGGTAGAAATCATTCTTCTGACAATGGAAATGCTTTTCCATCACTGGAATCTCAAGGCAGGATACAAGCCAACGACTATACTAATGAACAGGAGATTTCAGCTCAGGTTTTGACAAGGCTATAAGCTCCCTAAAGTGGACAGAGGCAGAGAAACAGTGTCTAATCATGGTCCATTTAAGAGCCATCTGCAAATATTTGCAAGAATGCAAATATATTGAACTTCCTGTTGTTTTGTGCTGGCCAATGGCTGTAACAATAAATGTAAATAAATGTAAATGTAAATTGAACTTCAAGTAAGGTATATCACTTAAATCCCAAAGAATTATGATCTGTCACTGTTGGTATAGAGCTATGGTTTCTTGCATGTAAAATGGGTGTCAGTTTAGGGAGTTTCCACCAAAGGGAGTTTCAGATAAAATACATTTCAACCTACACTATATTCTTAAGAATGTCCACCCCTGATATTTTATAGTTTTAACATTTTATAATTTTTCTTACTGACTGCTGATAGTTTTAAGCTGTGTTTAAGATTTATGGTTGGTGTTAATGTGCCTAAATCTTGTAATTATTTTTTTTACTGTTGTTTTATTGTTTTATGCCTGTTGCCTTTGTGAGCAACTGCCTCAAAAATCAGTTTTGGTTGAATGGCACAATAAAAATATTAAACTTAATTTAAAATAAAATAAAGGTTGATTAAATTTTCAATATTTCCATACAATCAGTATACTTTCTATGCCCAAATAGCATCTCCTCATTCTCTTTGCGTATTTAATATTTTACTCTGAATTCAACTCTCCCCCAAAACAAGTCTGTATTTTAAACACCCCTTTGACTCATGTGCTTTTCCTCCTGTTATTGGCAGTAATGGGCAGAGCAAGCAACGTCCCAAATACCTTTGCTGTGCCTTATTTTCCATTTTTTAAGGCTTTGTGCAACCATGGCTGTCTGTATATGTTTTGTACTTAAATACTTTAGTACATTAAATTGCTTATGTATCAGAACACTTTCTTAAGTTGTTGCTTGGTTATATGCTCTGGATTCCGTTTGCTAGCCTTTACTAAAACTTTCCCTCTTCAGCTTTATAGTACCAACATCCCACTAATTTAGGAGTAAGACCCATCGATATCAGTGAAACCTTGATTCCAAGTAACAGTGTTTAGGGCTAGGGTTTTAAGAACTGGATCCTATAGAATTGTAAATTGAGAGGTTTCCTGGGAAAGATTTTTGCTGCCTCTTCTTTCCCATTGCACCCCATGCTGTTTCTGAGAGTCCCCAGACTATCAAGATGGTGGTGGGAAGGAGAAAGTTGCAAAAAACTCTTCTGGGAACTCACTTTCTCCATGGTTTGATTGGAAACTAATCTAAGAGCAGATGCTCACTTTAAAAGCTACTTTGTGACATATAGGATTGTTGTTAATATGGGGTAGATCACAGAAGAGAAACTGAATGTGCACTGTAGGCTTTGCATTTCGGTTACAGACTGAGTTAAGGCAAAGCTGGTTTAAGCTTTGTGTGTGAAAATGCACAAAGGCTTTTTAAGGATGTGATGGACAGTTAGCAGAGTTGTATTTGGAGAAGATAAAAAATATTTTTTTCTAGACGTCAGAGTTAATGATAAACAAGGCTAGAAAGATTTGGTTGTTTGGGCTGGACCCAAAAGGCATTAACTCAACCTGTGGAAGAAAGAGTGGGCTGGAAGTACCATAATAACAGGTCTTGTAGTGACAATTCTGGGAGTCATCAATTTGTTTCTCACTAATCCAGAAACACCACTCAGGCATCCTCTTCCACTCCCGTCCATTTAAACTAAGGCAGGTTCCATATAAACAAAGGGGGAGGGACTTCTTAAATTTAACTAATCTTTTCCAGATATAAGTAGAGCATTTTTTCACAAATTCTATAACAAAAGGTGAAATTAAAATTTGTTGTCCTTCTCCAAGTTACATATACTGTCTTCAAAAGGGTTTCCACACAAGATGAAGGCCTTACACAGATATCACTCACATTTATAAAACGATAACACATTGTACCATATGTACCAATCACAGGAATCTGCCGTCGATTATAGCCTCATGACATGTATGTACGCTGTCAAACAGTCAGACATGTATGCTCGCCACACATGAGAAAATACATTGAAGAGTTTATACACTATTTCCCAGACAGCAGAAATGATAACTACGTTGGGAATTCTTTTTATAAAGCAACCCAAAGGTAAAGTCACATGCAAGTTCTCCAATTCATTCATTAATGCAACTCAACTTTTATAAATGTATGAATTGCTCCAGAGTTGATAAAAAAAAATGCAGGCCTTGGGATGATGCTGATTTGAGTTGACAGGATGAGTCATTCCAATTTTAGTCAATACCCAGGCCCCACCCTGACCAATTTAAGGATGTGATGCTACTTGGAATCACCTTAGGGAGCTTTTGAAATTGACATGATACTCAGGGGATTCTGGCATCATTTCATTAGGCTGTACCATTGGGAAACAGTACTTCTGAGAGGGACTATCATGCAGTAGACTTAAAATGGTTTGCAATACAGGGCCTATAACATCTTCCTTCTTCTTACATGGATACCCATGGGAAGGGGAAGCAGAGAGTGAGCATCCCCTGGCCTAGACTGACTTAAATTGGTTCCTATTTTGAGTAAGAGATGGCCAGTCACCGCATAGAATTTACTCATTATGCTTTCCTTTCCACATGGGACTCAAGGAGACATACATACAGTTCACAGGAGGTTTCCCATCCAGGCAGTAATAAGACCCAGACCCACTAACTTCAACAACGTAATAACATCATGTAGTTTCTGTGGCCTTCGGTTTAGAGGGGGGGGGCTTACTCTGCCTTAGTAATTCATGTGGTTTCACAGGAATCAATGGTTGTTTATGCATGGGTACTTTCACTCATGTTCATCCCCCGGTCTTGGTTTGAGCTTGGAGACTGCTGGTGCATAGATTCCCAACAGGAAAGTGTGGGTCCAGCGAGCAATGAACCTCAGGTAAAACTCCCATGCAAAAATGACCAATGAGTTCAATTGAAGGTAAGGGGTTAACATTAAAGGACTTCTGTGCATCCACCTGCATCACTTTGAGTGCCCAATTTGATTAAACAATCTGGGTATGATCCGAGGCTTGTTTAGCATTCCATGCTGAGCATTACAATTTGGACAAATTCATATATTGAACCAGGTTGTTATGAAATTTTAATAACAGTTGTTCCTAGTCCACAAAAACTTATGCTTCAATAAAAACTCATTAGTCTTTAAGGTGCTCTCACTACTTAGTATCTGAAGAAATGAGCTGTGGCTCACGAAAGCTCATACTACCAGAAAATATTTTTGTTAGTCTTTAAGGTGCTACTGGACTCTTGCCCTTTTCTATCACTACTTAGGTTATCAAAGTGAGCTGGGAGCTTCCCACTTGTCTTTTGCATGGGAGGAGTGTGGAAAAATCTGTTTCATGGCTGCTCGGAGACTCAGATGTGAGGAGTGGGCTGTTAATTGAAGCTGTTTTTACTCTTTAAGGATTCTTTGAGTTCTTTCTTTTACTTGTGTGAGGCATCAAAAAAGAGTGTATGCCAATTGTTTTGTTCCCAGTAGGGCTACAATTCTATTTGCTTTGGCTACAATAAAAACTTGTGCTTATGATTAACAATTTGGCAAAGTTCAGCTATGGCTTAGCATCATTTTTGCTAGTGGTGTGAACTTACGTGACAAATGACCTCTATGGCCACCATTTCAGATTGTGGTGAAGAAATTTTAGCTATGTGGAGACTCAATGAAGTCCAAAGTGTTCATGGTTGAATTCCACCTATCCACTATATTGTAAGAACATCTTTTAAATATATGCTTTATTAATATAGACTTCATTATCAACATAAGGCAGGCACCCTTTTTGAAGCAATGGTACTTGGGCTTTTGGTATGCGGGGTTTTTTGGCTTGATTACACTAGAGCCTTTCCGCAGAACGTGGGTTGTTACTTTTTCTTTCTGGCTGGTCAAAATGCCCCTCAAATTTTTCAGGGAGCATTTTGGACTATAGTGGAGGTGCGTAAGTCACTTTCCACAGGCAGACATTCTTCCATCTGTGGAAATGCTTTGGTGGATCCAAGCCAGGATGTAGATAGATCCATTCCATTGTTTATAATGGCAGTCCACCAGGGTGTACAACCTATGTGCTCCTCAGAGTCAGAGCTAGTCCTGAGTAATGATTATGGCATTTGAAACGGGGGTAAGCTGCCCTCGCCCTCACGCAATGGGCCCCTTAATTGGCCCCGTGAGAGTTTTAAAGTATACAAAACAGAGGTTGCTTTAGGGGTGTATGATGAGAAATGAAAGGATACCAGAGGCGGGGAACCCAAAGGGGAAATTGCACTACTCGACCCAATGTTTTATCATATGCCACAACAAAATTTTAGGCTGTCATGTACATTTCTGGATCAAAGATTGGCTTTGATTTCCCAGCAAGAAACATGTTAAATGTTGGCACTGGGAGGAAGCTGTGCATGGTTAAATCAATAGTTCCATATTAAGAAAAAGGGCAAAAAGGCCAGACTTTATACTCTGCCTGCTAGGTGTCTTCTCCAACCCTTTGCTCATTAATAAGAATAACAATAACAATTAATTACAGCTCACATATAAAAAAACATTTTCCAGCCTTCCTTCCACACCTACTTGTATGATTCATCATGACTTGGAAGACATCTAACATCCCACAGTAACACCACATAAAGACATTAGGACAGGAAGTGAAGGCTCTCACTCTGGCCAGCTGAAACCCAGAAGAAAGAGGAGTTATTGTTTCTTAATCCTCAATGCCCCAGCTAAATTTAAGCCCACTTATCCATATATTACAAGAACCCCGATGAGGACAGGTCCTCCTGATGTCATCTGGAAAATGTCATCATGAACCTCATCGATACTCTTGCAAGGTGTTATGAAACAACTCACAGAGCACCACACCTTCTGAGTCACTGTCAGTAAGTACTTCCTGAAACAGCTCAGCCTTCCTCCTGATGCCTTCTTCTCTTGGTGGCCCTTCTTCAGCCAAGAAACGGCTCAATATAATCTTGTTCAGTGTGAAGGATGGAGGATCCTAATCATTGCTGATGCTTTGAACAACAAAAGGACTGATAGTGATGGGGGGCAGACTTTCTTCCCTTTGGATTTTATTCTTTACATCTCTAACATATAATCTAAGCTCAAAGCACAGGTAACAATAACCTAAAACTAAAGAAAACCTAAGATGGCTGTGCAGAATAAGTTTAAAAATGGCGAATACCGGGAAGTGGCGCAAGATTTAACAAGTGTGCAAAATTATATGAGTAGTTGATGGGTAGAATGTGCTGCCACACAATGGCTACTAGCTTGGATTACTTTAAAGGGGGATTAGGTAATGCTTGTTATTATAAGGTTACCCCACTGGAAATCTGTGTGTAGGCACTTTATCACTTTACCAATCCAACTATGCCTCAAATCCTGTTCCTATCTCACAAAAATGTCTGCTAATAGCATCTATATGGGGACAAGGCAAGCTAGTCAAGAGCCCCAAACAAGAATTCCTTGGTGCACATAAACCCTGATTGACAGTCCAAGGGTGGAGAACTTATTTCCAAAGTCTAGAAAGATGCTTGAGATGGCTGTCATTTTGTAGTTTAAGGCAGCCATTTATATCACTACTCCAGCACCGCCGCAGTTCTCTAATCTTTCTAATCCCTCCTCAAGCCATACCTCTTCCATCAAACATTTGGCTTAATTTTTTATTCCTCATCCCCAACTAAAATCAACACAACAGTATTTGATATAATTCATCCTGTATGGTCTTTGCCTGTCCCCCTCCCGACATCCAATTTCATGTTGTCAACTTCCCCTGGCCAAGAACCTGTATTTTGCTTAAATTCTGGTAAAAACAATGAGATAACATTGAGCGCAATGAAAGTGGCAAGATGGAGTCTCAAAAACAAAACTGACGGGAATCCTCTGAGGAAGGTGACCTCAAGTAACGATGTGAATGTATGGGTTTGGAACCGAAATCACTGTTCAGAAAAGCCCTCTACAAACATGTCGTATACACTGAAAACTATGCTTCACATGTAGTTGTCCTGTGCATGTTTGACTCTCTGTGAGCCATGTCACTCCACATAAACTAAAAAACAACCGTCTAAATACCATCTGCATCTAACTGCTTTCTAGCCAGCCGGGAAAGTGTGGGGCTTCCTGGGTAATATATATAGGAAATGCTTCTTTGCGCTGTCCTTCTGCACCAGTTGTTGGTGTTTAAAATAAGTCACTGAGAACTGCAAATCCACCTCTAAATTCATTAGACGTCTAAAAAGCAACTTATTAATTGACAGCCTACCAGATTACTTTAACAGTAGCTAGGCAGGCCATGATTTCTAAAGGGACAACCAATAGGGGCTCCTCCTACCAGTTGCTCATTTATTGGTCATTAACAGTACAGGAAAAAAAATAACCCTTCTCTTTCATTTAAATTGTAAATTACCAAATGCCTCCCCCCCCCCCACCCGATGTATCTAAGCAATACAAATGTTTTTGGGATTCAAAGTATCAAACCGATGCTAGCCTCGACTGTTATGTGTACAGGAAGTGACTATTTGAGACCATTAGCTGGTTCCAGATCCCTTGGGAGTGAGTAAATTAACAAAGAATACACAAATGCTATAGTTTCTGAGAGTCACAGTCCAAGATGCCACAACTTAAAAGCAGCTGTTTGCTGGGGTTCATCATCATTATTTCTCACAGAAGAGCCAGTGCAAGAGACACGAGTGTCACCAACCATACTCTGTCAATAAGGATTCATGTTTATAGATTCCACCAGGATTTCTTCAGAAGCCGTATCCAGCCGTGCAGTGGCAACCTTGAGTAAAACACTTGTGCGGCTGTTCCTGGTGCAGAGCATCTCTGTTGCCTTGTATCATCGAGCAAATTGTTGTCTGCAGCGACCATTCCAAAGAGAAGGAATTTTGCCATGTTGTTCCAGGTTAAGTATACCCTGGTTGTGATAGGATCTGAGGAGTGCTACTCGCAGGCCAACTTCCCATCAAAGCTAGACAGGGCAATAGCAAAAGCTTGCACTGCACAAAGTGGGTAGTTGTAGTCCATGGTAAAAGCATCATCAGATACCCGGCCAAACTGCATGACGATGTAGTCAACTATAAGAAAGGGGATAAGACACTATCAGTTCAGGAGATGATCAAGAACAGGTTCTGCTTTAATCTTATATGACGAGCAACAGTAATGACAGCTTTTGCTTCTCTCTCTCTCTCTGCCTAATTCAGCACAGACAGATGGAGGGGAAGTACTAGATTGTGGTATCATAGTATACCTCTGCATAGGAATGACACCCTGCTCCTGATCAAATGCTTTAAAAAGCCACACCCTCATCCTAAAAGCTGTGATGATGTCACACAGAAGAGCTCTATGTCCACCTGAGCATAGACTACATCGCCAATGTACACGCCACAATAATTCCTATGAGTAGAGCATACAAGCGGTGATCCAGCACAGGCCCAAATACTAGCATTGGCCTTCACAAAAGTTGGTTGCACTAAAAGAGAGTTTGTGTTTTCCCAGAAAGAACTTGTGGAAATGCACTTGAATTCTTATTGATGCCGTCCCATAGCAATGACCTACTCCCAGGAGTGGGAGGCAGCAGAAAGCACAACTTATGGAATAGCTGAAAAAAAAACAACACCTTTATTCTCACATCTGTGTGGAGGTGTCGTAGCTCTAGGGTTGCCAACCTCCTGGTACTAGCTGGAGATCTCCTGCTATTACAACTGATCTCCAGCCAATAGAGATCAGTTCACCTGGAGAAAATGGCCGCTTTGGTAATTGGACTCTATGGTATTGAAGTCCTTTCCCTCCCCAAACCCTGCCCTCCTCAGGCTCCGCCCCTAAAACCTCCCACCGGTGATGAAGAGGGACCTGGCAACCCTACATAGCTCAGTAGTAGGGCATGAGCTCTGCATGTTGAAGGGCCCCAATTCCTGGCATCCTCAGGTAGCTGGTGCTGGGAAAGACATTTCTCTGCAAGAAACCCTGGAGAGCCAGCTGCTGCCAATCATAGTAGACAATAGATGGACCAGTGGACTGATTTAGCAGAAGGCAACTTCATGTGTTTATCAAACCCTTGTTACATTTCTGGCTTTACTAGAAGACTCGGTAGTTCCCTCTACTCTACTGAGCTGAAACTAAGGTGCTCAGCTAATGCTGTCACCAGAGGAGCCTTCCCAGAGAAGTGCTGTCTCGAGAGAACCACTTTTACAATAGGGATTGTATCTCTTCTTCCAGGGCCAAAGCAGTGTCGCTAATATGAAGCTGAACAAAGCATTTTATTCAGTACACCCCTATTCAAATGCTAAGGAGAAGAGAGCAAGAAGGGGAAAGGAAAGAGCCCAGCAGAGTTCAGGAGGTGACCCGCCACCTGCTGAGCAACGAACTGCTGTTTCCTCAACAGAGCTACCAAGTAAGAACATTTCTTTTTCCAGCTGGGTGACAGGGCAGAAGAAGCAATACGTGCTGCCTCCCTCAAGAGAACTGCCCCCTCGCCAGAATTCCTCACCAAAGCATTTGTGGCATTCTACAACTCTCTCTGACTTACTGCTTTGGCCATTGCTCCCTTTGTTACAAGTGAGGGTAACGAGAAATCTGTAAAAATAACTGGGGCCCCTAACAGGTTCTTTCTGTCCTGTAACCCTACACCCTAGACAGTAACATCTCCTGATCGGGCTGGACAGGTGACAACCAGACACTCTGCAAAACTGCTTTGCTGCTTCTGTTTGCTGTGCCGAGGTGGATTCCACAGTGCCCAGTCCCAGCACTCTCGAGGGAGACAGAAGTTCCAGCGTTGGAGTATTTTATCTTCTGATTGTACTAGAGCTGCTGTGCCAATCGCCGACATGCACACAATCAAAACTGACGGCCCAAGATCTTGAGCACAGATTCTCGGAATCAGTCGGCGCACATTATCTGATTTCAAAAGAGATATCACTAAGTGCCGAACTAGATGTCACAGTATCCACAGGTCCGACCCATGGATGCTGTCGCCATTTTAGAGAAGGATCTGGCTATTTAAAAATGGTGTGAGGGTGTTGGAACCAGGCAATCTTGTTCCCCCCCTGCATCTTTTCAAGTGCTGAAACAGGGCTGTTTTGGCACTTGAAAAGAGGGGGGGGGACAAGATCACCTGGTCCTGCTGCGCCGCTCTCAGCTTTTTTAAATGGCCAAATTCTTCTCTAACATGGCATTGGCATCCATGGGTTGGACCCACAGACATGGCAATTTCTAGTTTGACTCAAGAAAACAGCCAAATTGGCAGATGCGCTCAGCATGCTGGATGCATACTGGGTGTTTCTGAGCTCACTGGACAATGTAGTTTAAGCCTTGTGATGCACGTGGTCCTGATATATGCTTTAACTAGAAGGAAGAGGAAGAGGCAAGTCTTAATTTTACTTCTTCTGCTTAGTACTTCAGCACTGCTCACAACCTCTTTCAGCATCTGATGTTGCACATTCAAGGCACTAATCAGAAGCTGAACAGAGCTGCAAGAGAATCAGTGTTCCCTGGTAGAATTGGGGCCTCTGTAACCTCATCTACTTAGCATGGAGTAGATTCCAGGTTCAATCCCCAGCATCTCTAGTTAAGGATCAGGTCATACATTATGTGAAAGTCTTCTGCCTGAGACTCTGGAGAGATACTGCCAGTCTGAGTCAACAATACTGACACTGACGGGCTAAGGGTCTGAATCAGTATAAGGTATCTTCAAGTGTATGCATGTGACCAAGTAAAACAACAGCAGAGTTGTTATCTCTGAAAGGTTTCATAGTTCCTTTTACAGAAACTGTATCAGCTGAAAACAGGCATTTTAGAGATGATCAATACATTATTCCAGCATAAACTTCTGTGGGCTAGAACTCTGAACTAAGATCTAGATTATGTTGCAATAACATTGTATTTAAGGTACCAGAACACTCCTGTTTATTTTTGCTGCAACAGGCTAACACAGCTACCTATTTGGGATTCCTATCAACTGTGAGATTGACCCAACGTTTGACAGCAATGGAGTGTAGTTGAAACTTTCTGGGATGCCCAGTTAATGTAGACAGGAGTTGTGTTATCTCAGGATAGCAGCTCTGTGATAAAACCATCTGAATCGTTTTTGGGTAAACAAGACTAACTGTATGTACACATCCCTCACCAGCGGTATTAGTGCAGTCACTGCCCCCTTGCTCTCTCCCCCCCCTTCCCCCTGGAAGTTATTCTCATCCAGAGGGAATTTCAGAGCAATTTTTTTTTAACTGGAGGATATAAATTGACAGTAGCTGTCGCTGATCATTTTGAATGTAGCCTGATATTATATAGACTAAGCAGAAACGTACAGTCTTCACACTTTACAAGTGCCTCATGTATTTATACACAACATTTTGTGCTCAAGAAGTTGCCTTATACTGAATCAGATCCTTGGTCCATCAAAGTCAGTATTGTCTACTCAGACCTGCAGCGGCTCTCCAGGGTCTCAGGCAGAGGCCTTTCACATCACCTACTTGCCTAGTCTCTTTAACTGGAGATGCCAGGGATTGCACCTGGGACCTTCTGCATGCCAAGGAGATGCTCTACAAACTCAGCCACAACCCCTCGCCTAAGAGGAATTGTCAATCAAAAAACCAAAACCAAAACTATAACTCCAGACTTTTTTCAGGATCCACGATGCCTATCAAACTAGAATCTCTCCTTGTAATCTGTTTAGACTCATGCTCCCTCTACTGGATCCTTATCATATGACTGCAGAAGAACTTCAGGGTTCGCCAAATAGCATAATAATATAAGCGAGGCTGCTGTAGGGTAATATTCTAACCCCCCCCCCCATCATGCCTTGCTGTCTTCTAAACCTCTCTAAAGAATGTGGCTGCCTTTGGAGGTTTTGATGTAAATTCTGTGCATTCCCATGTAGTGATCACTGTTTACAGCAGGGGCGTCGAACTCAAATTGTTATGAGGGCTGGATATGACATAAATGTCACTTGGTTGGGCCGGTCCATGCCTCGCCAGCCCACTGGGGAAGGTGGCTGCTTCAGCTGGCTCGCGGGCTGGATAAGAACTCTCAAGGGGCTGGATCTGGCCCCCGGGCTTTATGTTTGACAGCCCCAGTTTACAGATTGCACAAGGGTCCTTCTGACTGCGAAAAGGAGTACTGCTGTCAAATATATGCTGATTTATAATTCTGAACATGCACTCAGTTACTGCCAGGGGAGTAAAATACCTAGAGCCTCAACGCAGGAGAGCAGTGGCTTTTGCCGGTGTTATGTATGTATATAGTTAGGCGATATGCAGGGGGAATTTAGGAGCTTGAGTCCTGAACAAAGGATCCTAAGTCCTGCATGCGCCATTGGCCCAAAACCGGCACGCGCCATTGGCCCTAAGCCGGCACGTGCCATTGGTGACCCGGGGTTGTTTCCCCCCCTATCAGGGATCAGGGGGGGAGTGGCCGTGGGCGGCCAGGCGGGCATATAAGCAGGGCCATTTGCAAAGCAGGGCCGTTTGCACTGTGTTCTTCAGTTCTGTTCCTGTTCACAATAAATGCGGTTGCTGTTTGAACTCCGTCTCCGACCTCGTGTGTCCTCCCCACGCGGACATAACAGCCAGGATCCTAAACTCGTAGCGTTGGCTCCTACTACTCCTTTCTACTAAGTGAAGAGTCTTGTTTCAGAGGAAGGAACCTTGTTCTGGAAGAAAAGACTCCTTCCTCCTAAGTAAACTCCTTTCTCCAGAACAAGACTCCCTCACTTAGTAGAAGGGAGTTGTAGGATTCAACTTATGACTTTGAAATGTGTACCACCAAATTACAAATGAACTTATTTGTTGATTTAGGGAAAAAATAGTGCCACCTCTCCAGGGAAGCTGGAGGTGGTTGACAAAGCAAGCCACCTTACTTACAAGTGGCCTGTATCCAACCATGCAGTTCTTCCGTCAGAACAGCATTTCCATTTACAGAAGAGGGTATGTAGATTCCCCCCTCCCACTGCAGACTTCTGCTTTGCTCCGCACAATGTTCCTGACAAACTACTGACACCCCCCCCCCACCGAACCACATTTTTCAGGGTTCAGTGGGTGGCAGCCATGGCTGGTTGAATACCTGCCAGTGTGTTCCAGGGAACTGCAACCTCACTTTCACACTGGTTATGTCCAATAGCAATATCTGTGACTGGTGTCGTTGTGCTTAACGAGAAATATCTATTAAAAGGGAGGAGCTCTTCTCCTGGGACAAGCTCTTGCTCGTTGTGGGAAGCTAGCAGTGCAAACTGCATTGATGATGTTAGTTCTCAGCTGAAGGAAGGAGACCAGCATGGGTGGTAGTGTAGACATTAGCCATGCTTACACCTGAAGTAAGAAAAAAAAAATCTCCTCTCCTACCTCATCCTTGTCCTCTGCAGGAGTTCATTTTTATTAAGGACATATCTAGGATAGCCATTGCAGGCACACAAAAACTGGAAAAATTGAAACTTCTCTGGCACTTGGTAAAGCCAGATTAGTGGACTGAAAGCAAGGCCTGTACTGGGAGGACTAGATGTGCCCCACTTCTATGGTAAGCTCATCTGTAGATTGCCACCGGTGCAGCTCGATCCAAGAGCTGCTCACCATGCCAGAAGGAAGGTACCAGTCTAAGTGCTCCTTCTGCTTTGCCAGCTCTATGTTTGAGTGTAGCGCATGCCACAGAATTCTCTGTGGCACAGCAGAATGTTCCCAGCTGCACTCTGTTGTGTTTGTGCAGGGACATCCTTGTCCAGCCCCTGTGCACCACTGCTCTGCCTAGAGTAGCAAACACTCTTGAGCTACCCCTCTTGGACATCCTGAATTGGAGCCACGTGGAGGTACCAAACAGAGGCCATTCACTCTCAAAGGGACATCCATTCTAAAGAACTTACGGTCATTGCTGTGCACAATCTGGAAATTCTTGACCGAGGCGTGGGTGACCCTGCCGTGGAAGTTCAGCACGTAGGACTGGGTCTCATCATTCCACGCTGGGGATTTGTTGTGCAGTTCAATTAAGTTTTCCATTGACTTGTTTTGCCATCTTTGGAGCAGCCCATCATTATCCTGGGAGCAAGTGAGAAAAGCACTAGACTGAGGCGCTCACGAAAGACACTAACTTCCTCCATAAAGATTGCTTCAGAGGGCAGCCATGGTGGTCTGCAGTAGAACAGCTAGATTTGAGTCTGGATAGCCTTAGAGACCGACAAGATTTTTCAGGCATGAGCTTTGACTCTTGACAGCTCATACCCCAAAAATCTTGTTGGCCTCTAAGGTGCTACTGGACTCGAATCTAGCTAACTGTCTCCAGGAATCGTACCATTTCTGTACATGGGTGCATCTCCCTATCAGTACTATAAGAGAGGAGTATAGTAATGGCTAGCATGCCAATTTGGGTACTATTAAGTTCAAAAAATACCCTAAAACTTGCTTCAGCTACGGTAAGACCGCCACTCTTTCTGCACTGTAACCTTCATAGGAGGTATAAATAGCATCTTAGTCTTGCCTCTGCTATGGGTAAGAGGGGATGCTTGCACAATGTGTGAAGTATTAATATTAAGGTATCACGATATTAAGTATGCACATACGTGCATGTTTAGACTGCTTGGGAAGAATCTGGGGGCCTGTGAAAGACAATCCTTAGCCCATACCTCCAGAGACTGTTCTCTCTTTCCTGTTAAATGTGTAGGGGACAGATGAAGTCTGCAACAATTATTTATCTGTCATATTTTATCCTACTGTTCCTCTGGGTCATTTACAAAAGGTTCTCATTTTACCCTCAGAATAATCCAAGTGTAGGTTCCTTTCCTTTCCTACCTGCCTACCTACTTAGTATTTTTAGGCAACTTTTCTCCCATTATAAAATCCAAAGTAGCAACTGTACTTTACCTCTACCCTCCCTCAAATACCCTCCTGGACAGTTTGGTTTTACAGAGCTTCCTGAAGGCCATGGAGATGGGTTCATTTCTCATGAAGGCTCTTCTATAGTATGGGAGCCACTAAATGAAAAGCCCAAGACCAGGCTATGACCACAACCACACTTGCCTGCAGAAGGGGACTTACACAATGAACTGCTGACTGATCAGTATTTCCATACTTATTCATACAGTCAGACAAAGATTAAGTAGGGATTTGAACTTGGGTCTCTGATATCTAATGCTATACCCAGAGGTTTTAATCCATGGGTCAGAATCCTCAGGTAGATCATGAAATCCCACCTGCTGGGTGGCAAATCCTTATAAAATTAGCCTTTTTTTGCTGCCTATTGGAAGATCCTGTTTTAGTGCATGTGCATAGAAAGCAAGGGTGCCATGCTTCCTATCTCTCTAGGAATGCATACAAAGGAACAGCAGGAGAGGTCATAGAGTCAGAGAGGATTCGCTCATGGCTCTGATCTTTCTTTGCACCTCACCAACAGTATGGCTCCTGGTGCTTACCTCGTTTCCTGTCCCTAGCTCTTTCAGTCTGCTACCCATGGTCCTAGCCTTGACACTGGTGAAGTCATAACTCTGCTGCTCTCTTCCTGTCATGTGACCAATGTCATGTGGCTTCCTGTCGTATCCTTGGAGCATAATGGTGTTGGGAATGGAAAGGTTGGCCACCCTTGCCATTGCTCCACAGTAGCTCTATCTCATTTGAGGGACTGCTCTCCCTTTTCACCTTTCCCAGCTGCTAGTGGCTGAACCCATTGTAGGAATTGGACCTCTTTATTTTTCTTGGCTCCTGTGTATGATCTTCCTCTTGAAATTACAAACTCACTGTTGAAGTCTAGGGTAGGACATGAGTGTGGTTGATACCATGCAAATCTGAGGTCTCCTCAGATTTCCTCATTATTGTTGCGTGCATCGCCAACATCACGTACACTGATGTAACTCAAAATGAGCCTGTGTCTTTGATAAAGACACTGTCGGTTACTTACATTTCGGGGTCGGATTGGAATTTTCTCATTGTCTGAATTCATTCCAGGGATGATCACTGTCATTTTTCGAGGTCCCTTGAATCCCAGTACATTTGTCTCCTGAAACAGAACCCCCCCAAAATAATCAAGAACTTGCTTATCAATATCCCGAGTGTAACCTGATTCTTAATAGTTTGAAGCACCTATTTCCTTTCCCACCCAAGTATGTTAGTACCTTTTCCACAACAGTCATTAACCCAATACTCACTCCCCACCTATTAAACAATAATGATTCAGCACTGCAGCCAAACCTTTCACCCTTCATGGTTCTGACAATGTGGTGTCCCTCCATGACCCCCATTTCTCTGCGCCCATACTCAAATATCCTAAAATATCACTCCCTGTGACCTTTGATCATCCAGCTCCACCACCCACAGCTGTCCTTAAGTCTCCTCTTCCCTCAGACAACTCTGCCTTTTCCCTTGTAGCCAGGAACAGCTTCTCAGTTTGCCTAGGTGACTCCGCCCCTCTCACTTCCTTCAAATCTCTTCTCAAAACATGCTTTCCCATAGAGTCTTGGGCACAACCCCTTAGTCCTCATCCCCCTTTTAAAGTAGGCCAAAGAATGTGTAAATGCAATGAACACACATCCCTTCCCCTCTCGACCTCTGCTTGCACTTCTGTCCTTATAATTTTAAACCCCCTCAAGGCAGGGATCTTTTGCACTGTAGAACACTATGCGCATTGATGGCGGTGATGATGATGATAATGATGATGAAACAGCAACAATAGTAAACTGTTTCTTTCTCCGTGTGCTGTGACCTGCGGGCACGGCCAGCTCATATCTCTGTGTTCTTACCCTTTTGCCTAAGACATGGAGCAGATCTTGAACAGGGCATTATGATGTAAGAGGCATTACCCTGCATACAGAGGTAATCCACATGTCAACTAGAAGTGTGTGTGTGGGGGGGGATCTGCCTTATCACAAGCATGAGAAGACCCAGGTCAGCATGAAAAAAAGATTGT
The DNA here is from genome assembly GCF_029931775.1 of Euleptes europaea. Taxonomy (NCBI): domain Eukaryota; kingdom Metazoa; phylum Chordata; class Lepidosauria; order Squamata; family Sphaerodactylidae; genus Euleptes; species Euleptes europaea. Next base: position 82,844,865 of record NC_079313.1, read on the forward strand.
TCCAGTGGGACCTAAACAGCTCTGCTCTCCGAACCCACCATGTGTGCTCTCCTGCTTTTTTGGGGTTTACATATTCAAATTCTTGTTGGCCATATATTGATTTATTAACCATCCCAGTTTACAGAAGAGCTTTCTTTTAGCAAGATTTGATGTACTACCCACAGCTATTTTGAGTGGGCGCTATTCCAAAAAGCCCTACTCTGAGCGCCTATGTGGATTTGGAACTGTTTCTATCAAAACTATGGAGCATGTCTTATTTTATTGTAGAACATATAAGCACTTAAGAACACAGCTGATTAATCCATTAATTCTTGATACAGACATGCCTGTAGCTAATAAGCTACAATTTCTGCCATATAGTTGTGATCCAGCTATCACAGTTCCAGTAGTGAAATTTATTTTGGGTTTATTTGAATTTAACAGACACAAGGAGAATTTAAAGAACATTTATACGATTAAATAAATTATATAAAATAAAATAACTTTAAAAATTCAGCCTAGCATTTCAGTGTGGTTAGCTCACAGCCTGTCAAGCTCAGGTGTCCACCTCTCAATCTATGTAAAGGACTCACTCAGACAGGTGTGGTCTGAAGTAAAGCCCTGACACAGCCTATTGGCTAGGAGCAGTACCATGAAAGGAAAGAAGAAAAGCTAATTGTGTTGTTATGGTATTTATTGCTATTTTTGTTTTATGCTTTCGTAAACCTTTTTGAAAGCCTCAGCTATAAGTAAAACATGCATTTATAAAATAAAGACATGTACAAATTCTATACAGAAGGCATAATAAAGCAGTAAGAACAATAACACGAAGCATGCCTCTTGAAAGTCTATACAGAAGGCATAATAAAGAAGGCAGAAGGCATTCTCCTTTGTCAACAGAAGTGCATTTCTCTCTGACTTAAAAAAAAAGACAGCAGGCACCGTTACTCCCCCCCCCCAACGTTACACCCTGCAGAGTAGACACTGCGAATTGCCTGCGATTCAAAGTATGCTTTGACTGACCATCTGGATGGACCTTATGGCCCTGTTCCATTCAGGGGCAGCTTTTCCAATGGGCTGAAAGTGCTCAAAATTCCCCCACTACAGAGATAGAAGAAGAGGAGTTGGTTTTTATATGTCGACTTTCTCTACCACTTAAGGAAGAATCAAACTGGCTTACAATCACCTTCCCTTCCCCTCCCCACAACAGACACCCTGTGAGGTAGGTGGGGCTGAGAGAGTGTGACTTGCCCAAGGTCACCCAGCTGGCTTCATGTGGAGGAGTGGGGAAACCAACCCGGTTCACCAGATTAGCCTCCACCACTCATCTGGAAGAGTGGGGAATCAAACCCAGTTCTCCAGATCTGAGTCCACCGCTCCAAACCACCGCTTTTAACCGCTACACCATGCTGGCTCTCCATATGAGTACTGAAATAGAAAGCCAGTGCGGTATGCTGGTTAGAATACTGGGAAGGCCTGAGTTCAAATCCCTGCTAGGTGCCAGTTTACTCATTACAGAGTCCACAGGCTGAATCTGGAACCCCCATCCTATGTCTTGTATAACAGTCAGACTTGAGTTGAGTTCTCCTCAGTTCCTGAGCATGTGGTGCCTGATTCAGATTGTGAATCTCGCTCACAGGGAGAATGGGCTTCAATCCCCTCCCAACCATTTCTGGACCTAAAATGATCCTGAGCCTGTTGAGAAAACCCATCAGTGTATATGTGGCCAAAAAGCACACACCCCCGGACCATTTCAGGTTGGGAAAATGATGTGTGTGTATGTGTGTGTGTGTGTGTGGGGGGGCTGAAACCCCTTCTTCACATGCACCCCAGGCATGATCTGAATCAGGCACTACACATGCAAGAACTGAGGAGAACCCACAACTCATGTTACACAAGACACAGGGTGGGGGACCTGGACCTGACCTGTGTACTCCATAATGTGTAAACTGGCTGCATGTGTCATCCTGAAATGCGCTGGGTGACCTGGGCCAGTCACTCTCTGCCTAACCTACCTTATAGGGATGTTGTGATAAAATGTAGGTGGCCATCACCACATACATCACTCCGAGCTCCTTGGAGGAAGAGCAGATTAAAAATGTGGCAGACAAATAGACCCGTCTAGCCGCTGCAAGGGGCTGCTCAGACTGCAGCTGGAGAAGAGAAACTCTCAGGTTGGTCACTTACATAAGCCACCGCTGCGAGTTCCTGGCGCACATTTGACCAATCGGAGTTTGCTCTGTCGGGATTGACACCATTATCGAACACCGTAAACCTTGTGCCCATCAAGTTGGATCTAAAAACACAACAAAAAACCCCAAAGGATAGAAATAATGTGTGTTAGAAAGACATGACATCTGCGTAGTCCCCCAATTTTCTGTATTAATAAACACCATTCTATTCTCTCATTACACCAAATAGGTTGCAGTGCAAGCGTTTGCGTCTTTGGGTGGTGGTGGGAAGAGTGGGATGGGATAAAAGAGGGCATGGAAGGTTCGCTCAGGATATCTGCAGTGTTTCTAGAAGCCCAGCCTTGTGATACTCCACACCTTGGGACAGACAGCAGCAGTCAGGCTACTTCAGTCCTCGCGGTTCCCAGGGACAATCATGAGATGACATCTGATATCAGGATGCTCTGATTCTGGCCGGCTAAACGCTATCACAAAGTACAGATCAGAATAACCACTTAATTGTGACTTTGAAAAATCACCTGACGTCTAATGCATATCTGAGGGAGCACAGGACACAGCCAGGTACTCCCTCCATCTTGCCTAGGCTCAGGTTAAGCTAAGGACTCTTCCTTTCAGCTTCCAGTTGCCGCTGCTGAGGGAGGGGGGCTGTCGAGGTCTCCTCTGCACCTGTGCAGAGGCAGAAGCCCCATCAGCTGTTGAATGTAAGCTTGCTTGGCCACCTATTTTTGGAAGGTGGGTATTTTTAGGTATCACCTCCACACTCTGAAGGAGGAACAATATCCAGAACAGCAAAGGCAGGAAGGCTCTAAGGGCTGGAGAGAGGTCACTGAAACATCTGACCACGTGTGTGTCTTATCTACTTGTCATATTCTTGATGGATTTGGTGAACTGCCTTGAGGGTCATATATAGAGGCTGTTTAAAAACAACAACAACAACCCTCGCGTCATGGTACTGGAAGAGGATATATGCCAGAATAACTGTTTGAGGTCAGAGTACATGGTTGTAAAGCAGGCACACATTACAGAGTATTCAGGTCCCATCCCTGTGTCGGACACAACTGCACATGAGTTACAGGTTCTCCTCAATTCCCATTTGTGTGGTGCCCAATTAGGACGAGGACCATAGTACACGTGGAGAAAGGGCTTCAAGTCTCCCCTCCAAGTCATTTCCCCAACCTGAAACAGTCCTGGGAGGCACTATTTGGGGAAACCCGCATGTTCCCTGGCTTCTTCGACAGGCCCAGTAGCCCCCCACCCCCGACCAGGACTGTTTCAGGCTGGGAAACAGACCCCAGACCTAACCTGTGTACTCTGTATTGTGTGGAGAGGCATGCATGTATTTGCACAAAAGCTTCTTGGCACTTCCTTTTAAAGGGCTCCCCAGGGACAGACAGATTGACAAGTGATCTCATGAATGCACCCACACACCCTACAGTGCTCCAGTCTCTAGGAAGGAACAAAAGGATCAGCTCTCTACAAAAAAAAAGTAATGTACAGTACTTGTAAAAGAAAAAAAAACAAGCACCACAGTGACTGTCTTTTCCAGAAGCAGATAAATATCCCCACAGCAGAAGCAGCATAGACAGGGTTTGGCCAAGGGTACCACATTCCTAACACGTAAGAAGGGTTTGGGGATGAGGTAGACAAGGTTCAGGATACTTGATCTGCTGGTGCTTGGTTCCTATGCCAAGATAACTGACAAGGAGGCCAACTACAGACTCCTCTCCACTGGTTGTCAGGGTGCAGCCATGGGCAGCCACGTCAAGAAGCAGACCCAGAGCATGTGTTCTCTAGCACAGTCCTTGCAGTCAGGAGTGGTGTGGAGGCAACACTGCAAGCACATCAGACAAGAGTTTATGAGTTATTGACTGGAGCAGGCAGAAAGGATAGTCTTGGCCAATCTGCTGGTCTCGTACCCCTTGCCAGTAACGGGGGCTGGTGTCACTTTCCTTTTCCATTCTATGCCAAAAGAGGCCTTGGCGTACACCACCCTAGCTAGCTCTCAGGGATAAGTCCTAGCCCTAAATAAAGGGGTTATTGGTCCAAGTCTTGGATCCTCAAACACCAGCCCCCATAATTAGGACTGGGAATCAAAAGTTTGTTCCATAAATGTTGTTAGAACGATCAGTAGGGTAACCAAAATACCCATTACTTTAACAGATGTCTAATTTTTTAAAAGACCAGATAATGATACCAGGCTGTCATAATTCATTTAGCACAATGTATATTCACACTTAAATCTAAATATATGTGAAACGGGTGGCCATGTCCTCCTTTATTCCAAGAAACCCCAAAGAGGTCCTTCATAATGACAAAGCGAAGGAAGACATCCTTCCTCCCAGGGACAGGTCACATTTGTCTGCTGTGAGTGAGCACTGCTTTCCCTTGCTCCTTATGGTCTTTCATGCATGGCTGTCTCACTCACTCCTACGACTTCGGGACTTTGTGTTGATTGTGCATGTCGTTTCCGACCGTCAGAGGTCACCTCACTCTCCCCCTGAGTTTCCCTGCATTTTGCCCGCATTTTCAGGGACCTGTTTTATCTTGAATTTGAAAACATGGACAAAACACAGGGAAACGCGGGGGGGGGGGGGAGAGCAAGGTGACCTCTGATGGTCGGAAACAGCATGCATAATCCACACAAAAACCCGAAGTCGTAGGAGGGGTGACGGCAAGTGAAACAGCCATGCATAAAAGACCTATATTTGCCAGTAGGCTCCTGCATTTTTTTTTTTTTTTAAAACCATCCTTTCTTGCATGTTTATCTGTTGTATTCACCCCCTTTATTTTTTAAGCCATTTGTTGTTTTTAAAGTTGAAGTGTTGCTGATAGGGATGGGGGATGTTGCTTCATGAGTAACACAAGGGCCAGCCAATCAACATGCTTCTCAGCCAGTTCCTCCTGGAAACAGCACTGGTTGCTCTTGGGCTCAATTCAGTTTCTCTGTCCAACAAGGAGTGAACACACAGCAGGCTCACTGCTCAAGCTTTTATACTGTATGCGTCTTCATTCACAGGGATCTGACAAACTAAAAGGCCCCAAGCTGTCATCAGTTTGTTGGTAACAGATTTTTCCTTGCTCTGGAGTACGTAGCATTCTCCGAGCAAGGGATGCGTGGAAATACCAGCTGGTGGCGCTGTGGAGCAGCTGAAGGAAGCCATAGGCATGAAGCTACATTGTAATAGCAGTCCTGTTGACTTCCATAGTCCAGGTTGTGCAATGCTTAAGAATTATTCCTTTACTCCCCATTCTTGGAACATACCCTAGTTGAGTCCCAAAATGGGTACCAAAATGGGAAGCAGTCACAAGTCTTTCCCAGACAGCCAACTGGCAGGTTAACCACTTGGTAGCAAAAGGGATGCCGCCCTCGTAATATTTGATGGCATTGCCAAGGAGTGTCCTGGATTTTAATATTTTTGATATGGCAGCCCTAACCTCAGCTTTCCAATGAAGTTCCCTCCATCGCGAGTCAGGTCTGTTGGATCAACAGAAACCAAGTAATTGGAGGTCTTGCTCTTTTTGCGCTTCCGACCAGCCAGCAGGAAAACCTATGAGAAACAGGAGGAAAAACTGCTTCAGAACCCATTCATCTAGCTGCAGTGCAAAGGCATACAGGCACCCGCACGTCCCACATATTGGCCAGACTCCTCATCAAGTAAAGTGGCGATCAAGGGCTTTTTGAAAATCCCAATCGAATGATCAAAGCTGAATCTGCCTGCAAAATAAAATAAAAAAAACCATGCAGGAAGTGTGACACCAGAGCCACAAACTCATCCAAGAATGCAGCTCCTCTTGTGAACTGGGAAATCTGCTGCTTTTCCGGCTCACAAAAGAGATTGACCTTGCCTCAGCTGGCTGCTCCCAGGTCACATCGCTCAAGCAAGGAGACTGCTAATAGGAGCTACTGTTGGCAGAACAGCAAATAACAGAGCCTACATGGTACAGAGGTTAGAAAGCTGGACTGGGAACAGAAAACTGGATCCAAATCTCTACTCAGCTATATTAAAAAAAATCATGGGAGCACATGGGTCAGTCATTGCCTCTCAATCTAACCTACTTTACAGGGTTGCTGTGATAATAAAATGTATGACACTCCTAAGTCTTTGGAGGAAGGGCTGGCATGCATACAATAGGATGGCGAGAATCAACTCAGTCAAAAGCTTCGCTTCTTAAAGTTATCTGAGACCTTCTTGTTCCACATATGAGCAATGTTTAGTACAAGATATACATTAGAATTCAGTGTTCTTCATTTTTTTATCAAATCAAATGACCCATGATCCAGATCCTCCTACATATGCAACTGTACACATTGCAGGATTCTTCCCTGTGTGCCTCCTATACGCAGTTGCATCTGTCATGCGGCTCTTCAGAGTCCACAGCCTTTGCAGAAGGACCATTCCCCAATCCTAATCAGATTTGCTTACAAGCTCCTTTAATTTTAATAGCATTCTTGGGATCAATGTGTACACAGAACTGCCATATGGCTAGTTAGCAGCGCAATTCTAAGCACAGTTGCACTTTTCTAAGCCTCTTGGCTTTCAACGGGCTTAGAAGGTTGTAACATAGTTTAGGAGTGCACCGTAACTGTGCTAAATACCAATCTCCTCTATAGCCTAAGGAACAGACGCTCTTCCCTCCTTCACACTACTGGCCAGCTGGCTAAGTAGTGCCTCCCTCTTACAGAAGACTGCAACATGGTGAAAAGTGGAAGCAGGTAGGGAATTTAGAGTAATACATTGGATCTCCTCATCCCCCAATCCCATGAAATTGCTCGGTTGTTCAGGCGAAAGGGAGAAGAGATGGTTTCTGGTTCAAGTTTTGGGTCTTAGTAAATGACCTTAGTAAGAGCCCCGTGGCACAGAGTGGTAAAGCTGCAGTACTGCAGTCAAAAGCTTTGCTCACGACCTGAGTTCGATCCCAACGGAAGTTGGTTTCAGGTGGCCGGCTCAAGGTTGACTCAGCCTTCCATCCTTCCGAGGTCGGTGAAATGAGTACCCAGTTTGCTGGGGGTAAAGGGAAGATGACTGGGGAAGGCACTGGCAAACCACCCCATAAACAAAGTCTGCCTAGTAAACGTCGGGATGTGACGTCACCCCATGGGTCAGGAAAGACCTGGTGCTTGCACAGGGAACCTTTACCTTTTAAATGACCTTTGCAAAACTCCCACCACTGCCTGATGCCAAGTCTACTCACTGGTAATTAGGGTTGCCAACCTCCAGGAAGTAGCTGGAGATTTCCTGCTATTACAACTGATCTCCAGCCGATAGAAATCAGTTCACCTGGAGAAAATGGCCGCTTTGGCAATTGGACTCTATGGAGTCCCTCCCCAAACCCCGCCCCCCAAACCTCCCATTGGTGGTAAAGAGGGACCTGGCAACCCTACTGATAATCCTGGTTAGGTAGGCTCAAGACATTTCATTCCTACAACATTGCTTAGAGTGCCCTCATTTAATCAGCTAGACTCTAGTTTATCCCAACTAGATGTTAAATTTTTCACACGTACATTAACAGGTAGATGTAAAGGTTATGCCTACCTGCTCATTGTTTAACCTGTTGCCGCCACTGAAACACCATCAGTTAATATCCAGGAGGCCACTGCCTTCACTGGCTCATTCTCATCCCTTTCCTGGCCCCATTGACCAGATCCCGTCACTGCACAAGAAACTTCTCTCAACGGTAGTCCTTTTAGCAAACTTTTTGTCCATTCCCAGTGTGATTTCCCTACAAAGCACTCATTTCCCACAAGGCAAAGTTTCGCTTCTTACCTTTTTATCATTATCAAGGTGAAGGTAGTAGGTAGGATAGAGGCCCCGATCCATCCCCTTCTTATCTCGAGTGACCCGACACTTTATCGTCACTCCCTGAGGAGCCGGCTGTAATACAAATTCCTCCAGATTGCCCACTTCAATGACAGGAGAGGGTGCTCTCTCTTCTTTCTACAGTCCAGCAAACAAAGAGAGTTGAACCATGAACACTCTTCCCTGGGACTTTCAGCCTGATCATCACAAGACAAGCATGCACAACCCAATATTCTTGCACTTTCTGTTTTCTCTCATACATGATCCCATCCTCAGCAGCCTTTGTTTTGGGTCCTTGCTTGACCTGTTCTTCCAAAATTATATGGCAATAGGTCTCCTGGTATCCAAAGTCTGGTTGCCTAAGAAGCCACAATACAAAATTTCTAAGGTCATCTGAAAATGTAACCCTTTGAAAACACCAGTTTAGTCCATCCAAACCAGAGAGGAGGAGGAGGAGGAGGAGGAAGAGGAAGAAGAGTTGGTTTTTATATGCCGACTTTCTCTACCACTTAAGGAAGAATCAAACCGGCTTTCAAACACCTTCCTTTCCCCTCCCCACACAGACACCCAGTGAGATAGGTGAGGCTGAGAGAGCTCTAAGAGGGCTGTGACTAGCCCAAGGTCACCCAGCTGGCTTGATGTGTAGGAGTGAGGAAACAAATCCAGTTCACCAGATTAGCCTCCGTCGCTCATGTGGAGGAGTGGGGAATTAAACTCAGCTCTCCAGATCAGAGTCCACCGCTCCAAACCACTGCTCTTAACCACTACACCGCACTTATTTTAGTACATTTTTACCCCACCTCTCTATTATATAAACAGGCTTGGCAGCTTACAACAGAAAAAAAATTCCAGAAAATAAAATGTTATAAAAATATCTAAAACAACAATATAAATAGTAACCCAAAATGACCCACCATTATCCATGTGTCAGCTAAGCAGGTTGTATGTCATTAGGCCTTAGGCAGGTAAACACAGGTGCTTTGAAACTCATAATTTGGGCTTTGCAGTTTATGACTGGGCTTCCATAATGTTTTTTTCCTTTTCTTTTAAAAAGGCTCTGCTAATTTTCCTTCAGAATTTTTCCATAGCTTTTGATTATACACGTCCCATTTTCAAGCTTTTTACTTTCCCCCAAAATGAGGCTCATAAATAAAAAGTCAGGGACTTAAAAAAAAAAAAAAGAGAGACATGAAAAGGACACAAGAAAATAATGAGATCTTTTTTAAAAAAACGTTCTTGTTTTGCACAGGATACTTGTGCAAATCCTTTCCTCAGCATCTAAATCAAATTGTTTTCTTCCTGTGCTTGTCTATAATTATCATACAGCTATGGTTGCCAAAGGGGAGAAAGACATGGTATAATGTGCAGGAAAAGGGGAGAGGTTATGGGGACTGCCAAGGAAGGGGAAAAGGAAATAGTTGGGTATAGGAGTAATGAGATGTCTCCTACAATTCCTTGCAGGTCCCCCACTTGTATATTAATATTATTTAGAATGTAACTGAAGACCAACAGTGTGTTAGATGCTGCATATGATTTTTTTTTTACTAAGGTAGTCATAGGTGTACCAGGTCTCCCACTTTGGCAGAAGACCTCCTACTCAGCAACCCAGGACCCCAATGCTGCTCACATGGAGTAGTGGGAACAAAATGGGGGGTGGGGTGTTGGTTGGTGTTATGCTGATGCCTTGATGTCACTTCTGGCACAAACCCAAAAGTGACATCACTGCATTGGAGCTACACTTTAGGATTTACCCCAAACTCTGTTGTGCAACCATACAGTTTTGGGTGACTTCAAGGGCATCACCCCAATGCGATGACACCACTTCTGGGTTTGTGCCAGAAGTGACATTGCAGTGTTGGTGTAAAACCAATCACATTGTGCCCACCTCCCGGACTTTCCTGTTGGTTGCCCCCAGTTGCCCTGGGCCCTGCCACTCCTGCTACTGTTCAGCGGAGCAGTGGAAGCAATTTCTTTGGGGCAGGGGAACAGAAGCATACTGATGCCACAATGTTACTTCTGGTGTGAATCCAGATGTGACATCACCAGTTTGGGTGATTCTTAGATTGTCACCCTTATGCGGGGTAAGATCACTTCCAGGTTTGTTCCAGAAGTGACGACGGTTGCCAGCACTTGAACCCCAAAACTGATGTTCACTACCTGGGCCAGAAGCTGGTCCTGTCTAAAGAGCAGTGGGGAAAAATAAACTGTGGGAATAGGCTACATGAATGTGCAATGATCCTTTCCTTCTCCTCTTTACTTTCTTTTTGAGTACACAGAGGCGGCTTGCACCATTAATATTCTGTAGTCAGCCATATTGCAGGTTCTTCTGTTTTAGATAAGACATGCAGTTGGTTGCCTCACAAAATGAGTTTGCTAAAGAAGCAGCACTTAATGCCCCCATGGTTCACATGCCACCAGAGCTGAAAGGCTTTGGGGGGGGGGGTGTTTTTCCCTGATTCCCATATGAACAATCCCAGCAGCTACCTTCTTGGACTTCTTTCCTTTCCCTTTCTTGTTGGTGTTCTTCTGAGCTGTTGCTGCTGAGGGGTCTTCCTCGCTTTCATTTTCAGTAGGTTTGGCAGCAGCTGAAGGCAAAAGAACACTGTGGTCAATGGGAACCCAACTTGACCTAAAGTTGTACCCAGATTTGGCATGCAAGGAAGGAGTTAGTGGTGGCTACAGTGCCAGACCAACCCCAGGGAGATGTAAGCTCAAAACCCCACTTGGCTTCCTGGGTGAACTTGGACCAGTAATTTCAGCCTAACCTACCTCACAGGGTTATTGTATAGATAAAGGGGGTGGGTAGAGGGAGATCTACATATGTGGCCCTTGGAGAAAGGAATAACAGTGAATGGACAGATAGACCTGGGACCTAACACACACATCACATTAATAACAACTACAACAACAACAGAGTGCTGTCAAGTCAGAACTGACTTATGGCAACCCCTCATGGAGGTTTCAAGGCAAAAGATGAGCAGAGGTGGTTTGCCGTTATCGGCCTCTGTGTAGCAGCCCTCGTGTTACTCGGTGGTTTCCCATCCAAGTACTGACCATGGCCTACCCTGTTAGCAGCCAAACTGACCAGCTTGAGCTAGTGTGGGTTAGTCAGGCTTCTACAGAATAATATAATTAAGTGCCATCAAGTCACAATTGACTTATGGAGACCCCTCTTGGGGTTTTCAAGGCAAGGGATGAGCAGAGGTGGTTTGCCATTGCAATCCTCTGCATAGCAACACTTCCTTAGTGGTCCCCCATGTTATTCCAGCTGCTTATACACCACTGCTGGCCAACAAGTGGGTACAAACATTTCTGTACAACTCCCTTTTCCAGCCACTGCCTTTCCATCTCTTTTCTTTTCAGCGGACGTGGCTAGATGATTTGTTGTTTCATCTGCTCATTTATCAGCACCTCAGACTTTACAGCTCATCTCAAGCTTTCCCTTGGGGTCAAGAGAAGAAAAACACACTTTGGGCAGAATTTCTTTCATTTGCTGCATGTGCAACATGTGTGTGTGTGCGCGTATAGGTGCAGTCTGCAAAATTAGCATTTATTAAGAAATTAAACCAAAATAAGTTTTATATAAAAAATATACCTGAATCACGCACACATACAAAATGAGCACTGGGACAGTGAGGGACAATTTGAGATGAAATGAAACATAAAAGGAGCTACTTGGACCCAAGATTAAAGCCCTTCAGATGATACCCCTTTTCTGTTACATCATCCCACAGTTCCAAGCAAGGCTTATGAGATTCTCATGTATGAGTCTCTCTGATGTTTCCCTTTCTCCATAGCTATTCTACATCCCATTCACAGCAATCTAATGCAATCCAGAGTTATTTGAGGGCCAGGCCACATGGTCACTTTGGGGATTTTTAAAAAACAAAATCTCAACACTCCTTGTTCTCTGGCAAAGCTTGATTGTGCATGTGGCAAACTGGCCATGCACAGGAACCCACAAGCACACACTGCCAACACGCCCACCATTATGAGCATTGGGGTTCTTCTTGCAGTGGTGAGTGAAAGTACACAGTTGCCTTTGGTACATCTATGCAGTAGGGTTCTCAGGTCCCTCTTTGCCACCAACAGGAAGTTTTTGGGGTGGAGCCTGAGGAGGGTGGTGTTGGGGAGGGGAGGGACTTCAATACCATAGAGTCCAATCGCCAAAGCAGCCATTTTCTCCAGGGGAACTGATCTCTATTGGCTGGAGATCAGTCGTAATAGCAGGAGATCTCCAGCTAGTACCTGGAGGTTGGCAACCTTACTATGCATGGAAAACAGGACTGGATGAAACCCCCAAAGTTCCTAACATTTCAGATCAAGAACTAGTAGTAGAAACAGAATAACTGTATATCAGCTCCACTTAAAGCAGAATTCGTCAACAAAGACCTCAGACTCAGTTAGGCTTTGGTTTCCCAGCGCTTCTTCCAGTCGCACAAGCCTTGAGTCTCCTTTGCTAAAGGCCTGCTGGAAGTTCATCTCGGTGCTTTTCCTTTATCTGCCACCAGGGGCTGTGAGACGGGTCCTAAAGCATCACCTTTCTCTGTTTCTTCTGGCAAGGACCGATGCTGTACTCACCCTTCTTTTTAATTGTTTTCTCCTTGGGGCCTTCTCCCCCAGCATGAAACATGGATGCCGGGCTTTTCTTTTTCTCAGTTTTTTTTGGCTTGGCGTTGGAATCAGATTCATCTTCAGCCTCGCTGTTTTTCAGAACTACAGTTATTCAGGGAGAGATTTTGATCAAGAAGGCAGTCAGGTCAGATTCTGTATAATAATATCTAGCAATAAGGTCATGGAATCTTCTCTCAAACCCTCATAAGGACATAAGCAAGGCCATGCTGGATCAGACCAAGCCCCATCAACTCCAGCAGTCTGTTCACACAGTGGCCAACCAGGTGCTTCTAGGAAGCCCACAAACAAGACGAGTGCAGCAACATTGTCCTTCCTTTGTTCCAAAGCAGCTAATATAATAGGCATGCTCCTCTGTTCCTAGAGAGAATAGGTATGCTTCATGACTAGTATCCATTTTTACTGTAGCCTCACTGAGTGTGACTCAGCAGAACAGTGATATTTAACATCAGATTTGGCTAATGCAAGACCAAAACATTGGCACTGGGGAACAATGTCATGCATTAATGTTCCAATTAAGGTTGCAACCCCCTTGTTCTTTTCAATCCTGCTGCTGCTCTCACACGGCCATATTATCACGCAACACTTTGTGCCCTTCTATCATTTCTGCCTTTCCTCACTATCCTGTAGGACCCCGTGAACCTCAAGTGGGAGTCTTCTAGCAACAAGTTCTTTGTCATCCTGTTTACGACTGGAGACCAAAGGCCTTTGTCGAGTGGGGAGCAGAGAGTTGGAAGGAAGAGGGTGCAACTCACTCCGTACCTGCCATTTCACCCTTCCAAATTCCTATCCTCAGCGACTGTCTTCCCACAGAGTTGTAAACATAAACACATGTGCAGTTTGGCCTTGAAAAGGAATGCTCCATGTACAGGGACAGGGTAACACTAACAGCTAATGGTGTTCCCATCCTCCACCTCTATGACCCTTTGCTGGCTTTGTCTGTGGGGAAAGGGGCTGAGGGAATGATTGCTCATTTTTCACATTTATATCCCTTCCTCCAAAGAGCTCAAACACACACACGTTTCCTCCTCCTTCACACACAAACACAAGCATCCTTTGATCAGGCTGGGAAAGGATCATGCTATTGACTGTTTCCACCTGCATGATAGTTGCGATTTTGCCTCTTCCAGAGAAAACACAGAAATAATTGTATTTTCGCCTGCAGGTCAAATTACAATTGAGAGGTGGTGGTTTGCTTTGGGTAGACAACAGAGAAAATCCTCCCTCCCACATATACTGAATATCTGCTCTCTACGGATACCTAATATCAGCTGAGAAAGAGAGAGAGATTTGTCAACAGGATGGGACTAACCTGGGTAAAGACTGCTTCCACAAGGTAATAATGACCCAGTTTAACTTCAATCTGAAATACCTTGTGAACCATCATCAATTTGTCTCATCTATCATTCAAATGTATACTCCCACATGCTTCCATCTTCTCTCAGCCTGCAAGGAAATTGTGCTTCTTGCATGAGTCTTTGAGCGATGGGCAGACCTTGCTGGACTGTAGGTTTTTAAAAAATGAGGTGACCTTCCATTATTTGCTTCTTTCCCTCACAATGCGAGTGCTGTAATGTACAGCATTTAAACTGTGAGCCTCTCAGCATCTAACACCAAAGGCTGACAAGGCTGGGTTTCGAGAGCTTGATCATGCTTCCTTTAAATTTTCATAACATCTAGTATGAAGAAGTGTTCTGGTAAGCTCAGAGGCTTGCATAATGTTTTCTGTCCCTTCAGTTGGCCCTAATAAAAGGTATTGCATGGGTTTTGTTTCTGCCTCTGCCCTGAAACACTATCATTGTGTGGTGGTGGAAAGTGCTGTCAAGTCCCACCCAACTTCTGGCAACTCCATAGGTTTTTCAAGGCAAGAGATACTCAGAGGTGATTTGCCATTGACTGCCTCCGTGTCACAACCCTGGTATTCCTTGGTGGTCTCCCATACAAATACTGACCAGGGCTGACCCTGCTTATCTTCTGAGATCTGACGAGATCAGGCTAGCCTGGGCCACCCAGGCTCATTGTTGTACAAGCTAACATTTTATGACTGGCTCCACCTACAAAGCCATCAGGAGTGGACTGACCAGAACTTTTCCTAGTGGGCTGATGGCCTGGGGAGCCTCCTCTACTCAGCCACCCCTGTCTGGGACAGGTTGCATTTAGGGAAGGGCCGTAGCTTAGTGGTAGAGCATCTGCTTGGCATGCAGAAGGTCCCAGGTTCAATCCCTGGCATCTCCAGTTAAAGGGACTAGGCAGGGAAGTATGTGAAAGACCTCTGCCTGAGGTTGAGACCCTGGAGAGCAGCTGCCGGTCTGAGTAGACAATACTGACTTTGATGAACCAAGTGTCTGGTTCAGTATAGGGCAGCTTCGTGTGTTCATGTGGCAAGGACACTTCCTGGTCAAGATGCATGTGGCGAAGGCACCACCTAGCTGAGCTGAGTCACATGTGGCACAGCAAAGGTGCTTTGAGGCCTGCCTGAGTCATGAATGAAAGACACGGCCCAGCTGAATGGCATGTATGAAAGGTGCTGCCTGGCTGAGTCATGGTAGAGTGGGGGCAGCTGGGTAGGCACCAAAAGCACTTACTGGTGGTAAGTGGCAGCCATAAGTGGTGCCCCCGCCCCAGCGCCCACTGCCCTGGTCACCTTGATTGCCTTCCCCCACACCACCCTCATGAAAGAGGGAGGGAGGAAGAGCAGGCAGCCACTTTCTCCCTCCTTTCTGGTGTCTTAGAGCACATCTAGGCCAATGACAGAGGACATTAGGCTAGCAGCTGGCTAAGGACACCCAACCCTTTTGAACCAGCCCCATCCATGACACAAGGAGGACTCTGAACCCGAGGCTACTTGGACCAAGTCCAGCACTCTAACCAGCAGGCTATTCTGGCTCTCACCTTTCTTTTTGACCTTTTTGTCTTTCTCTTTCTTGTCCCCATTAACTTGGAACACAGAGGGCGTCTCCTTCTTCAGTGTCTTTGAAGTCTTGGTCTTGGTGTCAGGTTCAGCTTTGTCTCCTATTAAGACACACAGTGGGTGAAAAGCATTAGACCTTTATGAGTATCTGGGGGCGGGGAGGCTGTGGAAGAGATAGTGAATGAAATGAGGGTAAAAGGGGCCCAGAGAGGAGAAGAAGAGGCAAGATCAAGTAAGGAAAGGATAAACGAGGGGATGGATCAAGTAAGGAAAGGAAAAAGTGAGTTTCAAGGAATGGGAGTAAAAGAATATAAAAGGGAGAAATGGAGCAAAAATGAAGGAGACAGACCATAGTGTTTAGGATGTTAATGGTGGTATGACAGGCACACTTTTGTTCCTTTTGACCTGGTCTTACCTGCTGAAACCATGTTTGCACGTTGTTGAAGAACAACAAAAGCCTACAGAATCTGTTTGAGCAGAGTTGTCATGGGGCAGAAGAAAGAAGCTGCTTAACACAGGAGGTAAAGGCTCTTTCCTGGCCTTCAGAGTATGTTTGTGATGAAAAGAAACCAAGAGAAGGAGGGAAAGGATGGATATAGGAAGGGGCAGGAGGGATGGTTGCAAAATGACAGCCAAGGAGAGCCTTTCCGTAATCCTCATCCTGACTACCAGAGCAGGTGTTTCTTCTTAGGTGCAGTTCTATAACCACCTTCCCCATGGACATAAATCTCTTCACACAATGACAGCCACCCCTACCTTACTCCACAACTCTCGAGTTCAGATATGGGGTCTCAGCATTTGGTCCCAAATGTGCTGGCAGGACCTCAGTTGCACCTTGCTCTGCTTTAATATTTTATCTCTGTCCTTCCCTGTTCCTTAATCTGAGGACTTCATAGCCCTTAAATCTGCCTCCCCCTCTTCCTTCTCATTACCTCTCCCTCTGAGATAGGACAGATGTATTCTGTCCATTTTCCAATGACCAAGTGAGGCTCAGAGAATCTTAGTGAATTGTTCGGGATCACAGAGACACTCCTCAGCAGAGAAGGATGTTTTGACTCATGATGTTGCTGCTGTAATCCTGGCTCTTCTTGTCTGGCAGTCCATCAGTAGCTTGATGTCTGAAACTCTTGTAGCTCTTGAGGAAGCAAAGGACTTTTGTTCCTAGCCCCTGAAGGAGTCAATCCTCAAGGGAAATGCCAAGACTGCTTTGTCTGGTTACTCTTTTGCCATGGAGGGGAGGGCTATGGATGAAGTGATTCTCTCCCTCATTTCATAGCCTCCTAATCTCAGTGGATGTGACCCTTTTCACAAGTTGCATGGAATTCTCTTGCTTAGCCGTGAAGATGTCACAATGTGTCATAATGATGTGCTAGAATCTTGACTAAGGAGGCAAAACAGCCAGGTTACCAATGGCAAAATTCAACCAGGAACAGTTAAAAAAGTCTGCAAACACACCAGTCACAGTACCAATGTCCTCCACTGGAATATAGAAATAGCTAAAGAGTAATGGACCGAGGGCTTCCAAGATATCCCATCACACCCCATACACCTTTTGTTCTGGGTATATCTATCACAGGCTACCTTTGAACATTGGAAAGCCCTGTAATTTTATGTCAGTGTTATTGTATGTAAAGGCTTCTCCTGAAGTATTTTGGGAATCGAGCACATGAAGCCACCTTATACTGAGTCAGACCCTTGGTCTATCAAGGTTAGTATTGTTAACTCTGAACCAGCAGTGGTTCTGCAGGGTCTCAGGCTGAGGTTTCATATTACCTACCACCAGATCCTTTTAACTGGAGATGGCAGGGAATGAATCTGCATGCCAGGTAGATGCTCTGTCTTTCATGGATTCACAGCCCCTCTCCCTGTAGTTTCATGAAGATGCTGAGAATCCTTCCTTAGATTCCTAGCTCTTCACAGCAGTGTAGTTCTCGAAGGTTCCTAGGGAG
Source organism: Euleptes europaea (assembly GCF_029931775.1). NCBI lineage: Eukaryota > Metazoa > Chordata > Lepidosauria > Squamata > Sphaerodactylidae > Euleptes > Euleptes europaea. The sequence goes on from NC_079313.1 coordinate 82,862,326, forward strand.
AGGAAAAGACCTCCAAACCAATATGTCTGTAGTACAGACATATACCATCTCAGAGATTTCTCATTATGTCCCTGTTTGGGATCTTCACTCTTGTGACCAACCCTTACCTCCTTCAGATAACTAAGGTCTCCAGCTTCCTTAAACAACTCTGCTCTTTTTCTCTTGCTGCTCATTTTGTGCTGAATCCCTGCTTGAAAGCATAGCTGATGCTACCTTTTTCTCTTCCATCAAATAATTGCTCAAAAACATATTTTTCACATGACCTTTGCCATATAATTTAATCTTCATGCCCAAATGGAAGTCAGCATGGGTCAGCATCCATCGCTGCCCTTGTGTTTTCCTCTCTTCCCACTTTGGGAGGGGTCATCTCAGTGTCACAGCACATGCCTTCCTTGCCAGCTAGGTGTAGTGGTTAAGAGCGGTGGTTTGGAGCTGTGGAGTCTGATCTGGAGAACTGGGTTTGATTCCCCACTCCTCCACATGAGCGGCAGAGGCTAATCTGGTGAACCGGATTTGTTTCCCCACTTCTACACATGAAGTCAGCAGGGTGACCTTGGGCAAGTCACATTCTCTCAGCCTCACCTAACTCATAGGGTGTTTGTTGTGGGGAGGGGAAGGGAAGGTGAATGTAAGCTCGTTTGAGTCTCCCTTAAGTGGTAGAGAAAGTCGGCATATACAAACCAACTCTTCTTCTTGCCGAAGGCACCTAGTTTCAGTCCCTGGTATCTTCAGTAAAGGGATCTCAGTTAAGAGGTGTTGGAAAAGACCTTTCTCTGCTGAGACCCACTACTAATCAGAGTGGCTAAACGGAGGAAGAAGGGTCAGTAATCTGACTTGTTATAAGGTAGCTCCATGCGGATAACCCAGGCTAGCCTGATCTCATCAGATCTCGGAAGCTAAGGAGGCTCAGCCCTGGTTAGTACTTGGATGGGAGACCACCAAGGAAAACTAGGGTTGCTATGAGGAGACAGGCAATGGCAAACAATCTCTGAACATCTGTTGCCTTGTAAAACCCTACATGGGGGGAGCCCCCATAAGTCAGCTTTTGACTTGACAGCAAAATCAAAACAAAATATGTTTTCTCCATTATCTGTTTAGATTGTAAACCTTCTGAGGGTAGGAGATTATCTATTTCTGCATCTATATATCTGTAAGCTGCTAAAAATATGCTACTAGTACCACCACTACTACTGCTAAGAACAATAGTGTGTAACTGACCTTTACTTTTGGACTTCTTTTCCTTACTTTCACTAGTTGGAGTGTCTTTATGGACCTTCTTTTTCGGCTTTTTTGGGGGATCACTTTCTACCTCTTCCTCCTCTTCATCTTCCTCCTCTTCAGAGTCCTCTGGAGATTTGGGGTTTGGACAAGCAAGAGTTGACAGGGGGAAAGGAGAAGAAACAACCATGTAAGTGAACACAACGGAAGCTTTAAAAGCCAGAGGCAGGTAGAAGTATTTCTTTAGTTTTGGAGCAAGTGAATTCTGCTGCCTGGACTGTAGAGCTTATTATTGCTAATTTACATGAGTTTGCAATGTGTTACCCAGTTGTATTTCTTCTTTTTTCACAATTATCTCACAATTCCATCATGGTGCTAGCTAGATTAGTTCCTTGCTAAGAGGTTTTGTCAATTTCACCAAGTGGGAGAAATGAACTAAACCAGATCCTTTTTCACATTCAAGGAGAGTGGGTGCCGTGTAGGGTTGCCAATCTCCAGGTACTACGAAATAACAGCTCAGAGGCTCCTAAATACATTACTACAATTGTAATGTATAGGAATTCAATATTCAAACATTACACTCATACCCGATATTACAAAATCATATCATGGTACAAATATTCAATCACATTCATTATAACCATAAATCATAATTACGCCAGCCAGCAAGAACAAACATATAAACTAAAATACAAATATCTCTTCCTAGAAATAAATTCCTCGAATCAGCAGAAAATGTCCCAAAGAATATTTCAGGTAAAGTATACTTTATAAAACGTGATGAACAGCGATGAAAGTTCTTGACTGGGTCCCAATCCAACATATTTAGGAGCCTCTGTGTTGTTATTTCGTAGTAACTTCTAATAGCCAGCACTTGTGGTGTTAATTTGAATAAATCTCCAGGTACTAGCTGGAAATCTTCTGCTGATAGAGATCAGTTCACCTGGAGAAAATGGCCACTTTGGCAATTGGGGTCTATGGCACTGAAGTCCCTCCCCAACCCCCACCCTCCTCAGGCTCTGCCCCAAAAACCTCCCGCCAGTGCTGAAGACAGTCCTGGCAAACCTTGTGCTGCAGTTCTACAGAGGCACACAGGCCTCAAGTTTAAATCTGTGGCTGCTAATTGCCACACAGACTAGCACAAAATAATGCCACATGTTCCTATGTTAAAGCATCTGGATTTTTGGCTGCCAGGGACTTGTAACACTACAAAAGTATAGCTTTAGGAGGCAGTTGCACTAACAAGTTCCAACTGGCTGTGGTCCTGCATAGCAGCTTCCTAAATGACCCTTATGGCCAATCTATACGTGATGCCTTCAGTCATGTGTAGCTTGTTCCTAGCGGCAGGTTTTTTTTTTTTTCATGGCTTGTTTTACAAAAGGCAGCCGTTGAGGCTGCAAATTGCAGCAGAAGACCGGAATAGTAGGAGCAGGGTTCCTAATGCTTTCATCTTGTTGGTCCACTAAAATTGCCCTTCCCCAAGCTGCTTTTTGCCCTGCAAGGGGAAAGTACACATCTCTTTTCCTTTGTGGAGCAAATAGCAACATGTGGAATGATCCCTAATAGGAAAAACAGCACAAAAGGAAAGGACAAAGAGCCCTTTCCCCACCGCACTCTAGTTTGCAAATGCCACGGCTGTATTCTAAAATAAATATATTAAGTGCACGGACTAGGTAAGGTAAAGGTAAAGGTCCCCTGTGCAAGCACCGGGTCATTCCTGACCCATAGGGTGATGTCACATCCCGACGTTTACTAGACAGACTTTGTTTATGGGGTGGTTTGCCAGTTCCTTCCCCAGTCATCTTCCCTTTACCCCCAGCAAGCTAGGTACTCATTTTACCGACCTCGGAAGGATGGAAGGCTGAGTCAACCTTGAGCCGGCTACCTAAACCAACTTCCGTTGGGATCGAACTCAGGTCATGAGCAGAGCTTGGACTGCAGTACTGCAGCTTACCACTCTGCGCCACGGGACTACTAGCTTCTAAAAAGCACTGAGAGAGAGAGAGAGAGAGAGAGTTGCAGCTGTGTTTAGGTGCATAGTGAAGCAACTGGATGATTGTTTTTGCATGCAATGTTGTTCCTACCTATCAGTCAGATTTATGTTTGAGAATACCATTAATGCACAATGCAAAGATTTTTTGCAGAGCACAGTAAATGGTAGCTGGCATTGAAACAGCTCTTAGAGACTCAGCCATATACCAAGTTATCTGCTCTCAGCTGGAGGTCATTTAAAAAAAGGCATAGAGATGGAGATCAAAGAGTGCTGCACCCTCTGGAATCTGTGGATTGAATCAGATTGCAGTCCTGGGGTTGGTGAATACAGATGCACAAGTAAGAGAGAGAGGATGGGATTGGGGAGGAGGGAAAGGGAGCTGACAGGGCCCCCTCACCTTGTCTCTTTTTCTGGCTCTTGGCCACATTGAAATGAGATGATGGATTTTCCTTCTTTTTCTTGGGATCTCTAATGAATTTGGCATACGTGTCCTTCTCATCCGCTTCTTCTAACTTTTCCTCCTTCTTCTTTCTCACTTTTTTGACACCAGCTTGTGACAAGAAACACCACAGTCAGAATGGACAAAGGGGAAAGCCAGGGAGGTCACACCATGGGAGATGGCATAGCTAGGAGGAGCAGGGGTCTTGTATGAGAGCAGCTTCTAGGATTTGCTTTGTGGGGGGGGGGGGGTAAACTGACAAGGAGTTTTGGGAGAAAGGGCATTAATAACAAGATCTTTTGGAAAGCAAAAGGCAACTTGTATTTGTGAGGCCAGAAAAGGCTACCCCTGTATTTCTCTTTCTCAATGGTCATTTATGCATGCTGAAGTTTTCAAGTTCAGTCCCCAGCATCTCCAGTTGAAAAGGTATCAGGTAGTAGGTAAAAGGAAAGACCTTTTCCTGATACCCTGGAGAGCTGCTGCCAGTCTGAGTAGACAATACTGACCTTGATGGGCTAATTATTTGATTCAGTATGAGGAAGCTTCCTGTGTGTTCGTGTATGTGTGTATTCCCCAGCCCTGTGTTTCCGCCCTCCTCTTGGATAAACCTGACTAGAATACTACTGTTACAATATGGGTGTGAGGTGCGTGCCATGGCCAGATCAGATGTGACCAGGGCACAATTTAATTTGCATTGTGCTATGTAAAATTTAAAGCACAGTGGGCCAGATAAGATAGCATGCAGAGCTCATTCCCCACCCATACTATGCCCTCTGAAATAGATTCTATGGGTTTAAATGGGGTTAAATTACAGGTGGAAAGGTACTGGCTGGACATTAGGATTTTTTTTTTTACAGTAGAGTAGTTCAGCAGTGGAATCGGCTGCCTAGGGAGGTGGTGAGCTCCCCCTCACTGGCAGTCTTCAATAAGCGGCTGGACAAACTCTTGTCAGGGATGCTTTCAGCTGATCCTGCATTGAGCAGTGGTTTGGACTACATAATGCACATTACAGTAGCCTGTATACTAGATGCCAGTGTACAGAGAAGAGTGGCTAGATTGTCTTTCACCATTATTTGAATGTGCGAGTTGCTGACATCCTGCGCTGAGGCCACAATGATACCCTACTTGTCTGCTGGACAACAGACAAGGCCATTTGGATGGGACTGAGTTCAGTAGTAGAGCACATGTTTTATCCCAGTTCCCATTCCTGAAATATGAAATGAACATGCTCTTGAGACACCAGGGCCCAATCCTGCTAACATTCTCACAAGGCAGGGCTGCAGCAGGTATTTACTTGAGACCTTGTAGCGCCATTGTAGAACCATTGCCAGTCAGAGCAGACGATGCTGGTACAGATGGACAAATGCCTGGATTCTGTATAAGGCACTGCTCCATGTGCCACATAGCACCATTTCTGGTGGTCTAGTTATGCCCCTTACCCTGAGTGCGGCCTGTGGTCTCCTCTGCAGGGCTCGATTCCTCAAGCTTCTTCACTTTGGATTTCTTTGGCTTGGCTTCCAATGTGGCCTCTGGCTGTTTCTTTTTTGGCTTCTACTCCAGTGGATGTAGCTGTAAGAGAAAGCGTACGTTCTTTATGGAGAATAAATAGGAAAGTAAGGTCTCTACTCTAGTATATTCCCTGATTTTAACCAAGACACAATTAACGACAGCCTAGTGACACACAACTCTCTGTTCTCTGGTCCTGGGCTGGTGAAAACCAATAGTCTAAAAGTCGCACAGTGGGAAAAGTATGAAAAAGTGCCTCCCACACATCTCAACATTTATGGATCCCATATCTGACAGCAAGATGAAACTAGTTGCGATCGATGCAGGTGTCTCTCAGCACAGTTGGCAGGATCTTTTTCTTCTAACCACACATTGTTTTGCAGCAGAGAAAGAGTCCAAGGACTTGTAAGTCCCAGAGAGAAAGGACCATGCAAACATGCTCAGCAGGGGAGGTGGGATTCCCTGGTTGGTAAACTCTACAATACTGGCTGTATGTCTGTCTATGCTGTGAGGATGACAGGGAGAGAGAAAGTACGTCCCCTGTACCCTGCCATCAGAGCCTCTACACAGGACCTCATTGGAGCAGAAGGAACAGAATCCAGGGGCATTAACGCATGGGCAGAATGTTCCTGGTTCGCTCCTCTGTTATCCCACAATATTTTAATCCCACAATATTTAAGTCTGGATAATCAAACGCATGACGCCAGCCTATCCCACATTAAGTCTGAAACAAGTAGCTGCCGGAGGCTCCCCGTGCGTTTGAACCAACCATATAATGTGGGATAGTTCGCAGTGCGGGATAGCAGGGGAGTGACATCGCCCAAGGATTGGCTGAGGGGTTATCCAATCAAAGGGCGATTCTCCCCCTTTTTTTCTTGGAACACCAGCGTTCCGGTATACCATCGTCTCAACCTGTTAAACATTGATCTTCTCAGGCATGAAATGGCTTTTTGGAGTGGGGCAGTGGAATGCATACTAGAGTGAGGGAGGTGCGTTGGTGCTACTGAAAAAAAGATGTGGGTATTTTTTTGCTGAGATGTTAGAAAACCGGCAATCTGGTGAAGCTAGCATACCTCAGAAGTTTACAGGCATTGCAAACGAACTCACTAGTAGAAGCTGGTGTGGATGACAGGATGGATTGTGCTAGTCCCATGGGCTGTCATTCCAGTCCCAGAGCTCTAGGTTTAGAGATCTTACTGGAAAATCCATTCCACATTTTCTTTGCAACTCTGTTTGTGCTGTAATGTATTTCAATGGAGCTCATGCAAGGCAATTGGCAATCCAGGCTCCTTCAATAGGCTATGCATCCTCTCCCATTGTTTCTAATCGGCTAGCCTGTCATTCATTTTAGTGCATCCCGACTTCACCTCTTTGCTTCGTGGCCAGCCCAGAGGAGAGGGGAAGGAAAGCCTTGTACATTTTTCAGCGTGCCACTTCAGAGGCTCGCAACAGCACAGCGGATGGGAACGCGTTGATCAGATTGACGGACCACGTTTTGCTTCCACCCAAAGCTGGAAAGTTGTGCCTTTTCCTTCCGAGTGTAAATAAAGCTGTGTTGTGAGGGCGAGGCAACGAAACTGGCTGGGCTTATTCAAAACAGGACAAAATGGGCATTTTAATTAAAAAGACGGGACGGCCAGGAAATGTGACAAAAAACGGGTCAGCCTATACAAAAGAAGGTAGGACAGGACTGTGCTTCAGCTGCCATTTGCCTTGGGGTGGGGGCTCAGTCCCCCCTCGCAAGTTCGGGGGGGGGGCTCGAGGGCTTGAGCCCCCCCCCAAGTTTACGCCTATGTGAGGGAGACCAGTAAGGGGCGTGTCCTTGAACGAAAGGAGGTTAGTAGCGGGCTAGTCATGTGATTACACGCACGCCGGCGTTCCAGTAATGTAGCGAAATTTAAAAAAGTAGCGGTTTAGCACTGAAAAGATCGCTAGAAAACAGGGATTGCTTAACCCGGTTTTTTTTGCCTTAATTCGCGACTAAGGTGGGTCCGATGCGCAGCACTTGGACGGTCGTGCGTGTGGACCACGGAGAGTCGCTACTATTAAGGCACAAAAGCGAGACAAATTGGCCGTGCGTTAAGCCCCCAGATGAACAAAGGCATGAGGAGGTATGAGATGCAGCATTGATGGTGAAATGCCAGTGCAGCATTTTGGTGACCCCAAGATAGGGTTGCCAGCTCTGGGTTGGGAAAGACCTGTTTTTTTTGGGGGTGGAGTCTGAGGAGGGTGGGGTTTGGGCAGGGGAGGGGCTTCAGTGGGGTATAATGCCATAGAGCCCACCTCCCAAAGAGGTCATTTTCTCCGGGTGAACTGATCTCTGTTGCCTGAGATCAGTTGTAATAGCAGGAGATCTCCAGCCACCACCTTGAGGTTGGCAACCCTACCCCTAGATGACCCGAACCCTTGGATTGACTCAGGAATCAGAGGAAGACTGGGCAGGTCTTCCAGCAGCGACAAGGCCAGTGTCCTCTACAGCTCCCTTTCCCATGGCCATTATTCCCTTGCACTATTTGCCCTGGATCCCCGGTCTTCATGCCTTTCTCCCACTTTATTTTTCTATAAAAGGAACATGCATATGTGAATTAGAAGAAAAACGAGCGAACTGACTTTTGATTCTGGGTGCCACACTCATTGCTTTTGCTGTTGTTTTGCTTGTCAGAGCATGCACCACATGCACTAGTTGCACGCATGCGCAACTAACCAAATAACAGTTTTTAAAAAACCAACTAAAGTGGGAGCTCTGAGGGATGGACTGGAATTGAAACCTAGAAACAAACAACTGTTTTGTGATTGCGAAGTGTGGAAAGATGTGGCAACTCAGGCCTACTCACAACTGAACATTACAGGGAGGAGTGGATGAGATGGCCCTCCTTAATTCAGAAAGGCTTCCTGCCCATCAGGATAGTAACTAGGCATGTTACAATATAAACAAACAACACTTGGTTGCCAACATGCAAAACTAATCTACTACTACTGCCAATGATCTCACAGGATTGCCTTTGAAATGGTGGGAAAGTAATGAAATGAGGATTCTTGTTATGTGCCTCCTGCTTTTGTTTTGTTGGTTTCCAATAGGGTATAAACGACAATCACACTTATTTATTAGATCTCCCACCCAGGCACCGACCAGAGTTGCTTAATGTCAACAAGGCTCTTGCGTCATGTGCCCTTCGCCCAGGCAAGTACACAGTGCGCTACAAGGACAAAACAAGAACTGGAAATATGTGCGGTGCCAATGACTCTAATTTACTGAAAGGTCTGCACGAGAGAGAAATCTTTTGACTAAAAATAAATGGAGATTTAATTTTCACAATATGTCTATTATTTATTGTTAACAGAAGTAATTGTTTAAATGAGACCTCGAGATCATAACAGTTAGCCAGGCCGAGTTCACCCTTTAAAATAAGCAGGTGGGCCAGGCTCACCCTGAATGCCACCCCCCTCTTTGACCATACACTGGGACTAGGGTTTCCAGGTTCCTATTCACCACCGGTGTGAGATTTTGGGGCGGAGCCTGAGGAGGGCGGGGTTTGGAGAGTGGAGGGACTTCAATGCCATAGAGTCCAATGGCCAAAGTGGCCATTTTCTCCAGGGGAACTGATCTCTGTCAGCTGGAGATCAGTTGTAATAGCAGGAGATCTCCAGCTAGTACTTGGAGGTTGGCAACCCTAACTGGGACGGTTTTCTTTGTAAATATAAGAACAAGAAATAGACATCTCAAGTCAATGACCTATCAAATAACAGTTCACCCATGTCACCCCAATACCACTGGGCATTGATTTCTTTCACAACAAGCTAAACCAAAGGAAAGGTGACAAAAGCACAGGAAGGCATTTTCTGAGCAATGATGATAAATAGGGGACCCATCTTTCTTGAGCTTTGGGCTTTCTTTAGGCTGCACCACAATTAGCACCACTAGATGGTTCAGCGATATACTTCAAGAGAAATTAAAGTACCCAGCTCAGTTGTCCTAAAGTGAATGAGGGATGCTACTGGCCCCGTTGAATCAATTGGAGTGCTACCATTGGATGTCTGCTGCAACTTAAGTATGTTGTATAAAATGTATATCAGTATTTTGCCCTGGTATGGGAATTTGCCAGGCATTTTGACAGAAATCTGCAGACAAAGACAATGTGGTAGTCCAGGTTTTGGTTTAGTTTTCTCCTTGCCACTAGCTGATCTATGGTTCACCTGAGCATCTGTTCATGTCATTGGTTCTAGCTCAGTGTCTAAAAGTCTGCAGAGGTATCTAAGTGTCCCACACCATGCCAAGCCATCCATGCTATCTTAGTTGAAGAGGTACATAGTTTCCTGTGAGCCCTGTTTAATGGAACAGTCTGGGAGGGTGTTTGTATAAGATCAGAGGATTGTAGTCTATTGCAATGTTTATTGTATGTAATATGTATCATCTTTCTTTAAGTGTACTGTGTTGTATCTTTGCAATCCACGTATGGTGTGTCATGGTTTAGGCAGCTTTCCGTTTGCACTGTTTCCTAACCTTTTGTAATCTTAGTCCTATTGCATTGTTACTGGATGTTTTGTGCTGTCTGCTTGAATTGTTTTCTGCATTTTGTAATCCACCTTACGTTTCAGTGAGAAAGATGAGAGATACAGATGTGTGTGTGTGTATGTAAAAAGGGCCATCAAGTCACAGCCAATTTATGGCAACCCAGTAGGGTTTTCAAGGCCAGAGACTAACAGAGGTAGGTTGCCATTGCCTTCCCCTGCATAACAACCCTGGTATTTCTTGGTGATCTCCTATCCAAGTACTAGCCAGGACCGACCCCGCTTAGCTTCTGAGATCTGACGAGATCAGGCTACCCTGAGCCAACCATAAAACAGCTACCCCACTAAAAAGGGAGAATCCTGGTAGTGCTGTATGAAAGTAGAACTGCCCCCTTTTGATTATCCCAGAGAGAGAGGCGAGGGGGGGGGGAGAGAGATATATATTCTCATTTCCTCTCATAGTCACTAGATGCCTTGTTAGCTGTGAGAGGGAAAGAGGAATATGTCCTTTAGTGAAAATTCCCTGATGAAGAGACATTTAGTGTAAGCCATACTGATAGTTATCATTGAAGACTTTTTAATGGCACCGTTGGTACAAGAATGGCCACATAGTAAAGAACTGACACATTCCTAAACATCCCACTCTGTAGCGTCCTGTCTTTCCATGTCAGCTTTATATGGGTATATTGTAGTATTTCAGAACCAATAAGTTCACAGTATCTCTCTGAGAAAGTTTTAATAGAACTGAAACAATGCTACCTTCTTGTTTATTTCTTTAAAACATTTCTTAGTTGCCTTTCTCCATAGTGGAAGTCAAGGCAGCTTAAAACATAATAAAAACACATTAAAACACTATATAATAAAAAACAACAATGATAAAATACCCATAAAAAGCCACAAGTTAAACTTTCCCCTATTTTAGATTCTGAATAGTAATGGAAACACTGATATGCTGTAATCATTGCTGCTTGCTGGGTGACCTGGGGCCAGTCGCTGTTTCTCAACCTAACCTCCCTCACAGGACTGTTGTAAGGATAAAATGGAAGAGAGGCTGGGATCAAAATGTACTAAAAATAATGTGAAGTCCATGGGATGAGAAATCATGGTAAATGTTACTTCTGCTATGTAAACAACATAAAATGGACTCAAATATGTCACTGGGGGTTACCGCATTATGTATTCCCAGTGATGTATTAAGAGTTTGAAAATGTTATAAAAAACATCGCTTTAAAAGGGGTTTTGCATGCCATGGCGAAAAAATGGTTGGAAGACGTCTTCACAGCTAAAGGGGCCAAACAAAGTGCGAACAGTATTTTTTATAACAGTTTCAAACTCTTAATACATCGCTGGGAAAACATAGAAAGTGCGAACAGTATTTTTTATAACATTTTCAAACTCTTAATACATCTCTGGGAATACATAATGCGGTAACCCCCACTGACTAGAAATAGAAGCTATACACCACAATGACAGGTGCAATATCTGTAGCTAAAGATCTCCAAACTCGAATTTGCTAATTAATGCCTGTCAATGAAATAATACCTCTGATGGTTATGATGATACATACTACTACTACCACCACCACCACCTTTACTAATAATGGTAAAGCAACTTACCAGACAGGAAGCCCATTGATAGCAAACAGGGAAACAAATTATAAGTCATGTATTAATTTGATAGGGTAAGAGAGGTAACACAAAACCACTAGCTAGCATGGAGGCAGAAAAACTGTACTCTAGCCTCAGTCTTCCATGAGAAATGTAGAGACAATCATTTCATTTTTAGGCAAGGAGGAGGAGTGACGTCCCACAAAATGCTGTCCTGTAGCTCTGATAGTGCCTAGTAGACCAGCACAGAGTCAGGGACCTTTAAATCTGTTGAGTTCACTGGGTTTATTTATGCGTGCCTAACTCTGTGGTGACCATAGTGTTTTAACTGTGCAAACATAACAAGGAGGGAGACTTGCTGAATCATAAAAGCCTGTTTCTCCCCTCTCCTTTTTTGACCTGCACCCTAGTGCTGGAAAGGGAGAGTGTGCTTAACTTTAAAAAAGAAGTTAAGAAAAGATCCTGTATTAGCAGGGCTGTGCTGCAGGAGAGAGAGGAAAGTCATTCACTTTGGTTTTCTTTCTGAAGGGCTGCATGAGTGCTTGTGTACCCTCAGATGACTTCACAAACAACTTGCTGCTTCTTTTGTGTGGTGGGGGATGTATTCCTCTGTCCAAGCTGGCTACATCATCTGCTCATTCAAGTAACTGGAACAGCATGACCATCAAAAATTATAGGGAAGGGTGCTGGTAACACGTGAGATGTGCACATTTTGTGCCTGCAAAAAGCAAATGTAATTCATTTTACATAAAAAGAAAGCTGAAAATGTTGAGTCACACATCCTTTTAGAAGACACAAAAGGCAGCATTCTCCACCCATGCAATTCATGCCTCACTTTATTATATACATTGGGAACGATGGTGTGCCTCAGTTCAAACACACCTACTTAGGATTGCTCCCTTAAAGTGCAATCTAGGGTTGCCAGGTCCCTCTTCGCTATCAGTGGGAGGTTTTGGGGGTGGAGCCTTAGGAGGGCAGGGTTTGGGAATTGGAGGGACTTTAATGCCATAAAGTCCAATTGCCAAAGCGGTCATTTTCTCCAGGGAACTGATCTCTATCGGCTGGAGATGAGTTGTAATAGCAGAAGATCTCCAGCTGGAGGTTGGCAACCCTAGTGCAATTCCATGGAAAATTATTCCAGTGTAAATCCACTGAAGTCAGGAGGTTTAGACTGAAACAACTTTGCATGTGTAAAGTTATTCTGCATGTGCAGAGGAACTCTTCAGCGGGCTTAGACTGGAATTACTCTGCATGGGATTGCACTGGACCCATGAAGTGCTAGTAAACAACTTGTGGTCACATAGAAGCAATGAAGGTAAGAAGCAGGTGGATCAGATTAGGTGCATTGTGTGTAATCCTATTTCATCAAGGGCTATAAATAATTATTACTGATCAAACGCAAGTCATGAAGCTTTGGCAATAAATATTTGAGAAACAGGTGCTCATTTGAAGCCAACAGCTTAACTCAAGGGGGCATAAATAACATTGCTGGTTTTCTGGTGAAAGTATATTAGCAAATAGGCTATTTAGTTTGGCCAGACTGGGTATTTTAGACCCACCTCCAGGCAAGAAGGAACACAGTCCATGATCTAATCAGCCTAGGGTTGCCAATCTCCAGGTACTAGCTGGAGATCTCCTGCTATTACAGCTGATCTCCAGCTGATGGAGATCAGTTCACCTGGAGAAAATGGCTGCTTTGGCAATTGGACTCTATGGCATTGAAGTCCCTCCCATCCTCAAACCCTGCCCTCCTCAGGCCCCACCCCCAAAACCTCCCACCAGTGGTGAAAAGGGACCTGGCCACCCTAAATCAGCCAGATATTGCTATAGCGGGATCAGTGTTGTGTAGTGGATGGAGATGTGTACTGGGTAAAAGGTGCTCCCTTCACAATGATTGTTGGATGCTTCTGGGTAAATCTGTCAGTTTAAACTCTTTACAGAGTTGGGAGCATATATTGAGAAAACGTATATCATCCCGAGCTCTTTGGTGGAAAGGATGAAAAACAAACGCAAGAAATAAAGGCTGGAGCTCATGGAACGGTTTACTCCAAAAGCAACATACTGAGCAAATTTAGACTTCTTAGAGATGCAGTCCGCATCTTGCCATAACTCAGAGCCCGAGCTTTAGGCCTTGCCTGCCCCTTCTGTCAACCATTACTAAGGCCTAGGAGCCTCACCTTTCTTACATGGCTGCCACCGTCTTCCATTCCGTGCTGATATTTTCAGTTGCTCAGAAGCATTGTAGCATCAATCTAGTTCCACAGCTAGATAGGGACAGGTCTGCTATATTTTCCTAAACAGCTAATGTTTGATGTTGCTGTAGGGGAAGCCCCATAGAGCAGTCAGAGATTAGGCAGACACATTTACACTAGAAATTTACTGTAGGGAATCAGGAGAAGGTGAGAGTGGGGAGGATTTTCATACCTGCTTATTAAGTCTCTGTTGCTTAGGGCTCCCAGATTCCTCACTCACTCTAGTAAAGACAGGAATATTAGATATGAAGTAGGTTTAATTTACACAGGAGTCAGATAAACTTTTATGGAGCACCACCAAGCCACAAGGGAGAGATCTGGAAATGTCTGTGTCAGCTGCATAAGAACTGGGCTGAGCATCTGGCCTCTTTTTATGCAGGCATCGGGGTTGGGCCACAGTAGGGTTGCCACATGCCCACTGGAGGCAGGAAATCTTCTGCCCCCTCCCCATGGGCTTTGCCTGCCAGCACTCCAGTGGCTGGTGAGAGAAAGGAAAACACTAAAAAGCTGTCAGCAAAAGTGTGACAGAAAATCCAGAAAAGGCCGGAAGTGATGTCACACCCACTCTATCATAAAACCATAGAGTTTGTGGCAATTCCTAGAGAGGTGTGATGTCACTTCTGGGGGTTTGTCATTATTTGCAGTGAATACGCATGATTCACACAATGATGTCTTGATCGGTCACTTCCACAACTATTGTTGCAAGACAATTAGGGGACTAGATGCAAGGAGGACAGACCTCTTTAATAGTTGCATGGAAGGGGAAGATCCAGCAGGTGCATGACCATAATGCAATGACGTAATCACACCACATCACAATGCAATGATGTCATCACACCACAGCACATGGGACCACCTCTTCCAATATACTCCTCAGAGAGCTCTATGCTCTTCTGGTGACAATGTGTTGGTATTCCCTGGCGGTCCCATGGAATACCAGGGTTGCTATGCAGAGGAAGGTAATGGCAAACTGTCTGTTAGTCTCTTGCCTGGAAAACCCCTCATAAGGGGTTGCCATAAGTCAACTGCGACTTCAGCACTTTACACACACACACACAGGGGGAAAACAAACAAATATGGGTACCTGGGATTAAAAACAACATTGTCAAACAAGGAAGCAACATGGGAGGTGGGGACCCCCCTCCCATTCTCCAGCACCTCAGAATTGATCCAGACCAGTCTGCCCTCCCATATCAGTTTACATGTCTGGAGTTCCAGTCCTGAAACTCCGGCACCATGTGCAGTTGAGCCCCTTAGATATAACCACTTAGTTATATCTAGCATCCACAAGTCAGCGCCCTCACAATAGAGTAACAGCACCATCCTGAGCAGAGCTATACCCTTCTACGTCCAATGAAGTCAATGATCTTGTGTGTGTAAAGTGCCGACAAGTCGCAGCTGACTCATAGTGACCCCTGGTGGGGTTTTCAAGGCAAGTGGTAAAGCAGAGGTGGTTTGCCATTGCCTTCCTCTGCAGAGTCTTCCTTGGAGGTTTCCCTTCCAAGAACTGACCCTGCTTAGCTTCCAAGATCTGACAAGATCGGGCTATACTATACCATTCCACATCCCCCATGATTTTAGGAGGGTGTAATTCTGCTGAGGCTTGCTCTGTAAATTCCTTTGTGCTAAATTTTAGCTAAAGGAATGGCAAGCCAGGCAACATTTTAAACCATTTGCATATCTTCACCATTCCAATAAGAAAATCAACAACACTCTAACATAGTCTAGCCTAGTACAAGGTTGGACATAGAAAGAAAATATTTTCTTCATGCTTGATGCTAAATGGTCAACATAATTTGCACTTCAAAGGAACATTTTCTGTGTAGGCAGCTCATGTGCAGCACACTTCCAAATCCCTAGCTGGGATTGTTTGGTTATGCTGGTCCTTGAAAGCGATCCAAATATTGTGGCGTAAAATTATGCTTG
This sequence comes from Euleptes europaea, assembly GCF_029931775.1. Taxonomy (NCBI): domain Eukaryota; kingdom Metazoa; phylum Chordata; class Lepidosauria; order Squamata; family Sphaerodactylidae; genus Euleptes; species Euleptes europaea. The sequence goes on from NC_079313.1 coordinate 82,877,776, forward strand.
ATATTTCTTGCAGCAGTGTTGTGATTTAAATGATACATACCAAAAACATCTGGAGTTACCAACCAATGCAAGATCATGCTGAGATTCTGTTATGTTTTTTCCCATTTTAAATACCCATGCTTTGCAAAAATCGGAGACAGATCTAATCATGTCTTTCTACCTAATAATGTGCCCAGTTTTCTTAAGTGTTGCTAGCTGGCTTGCTCGTTAACTGGATCCAATGAAAGCAACAGGGTAGCGCCCTCTAAAGGACAGAGCAGTCAAATGATTTTACATTTATTGGTGGCTAGGTCTCCTTGGTACATATCAATTAAACAGAACAGCAAAAATAATGACAACCCCTTCACTGTGAATATATGATTCATTGCACTGCAGCCATCCTTGACCTGGATGGCCCAGGCTAGCCTGACCTCATCAGATCTCAGAAGCTAAGCTGGGTCAGTCCTGGTTAGTACTTGGATGGGAGACCACCAAGGAACTTCAGGGTTGGTATGCAGAGGAAGGCAATGGCAAACCACTTCTGTTTGTCTCTACAGGGTTGCCACAAATCAGCTGCGGCTTCATGGCACTTTGCACCACCACTGCAGCCAAGCCGAAAAGATATTTTCACACATGCGGCTGGGGGGGCTGTCAGGATGTTCAAATGCCCTGGGGGCTGTGCCCAGTGGGAGAATCGACACCCATGGTCATCCTCACTGCAGCCAAGGTGCAAGCAAAGCAGACCCTGCAGCTCAGCTTGGTCCTGGTCCCCAGTAAAAGGGCAGTAACCCAACCAGAACTTGCCCAGTAAGCTAAAGGGCCAGTCGGGCCCAGCATGAAGCTTAAAGTCGCTCCTGCTGTAATCAATTAATAATCAGGGCAGATATTGATGAGGCACTTCAGTCCATCTGCCACAGGCCAGCTAATCTCACTGAGCCAAGCAAGCTGATTCTGCTCCCAGCGAAGGTGTTTAGCATGGAGAACATACGCGTCTTTTCTCTCTGTCTCCAGTGGATTTACCTTTCTAGAGAAATTCCCCTCTCTTCCTTCTCTAGAATAATCTTTGGCGTGTCTCGTTAAAACCTTTCCCCCACCCCTACCCGCACCGCATCCTATAAAGCAGTGTAGGTAAGGCAGATCCAAGGAACAAGACAAGTCCTAGTTTGCCAACAATATCCCCTGGGCTAGGAGGTGAGAGTACTTGCACTTACCCATCTGTGGTCCATACCTCTTGGAGGATCTCTGACTGAAGGGGCATTGCTGACCGCCAGTCTCTCTAACTCAGCGGCAACCAGGTCTCACTCCTAGAGGCAGCAGGAACTCCTGGGCAAAGCCACCTTTCTTGAAGATATGTGAAAGGAATTCTCCTTCCTCCCTCCCCCTGGCGTAAAGTGACAAAACCTCTGAGTGACAAGCAGTACTCTTGCAACGCGACGTAATCCAAGCAACAGACTTCAAAACATCCAGCCCGTGTAGCTGCGGGTGCCCTTCTTGGGCTTTCTTATCCCTCTATTCTTGCAAAGCAGCTCTAGAACATTACATTGATGAACTCCACCAGAGTTCCTTCATTCATATATGTTCTGCAGTGGCAGATGACTTCTGTGTGGGCTTCCTTGGCTACCCAGCAAAGCGTGTGGTGTCTCAATGAAGCAGGTGAAAAGAGGGAGGTGTGGAGAGCCAGAGAGATGATTAACTTTGTATTTCTTTAGAGTCGGTAATAGGATTTCAGGGGCTGACGGACTGCCAGCTGAGCATCCTGGGAGATGCTGTAGAATGGAACATCTGTCACTGTAATTCGTTTCAACGGGGCCCCAGGAAGCTGACTGTGAATGTGGTTCTGGGCCCGCCTTGACTGACGCAAAATGTTTGCAAATGTATTATCCTGAGTGGGATCCTGTGCCTGGGCTCATAATGCTCGGGTCATTTTCATTAGCATCTCTTCACGCCAAGGCACAAACTGTAGGAATGGGAGAAGAAAGAAAAAGAAAATCTAAAATCTGCCAGTTTCTTGCTGCTGAAGCTCCTTTGAGAGCAGTGATAGAACTGATCCCAATTTACTGTGCTGACTGTGAATGAAAAAAAGGCAGTCTGACCTACTAGGTCATTGTTCCCTTTAATGTGCATGTTATGTGCCTATTAAGAGCACAATGCAGCAGGATTACCGGCTTCTCATTATTGTCCTGGTCCCCATAATCCAGTAACCAGTAAAAGTATCTGAAATACTATTAAACTACAATTTTTTGTTGCTTTTTATGCCCTGCTTTTCTTTACCTTAAGGAGTCTCGAAGCAGCTTACAATAGCCTCCCACCCCCCACAGCAGGCACCTTGTGAGGTAGGTAGGGCTGAGAGAGTTCTGAGAGAACTGTGACTGGCTCAAGGTCACCTAGCAGGTTTCATGTGGAGAAGTAGGGAAACAAACCCAGTTCACCAGATTAGAGTCCACCGCTCTTAACCACTACCCCACGCTGGCTGTCCACTAATGAATTATCGCATTCTATATTGGCTCTGACAATAACACACTTGGCTCCATGCCTGACCCGCTAAATTTTGCTGTGGCTCTACCTCTCTGCCCCACCAGATCACACCTTAACTTTACCCCTGAAGTTATTTGTTTTGTCTGAGCTCAGTCAGCGTGTGTGTGTGGGAGTGGTTTTTAATATCAAAGTTGACAACCCAACATGTACATTACCTGGGGTTGCCAGGACCCTCTTCACCACTGGTGGGAGGTTTTTGGGGCGGAGCCTGAGGAGGGCAGGGTTTGGGGAGGGAGGGAGGGACTTCAATGCCATAGAGTCTAATTGCCAAAGCAGCCATTTTCTCCAGGGGAACTGATCTCTATCGGCTGGCGATCAGTTGTAATTAGGGCTGTTGGAAAAAAAAAATCAGTATAGTTCGGTTTCAGCCGAATTCGGCCCGTCTGTATTCGGGATATGCAGAAGTCCGAACTCCCCCACTTTGGGTCTGTGCAATTCGGCGCAAATTCAAAGTTCGGGGAAAAAATTCGGCCGAAAAAAGCCATTAAAAACACAACCGCGCCTTTCCGGGGCTCCAGGGGGCATTTTTGGGGGTAGAGGTCCCAAACTTTCAGCGGAGCTTCAAAGGACCCTTCTTGCAAGACCCCCCAAGTTTTGTAAAGGGAAAAGGGGTGGAGCCCATATCTCGGGACCCCCTGACCCATTGTTTACAAAACTTGGGGGGTCTCTTAAGAAAGCTTGTCTGACGCTCCGCTGAAAGTTTGGGGTCTCTACCCCCAAAAATGCACCCCCTGCAGCCACAGAAAGGAGCGAATGTGCACACGCACCCCCCCCCCCCCATGAGGATTTCTCTCTCTTTCTCTCCCCGGCCGGGCCGCGCAGCAGCTGATTCCTCCAGTACTCAATCCTGACTGATTGGCCAGAAGAAGACCCAGCTTGGCCACCGATTGGCCGGGGGAGAATGCTGCTTACTGACGGTTATGCTGCTACGCCCCGAATTTGCCGAATTTATTCGTGAACTCCCGAACTCGCTGAGTTCTGCTCCCCCATTTTCCCGCCATTTTTTAGTTCGGTTCGTCCTGAACTAAAAACCGCCAAATCAGGGGAAATTCGGCTGTTTTTCGGTTTAGGCCGAACCGAATCGACAGCCCTAGTTGTAATAGCAGGAGATCTCCAGCTAATACCTGGAGGTTGGTAAACCTGGACAAAGAAAGGCTCAGTGCTGTATGGATAATGGAAGGAATCCAGACAGCACTCACACAATATATTAAAGTGCTAATTTATAAAAAGTGAAAGTAGGTGCAAAAGTGAACAATATATACAACAAGATAACAATAAGATACACATATGAATATATAAATAACAGTCCAGCAGAAGAACAGATTCAATATATAAACATCCTGAAAATCAGGTAAGTGAGTGTCTATTCCTGAATATCCTGTGTGACAGGTAAGTCAGTCTTAATAATCAAATATAGACTTATCTATGTTTGTAGACTGCTGGAAAGCGATGTCCCACCCGTGAGGCTGCCCAGCTCTCTGTCTGCAGGGGTGGGGCTGCTGGGATCGGCAGCTCCCACGGAAGCAGTGAAGGATCTGAGCCTGAGTCTGGTGGCATCTCCAGGCACTGTGGCTGCCTGAGGCCTTTAAAACACTTCAGGAACCAGGTTGTTGTAGTGAAAACAAAAGTAATGGATGCACTTCTAGACCAGTGATCCTCAACATGTAGGGTTGCCAGCTCTGTGTTGGGAAATAACTAGAGATTTTGGGGGGTGGAGCCTGAGGAGGGTGGGGTTTGGGGAGAGGAGGGACTTCAATGGGGTATAATACCACAGAGTCCACCTTCCAAAGTGGCCGTTTTCTCCAGGTGAACTGAAATCTGTTGCCTGGAGATCAGATTCAGATATACCGTATATACTCGTGTATAAGCCGAGTTTTTCAACCCCAAAAAAGGGGTGAAAAATTAGCCCTCGGCTTATACACGAGTCACCCCGGGGGAGAGGTACCACTAAGGGGAAATTTCAAGTGGAAACTTACCTCCTCCTCCCCTCTCCTTGCCCAGCATGTCCCGCGGCGGCAGCAGCGACCCGCCGCCCGACTTCTTGCTGCTCCAGAGCAGCAACTAACAACAACAACAAGCAGGCCGCGCTGCTCGGGGGGCCGCCTCCACGCCGCCCGCTGAAGCCGCGGCCAGCGCGGAGGAGGAGGCCGAAGGAGCCGCCGGCGCGGCTCCTTCCCCAGCCGCGGCTCGGGCGGGCGGCGTGGAAGCGGCCCCGCGAGCGGCGCGGCCAAGCGGGTGCAGCCTCCTCCTGAGCGCTGGCTGCCGGCGCGGCTCTTTCCCCGGCTGCGGCTCCAGCGGGCGGCGTGGCCAGGCGGGTGCGGCCTCCCGCCATGTGCTGGGTGCCGGCGTGGCTCCTTCCCCAGCCGCGGCTTGGGCGGGCGGCGTGGAAGCGGCCCCGCAAGCGGCGCGGCCAGGCGGGTGCAGCCTCCTCCTGAGCGCTGGCTGCCGGCGCCGCTTTCTCCCCGGCCGCGGCTCGAGCGGGCGGCGTGGAAGCGGCCCCGCGAGCGGCGCGGCCTGCCCAGGCTCCTTCGGCCCCTCCTCCGGCCACCATCGCCTCTTCTCCAGCCGCGTCTGTTTCGGCCCCTCCTCCACGCTGACCACCCCCGCCCCTTCTCCGGCCACGCCTGTTTCGGCCCCTCCTCCACGCTGACCACCACCGCCCCTTCTCTGGCTGCGCCTGTTTCAGCTCCTCCTCCATACTGCCCACCACCGCCCCTTCTCCAGCTTCTCCTTCGCATTTTTTAAAGAGAATCAACCCGGCTTACAATCGTTTCCCCTTCTTCTCCTCATAACATACACCCTGCGAGGTAGGTGAGACTGAGAGAGTTCGTAGAGAACTGTGACTAGCCCAAAGTCACCCAGCAAGCTTCACGTGTAGGGGTGGGGAATCAAAGCTGGCTCTCCAGATCTGAGTCTGCTGCTCCTGTGGAGGAGCAGGGAATCAAAGCTGGCTATCCAGATCTGAGTCTGCTGCTCCTGTGGAGCCTCAAGTAATGTGATTTTATTGGTATCTATTTTTATTTTGACATTCACCAGTAGCTGCTGCATTTCCCACCCTCGGCTTATACACGAGTCAATCATTTTTCCCCATTTTTTGGGGTGAAATTAGGTGCCTCGGCTTATACTCGGGTCGGCTTATACACGAGTATATACGGTAACAGTGGGAGATCTCCAGCCACCACCTGGAGTTTGGTAACCCTATCGACATGGTGCTAGTTGGCTATGGTGCCTGCCAATTCAGTTCCTGGTGCATATATCTAAAACTTAGTTGTAAAATTTATGGATTATTCAGATGCATCTCTGCTGTACTGGCTCCATCTGTACCATGTACTGAGGGGATTAATGAGCTATTCTGAGAGCCTCTGAGGCCTCTGATCGCCTTAGGAAAGGTACAATTTGACCGGCACATGGGTTACTCAACCAGACCATCTGTGGGAATAAGATGCCACTCTCGAGGATAATGAATAGAGCTGAGGCAGAGAGCGCAAACTGTCTAAATGTGCCAATGGGAAGTTTAGAATGCAGAAATCAAATACAATTCTTAACATTGATTTTTTTAGATCTTAAAATGCTTACTGGCATCTTGTTTTGACAGTGGAAGGCTTTCTAATCTTGTAAATTGCCAACTGTCAAAGATAAATAACTATTGCATATGACATAAATTACTATTATACAGTATAATTATTATACAATATATTTCCAGTGCAAATTGAGCACCTGTTTGCAAATGTGCATTTAGGTGTAAGTTGATTATAGCTTTGGACACATCTTCAAGGTGTGTGTGTGTTAAGTACCGTCAAGTCGCTTCCGACTCATGGCGACCCTATGAATCAATGTCCTCCAAAATGTTCTATCTTTGACAGCCTTGCTCAGATCTTGCAAATTGAGGGCGGTGGCTTCCTTTATTGAGTCAATCCATCTCTTGTTCGGTCTTCCTCTTTTCCTGCTGCCCTCAACTTTTCCTATCATGATTGTCTTCTCCAGTGACTCTTGTCTTCTCATAATGTGACCAAAATACAATAACCTCAGTTTAGTCATTTTAGCTTCTTCAAGGTAGCTATTAAATAATGAGCTACTGATAGGATAACAGCCATATCTTTACCAGAGAGCAAATATATTAAATGATAATCATGTGAACATACTGGAAAGCATGAGATCAATGGAGTAATAAAAGATCTTATAGGAGAATATAAATTACAACTGAATAAAAAATAGATATTTCTTTCTTTCTTTGCCTTTCCACACAGGCAGACTCTCTGTTCAATTGGACTATCTGAGAATCTGCCATATAATTCGTTAAGGGGTAAGACATTATGTCTGGCCAAGAAGAAAAGGTTGGAATAGTTAATAATTTTAAATAATCTAGAAGCACCGGAAAAGATGGGTTGCTCAATCCCTAGAAAGAGGGTACATATTTCCTTTTGGCATCACTACACATTTCAAGATTATCCCTTTGTTCTAAATGTGTGAGTATCTTATAATTAAAGGGAGGTCTGAGGGAAAACTTGGATAGGGAATCTGTAAGCTTGAAAATCTTTCATCTACTGTCTTTGTTCAAGAAGACACAAAAGGGTAAAGCTCAGTCCGTTTTAAAAGAACAGGAAGGAAATCCTAGTAGGAGATTCAATTTTAGAAGAAAGAGCAGGAAACCAAATTGGAGCTCCATAAAGCAGAAAGAATCTGATTTTTGCCTTATAGGGCGAAAACGCATGGTCGCTTTAGCCTCCTTTATTCCCTGTTTCAGCCAGGATTCAGCCAGGATCGAACACATGCGTTTTCGCTGAACGTGCGTTTGAACCTGGCTGAATCCAGGCTGAAACAGGGAATAAATGGACCATGCATTTTTTACCATAGACTTCCAGAGCAAATGGAATAAATTGCTGTCCAGAATGATTTTAAAATCTCATGATTACAGCATATATATATGTGTGAATTTCTATTGCATATGACTAAACACTGTCAGGTTAAAAAAATCCTAGTTACAAAAAGAGCAGTAAAGAACTAAATGGTGTGGTTTTCCCCCTCCCCATAGATCATGCAGCTTCTAGATACCCCAGAGGGGATTATGATCTTCTGCTATATCACAGAGTATCTGTGCAAACTGAACATTTTCTCTTGCACTCAGGCTGAAAGGACTCAGCATGGTCCCTTCCATACAGATCTGATGACAAGATCAGGGACTGTTAATTTGACCAGTTTGGGGTTTGTGTTTTATTTTCTTCATTCAAAATGGAACCATACGGAACACATAGTGAAAGTTCCCACTACAAGCTCCAGGTATGAGCATTCCCTTGCTACCGTATCCTTTCCATTTTGCTTTCTCTCTAACACCATGGAAATCTTTGAATGCTAGAACAGTGTGTCATCTCTGAAAGCTATTTGGCAGAGGTCAGGAATGGATAAAGTAGAATTTACTGACAGCCAAGGCCTTGTGAATGGGCTCTATGCTCCAGAAGACTGACAAAAATTAAGACACGCGCTATGTGTCTGGGACATGAATAAAAGAGGTCTCAGAGTCTTATTGGTGTAATATTTCCTGTGTGCATCAGTTATCTGGGTGTATTTCCCCCCTTGTTCATAGAATCAAGGAGCTTCAAGGCTACCCTTTCCATCATACCAGTTAGTCAACACACAAACCAGACCACAACATGCCCCATGCAGAGAGAGCCTGCAGATGAATAGCTCCAGATGACTCTAGTAGGCAACCAAACTGCTTGTTAGAGTATAAGACAAAATTACCCTGGTATCAGATCATTTGACCAGGGGTAGGGCAAGAGACTCTACAAAATCCCATTCGCCAAGAGTTCTGAAAAGACCTTTTGTGTACGTATGTGTGTGTGTGTGTGTGTGTGTGTGGTGGGATGCCCACTCATTTCAAAGGAAGAAGCGTTTTGTTGGAATTGCAGTAAATCTGACCCTATTTACCTCTGATTTATATATTCGATGTATAATTAACACAATTCAGTGTTACAAGCTCAGAGCTGAAATTGCGCTACATATTTGTGTATCCTAACTGCTTTTAAGGTTCTAAGATTTTGTGGGCGGGGCTGTAGGATGGATTTAAACTGCTGCTATTTATCTTTTTTATTCATTTTATATTTTTCATTGTCTTGGTTTGTTATTTTTATTTAATCTTACATTACTAATTTATGTTGTGAGCCACCTGGTGGGCTTTTTAAAATCGACGGGTGAATTATAAATTGTGCAAGTGCTTCATATGTGGGATAGTTTAGTTTTATCTAAAGGGTTCATTACTGTAATCAAACAATTCTTCCACCTAAAGCTTACTCTGTACCAAAAGGTTAAATAGAGTAATTCCTTCTCCCCATGGTAGAGGTGGTGGTGGATGTAGTTTGGTGAGAGATCCCTTGCAGCACCTTTTCCAAATTACAGATCTTAAGATTCTTAGGGAGAATCTGAAGAAGTGAGCTGTGGCTCATGAGAGCTCATATCCTGCCAGAAATCTGGTTAGTCTTTAAGGTACTATTGGACTGTTGCTCTTTTCTAGTGCTACAGACAAACATGGCTACCCATTGTGATCTATCAGAATCCTTGAAGTTAAACTATTATAACATAGATATGAACTAATAGCATTGAAGGCAAATCCTCCCTTTCATTTTCCCAGCCAAATGATAGTTTGGAAAAAGAAGCAGAAAGACAGCAGACAAGCAGGAAAAAAAATTCTGTGCAAGCCATTAGAGTGATTTTATTTCTGTAAAGTTTGACAAAGAACATTTCTGTTCAAGAGGAACATGGGCCAATGTTAGTTGGGGCCTCACTATAAAACTAGAGGGCTTCAGCCAGCAGAAGGAACAAAGGTAAAGGCGGGCCAGCCAAAAGGTGGTGGTTATTGTAGCTTAAGAGATAACAGTGCAGGAGGGGGGAACAAGAAAAAAACTGAAGAGAGGTGTCTAGTGGGGTGCCACAGGGCTCAGTTCTGGGCAAAGTATTTTTCAATATTTTTATAAATGATCTGGATGAGGGTGTGGAGAGACTACTCATTAAATTTGCAAATGAGAGGGGTCGCAGCTCAGCGGCAGAGCATCTGCTTGGCATGCAGAAAGTCCTAGGTTCAATCCCTGGCATCTCCAGTTAAAGGGACTTGGCTGGTAGGTGATGTGAAAGACCACTGCCTGGAGAGCCGCTGCCGGTCTGAGTAGAAAATACTGACTTTGATGGACCAAGGGTCTGATTCAGTATAAGGCAGCTTCATGTGTTCCAGTCACCAAACTGGGAGGAGCAGTGAACACTCCAGAAGATAGAGATAGATTTCAATGAGATCTGAACACACTGGACAAGTGGGTGGTTGTGAACAAGATGCAATTCAGCAGGGTAAGTGCTGAGTTCTACATCTGGGTAACAAAAATGAAGGACATGCAAACTGGATGGGGGATACACTTTGGGTAGCAGTGTGTGCGAACAAGATCTTTGGGTACTGGTGGACTGAGCTGCCAGTGTGATGCAGCGACAAAAAACGCTAATGCACTCTTGGGGTGTATCCTCAGAGGTATAACATCCAAATTGCAAGATGTCTGCTGTACACTGTATTGGTCAGGCTGCACCTGAAGTATTATGTGCTGTTCTGGCGGCCTCACTTCAAAAAGGATGTGGGCAGAATGGAGTGGGTGCAGAGGAGAGCAACAAGGATGGTCAGGGGCCTAGAGACCAAGCCCTATGAGGAAAGGCTGAAGGAGCTCAGAATGTTTAGTCTGGAGAAGAGGAGGTTGAGAGGGGACATGATGGCTCTATGTATTTGAGGGGCTGTCACTTAGAGGAGGGCAGGGAGCTGTTCCTGTTGACAGCAGAGGATAGGACTCACAATAATGGGTTTAAATTGTGGGCGGAAAGGTACCAGCTGGATATTAGGGGGAAATCTTTTTTACAGTAAGAGTTGTTTAGCAGTGGAATCGGCTTCCTAGGGAGGTGGTGAGCTCCCCCTCACTGGCAGTCTTAAAGCAGAGGCTGGACAAACACTTGTCAGGGATGCTCTAGGCTGATCCACCATTCAGCAGGGGGTTGGACAAGATGGCCTATATGGCCCCTTCCAACTCTATGATTCTATGAATGCTCTGAAATTTTTTACAGCTTTAGAGAAACTGTACTGCAGTGTGGTTTGAATGCCAACTGAAAGTGGTGGGAAGAGAATGGGATCACATCCCTGATCTATGGTCCATGTTCTCAACCCCACCCCCCAAATCTGGAACCCGGTGTGAATGTTGGAGCCAGTGTCCATCTTCAGCTTCTCTTGCCCATTCCAATTAACTTGCAACACTGCGCACTTGGCCTGATATTATAACAGATACTCCTTTGCCACTAGGTGGCATTTTGTTACCATATATCCATATGGCTTTTAAAAGAATTAGTTGCTTACATTACAGGAAAAGAAATTGGTGGTGTGGGCTGCAACAGTGGGGAGGATGAAGGACCTCATCTCTCTGTTACACAACTACGGAACAGTCATTCCCTGTATTCTCTGATGAGAATCATGTTTAGCTTGTGATTTCATTCTGAGCTGTGTCATGTACTTCAAGAACCACCAGTTACTGCCTCCAAATTTTGGTCTCACTATTTCCTTCCTCGGATTTGCTAGCCCAGGGACATTTTCTAACTGCTCTCTGTCCACTGTTTACTGTAGCAGATGAAACCTGTTTCTTAATTCACCTAGCCTATAAAGAGCAATATGTGCCATAGGAAAGTTGATTTTTAAAAGCAGTATTCTTTCTCCTGCCTCGATTAGAAGAATGGGTAACATGCTGTTGTGGAGGAGAAAGCCAGATGTAGATTCTTCTAGTACTGCAGTCCTCATTTATAGATTAGGTGCAAATTTTGGGTGGCTACATGTAGGCACTGTTCTTGTCTTATTGCTTCAATCACTCTAGACTTTTCCTTTTAAAAAGATGGTCCTGCACTACAGTGAATATTGACCCTGAATGACTGAGGGGAGGGGGAAGGAATCCATTATCTATTTCACTTCCTTGCTTTTGTTAGATAAGCTGTTTGCAAGGAGTGCAGAGATTTGCAAGACTTTGCACAGGAATAATTGAAATTGGGATCTTCTGTACCAGCCATCTTCCATCCTGTTCAGCATGAGCTAAGTTACTAGTAGCACTCAAGGCTAATAGAATAGATATGTGTGGTTCACACTTGATTGCAGCGTACTTGAAAAATTAACATGAACAGAAAAACATTGATATAGAAATTGTGATGACTTATTTACACATTTGATTTGTGATGACTTATTTACACATGTAAATAATTACATTTACACATGCAGCGCAGCCCGGTCAAGTGACTCGTGGTAACGTTCTCAAAATGCAGTACACCCCCTTTTGTTTTGCATTGGGACCCTCTAATCTGCTTGCAGTGCTAAGGCATCTTGATTCCACAAAGATGGCCTGATATGGTGTACAGTAAGACAGCTAGATTCGAGTCTAGTAACACATTAAGAGACCTACAAGATTTCTGGAGCAAAAACTTTCGAGACTCAAAGCTCCCTTCATCGTATTTGTAAAATAGGTGATAGCCATCTAGTTCCGATGTGTTGGTTCTCATACGCTGCTGCACATCCCAAGTATCTTCTTGGACCCTCACGCAACATTTCTCCCAACATGCTGTTATAATCAAATACAAGTTCACATTTACCTGGCAGTCATTAAATCCGACAGGAAGTTCTTGGTATCCACTTCATTTTTATCTCATCTTTCCTTGAAGAAGCACGGGGTAGTGTATGTGGTTCTCCCGTCTGCCATTTTACCCTCACAATAACCCAGTAAGGTAGGTGAGCACATGGCTGAGTGAACATTTGAACCCAGTTCTTCCCACTCCTAGTCCACTCTAACCACTACTCTCCAGAAGCTGGATCTCAACTAAGCATATGCTCATTCTGCACATCATGTATGCTCTGCGGGAGTAACTATGTCAGATTGAAGTCACTGCAATACAGTAATTTCCAGTTGTAGGGGATAGTAGAGGGATATAGAAAGACTCAGACCAAAAGATGGAAAAATTCAGATTTTATTTTTTTTGTTTTATGTTTTGACACAAGTGGGGGTTTAAAAGTTTCCCCAACACTGATAAGTGCTTTAAGTCAGGCATTTTGAGAAGTTCCCACCTCCAAGAACATACAGGTTACTAGAACACTTTGGAACAATCCACTTCTGCTCCATACCAGTGATATGCTGTCTGAAGCAGTATACAACTAGCCTCCCTATCAGCCAAGATTTCAATTTTTCTCAAAATTGCTTTCATTTTCTTTATCCTTCACTTAGCAGACCTAGGTCACACTAGAATTGTATTATTGTTGTGCTATGTTTTAGTGAGATACATGGGTCAGTGCTGCCAGGTTGCTCTTTACAACAGAAAAATCTATTGGAAACCTTTTCTTTACACATCAAGACCCTGGCATTGGACAGAAAATAGGACTAAACTTTGGATATCCATACCACATCAGAATATACAGTTGTTTATGTGATGTTCACTCAGGAAGGAAAACAAAACCACCATGCCTGTTTGCAACTGCCTTTGAGTTGAAAAAAACAAACAAACGTGTGCATGTAGGGGGAACAGTTGGACTTTCTTTAATGCATAGATGTCTTCCAATTCGTAGCTGTTCTGTGGTGTAATTACAATTGGACATGCAAAATTACCAGACTCCAAGGATCCCTTATCAGATGCATGTACAAGGAAAGGAGCCTCACAGGTTGAAGACAGACACCATGAGATCTCCACCTGTGGTGCAAAGTTCAGCTTTGCTACTTACATGATGTCAGCAAATCAAATGCTGGCTCCTTGTCCTCTTCTCATGCTTCAGGCAGTTTTCTTGAAAAAAATGTGAAACATGGAGTGCTTGGGTTGTCCCTGTCACTAGTCAGGGACAACAGCTAGGTGTTCCTCAGGTCAAGCTGTGGTCCAAACCACATGCTACATAGGAGGTTTGTGCCTGGATCTCTTGTCCTTTTCTTTAACATTAAAGAGAGGCATCCCCTCCTTCCTCCCCCACTTGCACCACAGAAATCACCCCCGCCAAAGCAGCACCTGTATTTACCTGACATTTTCCTTTACCATGGCAAATATCAGCTCTCAGTGGTATATCAGAGCAAGGCCATAGCACCATGCACCAGGCAAAGGGCTGCCCATGGACCTCATTCAGAACGCGTCCACATCCCCAGCACCTGCTTTCTAATGTTAAAGAAAAAGGTCAGGAGACCTGATTGTAGATTTTCTACTTAATGTGTCGTTTGGGCTTTATCCACACGGGGCTTGCAAAACCAGTTTTCATAGAGGAAAAGGTATGTTTGTACTGAATATGACAGGAATACTTCAACATCATCACCCATGCTCCAACAATGTTAAGTGTCTTCACCCACACAACGCTTGCCAAACACACTTCTTCAACAGATTTATGGCTCCATCTGTGGTCCTTTCATTCAGTCACTGAAAGGAAGAAACACAGATCACCTGCAGCAACAGACTGGATTTGCCTCCAGCAGAATGGAAGATAGACAGTTCAGATGTCTGTACAGCAACATCTCCAAGTCAGTTAAGTGAAAATAGATGGATTTTTTTTTGGGGGGGGGCGGCGGCTTGCAGTTTCAGGTAAAGCATGAATGAATGAAGAAAAATATATTGAATGAATTTTACCCTTAAGGCCATGGTGTCTGGGCTTCTGTTGTACTTGCAACAAATTATGAGGGCACTTCAGTGTACATTACCATTCCCCTTCCATGTTCCTTAAAGTGCTGTAGCTAGGCTGAAAGTAGTTTGTTACAGATATTTGGTAGTACTGCCTTGCATAACTGGGGCAAGGCATCTTCTCACAGAAGAAGCAAGATGCAGAGGGTTTCTGAACCTGAGGTAGATAACCCACTCGGCTATTTTCTCTGTAAATGGTAATTGAAGCACTCAGCCTCCCAACTCTTTTTCAAGGCCACTTTACATGTTATGTATTTCTGACATGGAGAGAACTATCCATGTCATGAAAAAACAGCATTAACAGGTATCATGTTTCTACCTCACTCTGAGGTTGAAAACCAGTGAGAGATGGATCAGGATCTGGGAGATGCTCGCCATAGATTCAGTGTGCAGCTGTAGCAAATTATAAGTGAGGTAAATGGTTAGTAGTACTAATATAAGACCATCAGGAAGCCATCACATGTATGGGCTTCCTGGCTTCCTAACACATGCATCAGGAGCAAAAAAAGACCATTCACATTTTTATAGCAGCTTTGTACTTTAATTTTTTATTCAGTTGCTTGTCCCTTGGCAAGTACACAAATGGCCAAGTGTCCCTGAAAGCATGCCCTGCACATTGCTGCATTTGACACATGGTTGTGCTACAGGAGCTGAATGTGGTTCTTTCCTACCACTCATAGTCCTTCAACTCTGGAGAGAGCATACGACCTCTTCAGCCTCTGTACCACAAGCTTTGTGCTTAGCAGAGAGGTAAGCCAGAAGTTGCATGTGGTTTACGATGGGGAAAGAAGGGGGAATATAGGCATTCAGCTCCCATTGCTGGCTTGCCCTTCTTTTGTTGAGAAGTCAGTACCCTTTCAATGCTAGACTAGTACATTACTGCCCTACAATAATTTATACAGGGAAAGTGTGTTAAATAGCTAACGCTCTATATTAACCTTGGTTGGAAAAAATGCTTGAAGTGGCCCTTAGATTTTTGCCCTCGGAATCCTTGAATTATTTTCTCAGCATTACTGTGCTAGCTGCATTCAGTATTTCTGAATGTCGTTCTTATCTGAACACTAACGCCCCAATCTAGTGATTCTGTTTTGGCAGAGAAGCTGCCTCATACAGATGGAGTTCCTCTGCAAGTAGTCCTTCCATTTTGCCTCATGGGAGAAGCCAAACCCTGTTTAAAGCATCCCCCAGACCTGGAGTGAGGAGCACCTGTTTCTAAGTCCAAAACAAAACTAACTTCAGAGGCTCCTCTAGTTGTAAGAATAAGAGTATAAAAACTGCTTTCTTGCATTATCGGATGAAGGTCTATATACCACAGCATTCTCTTTCCAGATGTTTCTGGAAGCTTACAAGCAGGGCATGATGGGGAACAATTTCCCCAGGTTTTCACTAGCATTTGTTATATGAAGGCACCTTGTCTATGAACAAAGAAGCACCATTAGGTAGCACGGGTAAATGGCATTAACAGACCTATTCTCCATTAATTTCGTTCACTTAAAAAAATCTCCAGGCTAGTGAGTTATCTTTTTCTATTTTAAAATTTTAAAGATATATAGGGGCCCCAGAAATATACTTATCCCTGAATCTTATCCCTGAGTAGTTCGTTTCAACTGTCTTCATGTCAGAGATCTCTGGAATGTGTACCTTAGCACAGTCCTAGGCTATTTTCTCAATAATTACCACAAAGCAAGAAGGGTAGGTGACCATTTGGGGGAGTTTGTTTTTGATTTTTAAAGAGAAAAAATGGTCTCAGTCTGTAGGAGTGGGAGTGGATTACTTACCTGCCTGATGTTTCATGTATTGATTTTAAAGAACCTAGTAGGAAGTTTGGGGTCATTCTAGCTGACAAAGGTATCCCAGTACTCATGTTACAGTAAACATATGCATAACAAAAAGCCAAAGCCTGTTAACTTTACATATGAAATTGAGGACCAGGATCTGGATAAATGCAAGATCTGGATAAATGCAGGATTTGAATCATATGTTTAATTAAGACATGTTTAATTAAGTGCCATATCTTAGTAAGAGCCCAAGTGCTTTACAGGAGAAGGGCCCATGTTTCAGTCTCCAAATAAAAAGCTGCTTTGGGTAGAAGGGCTTGAGATCTTGGAAAGCTTCTGGAAGTCCATGTGAAAAGTTATTGAGTTAGATGGACCAACTATCTGATTCAGCATAAAAAACATCCATATGGCTTTGAGGAAACAGGTGAAGAAAACATTTTATAAAATGTCTAGAAAGAGAACAAAAAAAGTAACAGAGGATGAGGGCCTGCAAAGTTTTAGCATTCTGAAAACTTACTCTAAGTAGGCGGCTGCCTTGGTTCTCGACAGGAGATGTTAACAAATGCAAGGCAACTGAGAAGGCTTTAGGCTGCTAATTGGGCATTCACCATGGAACAGAGTTTCTGAACAGCTCTACTTAAATTTAGAGAGTGTAACTGTACATAAAATGGCTGTGTCCGAGAACAAAATGAGAACCACTTTAGGGAGGGAGGTGCAGTTATCTTGATGTTCCCACAGACATAAAAACCAAGAATAGACTACAGCTCTACAGGACTGCAAAACAGGAAGTTCCTCGAAAATGCACCTGCAGAGATTCAAGTTTCTGAACCCTAGCAGCTTAACTGTCAGATAGCCTCAGCAAAATCCTACTAAGCATGCAAATTGGTGAGAAATTGAGACAGCCATCCAAACTCCCATCCAAACCTTGGGAGTAACTGAACAAAGATGCAAGAAGACAGGAAAGATTAGTTGAGCCATTTTAAGGATTGCTCAATGAAGTTCTGGAAGGCTCACCACATGACACAGCCACAAGTTGTTATATAAAATGGGATGATGAACAGTATCACAGAAATTAGCCAAACGGCTTGTTTACCCTAGACACAGATTTTAAGAGAGCAGAACCTAGATTACAGTATGCAACAAAACTTGGACCATATTTTAGATGCTACACGACCTTCATCCTCCATCTCATTCTACCTTGGGAAGACAGGTGTAAGGTAATTTCTACTGTTGCTCCACAGCTAATAGGAGGCATTGACTTAACAAGCCTTGTCTACTTCTAATGATAAAAGTACTTCCTGTAGCTGAAGTGGTCTATGGTCATACTGCATTTGAAATACTAGCTAAGAAGAAGGCACACCCTACATCATTTCAAAAGAGTCTGAGGCTACACATTACATTTGACACGTGATCACCATGTGGACTTGCAGCCATATACCAGCTGCAAGTTCCTCCCGGGACTCAGTTATAAAATATGTGGGAGGTGATTTGGATTGAGGTAACAAGGTGTGTGGGATGAGGGGCTCCAACCTTCCACCCTCACTGCATTTTCCCAACCTGAAACAGCCCTGGGTGGTGTTATCTGCCCCACTGGGGGGCTGCATGTACAAGGAATGCTTGTGTTTGCAGCCACCCCCTACCTATAGCCATTTTGGGTTGAAAAAATGGTGTGGAGTGGAAGGTTGGAGCCACTCCTTCCCTGCACCTGGTCTCAATCCAAATTGCACCTGAGGCACTTCAGAATTGAGTTCCCATAGGGAACTAGCAACTGCCAGTCCTCATAGGGATCACGCGTTAAATGTAAAGTGTAGTTTTGGCTTCAGTGGGTTGAGATCAGTTGTACCATTCACTTGTGAGATATTCTGCTGGAAATGAAGGAACAAACAAGGCTGCTAACTTGGCTTCTCTTATTAGCATTAAAAACCATCATCATAGAAATCATACTGACAGCCTCCTAAAAGCATACTGAGAGCCTCTGTCCACACAAGGCAGACATAAAATCCTATCAGTTTACAAGGTACAGATTGAGTATGTCTAAATTTCTTCAAACAAAATAAGAGGCTCAGACCAATATAGACCACCAGAAAAGTAGTACTTATTCAAAATACTGCTTTCAACCAACGCAAATTTTACAATAGTAGGTACATACTATCCGTCTCTTCTTACCTATATGAGGGTTTATGTATAAACAACAAGGAAAGAGAGAAAGAAAGAGCGAGAGAAAGAGAGAGAGCAGGAGAAAGAGAGAAAGAGAAAGATCTGTAATCTGAACTTTTAAATTATTTTCTCCATGTTATGTCAATCTGGTTTGTGAAAGAATAGTCTTTCATCTTACAATCTGACAGAGAAGTACATTACAGCTGGCCATGCAGCACAATAATTGTTTGAGTGCTAAGTCACATGGCCAAATTGCTGTCAGTGCATGTTAAATATACCTTTAGCCATTCATCTCACAACAACCTCAACAGTCACCTGGGCAAAAGTGCTGAACCATTACGTTAAGCAGACAAATGTCCAGTTTGACTGTACTAACTGAATGTTTGTCTCCTTAACCAATAGGGAACTGCCACTCAAATTTCAAATGTGGACAAACTCCCCAATACCCCAAAAAATGTGTGTGTGTGTTAAGTGCCGCCAAATCGCTTCCGACTCATGGTGACCCAAAAAAATAGGAAACTAGCAGCTTTAGGCAGATGTTCTGTTTTGTGACATCTCCAGTTAATGCAAATGGAGCTATCCTGGAAATGGTTTCAATACATTACCAGTAAGGGTTTAGCTTTTCCTCATTGTTTGCTGTGATCATACACAAATCAATAGTTGGGGGGGGGGGGAGTGTGAGAAGATGCTAATCCTAGTAGGAGGAGAAGGAAATAGGAAGAAACAGGAGTTGCATTTTAACAGAACAAAAATGGACAGAACAATGAAAGTCAGAATATGTTAACTCCCCTTTGCAAACTACAAATATAGAGTAAAATAATTAAAATTGTTTAAAAACTTAGCAATGTTGTCCCCAGGGAAGTAGAATGCCATAGACTATAATGGAGCTATAGCAATATGCTGGGAATATGTTCCATGTTCCATCACAAATCAGTAAACTTACTGGCCCAAGAAAATTAGCAATGCATAAGCCCCATTAAAAGCAAAAGGGCAAGTTAACTGCAACTACCTTAATTCCATTTGCTTTACTACAGAGGAATTTACAGAGTGATCCTAAACAGACACACCCTTCTAAGTCCACTGAAGACAATGGGCTTAGAAACGCATAACTCTGCTCAGGATGGCACTGTCAGTGACTAGCTTTCTCCAGATGGGGTTCATCATGTATTTCAATATTGTTAGAGTTAACATAGATTGTACAACTATACCTTCAGTAAAAGTCCATTGGTTTGAGAGGAAAACATTTTTAAAAGCCATTTTATAGAATTCAGAATGGACCCCCTTGCTCTCCAAAAAATAAAAAAATGTGGCACAACTTCAGAGAAAAAAACCTCATCCAAGATCCCAACAAGAATTTAAAATGCATACCCCAAAATGAGCAAGAATTTAAAGACCAAATTATAAACTTCCTTCCTTAACATATTTAATGTGGTAGGAAAATGCACAGCTGTATTGTCAGAACTAATAATTTATTGAAAGAAATGTTCTTGTATCCCAATCAAAGATATTGAAGTATTTCAGGAAAGGCATCCAAATGCCCTTTAGAAAGGGCTAAACACGGTGTTCATCAATTTGCCCCAGGTTAGCACAACAGATCCACTGATATCCTTATTCCCTTCCAGTGAGGGGGAGGGAAAGAGGACACCTAATTCAAACTAGGTGTCTACCTCTCCCCCCAAAAATCTCTTTTGGCCAATGGAAGAGTAGGGAGAGAAGAAACACTCATGCACACCAGTTGGCATGTACGGTACTGCAGTGCAGAAACATCACACGGCCAAGGTTGTCTCCAGCAAGCAATCAGTTAAGAATAAAAAAATACAATATGGACTGAGCTTCCCAAGAAACCAGTTTGTGATACAAAATCCCACCTGAAATCCAAATAAAAGAGATAAAGATAAAGAGATCCTAGGAGTCTGGCTTTCAAGTCCATAAAACTTTTCCAACTTGGTTCTAGTAATGCTAGAGCGATGCCTTGTGGTGATAGCACTTTGTGGATTTTTTTTTTAAAGACATAACGTACAATCCATGTGGTGCGACTACAGTACAACCAATTGAAATGCCAAAATGATACAGCAGGCAGTTCCTATATGCTAACTCATTTTATAGAGCCCTGGTCACTGCCTGAAGAGCTGATGCAAACTGAAGTGAGTTCTATTGAGCTGTCGCAGTAAAAAACAAAAACAAAAAAAACTTCTAGAGCCAAGAGCCATTGTGTTTGTTTGTTTAAACCATTTGTTCCACTTGGAGTGGTCCCACACTGTCCCTCTACTCACATTCCACTGGTGAGCATGCTCAGCAGTGATAAATGATTTGATAGTTTCTTGTGAAGCTGCTGGATAGGCTTTTTGCTTCCACAATAACGCCTACTGTAACAAGCTTTACAATAAACACTGTTGCATTCTGAGTTCTTCAGAAACCTGTTTGGGTGCAGGCTGAGTTCAGAAGGATTGTCTTTCTGCTGTGCAGTCATACATGGCCCTCTGATTCTTTGTCTTCAGTCACTGTCTTCTCTAGGCCAATTTCAGAAGTTGCCAGGTGCCCCTTCTCTCCTGTGGTTTTACTGGCCTCTTCCTGTAATCAACAGTAAATATACTTTGTGGGATTAAAAGAGGGGAATAAGCAGACATTCATAAAGCACAAAAATCTGAAAACCCTTAAAACATTCAGCCCCAAAAGGATAATGTAAAAACAACAACAACTTGCTAGCATTGTTTTGAAAATTCCATTACATAGCTGTTAGTAGTAAAAGTTGGGCACAAGAGACTCAAAAACAGGAAATGCAAGTTAGCAGGAAAATTCATACAACCTCTCAACTTTCTGTATGGGAGGGACTGGAAGGATAGGAGGTGAATGTGTAAGCTTTCAAGTTATTCACTTTGAATAAAAGGGGAGCTCAGATTCTAGAAGAAGCATGTGTACTCTCAATGGTCAGATGTTTATCTGAAGCCTTCTCTCATACATAAGAGTGAACAAAACTCCACCCAGAAGAGTCAATTCTACAACTATAGCCAATAAGTTACATAATAGCTGCATTAGTTTCATTACTACTCTTGAACAACAGATGAAAGGCCATACCAAGGTTTTAGTATACTACCAAATTTCCTACACTAAACCACAAGATGAATATGTTCAGGTCTAGAGCCCCACAAACTCACAAGATGAATATGTTCAGGTCTAGAGCCCCACAAACTCAAACTTATAGGTTTTACTGTGACTGAAATATGTTTAACGTCCTTTGGATTGTATCATTTTGTGCTAAAAAGGAGACAGCTCCAATAATGCAATGCTTCTCCTAGATGCAGCCTGAACACACCACAAATTGCATTGAAAATACTTTAACACTAAAAAGCATGGGTGGGGGAGATGAGGGTGATTTGGTGATTTGGATTGAGATTATGGCCATTTATGCACGGCTGTTTCCTTCGTAGTCACCCCTCCGACTGCTTCAGGGCTTCCTTTTGATTATACATGCCTTTCCCAACCGTCAGAGGTCGCCTCACACTCCCCGTGCTAAAACAGCATCCAGAAAACACAGACAAAATGTGCAGAAACACATGGGGAGAGTGAGGCGATCTCTGAAAGTTGGGAAAGGCATGTACAATCAAAAGGAAGCCCTGAAGCAGTCCCACCGACTACGAGGGAAACAGCCCTGCATAAATGGCCTACGGCACTGGGGAAGGGATTAACCATTCCCCCCCCCCCAAGGTATTTTTGGCTCTAGGTGGAGAAAAGGCAGGCATAAAATGGGTGTTTATCTCCCCGCCCCCCCATCAGGGCTAACAGTAGTTCAGGAAATCTGATTCCCATTGAATGGATAATGGTTAATCCCCTCCAGGCCCAGAACTGCGCCCTTAGTCTAACACCCTCCCATTGATGTATTTTAAGACTGAAAAGCATATTGGGAGATCTGATCATGATCCCCAATGTCACATGTACTTTGGATGACAAGTGGTTGATCCCAAATGTTTACTACCTCAGTGAGAACCTGAATTGTAAGAACATCAGCATGCATCTATTACAAGACACATACCTGCAGAATTCCACCACTAGATTTCATCATCAACCTTGCCAGAAAGTGAAGGATGTTTTATAGAGTTCTCCAATCACTAAGTTATGGGAAACAGTCTACATAGTTTTCACATAAAAATGTAAATTATTCAACTCCTAGTTGAAAGGATCCATATTGAAACTGCTCTTTAGATTATTGTTTGATGAACATAGTAGTGATTTAAAAGGTAAAGGTAAAGGTCCCCTGTGCAAGCACCGGGTCATTCCTGACCCATGGGGTGACGTCACATCCTGACGTTTACTAGGAAGACTGTGTTTACAGGGTGGTTTGCCAGTGCCTTCCCCAGTCATTTTCCCTTTACCCCCAGCAAGCTGGGTACTCATTTCACCGACCTCGAAAGGATGGAAGGCTGAGTCAACCTTGAGCCAGCTACCTGAAACTGACCTCCGTCGGGATTGAACTCAGGTCGTGAGCAGAGCTTGGACTGCAGTAATGTAGCTTTCCACTCTGCGCTACGGGGCTCTTAGTAGTTATTACTGCAACTAAAAAGCAAGGAAAAACTGGACAGTAGAAATTTTTTAGCCAGATTTGGAAGCTCCTGATCTATTTCTACACAGATGTTTTGCTCTGCTTTGGCTTCCTTAACAGCAATATTATTTTGGAGAACATCCACATGATGTTGCTATCTATTCAGCATGCTTCTATGTTTACCCTTAAATTCAGTATGACCTTTTTTGGAAAGATCACAGTCAAAGCACCTTTGGACACTGCGTAGATGGGAAGGTTTAAATTTTTGCAGGTCAGTGACAACATCAGCACCATTCCCCTTACTATAGCCCCCATGTTTGCCACCATTCCCCCCACTGGTGGCGTTCTTCAATCTTTTTAAAAATTAGTAATTGGCAGATTGCTATAGCATAATAACATTATAAAAATTCTATTGCAACAATCAATTGCCAGCTTTCTTTTTTAAAAAGTTTTTAGCCCTTTTTCTTGTGGTTACAAAAGAAAGTATGAAGCCTGAACATTTCCCCGTATAACTTCACAACAAAAAGGGATTGAGTTATTTTAAAAAATGAAATCTGTGTATATTATTGCAATAGCTCATTATACTGTTACTGAGGCATAATTACTGGTTAAAAAGAATGCCTAAAGTATGAGAAACAACGGCCCCAGCAGGGGGCAGGGGTAAGGTAAGGAAAGATCTGAAAAAACTGCTGTGTGGACACTCCATTGCCACTGTGCATGCCTTTGCATTCTCAGCAGCAATGAGAGCTACACTGAGAATCCTCTCCCTGTGGAAGCAACTCTAGAACAGAAAAAAAACATGCAGAAACTTCTGCTCCATTGCTCAGCAAGAAAGACTTCAGTTCTGCTTCACAACAGATCCAAGAAGGTTGCAGATAAGTGGATTGATGTTAACAGTGGGTCAGGAATCACCATTCCCATGTTACATCTTATTACTCCAGACCTGTTAAAGCAAGAGGAAATGTCTTTGGGTTAGGAGTTGGGAAATCCTACCGCTGACTCTACAGGTTTCTCCCTCGTGTAAAGGACTAGGCACTCTTGGTAAAATACATTCCTTGCTTTTACAGGAAGTTTTGGCTCTGTGCTCTAGAGAATAGCATCTCCAGAAATACTAACAAAGCACTCCAATTTCATTTCATAATATAATTTCAGTAATTTAGTAGAGCTAGAGGTTGTCAGTGGGTGGAAGAAAGCTTTACTGGCATGGTGCAAACCTTTGCATCTCTCTCTGCAAATTTCTTGAACATGTTGGCATATATCTTTCGGTCACGATCATTGTGTTCCTTCGTCTTCTTCTGACACACTGTTATCTGTGACTTTGCAGCCCTGTTTTGCGGATTCACGTCTAGAACGCTTTGAAAGTCACATCTTGCCAACTCAAATTCATTCATGAGTAGTCGCGCTTCACCTCTTCTGTACAAGCCCTTTTCGTTAGCCTGGTCCAGTGCCAATGCCTGCAAACAGATGTTCCCACACTTAGCATTGCTTGAATAACACTGGCTTGGTTCTCCCCCTTTCTTTCACTCCAATTCAAAAGGAAATTTTGGACAGAAAATAGAACTTTTCACTGCAACTTTCTGAAACCAACAGCCTATGCTGGTGTGTGTATCCATTGTTTTTAATGGTAACAATGATTTTAGATGTCTACTCTACATTATGTTATAGGTACACTAAAACAGAGAACAAATTAAACCATAAATAATTATTCAGTCTTGGCTGTGTGTGTGTGTGTTAAGTGCCATCAAGTCGCTTCCAACTCATGGCTACAGCAGTATAACAGAAAGCAAAAGAGTTAACAGAGTATCCTAAACTTTCCAACTTTCATTTGAGGAAAATAAAAGGCACATTTACAAATAAGTGGCTCCCAAGAAAAAACCCTGAAAATATATGAGCAAAATATATGTGTAAGTGTGTAGCGACAGAAAGAAGAGTTAGTTTTTATACCCCGCCTTTCTCTACTTTTAAGGAGTCTCAAACTTGCTTACAATCACCTTCTCTTCCTCTCCCCACAACAGACACCTTGAGAGGTAGGTGAGGCCAAGGTGGGGCTAAGAGAGTTTGGAGAGAACTGTGACTTGCCCTAGGTCACCCAGAAGGCTTCATGTGGAAACAAACCCGGTTCACCAGGTTAGAGTCCGCTGCTCTTAACCACTACACCACGCTGGTTCTATGACTATGTGATGGGCTTTTAGTACACAGCAGTTGGTATATCCATCACAGGTGTTGGACACTATGCTACAGAACCACTTCTCCAAAACTCCATTAAAAATACAATCAAGAAAGTACATGCATCTTAAAATAAAACAAATATTTCAAACAATAAACTGTAACTAAAGAATGGAAAATACAAAGCAATTCCATGCCTATACAGGGAAGGAGGACAATGCTGATTCCCACCCTCCAGTTTAACTATTTGTTAGTGTGTCCACCCACCAAAGCCAATGCAGAGGATCAGGAGACACTTTAAAATAGAATGTAGTACACAAGACTGCAGTGGTGTGTCTGGGGAAATCAGCATCCCTCCCTGCTGTGCACATGTGGAAGTGTTTTCAGTTCATGCAGAGTGACTTTGCATCTCAGCGAGTATTCAAAGCACAAAGGAGAATTTCTAAACATGCTGTGTATTTGTTAACATCAGTAAAAGTACCCTCAGTTTAAAATATCATTTCCGACTGAAAAAACACTTAAATCTCCTACACAATGTACATCTTCTGACCATGAAATTTACATGGCATAGTGGCATTTGATCATCGTTACCCATCATAATCATGTTTTTATCATTTGAATGGTAAGGTTGCAGAATCCAGCAGAGAATTTAAAACTAACAATATGAATGTGTGTTGCATAATGGTTAGCGCCAGACAAGGCAGGGCAAGAACCATGTTCAAATTCCCAATTAGCCTCAAAACTTTACTGAGTGGCTACCATTTCTCAGCCTAATCTACCTCTCAAGATAGTTGTAAGGAAAAAGAGGGACATCGCACACATATTTCTAAACTGATCTAGTTTTCCCTATAAAAATGAATTTTGTACCCCAAACTAACTGGAAATGTATGATATAGATGAAAAGTCATCTATAGCTCCAAACAGAACATTCCAGAAAGAAATATGATACAGAGACTGAATGCAAACGGATATTATGGTTAAAGCTTCCAAACAGAGGCCCCAAAGAGTACTTACAGGCAATGTTTAGAGTATGACTCACAAACCCCAGATATTTATAGTTTCTTCTGTAAGTACATGCCTTACTTTTTACATATTTCATCTCACCAATTTAAATGTTCTCATTTTAACACTTTATCAGCTGTGCTGCGTTCAGACACTCACGTCTTGAACATATAACAGCATCCACATGCTGTTTTTCTATATTTCTGTCCAAAACCAAGAATGTGGACAATTTGAGATATATGCATAACTGTTGTTAACCAAGAGAAAATACTATACAATGTAGAAAAATTCATTCCATACTCCTCTGAGGAAACACAGAATTGCTTGCAAAAATTATCGCAAGAAGAATTTATATTGTTTTCATATGAACGTAACAGGATTTCGATAGGACAACCACACTGTTCACATGTTTTAAAAGAATATATAACTTAACCCCCCCCATAAATATGTGTTCAGTAAACTCATGCTAGCATGTCCCAGGAGTCTTGCAGCCTTAATTTTTCATAGTGTAAGAACATATACTTTCTGAAGACGAGAGGGGAACTCTAGCAAAAGCTGCTCCTACTCCAGTAATGTGCATACAAATGAACAGAGCAGGAGTCAGGCTATCTAATGAGGAATTCTGATACTCACTTCAATAATTTTTACCTCCTGTATGGGTGGAGAGAATTAAAAGATTCAGAATAGGTCTGGGAGGGAAGGCAGCATGGTATATAGCCCAATCTCATCAGATCCCAGAAGCTAAGCAGGGTTGGTACTTGGAAGAGAGACCAGCAAGGATGACTCTGCAGAGGAAGGCAGTGGCAAACCACCTCTGCTGCTCACTTGCCGTGAAAGCCCCTTGCTGGGGTCACCATAAGTCGGCTGTGACTTGATGGCTCTTTACACACAAATAGGTCTGTTCATCTGGGGCAACTATGAAAGCTTGTTCTTATTCCAAAATGCAGTCATTTTAGTAAGCATATATTTGCATGGCAATATTAATTAATTATTATTTATTTCTAAACCCATCACTTTTATTTATTGATTATTTATTAAAACATTTATATCCCCCCTTTCCTCTTGGTTCAAGTCGGATTATAATAATAGTTAAAACATGTTCAGACAAAACTAGCAAGGTATGTCTCTAATAGGTAGAACAACTCTGACCATAAGGGGGGGGGGGAAGAAAAACATAGCAGGACCAAACTACTACCAGTCCTCCCCCACTCCTAATGCCCAGATGTACCCATTTACCTTATTGCAATACTCAATAGCCTTAGCATAGTCCCGTAACTTCAAATAGCACATGGCAAGGTTGAGGAAGGCTGCCAGCAACAAGGATTCTGAAGCTTTAGATTCTCTTTCTGATAAGCCATATTCCATTTCTAGCCAGGACACAATCTTCCCATACTGAATCACTGCCTGAGGGTACTTGCCTTCCTAATAGGGAGTAAAGAAGGTCATGTCTATTAAAGATATTTTGCAAAATGTAGCACATTAGCATCTGAAGCACAGGTTACAATTTGAACAATCAATGACATCAGAAGAGGGAGGAAGAGGATTTTCAGAGAGGCTGGGCTGCAGCATGAGTGAGAGACAAAAACTGATGCAGCTTTGTAGAGCCCACACTCATAAGGAGACAAAAGATGTCTGGAGTGACAAATAGCCTGATATTGCCTCACTTTGTCATAACACCACTTCCCTGGTAAAAGCCACTCAAAACCCTTCCAACTCAACCCTTACTATACCCTCATATCTCCCTTTATCTTAACTTCCCCTTAGTTTACAAGAAATTGTAAGCATAGAAGAACACATTAAAAGGGAAGACAAGGCAAAAGACAAGTAGCATTGGGACTACTGGAAAACACTTAACATCACTTACACGTGGGTTGTTTGCCCCAGCTTAGATACTAGTGGAAAGTGGGGTTTTTTTCCTGCTTCCCCACAACTTTGTGGTACTTCCAGGTATCTCCTGGGTTTCTCCCCTCTTTCCTGTAATCTTTCCCAACCTGCTTTGTTGAAATGTTTTGGGGGAAATCATGGCAAAACTAGGGTGGCACCCATATAGACAAAGAAGTGAAGTCTGGATACTCCTGGTCCCACTCACATTGGTGCCATTTTCCCTGCCTCATTCCCCCATGGTGACCATTTCCCCTGCCACTGGAGGGCTTTTTTTTAAAAAATCAGCAATTGACACATCTTACCAGCATTATAACAATATATCTGCTAGTTGCTCTGAATTCCAATTTTTTGAAGAGTCTCTAGCCCAGGGGTGGGGAACGTCAGGCCCAGGGGCCGTATAAGGCCCATGAAATCATTTGGTCTGGCCCTTCATGGGTCCTGGCAGATCTCTAGCTCAGAAGGATCTAAGACTGGTAATCCGCCCCCTCCCGCGGACAGGAATAGCCTCTATTCAAGGCGGATGTGAGTTTGCTTTGCCGAGAAAAGGAACCTTCTTTCCCCCTTGCAGAAGAGTCATTAGCTATGGAGCTGCTAGGACCGCCTAAGAAACTGTGTTAACCCTTTCCCACCCGGGCTGTGGAGAAACATATTCCCTCTGTACTACAAGAGGGCTGGGGGGCAAAGTGGAGACAATGGAGGGGTTAAAGGGGGCAGGGCCAGAATGTGTGGGGGTGAGTTCTTAGCCAGTATGTCCTCATTTCATCCATGCAGGCGGAGGCAGCAGGAGCCGGCTGTAGAATCTGGCCCCAACCATGCGGAGCAGGAGCAACTCTAGCATGCAGCTGGATGGCTATGCCCAGCTGGTGCAACAGACCATCCCGTATCACCAGGTGGGCGAGTGCGCCATCGGTTGGATGCCTGCTTGCACGGGGGGGAGGGGGGGTCATCTGGGGCAGCTGCCTGTTTGGGGCTTGGTACCCACTCTCCCTTCTGGTTCTTTTCCCTCTAAGACCTGCAAAAGACGCTTAGGGCGGGAAAGTGCCGGATCGGAGCTTTACTGGACTGGGCTCCTTCACCTATGAGCCACAAGTGGCTTGTCGCTCAATCTGTCTTGTGTTTGCTGCCCTGCCTGAATCTCTTGGGCTCAGCCGGGGATGTCAGAGCTCAAAAGCGAGTTGCTCTACGTGGCAGACACTCAGAGCCATCTCCGGTCGTGCCTCTTGGCTAAATGTTTGACCAAATATAGCAGGGTAATTTTTAAGTTGATAATTTTGTATGGCCCATGAATGATGTTATAAATATCCAAATGGCCCTTGGCAGAAAAAAGGTTCCCCACCCCTGCTCTAGCCCCTTTCATTGCAGAGATATAAGGGGGAAAGTATATCTCCACAAAGAGAAGAGATACAGATTTACTTTTTAAAGATCAAAGATGGGAATTCAGAGATGGACATATTATATTGTTATAATGCTACAGTGATACATCAATTGCTAATTTTAAAAAATGAAGCCCGCCAGTGGCGTGGTGTTGGCGGCAGCCCTGGGCACTGGCGCAGGGGAAATGTTGGGAAACTTGCCATGTAGCAGCTCCATTGCCACTGCACTCTATTGGCAGTGGCAGCAACAATAGAGAAACCACATCCTCATGTGGTAAATATCTTAAGCATTATGCCTCTGAAAAGGTCATTTATAGCAATTAACAGAAATAACACTCATTAGAAGTCACATTTGCTGATATTACTGTATCTAGATATCTGCACACAGACCTTAAAGTACACAGTTCCTTTCTCTTTAACAATGGCAGCCTGCTCAAGTTTCTCTTTGGTGTCCATCTCCCAAGATTCTTTGGCCTGCAGGCAAACATTAAGAAATAATGAAATAATGATAGCAAGAATACAGAAAAAGAAAACAACATCAACCTTCACTACAATGGGAAGCAAGAAGAAGCATTATTGTCCCTAATCTGTCAAACTTTATCTGGTTTTACAGATTAAAGAAAGGCAGACTATGGCATAAAACACTAACTCAGGACCCAAAGCACTGAAATTAATCTTGATATTCTGCCTCCCTTCCCAAAATTTGTTACAGCTCTGCTTAAAACTTCCTTGAGAGCTCAGTCCTTAGGAGGACTGATAGAGACGCATTCAAGAAAGGGTGAGAAACCTCTGCAAATCTTTTTGAGGTTAGAAAGGGTGGAGCAGAAACCAATCAGCACAGCCTTCCTCCTACAAACATTCCCCAGGATAGAGACTGGCACCACTGCTCCACCTTATGTACATCTTGTTCCTTCACTGTACTGTACAGACATAGGCACATTCTCCGGCACCCCAAAGAGGGCACAGCTTGTTCAGCAATTTTGCCCTGCCCTCCTTTCAGTAGTGTTTGGCAGGACACGAACTTTTTTGTCTGCGGCCCAGAAAAAAACACACACACAAAGGGAACAACGCTAGGAACAAGTCTTGGACCCCACCCAAAACAATAAAACAAACTAACACACAAGAACACTGTGATCTTAGTTGATGTATCTGTTTTACCAAGCTTTGTCACAAACATGCCAGAGTGCCCTCCCCCTCCCCATGTTTCCTTTATAGGAGTGATCCTTTGGGTAAGTGTCAAATATGCGCATGTGTGTTTACTATTAAAAGAAATTCCATTTTCACCTTTTCAAAGCTTTTCAGTGTAACTTCATATACAAGTTCAGTATTTGGCTCTATGCCAAATTTACGTTTTCCTGCTTCACCAAATCCATACCTGAAACAAAGCATGAGAACAGAAATGGCACCGGATGAGGCATTTCATTCAGCATTTTGAATATTCACATATGTGGAGAGAAAGGTGGCTAGCTACACACCAGGCTCTGGAGACAACAGATGTTACCTAGGAAACCAGCAGCCAACTAACTCATCTGTGGCGACACATACATTCTACACACTATATTGTACTCAGGATTACTCCCTTTTGTGTTCAGATAGGATGTGACTATACACTTTACATCTTATTTAATGCTAATACCTTATTCAGTATATCATGCAGTTATTGTTCATTAATGGGATTTTTGCAAGTTTTTGGGGACCTCCAACAATCACACTAAGCATTACACATCAAAAGCTTTGAAAAACATTAAAATCAATTATGTTTGAAATGGTTGCCTAAACTCATTTTTTCTTCCCTATACTATAGACGTGTCAAGTTCAGTTATCTTTTCTATAAGGAAAAGGAAACAACGAAAGCCAGGCAAAACTCCCAACCCTAAAGTATAATTTGACACTATTTTTGTGAAATCTGAGTTAAGAGAGAGAAGTCAGATGCATAATGAGCTTCTTTTTCCATATATAAATTACTTCAGCTGAAAGAGGGTTATAAAGAAGCTAACCAAAAAACAAACTGACCACTTTTTCAACAAGATATGATAGCAGCAAAATCTGTTTATCTGTGAATGTAACTCACGGTGCTCCGATGTGCAGGATACAGTGTTCTCCCCTTTGCATCTTCTCCAGAGCTTTGTCAATTCCAATGGGAATGTCATGGTCTTCTCCTTCTCCAACAATAAATGCTACATCTCTGCAATCAAACATTCTACCACCACAGACTCCTTTCAGATGGACTGTAGAGAAGAGAAAAAATATATACTTTGAAGCACCAATCAAATATTTTGACAGGTATTAAAAGAGTGTATGATCAAAATTCAATTTTGCTAGCATTCTTAGGAACCAAAACTAGCTTAGTGCATGAGTCCTACAACACCTAAAAACATATAAGGTCACAATCCTGTTGGCAAGGCAACAGCATGTGAGCAATTTTATCCATGTCAATAGTAACACAGGGCATGGTTAGTCCATTTGTCTTCAAGGGGGAGCTGTAACATATACTTGCTACTGTTCAGAGCTCACTGAACGTTTCTCTTGTTTTTCTCCTTCCCTGCCACTTGCTGTGCTTCTTCCTGGGCCAAACAAGATGAGACAGCATCCATTGGTCTGACCTGTAGATGCTGCTGTCAAGCTAAGGGAGTTTGGATGTGATGCCATAGAGTCCACTCTATGAAGCTGTTAGTTCCTCCAGGGAAACTGATTTCTGTGGTCTGGAGATAATTTGTAATTCCAGAACAACAGCAGGAGATCTCCAGCTAGTACCTGGAGGTTGGCAGCCCTACTACCCACCCAGAATGCTATCTAATACCAGCTGTTGACCAAATGCTCTGCTCTGGTTTCTGGCAGCTCATTCCTGAACTTTGCAGCAGCCAGAGACTGAAAGGCTTAAAAAAGCCTTTACAACTTTTTTTCTGTGAAAATGGGGCATTTTGCCCCATTGAAAACAGCAAGGCTCCACCAGCAAAAACCTGGCGCAGCAACGCTGTTAAGGAGGGGGGTGTTCCTGGCCTGGAAGGGGTCAGGAAACTGCCTACTGGCAGCTGCACCTCCTGGACGCCCAGGGAACGACCTCTGGGACACCAGCACGGGGATTTGCGCCAGTGGGATGCCAGCGGGAAGCCATGCCAGTGTCCTAGGTCCATGCTGCTGTGGCAGCGCAAGGAGGCCAGCATGAGCGCCTGTGTGCTGGCGTCCCTGCCTCTTGCAGTGGCGCAAGTGGCCCGGGAGCCAGCGCAAACAGTCCGGACACCAGCGCAGCCACTTGTGCTCTTCCTGAGCTCTTTTCAGCCAAGAGCTCAGGAATGGGCTGTTACTGAAAGTTGGTTTCAATATAATCTTGCATTCTCCCTTCAAAAGAAATACTCTGTATGATTTAACAAGAAAAATGCCAATAAATGTTTTTCTGTTTATACTCCTATCACTCAGAGCTGTTCCACTGGAATTCTCTCCCTCAGAGTTATTTCTAAACTCCTCACTGAGGGCAAAATCTTCTTAGAAGTCTACAATTCTCTTGTTTTTACATAGGCTGCAGACTAGTGTGTTCCTCCACAACATTTTTGTCTGAATTTTTGGTGCTGAGCTACTCACATACTCATACAATCACCTATGTTTACACAGCAAGATATGAGTCCAGTAGCACTTTAGAGACCAACGAGAATTTTGGGGTATAAGCTTTCGAAAGTCAAAGCTGATGAAGGGAACTTTGATTCTTGGAAGCTTATCCCCCAAAATTCTTGTTAGTCTCTAAGGTGCTACTGGACTTGTATCTAGCTGTTCTACTGCAGGCTAATACGGGGCTGCCCTCTGGAACTATGTTTACACAGATGAGGAATAAATGACTCATAGGCAACATGAAATTGTTGCTACTTGGTGAGTTCATGACTGAAATCAGCTGTTAAGTCATTGAATATGGTTTAATGTTTGTAATTACATTTTATTCTAAATAAACTTTGAACAATCTACATATATACAACTCATAAAATTATATATAGCAAAGGGGGCTAACGTATTTTTACATATAACACTTCAGATGAGCTTTGGCTTAAAATCAGTCTGCAACATTAATACAAAATATATATGGTCTATAACGTACATTTAATTTTTCTCCTGTGGTGTATCCCAAATTTGTGCTCTATCATTTTCATGGGCCCACCCCCAAACAACTGCTGGCACAGGCTAGCATTGTCACAGAGAAAAAAGGAAGACCAATTTAAAACGTAAGAGCTCCTAAAGTCATTGCTCATATAATACACTAAAAGCTAAATGGAGAGCACAGCCTGGTTCATACCTGAAGCAGCCCCCATGCAAATACCTCTAATAGTATGCTGCCTGACCTGTTTCTATAAACTAGCATCTCTATGGAGGCAATATCTCTTACTGCTCTAATTTATGGAATCCGAGCAATGTGAACAAAAACTGTCACAATTTTGGGAATTCAAAGGGCTGTGGATACACTACCCATGTGGAAAGGCCATTTATGGAAACAGAGCATCTACACAATGCAGCTGGATCATCAACCAGAAGCTCTGTATTTTTCCAGATGTTATCATGCTGAAGTTATCACCTGTAAGAAGGGTGGCTACATTTTCAGAAAATGGGGGAAAAAACCATTCCTTGATTAAACAATGATCCTGGGCCTCTCAGTAGGGGCAGCAAAATAGGTGAAAATTTCTGTATACTTGGTAAATTTCCCCATGTTTGCAGAAAAGCCTTAGCTTTTAAATTAAAAGAATGCTGTGAAAAGCAAACACAGTTCAATGCATGAGCAACAGACCATCAAGGTTAGTTACACGTCAGTTTTTTTAAAAAACCTAAACGCCACAGAAGTCTGGACTGGCTTTTTCAAATCCCTGACATCTTTCAATACCCTGAAAGGTGGTGTGTGTGTGGGGGGTGGGTGGGGGAGATTTGGGTGAAAAATGCCTACCATGAAATACACCCATGCTAGAACTGCAGTAAGAACTGGGCCCACCCTCCAGCTGCAATTTACCACTGAAAGTACTTGGAATATGATCATGGATGTTTCATCTGGTTTGGCATTTTAGAATCTCTAGAGTTACTTCAAAAAAGGGGAAGAATTATGCTCCTCTTTATCACCTTGTACTTGGAACACTGACTGTGCTGGAGGCACTAAGAGATTAACAATGTTAAATGTATCTTTTCAGAACCATTTGTTCCCAATAGTTGGAAAAACAGTCTTTTACACAGCAAAAAAGTCTCTGAACCAAGAGTAATACTCCTATAAATTGTAGACAGCACAACTTGTCATTACACACATCCACAGGAAATGTTCTTTCTTTTCTTTCAGCTCTCTGTTGAAGATAAGGACATCAACTGAAAAAATCAATTCAGCTTGGACAGTCTTTAAAGAAACGTCTCTTATCATCCCTAACTTACAGGCTTCTCACACCCAAGCCAACACTGACAGAGCAATCCGGGGGGGTGGGAGGTAGCTGCACCGTGGCTGAGGATGGCACAGCCACAGTGCAGCTGAGCCGCTTCCTAAGCGGCTTGCTGGTCTGCAGCCAGCAACCCAACAAGGATGCTTCCTCAACCCTCATTGAATTGCTGTATGTAGCTCCATGGGCTGCACCTACGTTTTTGCCGGGGTAAGTTTGCGCTGGCAAATGTGGACGTTCCCATGCCAAAAGGTCTCTGAGAGCTCAGCTGACTAATTCCAGCCCCACCCCCAGGCATGCCCTCTCTGGTGCCAGCGCAAGCCCCTGCACCAGAGGTGCACTGGTGTGCATAGCCGCCACAGATGCACCAGTACCTATCTGTGGTGCTGCCGCACCGCTCCCTGGTGCCAGCATAAGTGCCCCAGCACCACTGTAAAGGCCCCTTACACCAGCGCAAGTGGCATTTATGCCGGCACCAGGGTCACGCCGCTTCCTCAGCACTTTTGCCCCCCTTGTGGATTGTGCTGTGAATGTCCAAGTACAAAAGCAATGTCCTATACAATTTAAAAAAAACTAGAATGCCAGTGAGAGGCTTCTATATGCAGGGACTTTGTACAGAGGAACATTCAATCATGTGACCCCCTTCCAGCAGTCCCAAGTGACATAGGTCAGACACAGCGTTAAGACCTTAGGAAGAACTAGGCAGTCAGGTGATGCTCCATTATTTACCTGTACAAAACTAATCTGCAAATTCCAGAACACTGTTTCTATGAATTGGATCCACACTGCAAGACATTGCTGTTTCAAAATTGATAATTAAAAGACACAAGCCACTACACGAGGAAGCCATAACCTATTGCCACTTGTTGAATTCTTACATTTTTCTTAAGATAGTTTCAGGTGGGTAGCCATGCTAGTCTGTGGTACTAAAACAAAATTAGAATCCAGTAGCACCTTAAAAACCAACAAAATTTTCCACAGTATAAGCCATGAGTAAGAAAAATAGTTCTTCGATATGAACTGTGTAGATATAGCACAAGAAAAAAACTTTGCCATTTTGATTATCAAATTGTAGTTAAATGCTATATAAAACAGATCAGTTGGATAAAGTTACACTTGGATTATATAGTGAAAAACCTCAGCCAAGCTAGGGAACATCACTTCAACTGCTGAGCTGACTTATTGTTCTCTCACTGCCTCGAGCAATTTTGTTTTGAAGAGCACAGAACACTGTGTTCTGAATGTGGCTGGCACATGAACTCTGTGCACTGACAGCAATTTGTAGCTTGATTAAAACAGCAGAGAGGCTGTAGCACTATGTGGAATGCAAATATTCAACTGCAGCCTGCATTTTAGGAAGCAGAGATGTGAATTATGCCCTAACACTCAAGTGAATAACGCTGTCTGCAAGAACCTAGCCCAGAGACTTTAGTAGTGCTACATGACCATTTTCTCTTATTCTAATTATAGCAGTAATGTCAAAAATTGTAATAGCTTCTAGTTAATACTGGGTTTTGCTAGAACTCAGTAGAAACATGATCAGTTAAAGCACAGTGGCTGGGATTTTACCACCTGCTGCATTTCAAAATACAACTGTAATTATTCTTCTGGTGTTCTACCAGTCTGCTGTATTCGTATTAAATCATCAGCACATTTCTGCTTCACTGTGGCTGACATGAGATATGAAATGGAACTCTCAAATCCACAGGCTATTATCTTCTGACAACATGGGACACTGGTAGCAACTACATTTATTTTCCTCAGAGGATCCAGCTATACTACCTCTTGATTTCAAAAACATGTAATTATATTTGATAACAAATGTTAAGACCAGCACAAAAGTGACATGCCCACGTATGTCTCATTGATACGAATGGCGCTAAACAGCCTTAGAGAAAAGCAGAGTGAAAATATTTTAAACACATTAGAAGTAAAATTCTAAGTAGAGTTACTCCAATCTAAGCCTACTGAAATCAATTGGCTTAGTACCCAGTAATTTTGTACAGGATTGCAATGTAAATTAATTCTTTTGGATTGTAGCATTCAGGGCTTTATTGCCACAATTCTTACTCACTAAAGAGCTGCTCTCAGAAAGGAAATAAACTACAGCAGAAATATTAATGTAATGGCTAAACAAGAAGTGGATATTCTAAATAAGATCTATATAAAAATCCAGTCGATTAAGGCTACAACCCTATGTGTATGTCCTTGCAAGGAACGCCCAATGATTTCAATGGAACTTCCAAGCAATGGTGCACTGGATAATTTACCATTTTCTGTATTCGTATCAGCAGAAATGTGTCCATTATTTCCAAAAGCGGAGGAGAGGGAGAAGTATGTGTGTATGGGAGGGGAGGTGATGGGTAGGAAGGGTTAAGAATTTCTTCTGTGCCTACTGATCCTCTCCTCCCAACGTGCACCTTCAGCATTTTAGATGGTTGTTGCGTGCTAGAATTCCCCAAACCTGATCCCAGCAGCCTGTTCTTGAGCAGACATCCAAGCCTGGCCCTTAAATAATAAAAAACCTACATATGGCATCTTTAACCTCCTCTCATCCATGAATTGCCCTTTTTTTGAAATCCCCACCCCAACCCAACATGTTATACATTTCTTAGCAGTTATACATTTCTTAGCAGATGAGACTATCTACTGTTTTTACAACAGGTTACTATGGCAAAATGACCAGCCAAGATAAATCTGAATAAGAATAATAGTTGAACTTGTTAACTTCAAGACATGTTTTTGTACTTGATATAAACCCATTGACCATCAGCTATGTCCTGTATACATTTGCTATTTAAGAAATGGAAGTTATCAGTGAGGTAAGGAGGAAAGAGAACTCATTTTATTCTCAAATGTAGAGCCACCCAGAAGGTTTATGGGGTATGAAGTTGGTGTGATGTTGGAGTCATGTGTGTATGCACAAAGCAGAGGAACCACATGTGAGAATTTCTTACATGTGGATGAATTCTTGAATGAAGCGCCTTCTTGCCACAGTCCAGAAAATGGTCTCATAATTGATGAAGCAAGAAAACTGACATTACACACATGAATACACATATCAAGATCAGTACTGTCTACTCAGACCAGCAGCAGCTGTCCAGGGTCTCAGGCAGTGGTCTTTTGCATCACTTACTACCTGATCCTTCTAGCTGGAGATTCTGGGGATTGAACTTGGGACCTTCTGCATGCAAAGCATCCTCTACCACCACCTCCCTGCATTTATTGGTAGAGTAGAAATAATATAAGTTATGGGATACTTGACAAAAGATTCAACTCATCATCCTAAGCCTCTGCTCTCAGCTTCAAAAGGAACAAAAGCAACCAGAGCAAATGGACCAGAGCAGCAACAGACAGAACAAAAACTGAGGAAAGAAGTGGCCGGCTGCTCAAGCTGTTGGGGAAGGGACTCTACCAGTCAGGTTCTTTATGGATTTAAAGTACTGGCTGGAGATTAAAAGGCAACCAACACAAAAAGGGTTAAAGGAACGTAAAAGAGACTGGAGTGGGAAAGTTGGCTGTAGGAATCCAGGCATATGAACAGCAAAATCAAAACCAATTTGGTTATTTGGGGATGAATAAGAAAGTACAGGTTTTAGAATTAAAGTACCATAACTGCAAGGGCAGCTGATACGGTTAAACAACATGGCTTTACTGCAGGAATTGACAAGCTTTGTTGGCATCTCATAATTGTACAAGGCTAGATGTGCCAGCATTAAGTTTGAAGCTGATTCTCCCACTATAGCCACCCATACTTTACCCAGAAAGAAAAAAGCTTCCATGCCCATCAGCTGTTGAACTGCTGTCCCTCATGCAAACTAGTACTCACTTTGTACCGCAGCTCCTTCATTGGGGTTGGAGTATCCTTCACCTTTCTTTTTAATTCTGCGGATGATGCCTCCATCCTCAAATAAATCTTCTCCTTTGAAATCAAGCAGCTCAATCTTTTAAAAAGTAAATAAGGAGTAAGAACCTCAAAGAAGTGATAAATCACATTTAATCTGCCATATGTAAAACAAATGCCATTTATGCTTGGTAATTAGCAGCGCGTTCCAGGCTGAAGTGCCCCACATATTTTTTTGAGTTTTGCACACTGAACCGTCATTCAGGAAGTGACTGCAAAGTCGGTGCATACCTACTTCGCATTACGTAAGAGCCCCTTTAATGCGCCCTTTTGTGTTTGCTCCACCCCCACACCTAACGGCAGTTGGCTAATGGAAGGAACAAAGGAGCAGGTGAGTAGGGTGTGTGTGAAATTTCTCCTTTTGCGTCGGGACTATGAATAAGCATTTTAAAGGTTGCATTTTTAAAAAGAGCTTTGAGCGAGCATCAAAATTGACCCTGCATAAATGGCCATAAAAAGGCCCAACAAGAAACACACAATGGATTCAAGGGCTGATCCACATAACCATGATTCTAATCTGTACATGTAAGGTTCACCAACAGGGCAAACAGTGGTTCGCTGGAGGCGTGTTTCAGGTTAGGAAAATAGTGCAGGAGGGGGGCTTTAAATTTCTTCTCCCTGCGTACCGCAGTCCCAATCCAATGTTGGCCCACATGCCTGGGAATCAAGTTCCCAGCATAGAATTCCTGGCACAGGTCTGATCCAAAGACCCTACATTGGCCACGTTTCTGCCATGTGGACGTTATATATGAGGACCGATTCACATGTTACATGGTAAGCTCATCAGATAATTACTCTGCACTGCTGTACTCTTTTGGCTGGAAACTATACAGTTTCCAGTGATTCCTAGAGAGGCATGACATCACTTCCGGGGTTTTCCCATGTGCCCAGTTTCCTACTATTGAGAGCACTGCTGTGGTTGGCAATTACTAGTTCCTGGTTAATAGCCATATTTACTTAAGTTATAGCAAAATGTTGCAGTCTCCCATAGGAAAGGGGTGGGAGTGATAACATAGTGGCTTACGTATGACATCCTGTCCTTGTCTCCATCAAGCATCAGCTCACCGGATGTACCGCTGCTAGGCCCCACTTCCATTCCCACACTTTACGGAGGGCAGGAGCAGCATGGCCAGGCAAGCAAATATATCCTTCCCCCATGGTTGTGCTAGTGTTAGAGGCCCCTTATTATATGACGCTTCTATATAATCACTTCTAGGTGTGCTACTAATTTCTAAAGTTAGCAACTCAATGTTAAATTTTTCCCTTCTCCCTTGGTCAATGGTAGCTCCCAAATAAAATAAAAAATTCCTTTGAGGTAACCAAAACCCTCAACCAGCTCTGGTAACATATTAAAGGTGCAATTTATGCCAGAATCAATCAGATTTCCCTACCCCACCCCACCAATGCAACTTTGCCTGGCTTATATAATTAGCTTCCGCATCTGTCGAGACTGAATAAGTAAATTTGACATTTACAGGAATGTTATAGCTGAATAAAAACCACATACTAATTTTAACATGTGAAACTTTTTATGCAGGACATTTTTGCTGGTCACTCTTGCAATAACTTTGAAGAATAAATGTTTTTTTTTCTTCACTTACTGGATTGTTTACTCATGCTATCACTAATGTCTGACATTCATCCCCAAAGGCTTAAAAGCTAACAACAAATTGCTAGCAATATTTCCCATTCAATCACCCCATTCCTGAGAGGGTGGTGGTTAGGCAGCACCTGGGGACAGCACTGCCGCTGAAGCCAAAAACCTGCCCTTTTCCTCCAAGCTCCATGGAACTGCTCCATTTTCGGTGGCATAAACTGGAGTACTGGCAGAGGGGGCGTTCCTGGCCCAGAAGTGCATATGAAGCTGCCTAAAGGCAGCTCCACCCCTGGGAATGCCCCCCTGGACACCGGTGCTGGGATATGCTGGGAAAACTCCGGCACGGAGTCTGCATTGTCGTCCGAGAACCACACTGCCGCATCACTCCCCAGGGCTGGCATAAGTCGTCCTACACCAGTGTCCATGCCAGTTTGCACGGTGCAAATGGCATGGAGACCAGCGTAGGGGTCACACTGGATTCTGTGCGGTTTCATCCTAGGTTTTGTTTCATTGATACTTTAATGTAGATACTCATAATAGTATTCTGCACATTCATAGAATGGAAAATCCAACAAAGAATGCCGTTTCGATGATAAAATCAACTAGCTACTGTATTGCTAGTTCAATTTCTTCAATCTGGATGAAAGGTCAAGAATGTATTATACATTGTGCTGTTTTATTTCCTAAGGACAATGGGAGGTGGGAGATGAAAAGGTTTTCAAAAGCTAAGCCTACATTATAAATATTCCCCGCTGCCAACCTTAACACACCTTGATGACTATGGACAGAATCTAAGCTCAGCAGATTCCAAGGGAGGTAGCTATGTTAACCTGTAATTACACTTTGTTTTTCTGGAAAAAAATGTTGTGGTGACAAAGACCATCTTCAAAAAAACATAATACAAGAGTACAATCAAGAAAAACAACTGCAGTGGGCCTGGTAACAACGTTTGTCAAAGGACACAGTGAAAGATTAGGCTTCACCACTATTCTCTTTCCCCAGTACATTCAAAACTACCCTCATGTTCACTTTCCCAGATACCCCCTAGACAATATTGAATAGATGTTAAAAGGCTGGTTTCACTATAGGGGCATATGCTGACAGGAAAAAGGGTATTAAATTATCTCCATGGTTGGCTAGTGATTAAACTGATGAAAGGAGAGATGGATGACTAACATCATATCACATGGAATGGGGAAGATAGTCGAATAGCCTATTCTCAAGTCTGCTTCAATTTCTGGCTGCCAGTGCCCAATTTCAAAGATTATCAACTGGCAATGAAGCAGCTGGATGCATATTGTTCCAGGATTTGGCTCTTATCCAGAGGATAAGATTTGAGTTTGATATTGATATGGGGGGGGGGGGAGACAGAGAAAGAGCGTCTATAGTTTTATTAGTCACTAAATTTGCAGTATAATCCTAAACAGTTACATCTGTAACTTTATTTAGGACTGCACTGTTATTCAGTTTACATACACACTTACCTCAAAGAACAGTGTTGCATTGGAGGGTATTTTGGGGACACTGCCAGCAGAACCATATGCATATTCTGGTTTACACAGTAAGTGGCAAATTTCTCCCTTTTTCATGGTGGCAATCCCAATATCCCATGCCTTGATGACCTGGCCTAATAAAAAGGAATAAAAAGAAATCTATTTAAGGAGGCTTAGCAAAACAAGACAAATAGACAACTTTGCTTCTTTTTAAAGCCATACATTAATATTTTATGATTTTTCAAATATGTATATTACAATGTTAAAATAACTAAACCGTTATGCAAAACAAATCCTAATTAAGCTATTTGTCTCAATTTCTTCAGCATCAGACAATTGCTCAAGCAAGCTATGAATTATTTTTTGCTGGCCCTGTTATACGCGGCCCTATTATAAGTGGCCCTGTTTTGCTGGCCCTGTTATAATTTTCAGCAAGTAATGTGTGCATAAAATGTTTATCAATTAGGAACTGTAGCAAGCCTATAGATTAAATAAAAGCAAAGTATCCAGTCAGAAGCAACAAGGGAAGAACACACATCAGTTACAAATATGGCCACATGAGTGGTAAGAATAATTTGATGGCGCTATGGATCTGCAGTTATTCACCTGGAACAATAAACCATTTGATTTCCGTGGTTTCAGAAAGCACAGCAAAACTTATAAAATCAATCTATATTCTTCTCAGCAGTTAAATGTTTGCCAAAATTAAAACATCTCACTGCTGCTGGAATACCTTCTTGAAGAAGCATTCTCAGTCAGGATGTACCTACAGAAAATTCCTCTCTCTCTTCTGCATCATTTTTTGTATGAATTCAAGTACAAGAGAGAAACAAGCACTGAAAACCTCTAGATGTTATAGGCCAAAATAATCCTCACTCTAAGGGTTTTGTGAAGTATCCGTGGAAAACAAATTCAAAAATGCATGTGCTATTTCATGTCTATAGCAGCAGGTCTTTCTTTCCTCAGCTGAATACAAACCCTTTAATAAAAACTCTTTGTGCTTATATTGATATTTACTTTGCTTTATTATAGTCTCAGATATCAAAAGGAGAAATGGAAGGATTTCAATTTTCTCAAAGAAATTGTGTTCACAGAACACTAAAGTGCAAGTCAAACAAACATTTTGTAGACAGAATGGGTATATCTGTTGACATCAGTTTTGTATTTTTTCCCTTTCTTCTGGTAAACACATCTCTAATTATTTGGATTAATAAAGGATGTAGGGGGTTAAAGAACTGTTTTCTCT
Source organism: Euleptes europaea (assembly GCF_029931775.1). Lineage (NCBI taxonomy): Eukaryota > Metazoa > Chordata > Lepidosauria > Squamata > Sphaerodactylidae > Euleptes > Euleptes europaea. The sequence goes on from NC_079313.1 coordinate 82,920,508, forward strand.
CACAGGTTTCTTTCAGTTTTATATATAATAGTTATACAATTCTTGTCTCAAAAATGGATGGCAGTTTTCTCCACAGGAGATGTTTAAAAAATTCAACCATTTTTTTCTACAGCCTCCAATGGAAAAGCATGAAAATGAAGACATAACACAACACTCAGAACAACAACAAAAAACTTTTATCCAGAGCCAAATCACATGATCAGCAGCTTCATGTGATTCATCTATTTCTTGACAGTACTACTTCAAAAGGGGGGGCAATGGAAGATAAAGGTATTAATATAACACCTGCCATCTGAAGTAGCCCACCTCAATAGATGTACCATATTTAGCTGCTGATGGTTTAAGCTTGGAACACAACTGAAGTCAACCCCAGATTAGCCTGAAGATGGCTGTTGGATATTTGGTGGCCAAAACCAGGTTGTCCCACCCAAATACCATCTTATTCCAAGTTTACAAAGCACAGACTATACACAGCTTTCTGTACCAGTCCTGGTGATCAGCTGGAGGCCAATTTTGATGGAATTACACTAAGCCTGGTTTATGCATGGAAACAGAAGGGGGCGAGCAAACAAACAAACATGCATGCGTGCACACACGTACACTTAGAAAAAATAGGATATCTTCTTTTCAGAGTGCCTATGCAAATATACAAACATTAGAGGACACATTCATTTTGTGTGCAAATATTCTGGATAGTGCTTAAGCAGCAATTCATGCCCATTTTTAGCAGGAGCTGCTGAGGGCAAGTTTACACTAGAAATCTAAATCTAAGCTGCTGTTTAACTAGTACAACTACCACTGTGTCCCTCAAGGAAACAAAGGGAATTGCAGATTTCTGAAGGTGCTCAGAATGCTGTAGCCTCCTGAAAGAAGTATAATTTTCAGGACTCTCACAAGGCAGATGGGGAGGCATAGAAGTTTCAATTTAATGTATATTCAAGACTACAACTGATGTATATTGAGATAGGCCTCAACATTTCACAACAGTAAAATGAGGCAATGAAACAAAGTGACTGATCTACACAGCAGTGGCAAATCCAGATATTTGCCATCTCTCAGCCCTCTGTTTGCTCTTGGTCACACAACGAAATATAAATATGCTGTCATTTAGTTGACAAGAACCCAGTTTATATCCCTAAGGCTCTCTCTTTACCTTTCTTCACCTTTTCCACTCTTTACCTTTGCCCAGGCTGAAGATAAATGGTTCATTCCTGTCACGGCTGGAATCAAACTTTTTCCCATTGGCTAGCTTCCCTTTGTAGTGGACATAAACCTTGTCTCCGATCATAGGAGATTCATCTTTATTCCCTGGTCTCTTCACAATCTAGAAGATTTAAAAAAAATCAAACTGATACGAGTTCAAACACTTCTCACGATCATTTACAAGGGTTCTCCCACACTAAACGTGTACCACATTCTGTATTCACGGCGGCAATGAAGGCTACGCAGGGAATCATCACCAAGTGGTAGCAGCCTAACTGAATGAGCAGCCATATGGGCTACTTCAATACATAGCCTGTTGTAAAATATTTCAGATTTACTGCACATTGAGGGCTTTTTTTGTCATGTTAGTCTACCACAGCCTAAGGGCCAAGCTAGATGTTATGGTGGCCATGGCTCTGACCCATGGCTGCCAACACAATTTGACCATTTAAAAATGCTGTGAGGGCCCAACCCCAACCGGGCCCATTGTGCAGCATAACCAGGGGATCTTGTTCTCCCCCCCCACACACACATTTTCAAATGCTGAAATAGCTGTGGGAGGATTGGTTCAACACTACAAAAGGCACCTGGAGGGAGAGATAGTGTGGTCCTGTTGTGCCACCCTCACAGCATTTTTAAATTCTTCTCTAAAATGGTGATGGCAGCCATCCATCAGATCTGTGGCCACCATAACATCTAGTTTGGCTCTACCTGTAATGAAAACAAAGGAGACTTTTTCAAAAGTGCTACTGTTTCAATAGTTACCAGATATGTTTCACCGTTTATTGAACCTGTCTAGGAACATTTAGATTAACTTCTCCCACAGTGTTACCTTCAGAACTCCTCGATCTTTGCTTGGTGTGATATCCTCGCCTTGTTCAGCAAGAGTTGCCGTCTGGACCTCTCCTTCCTTCTTTGTAGCCTCATCAGTTGTCATGGTCTCATTTCACAGGCACAGCCCTTGGCAAACAACAGATGAATGATATCTTTTCCTACCAACGTTCTAAGCAGACTTACTTATTATACTTGCTGATGTCTCAGCACAGAATGACTGACCCAATATGAAAGGGAAAATAAAGACTATTGATCATAGGGAACTGGAACTCTTTATGTGGGAATACCTGGTCATGCTAGCAAAATGAGCCAATGCGTACACATTAGCACAGGGGTGGGGAACCTTTTTCCTGCCAAGGGCCATTTGCACATTTATGACATCATTCAGGGGCCATACCAGGTGTAGATCTCCCGGTGAGTCCGCAAAAGCCCCCCCCCGAAGTCCGATCGGCTCCTGCATGCACGCTCTGCCGCCGGGAGCCGCCAGCCTCTTTCCCCCTCCCTCTCGCTGCTCAACAGCCAACAGTCAGCGAGAGGAGGTCCAAAGGGCGCCGCAGCGCCGCTGTAAGCCAGGAACACCCTCTGGGAGGGCCACCCTGCGCCCCCCCCCTCAGTAGCAGAGCTCCGGAGGGCCACAAAAAATGTCCTTGGGGGCCGCATACGCCCCCCGGGCCTGAGGTTCCCCACCCCTGCATTAGCATATGAGAGACAGAGAAATTTACTGCTGTACACTGAATTCGATTTTAAAATATTTTTCCTTATATATGTAACACAACAAAAGAATTGTAGCCTTTTATGCATGGTCTGTTTGTGCTGGATCTGCTGCTAACTGCACAATATTTCCATTCGAATTCTCAAAACACTATGCACAGGGGTTTTTCCCACTGAAGAAATTCCAGGAGTACCTTGTGATCAATTATGCAACCCCAGTGAAAATGCGGAGCTTCTGAACCACGTGAGTCTCTCCCCCCTGAAACTGCTACTTTGTAATTGGCTTTAGTGTGTTTTTAAAAAATACGTCACCAGCCCTAGCCAACCCCACAGCAGGATTCTGTCATTTGATCTTAACTGAGTGGCCATTTTACAGCAAAAGCAGAGAAGGGTGTAGACACACACACACACCCGGCAAACAATTTGTTTCTGTTAGCTCAATGCAGGGGTCAACGCACTAGTATCATACCATCAGTAATCTAGCACTCACAAACGGTTCAATCTAAAACTGACCTACACTAGCTGTGAAACTGACTAAATAAGCAGCTCAGGCTTTCTCTTTGGTCCTCTTCCTCCTCGGCCTTCCCCCTCCTGGTTTCTCAGGGCTGGTGGGAGGATCAGGCAGCCTTCCTCCCACCCCCCCATATTTCCTCCTGGCCCCACAGCTCCTGTGCTGCAAGGATTGGACACCTGTCTCTCTCTCCCCATGCATTTCCTCCTGGCCCCGTCGCTCCAGTGTGTAGGAAACACGGGGGCGGGGGGGATGACGGCTGCCAGATCCTTGCAGCAAAGGAGCCACAGGGCCAGGAGGAAAGGTCATTCTCCCTGCAGCCGGAACCACTAAATGTAGGGGCAAGTGTGATGGGGGGGTCAAAAACACTCCCTGTGAAACCGACTAAAAGGATGGGGGGGGGGGAAATCAGCCCAGCTCTGTTGGATCCCTGAGGTTAGAAAACATTAACTGTGAAATTAACCAGAGAAGGCGTGTGAGGGGAGAACGGGAAATCAGAGAATGGGCATGGGGGACAAACTCAAAGCAAAACTATGCACAGGGTTGGCTTTTGATCTGGGATCAAGGCAGACTTTAAATTCATGGCAAAATAGCATCCTGAAACCGCGGGACATGTTTCAGGGAGCAGCGAAGGGACTTCTGAAGATTGGAAAAATCATGCATATTCCAACGAAGTCCCGAAGTAGGCCAGTGGGTTATCTCGAAGCTAACCCATGCATAAATGGCCAAACTTTGTTGATATAAGAGAGCAGCAAGTAACAGAACCACAGGGTGGGATCCTGCCAATAAATTCTGCTGACAGAAGGGGGGCGATTTTTGCCAGTTCCACCTTCTTATGACAGACCTTTGATTCCCCCCCCCCAATAATGTTCCTATGAGTTGTATTTTGGGGGCATTTTGGGAGGCAGTGGGAGGGGGAGACAGAGAAGATGTGCTCCACTGACGGAAATCTTTCTATCACCTATGAGTTTGTGTGGGATTCAAACCAGCAAACACATTCAAAGTTAAACACAGATGACATTCATGTTTTTCTCAGTCATAATATACAGGCCATTTCCACACAGGGGCTTTTTTCTTTCTTCTTTTGCCCTGAGTTCAATGATGTTAAGGAGGAGGTTTTTTCCTGCTCCCTCCCAGCATCATGGTGCATTTGTGCACCTCTCAGGGTTCCCCCAGCTTTCCCCAAACCTGGAATATGGATTAAAATCAATAAAATATCTAAGCTAACTGTACTTCCACAAGCTTCATGAAAATAGCCTTAAGTTTTTTAAAAATAGTTTCTTAGCAATATGTAATCAGGAAGTGTATGTCACAAATTTAGAAAGCAACATTTTACACTGTATCCAAGTAGTTATGACTGTGAAACTTTCCCACAATTTTTGAAAAGAACACATCTAGCAGAAATATACACAAGTATTATGTATCAACTGAAAGGGTAGGTAATTTTTTTAAGGGACAGATACTACCCTTATTTTACATTGTATTTTTTCAAGGATTATTGGAAGTTTTCCACATTACTTTTTTTCAAAGCAGTAATGGACCCTACTTGGTTTAATACACAAAGGAAGAGGAATAATAAAATATAGTAAGCTTGTGCACCTTTGGGCTAACAAATGTCACAAGTCTCACAAGGCAACCAAGATGTGCTTCCCCATGGTGCAAGTATACCACTTTTAACATGATGACCCTGTGTAGCAGCCCTTCTCTATATGAGGGGCATACAGTCCTCATATGAGACACTGAATGTATTAAAACAATACAGTATGCTTCCCTTGCCTCTGCAAGTCTAAGGGCAACTGCCAGATGGAGCAGGTGGGGCAAGGAGACAGGAAACAAGTTACCTGTGATCACTCCTTTGCTGGCTTATTGTTCTTGCCATGGTGTTCTTCCTGTGAGAGAGGGGGTACAACCTCCCAGTGGTCCTTGGGGGTCTGGTCAGTGACAGAGGACTGAGTGTCCTTCTTCTCCCTGTATAGTGCTACCACGGAAAGTGTTTTCCAGGGCTGCAACATTTAGACTGCCTCCCCCTGATAACCAGACTATTCTGTACTGAAGGGGAGGGATGGACTGCAGGGTTAGGAAGTCCCACATTCAAATAAATGTGATACCTCATGACTCACTCATTGCAGTAAGTGGGGAAAGAAGGCATGTGCACATACCCCTAAGACTCTTAAGAGGTAGACAATTCATCTTGTTCAGTATTGTATGTATGCCTGAGATGCTTCATCACTATCTGAAATTTGATGTCATGATATGCTGCCTTTTCTTCAAAATAGTGATGCTGTGGTTTGTACTCGTGATATTGCTCTCCTTTGGCTATGCTATAGCTTCTCTTCCCCACCATCTATTCTGCCACTGCACAACTGCCCACTATGGGCCATGCAGGATTCCTGCAAGTTTCAGGAAGCAAAAGAATGGAAAAGATGGATGACAGAAGCAGGACAAGTCACTACTGCATGCTCTTTCAGAGCTGCTAGGCTTTTCAAGAAACAGAAAGTTTCACTGGTTTGCAGTCTGACAGCCCTAGCAGCAGTACTAAGTTGAATACTTTTGTTTTATCTAAAACGAAGCTGTGACAATTAACTTATGCAGCCCAGGCACACATTCACAGAGCTTTTTAAAATGACATAGAGAAGGGGTATCTATTCACTCGTTTTACTGTTCCCCATTGCTACGGATAATCAGAAACCGATTTTGAAATGCTCCATCACATTGTGGTTTAAACATCTGGAGGCCACTAAAGATTTAAAACATAGCTACAAATAAACAACATAAATTGAAAAAGAAATTAGACTTGCTTAACTGAGCAGCACATAGACAAGGTGGGGAGACCAAAAACTACCATATTTTAGAAAGCAACACTGGAATGTCTGACCAAAGTACTATGTCTGATCATTAACCAGAAAGACACACAAATACTTAGGCACAATGTGGTATACTGAACTGTCTACCCGTCTCATTTCTAACCCACCTAGGGAAAAATGAATTCAGAAATTGCTCAAGAGCAGAATGTAACATTTTAATTCTTGCATGTCTGTTGTTTCACAAACATAACCTAACACATTAGCACAAGCAACTAAAAATATTGGCTCTCATTTAAAGTTTTTATCTCTCCAGATTGAGATGGCTAGTAATCAAAGCATCCATCTGTGCTAATGTGATCAGAATCCAGCATATCCATGCATAACTGAGCAGAGTTTTGAAAATGATAGACACAAATTATTAAAAACAGGAACAAAATCTATGTTTTATTTTTATTAGGACCAACTAAATGGGCACAAAACATTGTGCAAGCTTACCAGAGCTCTCAATCAAGCTGGATGTTATTAAAATTTAAAAGATAGAAGGGTAGAAGGCAGAATTCTCGGGCCATGATCTTAAGGTCTGGTCTTACCGGCATCCTTTGTGAGATGCCAAAAGGCTGTTAGCTTCTTCATTTGTTACTGAAGTATAGAGTTACAACGTGGTCTCTGGGAGGCTGCATTTACTAGAAGTCCTTGATTCTTTGTTCTCTCACTAAAATGCAGAAATACCCTAGTCCATCCAAAAGTAATATCAAATATCAAACAAGAATTACAGTTATTTTGCAGGCTGAGAACCATAGGAAGTACTTAGAGTTTCTATATTAACAGTGTTTAATTTAAGGTGTTGCACAAGGTAATAGAGTCTATGCAAGCCAAATTAGGTGGCATTACATTGTGATTCTCGCATCTGGCATTTGATCTATCCAGAGATCATGCTGTAACTCTACACCTCAGCAACAAAGTGAAGAAGCTATCTGCCTACTGGTGTCTCACAAGGGATGCCTATAAGATCAGACCTTAAGATCAAAGCCTGAGAATTCTACCTTCTATCTTTTCAATTTTTTTAACATCCAGCCTGATGAAGCGGTCCAGTGGGCTTGAAAGCTTGCACACTGTTTGTGCCAATTTGGTAAGCTGCAGTACTACAGTCCAAGCTCTGCTCACGACCTGAGTTCGATCCCAATGGAAGTTGGTTTCAGGTAGTCGGCTCAAGGTTGACTCAGCCTTCCATCCTTCCGAGGTTGGTAAAATGAGTACCCAGCTTGCTGGGGGTAAAGGGAAGATGACTGGAGAAGGCACTGGCAACCCATCCCGTAAACAAAGTCTGCCTAGTAAACGTTGGGATGTGATGTCACCCCAAGAGTCAGGAATGACCCGGTGCTTGCACAAGGGACTACCTTTACTTTTTTGTTTTTAATAAAGGTATAAAACATATTTGTTCCTGGTTTTGGATTTTGCATGAACCCATATGGGTGTACATCTTTTTCTACTACAAATTATTAAAACTGTTTTAAGTAATAATGTACCTAAAAAAACACCTGTCACTGAAAGGTGGAATCCATTTTAGCTATATTTTGCAATTATCCCCCCACTGCCCAGGGCTGTGACACTAAACACACGTGACCAGTGTGTAAAGAGACCATGATTCCCCCCCCCCCATCCCTGCCAAGCACTCACATTGTTCAATGAAGATGCTTTTGTCAGAGTACACACTGCACTAGGTATGGGGGATACCCTTAAGATCTGCAGAATTTTAAAAAGATTCTGCTGTCCAAAAAGCTTTTCTTGGCCACCCTCCTGATTGGTTTACAGGCAGCAGCTGAAAACAATTTTATTTCAAAGAGCTTTTTAAGAGAGTCTGGTTTTAAGCTGGAGAGTGTTATTTTTCTCAATAAAAAACTTGTCATTATTTTTATATTATATATGCATTTTATTGCTTGCTTTGTTTCACTTTTGGATTTTATTGTAAGCCACAGAGAACTTCGTAATGGAGCATTATAGAAGTTAAACAAACATAAAAAGCAAACAAATGTAGCATGTGACATCAGGGAAAGAAAGTAACCAACAGAAAATAGTTTGCAATGTACACTTAAGGTCCTGATGCCACTTTTTCACCCAATCTGACACAGCAACAACTCCATGACATACTGTCTACATGTCATCCTACACTCTCTGCTATGTCTGCAAGCCATAACCTCCCTGAATCCATGTGTGATATATTTCTTATACACAGATAGTCTAAGGCAGGGGTCGGCAAACTCATTAGTCAAAAGAGCCAAATATCAACGGTACAACGATTGAGATTTCTTTTGAGAGCCAAATTTCTTAAACTTAAACTATATAGGTAGGTACACTGTTTATTAACTTAAACTTTAATTAAAGTTTTAGTTCTTAATTACACTATAGGTACACTGAATAAAACTTGATATCATACTTAATAGTGATCTTATTTATTGATAAAAATTAAATTGTAAGTCCCTGCCATTTTCCCCTTCCCGTCTGTGGAGTCCTCATCTGGAGGCCTGGTCTACCGCCATAAAAGCCTATTGGTAGACCTGGCCTCTGGCTGAGTCCCATTGGGAGGCCAGGTCTACCCATTGGCTTTCTTGGCAGTAGACCTGGCCTCCGGAGGCCCATAGAAGCCAACTGGTAGACTTGACCTCTGAAGGGGGACTTTTTCCCCTCCTCGGAGTCCAGGTCTACCACCAAGAAAGCCAGTGGGTAAACATGGCCTCCCAATGGGACTCAGCCGGAGGCCAGGTCTACCAAAGGAAGCCCGCCCTGCCCAACAGCTGATAGGCAAGCGGGGGGGGGGCAGGAACCGCCAAGCCGCCCGCCCAACAATCGCGCGTTGGAGGGAAGGCTTTAGCCTCCCAACCATTGAGGGCAAGGGAAAGGGGGACCTGGCCATTCTCCACGGCGGGTGGGGGGGAGAGACAGCGCGCCCGCTCGCCTGCTCTCTCTCGCTCTCTCAGGCACGCCGGCTCCGCAGCCCGGCTGCCGGCGCGAGAGCAGGGGCTCCGAACCAAGTTCGGAGAGCCACACTCAACAGGCCAAAGAGCTACATGCGGCTCGGGAGCAGCAGTTTGCAGACCCCTGGTCTAGGGACAATGTCTTCCTGACTCTTTAATCTGTAGAAACATAAACATAAGCACTGACTTCAGACACATACTGTATTGACACTTTTTTGCTCCAGAGAAATTATCTCTATACAGGAAAAACTCACAATACTAAACAGTTCTCAAGAGCTTTAACTTCTGTAAAAAAGAGATTTTACTTTCATTTTTGTTGTTTTCAATTAAATCATTAATTTATTAATCAAACTTATTATTCATGTTCCCTAGAATTTGTCATCAGATGTGATGTTTAAAGGGGGGGCACATCTTTCAAGCCATGCTATTAAGGCGTCTGTCTACATCCTGTGTAAGGTTGCTTAGCTGACTTCAACAGGCAGAAAGTGTTACTAGCTGATATCAGAATGCACCCCTGGCATAATAGGAAGAAGCAAACACAAAAAAGCATCCACTCGTATATAACAACATGTAGTTGATCAAACATCTCTCATGTGCCAAATGGAATGGACAATTCCCTTAAAAGCTTGAGAATAAAAGATAGTAGTCACATAATAATATACTACAACAGCTGTAAAATAAACATCACTTATTTGTGTTTAATCCACAGACGCATGCCATTTCCAAGATTTTAGATTTAAAAGCCAATCTTGGAATTTTCTGCATAAGGTTCTAAAACTAACAGCAGTTTGTTCCTCAAACATTATCCTCAATCTAAGACATCCTCCATGCAAAAATCAGAAAAAAATGGAGGTATAACATCATAAGATGTCAACAAACTGAAACAATATCTGGAGAGAATATATGAGAACCATTATCAGCTACTAAAAATAATCTCAACATTACATGAAATATGATCAAGTGAATCTCTGTTGAAATTGTGTTGTGAATGAAAGGATTTTCTTCTTACCATACAAGAAGAAAGGTTGTCTTACTCTGGAAAAGCACAATAAGTTTAATCAGAATTCTACTTAACAATTTATGACTTGTCTGGGCAATAACTGTAGTTGTTCATAGAAGGAAAATTGCCAACAGATGGTATGGGATTTCACAGAAAACTGTCATCGGGAATGTAGACTATAAAACAAAGCATAAGATGGCCAATCATAATTTACTCAAAAGGAAAAATGATCAGAAGTAACAGAGGCAGCTTAATTTCAAAATGCAGAAAATGTAACAGAGGTTGTTTGCTGTATCTTGAAAATGTAGCCAAAAAAAAACAAATCAGTGGGTTATAGATCAAACCAAGCCTGAACTGACCCTAGAAGCTAAAATGACTAAACTGAGGCTGTCGCATTTTGGTCATGTCATGAGACGACAAGAGTCACTGGAAAAGACAGTCATGCTAGGAAAAGTAGAGGGCAGCAGGAAAAGAGGAAGACCCAACAAGAGATGGATTGACTCAATAAAGGAAGCCACAGCCTTCAATTTGCAAGATCTGAGCAAGGCTGTCAAAGATAGGACATTTTGGAGGACTTTCATTCATAGGGTCGCCATGAGTCGGAAGCAACTTGATGGCACTTAACACACACACACACACACACACACACACACACACACACACACACACACACATGTAACTACAGAATTTTCTCATCCTGAATATTTTCCGATAGCAATCCATCAGATTCAGAAATACAGGAATATAGTATATCCTGTAGTCCTGCTAAGTAGTTTATTATTAAAACAACAAATAAGGTTGCCTAACTCCATACGCCATCTGGAAATCTCCCAGAATCACAGCTGATCACCAGGCTACAGATACAAGTCCTTCTGGAAAAAGTTGATGCTTTTAAGGGTGGACTGTATGGCTTCCCCCAGGCTCCACACCCAAATCTTCAGGAATTTTCCAACCTGAAGTTGGAAGCCTTAACTACAAAAGACTACAAAAATACTTAAAGTCACTTGAGACTGGAAGTTTTCTTTAGAGATCTGTTGTTGTTTTTTAATTATTTCCTTCTAGTCCAAATAACAGCAAGAAAGCAAAATATAAAAATTCTAGAGCAATACTAGCCAAACACATTTTGAAAAACCACATAACTGAAACAAGGAAAGACCAGTTAAACTGCAAAACAGATGGTTTAGGAAATCCAAGATACACTATTCTGAAAACACATCCTACATTTTCCCCCAAATTAACAAAATTGTAGTTTTCTGAATTGTAACAGCACAAATTAATACCGGTAATCTACCTGTCTGGGAACTATGGAAGGAGGCCAGGGCACAAAGACAATTTAAGCCTACCAAACAGCTGGGGCATACCCTGTGGGACTTTGCTGAGTAGTCCGCAAGTTGTTGGGGGGGGGGGGAACAGCAAAAACTTCATAGCCAAAAACCTCATAGCATCAAGGCACATTGTGTTCAATAAAAAAAAGAGTTCAAGTATTGAAAGCAGGGTAAAGGGAGTGGAGAGCTGAATGAATATTTCTAATTGAAACGGAAGGTAATTTTAAGCAAAACACTACACCAAGGTAAGCTCAAAAGAATAAACACATATAGTCATTACCAAGAAGGCACATTGTGTTCTTCCAGGAACAACTTCAAAATTAGAAACACACTAAAGCTGCTTCATACTTCAGTCTCAGACATTAATTGCCACAAATATTAAGTTTATGGTCTTAACTTTTAACATTTTGAATTCCATCAGTAACACATTTGTAGCTGTACAACAACAAAAAGTGCTTATCTTTACCTTTAAAATTTGCTATTCTATTTTGGAAATTGTTTTATGAGGCATTTAAAACAAAAGAAACCCTCTAGCTCCAATTAGGATGTTTCTTTTTGATAAGAAAAAGGTGGGAATTGCCTCTAGTTCTTTTTAAAGTGATCCTACTTATGTACTAATTTGGGTGTTATTAAAAAAAACAAGAATGCATTGATCTGAAAAACAGCAATGCAAGAGAGCTCTTTTAATTAAGATTGAACTTCATTAATTAAAGGTTTGTTGCTAAATTCACAGTGTGACTCATGGCTCTGTACAAACCTCACCTCTTGTACACAAGTATTTCAGACAGAAGTTATAACAATGACAGTAGCATAATCCCAATGCTATACTGTTTCTGGAAAACATATACAAACAAGAAACACTCTAATTAGTTGTAATGGCTGCAGCTACTGTGGTGCTTAGAAGAGTATTTCCATGACCAAATGAGTTCAAGATAATATCTAATGTTAAGAACAAGCACAATATACACAAAAATCACTGGTATATACCGTACTAGTTCAGATAATTCTATATGTGTGGTCACAAAACTACTTATTCTGCTATAACAGAAGAGCATCTACAAACACTATCTGTGATTATCCTATGATACACACAGGCTATCAGGCATACTATATCAGGTGAAAATTTAATTCCATTGACTCTTCTGAAAGCACACAACATACATGGTTAATAAAATAGAATTTCTATTACTATTTTCATATGTTTGGGAATATGAAGGAATAGGACAGGCTGTATTCAGGATTATTACAACATTTATGTAAGCAGACACTCCAAGATCCGTGTTTTATTATTTCACCTACAGGGAACAAAAAATCACTCAACAGCACCAACTACAAATTTTCAACTTGTTTTTCAAGTTATTAAGAGTGATGGCCGATAAAAGACAGTTCTACATAATATTCTTGTTGACAAGTTGGTAAAATGTGGTTTGGATCTTATTACTCTATAACTGGTTGACAGATTGCACCCAAGAGTACTTGTTAATGGTTTGTCATCCTCTTGGAGAGGAGTGACAAGTGGAGTGCCTCAGAGATCTGTCCTGGGACTTGTGTTGTTCAACATCTTTATAAATGATTTGGATGAAGGAATAGAGGAGATGCTTATTAAATTTGTAGATGATACTAAATTGAGAAGAGTAGCAAATATGGCAGAAGAGCCAGGGTACAGGGTGATCCTGACAGGCTGGGAAACGGGGTTAAAACTAATAAACTGAATTTCGACATAGATAAATGTAAAGTTCTGCATTTAGGTAGGAAAAATCAAATGCATAGTTATAGGCTGGGGTAGACTTGTCTTGACAGTAGTATGTGCGAAAAGGATCTAGGGGACTAGGTAGATCACACAATTAACATAAGTCAGCAGTGTGATGCAGCAGCGCCTCAGCTATGTTGTCCCCGGTTGCTGCAAGGCTCAGGAATGAGCTGTACGTATCTTCCAGGTTTATTTACACAATCAAAAAGTCTTTGTTTTTTTTAAAAAATTCTGCGTTTCTTCTACTTCTAACATATGCAATTGATTCCTCAGTTGTTTTAATTCCTTCAGTCTTTTCTTACTGTTTGTAGTTTTATGGTCTTGTTCTAACATCTTCATTTTGTCTGTTTTCTTTCTTTCATTCATTTTTCATTTTATTCTTTCTTTCATTTTTTATTTTATTCAATTTATACCCCACCCTTTCCCATCCCAAGTTGGGCTCAGGGCAGCTTCCAACAATTACATACCATACAATATACATTAAAACATAATTTAAAATGCAAATTTACTATACATACAGTACAGATTAAAAATGGCCATCTAATTTATGCCTACTGCCAAAATAGTGAGGTGAGGAAGCCCATCAAGGTTTTCAGCAGGGGCCAAAAAATAATGAAAGGAGGAATGAGGGAAGATGAAAGGAGAAGGGAAATTGAACTATGGAATTGTCACTGCCTCAACCATATGCCTGGCAGAACATCTCTGTCTTACAGGCCCTGCGGAACTTAGTTAAGTCCCACAGGGACCCTGTCTTATTAGACAGAGAGTTCCATCAGACTGGGGCCAGTGCCAGAAAGGTCCTGGCCCTGGTTGAGAACAGCCAGAGAGGCCAGGGACCACCAATAAGTTTCTTCCTGAAGAGCGTAGGGGGTATATCAGGCGAGGCATTCTTGCTGATACAAAGATACCAGACCATTCAGGACTTTGAAGGTAAGCACCAAAACCTTGAACTTGATCCTCCTCTCCCTTCCTCTACGTTCTTTGTATGTGATATAGATTCTAAATTTTAGCTATGGGGGCAGATAAGAAAGAGGGATGAAAACACCACATTGGAAATCACATTGTTTTATTGAAGTTAATCGCATATGTAGCCTTAGAGATGATGAGTCCAAGATATTTAAGTTGTCACACATTCATCATAGACACTATCCACTAGATCCATGCAATAGTCACATCAAGATGTATAAACCTCTATTGTAGCAGTGCTATCACACCACAGCTAGTTGCAACTTCTTTCAGTGCTGCATGAAGTGCTACAGAAATCTGCACAACCAGAAACTACAGCCTAGGGTTGCCAACCTCCAAGTGGTAGCTGGATATCTCCTGCTATAACAACTGATCTCCAGGTAAGAGATCAGTTCACCTGGAGCAAATGGTTACGTTGGAAGGAGGACACTATAGCATTATACCTCAGTGAAGTTCCTCCCCTCCCAAAATCCCATCCTCCCCAGGCTCCCCCCAAAATCTCCAGGTTTTCCAAACTCAGAGCTGGCACCCCTACTACAGCCTGTTGTTGGATCCATTCCTAGGATGCAGAACTACCAGCTAGTAAATACTTAAACTTACAAATTAAAGCACACAGGATTTCTCCCCTTACAAATCTACTAATGAGTAGGTACTTCAAAGTGATAAGGTCAAGTCCTTCTAGCCAGTGTCCTGTCCCCAAGAAAGTGGAACACATTTCTCAGGAGGTACGTTCAGACTCTACATCAAACATGGCAGGGAAGCAACTCCTTCATTAAAGTACTTAAAACTTTACTGCAATAAAACTGAGAACTGGAGCACCACTAGACTCCCCCTGAGCTGTAAAATGTTGGAGGCATAGTAGACAAAACTGTACCAGAAACGTACAAGTCTTATCACTAAACAGGTTGTTGGAAGCTGTCAGGAGCAGGCCATGAGGATGGTATGCGGTAGTGCTGATGTGCTGCTTCCAGGTGCTGATGTGCTATTCTGTCCAAGGCCAGTCTATGCCCCGTGTTTAGTCTTCATAGATTCCATAGTGTGGGAATCGCCAAGTGCTCCTTCCTGCCTGTTGGAGGGAGGGCGTTGCCTGGGTAACCAGTTATCTCCTTTTGCTCTCCCATATATGTGCCTTGCCTTGCCTTTGACCTTTACTAGTATCCTTTTGAATATGGCTTCTGAAACCTGTCAATTCTTTCCAATAAAACTGCTTTCGTGGATTTGCTGTCTGCTGAAGTCTGTTTATGGGTTTGCCACAGGACTAGAGCTTACATTAGGATACTAGTCTTATCCTTACTCGCTAACCTTGGCTGAAGCCCTGGAGGGTTTGCCTGGACACCCGTCTCCTCGGCTTGGAGCGCAAGACAAGCTCCCCGAGGACCCCAACCTTCTGCGTGCCGTCTTGGAGGAGGCGCAGCAGACTTATGCGGAGTCCACCCGGCTGGTTGGGTTGGTGATTGATCAGTGGCGTTGCCTGGCAGCGGCGACCCCCTGGAGGACTCAGGACGCTGATCTACATGCCCACAATGACCTGTTGGGACTGGATACTTTGCTGGAGGAGGCCCGGTTGGCACAAGTACTTTGCTCTCCTAACTCGGTTATTGGCTGAGCTTGCGCTCCGCGGGGCGGAACAGGAGTCAGCGGCCCCAATCCAGGGGCCCGAGTTCCATTTCCCAATGGCGGGGGCTCAGGGGGGAGACGTCCCGCAAACTGTTCCAGATCCCACCCTATGCCGCTGGGAGGCACAGAACGCTGCTGCCCGGACAGTCCTGGTTCTTATGGACTTCACGCCGACCACGGCGACGGCAGCCGACGTCGAGAAGGTACTAACTCCTGAATTTGGTCCTTCCTCTGAGGATCTTACTCAGCAGATCCAACCGCTGTTGGGCCAGCACAAGGAAATCCAAATGCTCTTGGAGCAAGCGGCCGAACCAATTGTGACGGCTGCCGCGGTTGCCAAACTTGAGGCGGACCGAGCGCTCACTGACCGGAGGTGGGCGGAGGAGCAACTGTTGGTGGATGCGGCCACCGCTTGGGCACGGGCGACGGCAGGAACTGGAGCGCGGTCGAAAGTTAGCGGGGGACTGGACTGGTCTTTCCCCTCGTTTTCTCCGGGAAGTAGCGCACAGGCAATGGCTCACCTTTGCTCCTGATGTGCAAGAATATTTGGAGGACGACTTGTATGCAGAGGAGGGCGACTGGAATATGAACTACTGAGTCAGCCAAGCCCGACGGACTGGGGGGGCTGAGGAGGAGATCCATGCCTTGAGGTTTCAAAACCGAGAGCTGTTGGTTCGTATGGCCCGTATGGCTCCTGGGCAGCCGGCCCCGGGACACCCCATCCCTGGACAACAACCGGCACCACCACTAGTGGGACCGGTCCAGTCTGTGGTCCCAGTCGTGTAGGAAGCAACCCCATTTGCGAGTGACTTTTGATGGCTCCGCGGACGCGTTATCCTGTTTCCTGCACCAAGTGGACAGCTACATGAGAGAACAAGGGCATAACTTTCCCACGGAAGATAGCCGAGTGAGATTTGTTTCCTCGCTTTTGGCTGGAAAGGTGGCAGAATGGATGGTCCTCCAGTTTGATACCCAGGCCCGCTCCATACTGTCGCTTAATGAGTTCATGCGAACGTTAAAGAGACGTTTCGAGGATCCGTTTCAAGGGGAGAAGGCCAAAGCTGCCCTCCTGCAACTCTGTCAAGGATCCTCCTCAGTCCAAGAGTTTGCGGATGAGTTCCAAAGACTCGCTAATAAGATTGGACTGAAGCTACCCGGGTGCATTACTTCAGAGCAGCGTTGCATCCTGAGATTCTAAACTGGGCATACATGCAGCGGGACCCAACCACCTTGGAAGAGTGGATTCTACTGGTGGAGGAAGTGGAAAGCAGCCGCCAGTTTATTTCTCTTGCCCGGCGGCAGGCCAGGGAAGGGTATAGCCAGAAAAACCCTCCCAAACCTGCCACTCCTCAGGCCCCGCGGAGACTGGCTCTACCTCCGCAAGACCGAGCGTTGCGGTTTCAAAGGGGAGCCTGCCTCGTTTGCGGAGCCATGGGTTACTTTGCTGCCACCTGTCTGTCACGTCCGGGACTGCCGAGCCCCACTCCCCAGCCAGAGGGGACTCCTCGCGGGAGAAGACACATTCAAGGGAGAGGTACCGCAGCCGAGTGGAGCATCGCTCCAAGACGAAAAGCACCCCTAGCTCTGCACGCCGGAGAAGTGACGACGGACCCTTCGCCAGCGGGCCCGTCGGGGTCCAGGATAACAATTACTACTCCTGGGGGGAGTAGCTCCACTTCTTCAGAAGAGGGTGACCACTGGAACTCCCCAGCCCTTAATTTGGAGTCTCCCCTCGAACAGCCAAAAAACGGACTGGGTCTGCGGTAGAGGGAGCGATACCGCAGACCTCCGCAGGAGTTCCTGCGAAACCCGAGGCTCCCTTCATGGTGAGTGAAGTAGAAGAGACTGTGTATGTAGATGTGGTATTACAACATTATAGAAAAGGTCCTCAATTACAAGTTAAAGCTTTAATAGACTCTGGATGTGCCAGCTCGTTAATGAACGAAACCACCTTTAAGGCGCTCCAACTGAAGTCAGTCCCTTTGCCGGCACCTGTTCAATTTGCCCAAATGGATGGCAGTGATCTCAGGGGGGGCCCAGTAGACCGTCACACTGACGGAGTGGCAATGGGAATTGGCCACCATTGGGAACAAGTCAACTTTACTATTGTGCCCAATGTTCGATACGCTGCGGTGTTAGGAGCAAATTGGCTCAAAGGACAGTCCCTCCATAGACTGGGAAGCTGAGACTTTAACGTTCAATAGCCCGCTATGTGAGTTACACTGATATGAAGTGGCCGTTAAGACCGTAATCAAACCAACTCCTGCCCTGGCCTCGGACACCTCCAGTCTGACCCAATTGCCACCCGAATATCAGGACTTTGCGGATGTATTTAATGTGTAGGAGTGTGATGTGTTACCCCCCCCCCCACCGCCGGACGGACTGTGCTATTGAGGTGGTGGGGGATGGAAAACTGCCAAAGAGTAAGATTTACCCAATGAGCCCTACAGAACGGACGGTGCTCCACGAGTTCTTAGACAAGAACTTAGCTCGCGGTTTCATCCGACCCTCCACTGTGCCCTATTCGGCACCAGCTTTCTTCGTGCGTAAGAAAACAGGAGATTTGTGTTTGTGTATTGACTTTCGAAAACTCAATGCTGTTACTCAAACGAATGCCTATCCCATCCCCCTCATTTCTGATCTCTTGGGACAATTGAAGGAGAGACACATTTTCACCAAATAGGACTTAGTCGAAGCTTATTACAGAGTCAGAATCCGGGAGGGGGATGAATCTCTGACAGCCTTTTCCAGTTGCTTTGGGATGTTCGAATTTATGGTGATGCCTTTTGGATTAAAAGGGGCCCCGGGGGATCTTCATGCAACTCATTAATGAGATTCTCCATGATCTGCTGTTCAAAGGAGTGGTGGTTTATTTAGATGACATTCTCATTTACTCTAAAACCATGAATGAGCATGTTGCCTTGGTCAGAGAGGTGTTGCAACGTCTCAGAGACAACCAGCTCTATGCTAAAGTGTCTAAGTGCGAGTTCTATAAGAAGCAATTGACTTTCCTAGTATATATTATCTCGCACCAGGGACTGACTATGGATCCTGAAAAGGTGCAAGTGGTGCTCAGTTGGGAACCACCCTTTACTCGTAAACAAGTCCAAAGATTTCTCGGGTTCGCAAATTTTTACAGGGCGTTCCTCCCACATTTTGCTCAGATTGCGCTGCTCATCACGAACCTCCTTAAGACTAAGGGAAAGGGGACTACAGCCACCTTACCCAACGCTTGGGTGGATTGGACCCCCCCAGTGTCAAGCCGCCTTCGATAGTCTTAAGCAGCTTTTTACATCCGAGCCTGTTTTGCAGCACCCAGACGGCAATCAACCATTCATAGTGCACGTAGACGCTTCCGATGTAGCGATGGGGGGTGCGCTCCTGCAGCGGGGGGAGGATGGGCACCTGCATCCGTGCACTTATTTCTCTAAAAAGTTCACTCACTCTGAACTCAATTGGGCCATTTGGGAAAAGGAAGCCACCACTGTAAAGCATGCCCTGACAGTGTGGAGGCAGTTTTTAGAAGGTTCCAAGGTGCCTTTTGAAGTGTGGTCCGATCACAAAAACCTAGAAGCTTTAACCAGGGCTCGCAAACTGTCCGCGAAACAAGTGCGTTGGGCGGGCTTCTTTGCCCAGTTTCGATTCGTCCTGAAACATGTACCAGGGAAGCAAAATCTACTGGCTGATGCTTTATCTAGACTTCCCCAATATCCCACCAAAGTTGATCGGCCACAGAGTCACTCTTCACCCCTGCCCAACGAGGTCTATTGCCCACTTTGGCTGTGCAAACTCATTCTCAGACCCAACCCCCACCACCACCGCATTCGGTGGGAGGGGAAGCCCCACGCCCAGCTGAGCCGGCAGTGCCGCCCACCTCACTTCCTCCTCCGCCTGTGTGACTTTCAGCCACGATTCCCAAGGTGCGGGGACCCGAGCAGCCGCTCCCTGCGCCTGGGTCGGCTCCGTCCCCGGTTAAGCTGCCCGCCAGCACAACTCTGGAGGGGGTGAAAGGACTAACTGCTTCCTTTAAGGAGACTCTTCTTCGCAGTTATGAAACAGAACTTTCCTCACAGACCCTTCCGGCTAGTCTAATTAAACGCGGAGAGTTTTGGTACAAGGATTCTAAATTGTATGTTCCGGAAGTGTTGCGGGGGGAGGTTTTGGGTTTGGTTCATGGCGCCAAGACCGCCCGACATTTCGGATTTCTCAAGACATTGCATTTGCTAAGGAGACAGTTTTGGTGGGTGGGCATGCGGTCAGATGTGGACTCCTTCATCCGCAGCTGCCCCATATGTGCAGCGGCCAAACGACCCCAGGGCAAGCCGCTCGGACTTTTACAATCGTTAGAGACCCCCTCTAAACCATGGAAAGTAACTGCTATGGACTTCATGATGGACCTACCCCCTAGTGGGGGAAAGACAGTTCTTTGGGTGATTACTGATCTGTTTTCGAAACAGGTGCATCTTGTACCCTGCGCAGGTATCCCTTCCACCCGAAATTGGCCCGCCTCTTTGTGTCACATGTCTTTCGTCTCCATTCCTTTCCGTGCAAAATAGTGACGGACAGGGGTTCAAATTTCGTGGCCAAATTTTGGAAGGCTTTTCTCAAATTGGTCAGAGTGGAACAAGGACTGTCTAGTGCCTTCCATCCCCAAACGGATGGTCAAACTGAACGGGTGAATGTGGTGTTGGAATTCTATTTGCGCTGTTATGTTAATTACCATCAAGATTATTGGGTAGTCCTTTTGCCGAATATGCTTATAATAATGCGGTTCACCACTCTACAGGGTTCAGCCCTTTCCAGATTGTCCATGGTAAAGAGTTTAGCCCCACTGGTGACTTCCGGTGCTGATGCTGGGCTGAGTGCCACGTCCTCCCAGGGGCTCCTGGGGGGAATTCAAGTTTGCGTGTAATTTGGGGTGATTTACCGCACCCCAATCCAGCCCTTGCAAGTGGGCTGGGAAGCAGGAACTCCCTGCAGCCATTCATGTGGTTTGATCTCCTGAATACTCCGAGGGAGCTTTATTAAGTCCCCTGGAGATTCAGACGTTGATCCCGTGGGCACGAAGGGATTGAAATCGCCAGAGCGCAACTTCGGCATTAGACTCTACCCTCCAGCACCTTATAAACATCATAAGGACTACATTAAGATTAGAACCTCACCTCCAGACGCCCAAGTGAGTAGATAAGAATCTTTCGTTCTTCACTGGCGTTATCGAATAACAGGGGGTAGAAGAAAACATTCCTGGTAACCGTGTTCCTCCCTTAATTGAACTGGATGATTTTGCTGCATGAGATCCATCAGACAAAGCAGCAGGAGCCTTATCAAACTGATCAGCTCAAACTAAAACAACGAGCTTGAATGATTGACTTAAGATCTGCCAATCCGACGCGTCCTTAAAGGGAGAGAGAAACCTTTGAGAATTTGTCCGGTGTAAAAAAGGTCCTCCAGCCACGTTTTACAACAAAGAGGATATCTTGGACCGGAAGACTCTGTGCTTCATTCAATATCCCTCTCTATTGTTCTGCAAGCAAATCAACAGGAAGCAGGTCGTAGGACCGGTAATTCGTCTTACTCGTGTTACACTAAAATCATTCCTGAAGGTAACAACCATAGAGAAGAGACGATAGAAGGTCCGCGATGAGGTAATTCCTGGAATACTTCCTGGTTCTGCCGATCTAGAGCGTCTGGTAAAACTCGTTGGTATTTTCAACTTAAAAAAGTTATTTTAAGCCTAAATACTTATTTTTTCAACCTGAAAAAAATATTAAGCTGGTCAATGAAATATTCTTTATTAACTACATGCAATGGACTCCTGCTAGACGACCATCAATTTCTTAACTAAGTTACTTATGTAAATGTCTGGAACCTCTCCCTGATCTGGCTTAATTCATAGCCCTGCCTTTACGAAATTAAAGGAAACTTTACAGAATTTAACCATGGAAAAAAAAGTGCAGGACATGCTTGCTAAACATTCTGAGGCGACAATTAAACAATTAAAACAGATATCAACACAGATGGCTCAACTGATTTCAATGATGACGACTCTTGACCAATCATCACAGATATGTAATCAGAAGTTGGATCTGGTTACAGAAGACATAAAAGATATGAAGGTTCAAATGATGGCTACCAATACAGACATGCAAGTAATGGATTCTTCTGTCAAAAAAGTTATGGAAGAATACAAGGATACAAAGAAGAAGACAGAGGTCCAAGAAGGTAACCAGCTTGTGACAATGAGAACAGACATGCAAGAAATGGACTTTTCATCTAAAAAAGTTATGGAAGGACGTGTGGATATAAGGAAGAAGAGAGCAGGTCAAGGAAAACAGATTGAAGCCATGACGGAGATGAAGGCCAGAAAGAATTATTTTTGGTTACGCAACCTGCCTGAGGAAATGAGAGAGAATAAAGAGATCCTGTTCCCATACCTGACTGACTTATTTCAGTTGCAGAAGGATACTAGACCATGGTTAAAGGACTGATTTAAATATGATTTCTGGATTGGAAGGCTTTGACAGTGTGGATGGGCTATTTACGGTGTAGTGGAATTAAGATTTAGACATCATTTTGGGATTATGTAAACAAGTCCTCCTTATATAGACTACCAATGTGATATAAATGTATATTGGAATTATCAATATTAATGTGATTATCATTTCAAGGAAAATGCTGGAATGTAGTAAGGATATTGGTTTTTTCTCTTCCTTTTTTCTAAGGGGTGGACTTGTGATATGGATTTGGGATATGATTTACAATGAAATAAGATTGATTAAACAGAAAAATATCCCTAAAATATTGGAGATGATGTTACTTAGCATGATTAAATTTATGTTATAATGGCTGCAAGATCATCTTATGCAGCCAAATGGAAAGGGACAAATGTTTCAGAATAAAGGGATTAAATCATTTAAATGTTAGAACTGGTGGAGTTGGAGAAATTAGGGAAAAATGGGAGGCTTGGATGAATCATTGTGACAATGTATAAGATCTGGGAAAAATGGAAGGTTACTTTTTACTCTGATCCAGAATGTAAAATTATATATAACATGAAACTTTAGAATGAGATTAATATTAGGATCAGAATATGTTAATGAAGGATAGTAACACTTTATTAAGAGGTAGATGGAGGTGATGGGGAAGTGGATTTATTTTTTATGTTTATTGGAAATTAAGACAACAATTGATGTAATTGTGATTTTGACATTATTTTTACATTGTTGTTAAAATTATGAAGAATTTATAATTTTAAAAAACCAATAAAATTTATTTTAAAAAAAAAGAGTTTAGCCCCACTGGTCATATTGATGTTTCTGGGGAGGGGAAGGGGGAGCTGATGTGGCCAGGTGGGTACATACTATTCAAACAACCTGGCCATGGTTGGTTAAAAATCTGGAGCGAGCCAAACGGAGGTACAAGACTCAAGCTGACAAACATCGCTCCCCGGTATGGAATGCAAAGTGGGGAATCTCGTCTATCTGTCCACCAAGAACCTGCGATCCACCCACCCATGCGATAAACTCAGTGCCAAGTATGTGGGTCCATTCCCCATTTCCCAGATTATTAACCCAGTGACTGTGGAACTCTCCTTGCCCAAGTCGCTACGAAGAATTCATCCTGTGTTCCATGTCAGTCTTTTAAAACCGTATGTTCCTTCCCAAAAATGGCATCCTGAGCCACAACCAGAAGTGCCTAAAATGGTGGGGGGGGGAGGAGCATTTTGAAGTAGCTAAAATACTGGATTCTCGCATTCGCTACGGTACCCTTCAATACCTGGTCCGCAGGAAACATTTTGGTCCCGCCCAGGATGAATGGGTATTCGCCTGTGATGTCTCCGCCCCCCGCTTGGTACAAGAATTCCATTCCGCCTACCCTCACAAACCCACGGTGGGAGGGTGAAGGGGGGTCTTTAGGGGGGCAGAATGTCAGGAGCAGGCCATGAGGATGGTATGCGGTAGTGCTGGTGTGCTGCTTCCAGGTGCTGTTGTGCTATTCTGTCCAAGGCCAGTCTATGCCCAGTGTTTAGTCTTCATAGATTCCCATAGTGCGGGAATCGCCAAGTGCTCCTTCCTGCCTGTTGGAGGGGGGGGGGGTTTGCCTGGTTAACCGGTTATCTCCTTTTGCTCTCCCATATATGTGCCTTGCTTTGCCTTTGACCCTTACTAGTATGCTTTTGAATATGGCTTCTGAAACCTGTTGATTCTTCCCAATAAAACTGCTTTCGTGGATTTGCTGTCTGCTGAAGTCTGTTTATAGGTTTGCCGCAGGACTAGAGCTTACAGAAGCCTAGCACAGGGGTGGGGAACCTCAGGCCCGTGGGCCGTATGCGGCCCCCGAGGACATTTTTTGTGGCCCTCAGGAGCTCCGGGAACCCTGCCGTGGAGGCGGGGCGCAGGGTGGCCCTCCCTGAGGGTGTTCCTGGGGCCACGGCTTACAGCGCCCTTGTAGCGCCCTTTGGACCTCCTCTCACCGACTGTCGGTTGTTGGTCGGCGAGAGGGGAGGGGGAGGGGGAGGGACGCTTCCCCCAAGGCTGCCCCCTACAGCTGTGGCGTGCAGGAACGCTACGGCACATTGTAAGCCCCTCTCGCTGCCTGTTGACTGTTGAGCAGTAGGGGGGGAAGAGGCCGGCGGCTCCCGGCGGCAGAGCATGCATGCGGGAGCTGATTTGGCGGGGGGGAGGGCTTTTATGGACTCTGGGGGGGGAGTGCATGGAGACTGGGGCCCGGTTGCTTGGTGCTCTGTGCACCGCCGGGTGTGTGTGTGGGGGCGGGGGAGGTGGAGTGGCTGGGGCCCGGTCGCTCAGGCCGGCATGCGCGGGTGTGTGTGTGGGGGGGGGAGGCTTTTCTCTCTTTTCTTCCTCTTTTTCTGTCACTCTTTCTCCTTTCTCTCCCTCTCTTCCTCCCTCTTTTTCTGTCTCTTTCTTTGTCTACCTCCGTCCTTTTTTTTCTTTCCCTCCGTCCTTTCCTTTCTTTCTCCCCCTCTCTCCATTTCTTTCTCCCTCCCTCCCTTTTCCTCTTTCTCTGATTTCCTTCCTCCCTTGCCAATCGACTGTGGGCTGCGCCCCCCTGGCGCCTCGTTTTCTGGGGCCCACCGTGGGCTGCACTCCCACCTGGGAAGGGGGGAGGGGGGCGCCCTGCAGGCCTTCTCTGGCTGGCCTCCCCTGGGGTTGCCAACCTCCAGGTGGTGGCTGGAGACCTGGCAACCCTAGCCTCTCCCCCCCACTGGGAGATCTACACCTGGTGTGGCCCCCGAAAGATGTTATAAATGTGCGAATGGCCCTTGGCAGGAAAAAGGTTCCCCACCCCTGGCCTAGCATATCAGTGAAAACAGCAGTTGTTTAAATTTACGTTTCTCCTCCCCTAAGTAAATACCATACATTTGAAATAAAATCCCCTATTTAAAATTAAACTCAAACTCCAGCAAAACTAGTCTTTTTATGCTTCTAATCAAGTACAGAACATTGCTACTCACTTAGGGTTGCCAAATTCAGATTGGGAAATTCCTGTAGATTTGGGGGTGGAGTTTGGGGAGGGAGCTCGGCTGGGATATATTGCAAAGGAGTCCACCCTCCAAAACTGCCATTTTTTCCAGGGGTACCAATCTCTGTAGTGCGGATATCAGCTGTAATTTCAGTAGAACTCCATCTGGAGGTTGGCAACCCCATCTACAGCCTAAATAAGCGGAGGTAAAGAGGAAGCAATTTGGCAGCTGAGTTTGCTACAGTTTCTTGCTGTGCAAGGAAGAGGCTAAAGAAGAACTCAAATGGAACTCAAGAACTACAGTTGTTTCAGATTGTTATCTTGATCAACAAACAGAAGGATAACACAATATAATCCAATTAATCTTTTGCTGCCTGCTCTCAAAACTGAATGAGAGGTATAGATTTTTCCTTAAATTGAGTTTATCATTCACAATATTAATTATACCAATAGTAATCTCTGCTTGTATACTTCTACAACTTTTGGTCTTTGGCACTGTAACTTAATAGAAAGCATGTCATTTATGGCTTTCTTTACACTCATTTTTCCTAGTTTCCCAAAAAGATCAACAGGATTCATTAACAATTTAGAATTTAAAATTATCCTAGCTCCCCCAAGTGGCAGTAAGTACTGCTCAAAAACTTCTGATATGAGACCCATTATAATGTGAAACTTCAGCAATGCAAGTTGCTGCTTATTTCAGTTTTTAATCTCACCATGAATACAATGTGGCAAATATGTATCAATTATCCCTAAAGTAACATGACTTTCTGCTCATCGTGGAGTTGCTTAAGAAATAACTTCACCTTCCATATTTTAGTACTATTATGAAACACAATGGTTTGAATGTCTCAAGAACTGAAAAATAGCTTCAGTATTAATTTGCTCCACATGACTAAAATACCTGACACCCTATGGCTGCAATCCTATGTATACTTGGGAAGACGTTTCATTTAACTCTGTTGCAATTACTTCCAAGTTAACTATAGACAAACAAGATGTAGTCATCTCCTGCCCTTCAATCCATACAGAAATCCAATTTTTAAACCAAATAATTTTCTTCCCCTAAATCACAGAAATCCACATCCTATGTTGTAATTGCATTCTACAAATTCAATGTGGCCAAGGAAAGAAAAACAATCAACAAGTTTCTACTCAAGAATCTAGACTCTAGGTTTTCCCCACCCCAGATTCTAGGAGCTTTGATGCTCAAATGGTTGGGTATGTTATCTTGCTGGTCAAGCCAGTTAATAAACCAAACTAGCATACTTAGTTGACTCTCCTCAGCCCTCCTCTTTTCCAATCCCATGCCTTACCTCTCTCCCTCACACCAACAACCTCCTTCCATCTCCTCTTTTTTTCTCTTAGGGACATCTCACATGCAACCTCCCACAGGCAGACACTGTTTCTGGACTAGCCATGGGAAGATACATCTAGCTTAATGGGGTGACTTCTGCTAGGAATCACTGCATTGCTTATTCCCTAATTTGCCTGATTACATTTATGAGATTTACTAGGACAGTACTCAGTCTTCACGAATTTCATTGCATTGTCTTTGCAGCTGTGCTCTTTCCTTGCCCTTTCTGTCTACTTGTCCAATAAATATCAAATTTAGTTCAGTTCTCTCTTTGTCATCTCCACAATTTCTCCTGAAATATTACCCCCAGGATTGTATCAATGTATTTACAGGCTTGAGAACCCTTGCCTAGTGGTTGGGAGGTGCACATGTAAAGGCAACAGATGTGGAGACCCCCTTTGTCCCTTAGTAAAAAATATGCATCAGAACTCAATAGTGGGTCACAATTCTCTTACATGGAGGTCATGAGCCTGGTGGGAGGAGGATGACAGGGTGAGATGGGAAAGGGGTTTGATGCTCTTCAGTTTAAAAAATGACAGCTATTAGAGGGAGAGCAAAAAGATTTATAACATTATGCATAGTATGAAGAATGTGAAGAGATAACATGTACCCTTTTAGTATTGTGGGGCAATTTAGGCACAGCCAATTAAGTAAATAGGTAATAGATTCAGGACAGTCCGAAGAAAAGCACTGATTTGGACAACAATAATTAATTTTTGAAATGTATTGCCATTGGATGTTGTAAAGACTGCTTTTTAAAGGGATTAGACAAATTCAAGGATCATGGCCAATAGATCCATCAGTGGCTATGATGTGTAAATGTAAAAAAGCTGTATCTCTCTGAATACCAGTTGCCTGGAGGGCACCAACAGGGAGAGGCTTTGGCCTCTGTATCCCTTTCTGTGGATCTTCTGGGGCACCTGAGGAAAGCAGGATGCTGGTTTAAATTCAGTAGGCACATGTTCCAATGTAGTGGCTATTATTAAGTTCTATGGAAGAAAGCCCTCTATTTGCGGTCACCTCTGTTGCCTTAATCACAACAGCTTAATCTGGCCCTTGTCCTCAGCACTGGGTAACTCTTCCTACTGTTTGTTTGGCACACTGAAAAACATTTGGTTGGTAATCAATAACTAATGCACACAAGTTAGGCAAAGTGCCGGTATTTACAGGCCTATAACTGCATGAAAATACTCATTTTCCATCTTTTTTGATACATACTTTAAAATCTTAACATTACTTAACAAAGACAAGAAAATAACAGGTCTATAGAGCCTTGAAGTAAGGGAAAGTTGCACTCCACCTTGGTGTTTACTGTTCCAAAATAAAATAGAACAATCCATTTCTCAAAAAACCTATCACCATGTGTTCTTGTGCATTGCTAACTACTTCTACAGTTTGCCATTTACTCAAGAGCAATTCTCCAAATCCTATCTCTCTCATTGCCATAGGGCACATACACAAATAACTTCACAGAAATGCAGTAAATGTAGAGGTTGGAATGGCACCACATTTCAGAACTGGGATGTAGTTTATAAACTTACTCTTTCACTATAAAAATCTACACCAGCTTCAAAAGGAACAACACACATATCCTCCAAAATTCATCTAGGCTCATAATCAGCTTGCCTAGGTATCAAGCTGTCTCTAGTATTCTCAAGTAACCGTTTCCCCTACTCCTAAAAGGTAAGAATCAGGAAACCAGCAGCCAAGAGAAGCTGGGGCACAACACCAGTCTACAGTTTTCCAAATGAGAAGTGAAAGCTCAAATATTCTATTGAAGTTAGTCCATGGATAGTGATTAACTATCAACAAATTAGGTAGCTGATTGCCAAACTGTCTGAATTTCAATCACACATCCTATTAATTGAATTTGAATTGTGATCATAGCATAATGAAGCTCTAGTCACATTTCTTAACTGTCACTTAATGTACCTGATCCAGTGTTCACAAAACATTCTTTAAGTAGGCCTACCAACACAACTTTGTTCAGGACCCATTCAATGCTTCCCACCTGTGGTCCAGAAGTGAAATTTATAGTTAAGAATATCTACCAATGTTAATGATCCCTGTATGCATTATGATGTATCTTGCCACAGACAGAGCATGGTCACTGTTGCCCCACCTGCTGCCTTCACCTTTGGATAAGGTTGGGATGAAAAAAGCTCCCTACTGCAGAACTGTGATCCTCTCTTTTCACACAGGATCTCCACCTGAGGGTGGAGATAAAAGGTTTCCATGGACTCCTGCACAGTTAAAGGTTCAGCATCACATTACTCTCACTTCCTCTGCATGTAACCAAAGAAGAGGTAACTGCCAGCTAAAGAATTTTTTATTGATGCAGGTCTCCCATGAAATGGCAGTTTTCTTTCTTTTCAAAGGTCCATTCAAACTGAAAGGGTCACCCTTGCCACCAGCTTCCTATATCCTTATGACATGTAGCAAATGGGAGAAAGGTCAGCAGTTACAACAGTCTCCAGCTCATTCTCAGCTGGAGAAATGGTACAAGTTGAACTGGTAAGATATGCACTTGGGAGCCTCCAGACTAGCTGCATCACAAGGCTGCCGTGGTCCCTTATGCCTTACTTTCAGATTCAAAGAAGCTGCTAATAGCCATAGTCACCAAGAGAAAACAATACGAAACAGAGTGAGAAAAGTAGTAGCGCTCTCCTTCCTTTCTCCTCTGCCCAGAGGTATAATGAAACAATTCTTCTCCACACAGCTATGATGAGTGACTCAGAAGTGTAACAGAGCTCAATAGAGCTTACTTCCAAGTAAGAATGCATAGGATGCAGCCAATCCTACACACACTTACTTGGAAGTAAATTCCATTGAAAACTCAGTGACACTTCCTTCCTAGCTTAATATCGCTCCCTCTCTTGACACATTCCCCTTTCCCAATAACAAGTTCACTTCATTTGACAGCATGACTTCAAGACTTCAATTACAACCATAACAAAAAAAATTCTGGAAACTGTGGAAATCGAGGCAAGTAGGCCAAAGAGCTCAAGCTCTAGAATGGTGAGCTGAAAAAAACTGGCTAAGGTGGTTAGGTTTTACACACTAATTATAATTTAACAGCCAAACAGTGACTTGTTCTTAAAACTATCCCCAACAAGAAACTCATCCAATTGTAGAGGGCTGTTCCCAGAAAACACTGTTGGCAGTGATCCATTCACAAGAATTCCATGATCCACTGGTAGGTCCAGATCAATTATCTGGAAAAATATAACATCGACTAAGAAATAGTCCAGTAAAACTAGTGCAGTAAAACTAGGCTTCATATGCATACCTAACGATGCGACATTAACAAAAGCAAACCCTCATTCATATTTCAAGAGGGCAGAGTAGATGACAGTAGGATTTTACCAATATTAACAAATGCATGAATCAGTATTTAAGCTTTTCCCTCCATGACTCACTCACAGGCAGGGTTTATGTAACATAGCAATTAAAACCCACTTTGTTACATAAAAGAAAACTGATGTTCAATAGCAGTACCATTCAATTTAGGCCCGTTAATCTATTAACATGTTTTGGGGTGATTTATTATTGAGGTGACATAGCTGAAGCCCTGAAGAGCTGTTGTTTAGGAGCTTACTCTGTATAAAGTACAAAGCCATGTATAAAGTCAATAATCATGTTAGTGAAATCCAGATGATTTATAAAGTGTTATCTCCATGTAACAGGGAGTAAATCTGTGACTTCCAAAAGGTATTCCATAACAGAGGGCTATTTGTTTGCTTTTCTGTTCACTTGTTATCATTCCGTCACCCAATTTATCTTTATATGTTTACTTATCCATTCAAATTTATATTCTGATTATTGAATGCATTTGGGGCAGTTTCCACTTTCAACACAAATACAGAAACTTCACTGAAAACCAGTAACAAATCTACAACCCTCTACCAACTTAACCTTAACTCCCAAAAGCTAATGCTCTCAAATGAGACCGAGGCCTTGATGAAATTCCAGATGGAAGCACCGCATAACTATAAGGCAGCCACTGATGATGGCTTTCTACCCACTTGACAACTCTTAGCATGACATATAAATGGTATTGTTAAAAGGAGATTCCTAGCCAATCGGAGAGGTTACCATGGGACACCGAGTAGTCCATTTCTTTGCCATGTTGCTATATTTATATTAAATTAATGCAATGTGCTCTACATGGGGCTGCCCTTGAAAAGTGTTTGGAAACAACTTACACAATTGGTGCAGAATAGGGGTGTGCATTCCAAAATTTCCAAGCTGAAAATATACATAAAACATGGTTTGGGGTTAACTTTCTGGAATGGTAACATAATTCCAGGATAGTTAGGCATTACAAAAAACACCCCGTGTTTGGGTGCTTACTGTCAGCTGCAGCCATCTTGTTTTTCTTTGATTCTCCAAATTTCCCAGGCAGTGACATTTCCCCCTTCCAACCAGATCCTTGCAAGAGATCAGGAGGGGAGTACTCCTAGCCAATCACCTTTGGAGACAAGCTCCAGAGATGGAATTTCTGTGGAGGAGTCTGAGCTGATCTCTGAGTGCTCAGACTACTCCACGTACAGCTCCAAATTTATGTAAATAATTTCCCACTTGGTTTTTTTAGCATTAGGGGAAAGGCTGGGGAGCTCCCTCCTCCACCTGTACAACCCCTTATCAGCAAAATCAGCTTCTATGGTTTTTAAAACAATGTTCTTGGGGCTGACATGTGACTGATCAAAGCAGTGAACCCAGAGGCAACTTGTAAACAAACATAACATGTAGCTAAACCCTCAGACACCCCAAACCCAAGTCCTCCAGGAACTTTTTAAATAGCAGTAGTACTAATTACCCCTACAGTGGACACCCAGTGTGAAGACCCAGTGTCTCACAGCAACTGGATGATTGATTCACCACAAGCAGTCTCAAACTCACATACTCTATTTTTTCAGAAAAACTAACCTATTTTCAAAGATTGAAAGGACAGGATGGCGGGAGGGAAGTTTTCTTCAAAGGAAGCCTTCTTTACTTTGTGAAAGGAAACAGTGGACCACAAGGATGGATGGCAAATGCACAGTGGTTGTTGAAAAGAAAATATATTGTCCATCAGTCACTGTAAGTTTATGTCAAAACATGGGTGCAGAAAGTATGCTTTTAAAATGCCAGTGGCTGACAACCTCCATACAACTCAATGCAGAGAAGCGCATATGTCAAAAATCACCTGCTTCTGGGGTCTGTAAAATTAAACCCCTTTGTCTATTCTGTTTGAAAGGTACAGGTCTTTAGATTAGAGGGACTGTGTTCTATGAAGATGTGGTGCCATTATCTTTAAAAATTGTGACCCCGGACCCTCAAATTGGTTTCTCATTGAAAATAATGGCTCCAAAATTCCAGAACCCCAAAAACACTTAGATTTGAATCAGGTAGTAATGTCCTACCTGAAAACCAGCAATCATGGTAATGATCCCCCCCCCCCATCCTGGATCTGAAATTATAACAAAAATTTTGTGCCACACAACCTAGCGCAGAATGGAGTGAGTCATAGGGACCATATCACTCCAGTCTTTGCCCACCTACGCTGGCTCCCAGTCTGTTTCAAGGCACAATTCAAGGTTGACCTTTAAAGCCCTATAGGGTTTGGGGCCAACATACCTGAAGGACTGCCTTATGAGCCTACCCAGCCACAATGGCCATCTTTCAAGACCCTGCTTCAGTTGCCCCTGCCTTCTGAGATTAGCTGGTGGCAACCCAGGAGAGGGCCTTCTGGATCATGGCATCAAAACTTTAAAACTCTTTCCCTTTCTGTTGTCACCTTGTCAACAGGCGAAGACTTGTATGTTTTGTTCAGAGTTCCCTCCTTCCTGCCCAATGTTTTAATTTTTTCTTAATGTTTTTGTACATGTTTTCGCTCTTGTTTGATTCTAATGTGTTTTTTTTTTTGGTTCTAATGGATTTTATTATTTATGCTTTAATTTGTTAGCCATCTTGGTGGCCCTTGTGAGGGCAGACCAGCAGAGTATAAATATTGTTAAATAAAATATTATTTCTGAAATATTACTGCATTGCACAATTAATTCATTTTATATTATATATTATTTTTATATTTTATATTATTTTATCTCTGCAAGAAGATCCATCCTTACTTTTTAGGAATCTCGTCCCAACTGCATTTTAGCTTTTGTGCAATTGTCCCTGAAGACCTGATTCAAAGATGACATCCAGTTCATACCTTCAGTTAGTGCGGTTATGACAAGATTGTCCTGCTGCAGGAGCTAGTCATATTGCTTTGCTCTCCTTAAAGAATAAAACCATAGTATACATAGGTTCTAGCAGTGGAAACTCCGTTAAAATGTGTTAAAATAAATGGTACAGTTGTTCAGTGTCAAGCATTTTTCAGTTGTGTTGGTTTGTATGGAGAAGTTAGGCACACTGAAAAAAGTATGCAAACTAAAAAGTTAAAAGCCACAAAATCAGGGAGACTTGTGCTCTCATCAACATTCATATCACAGGCAGTATCAAGGTTCAAGATATAAGGGTATAGCTAACCTGTATAGTATAGTGGAACCTATCATTCATGCATGGCAATCAATACTTAACACCTATTCCTTGTCCATTTCACATCATGGAACGAACATTCTGGAATGCTGCTGCAGCAACTATCCAATCAGGAAGTTTCAGTAGAATTCATATTTTAAAATCCTACCTTTCTAGAGTGGCTCTATGACCTCTAACAATAGCCATTATACTTGTGCAACCACATTCCATACTACAATTGCAATAATTATGTTATCTGGGTTGAGAACTGCATTCTGCAGTACATTGTATTTTACTTTAAAAGCTCAGAAAATACCACATCCCCAAACAGCTATTTTGAAAATTTCTGGATCTTTTGCAACAAATCATTAACAAATGCACTTTTCTTGCACCAAATTGTCCTGCTCTCTGCGGGCAGGCCTCCTCTGTAGTACTGCCCTCAGGCCTGGATAGCGAGGCTCGGACATTGATGGGAGCTGGAACTGGAGACAAGGAGCTGGAACAGGCTTACACCTAGTAGAATGATTCATCCAGCAAGTTTCCCCTCCCAGCCCTAGGCTTAAACAGGCTGAGGGGACAGCAGCTCCAGCTGCTATGGAAGCAACACTTGGGGCTCATCTTGTCCAGGCTTAATTGGGGCAAGAATCCTGCAAAGGATTTCCTCCACCATGATCTGGCTCAGGAGGAGGAGCACGGGCTGCAAGCCTGCCACTGCATCTTTTTGGGCTATCTCAGCACAAGCCCACTGCCTCTACCACTCCTGATGGGTGGAGGTGGATTCTAGTGGGTTTGTGAACTGGGTCCTAGACTGGCACTTAGTTACCCAGGACCTTGGAGGACAGAGGGAAGCTCTGATAGAGGAGCTCCAACTGCAGGCAGGAATGGTGCTCCAACCACTTAATCCTCTTAGTTTCCCTCTTCCACACTTTCCCTCACCTGCGATTTTCAAATACATTTTGACATCATCTTCTAAATGTACATATGGGAAGTCTACCAGTATGAAACACTTTGTCCATCTAACATCCCTACAGCTTTATCGTTCTTTTATGCTATGTGTAAGAATGGCTCTCAAAACTCTTCCTGTCCCACCTTTTTGCTGTTTCAGTATATATGAATGTACAGATTTGTATACCTGCTTTTTTCTAATGTCACTTTTAAAGTCAAAACTAGTCATTCATACCCAACAATTAAACAGGAAGATGCTGTCAAGGAATGAATCCTAGCTGCTCCATTTTACTCTGATAGGGTGAACAGAATCAAACAGAGTATGGATAAAGCCACCTGCTAGTGTTAAGTGGGCTCTTTCTGTGTCAATTTTGTATTAAAATATATGCTTTGGCCATGTTTTCAGGATTGCTTCAACATCCATGAGATCTAGAAAATGGCTTTTAAACAATTCTGGAATCATTTCCATTTCATTATCATTACCCCCAATAATCCCCATGCATCCTATTGTATTACAATATTTGATCCTGATTCAAAATAAACATCCTTCTATTCAGGTCTGGAAAAATATTTCAGATTCCTGAATGCCTGCATCAAATTTTTATAAACCTGAATAATTTTAAAGCACCAGCTTTGTAAAGAGTGGGAAAAGATTTGAAATTCTGAAAAATCAGCATAAAATGTCTAGTTACCAGAATGATCAAGTGCCTAAAAGTTTTCCAGGTTTGTCCTCAGCAGATTGCTTTTAATAAGGGCAAAGTAAAACCATGTTTTCACTTAAATTGGGGGGAAGGGTCTTGTATGTCAGGAAATGAGTTTAAAATGTTAGAAGTGCTATTCCCCAGACAAAATTGATTACATTACTTGTACCTCAACTCTAAACACATTTATGAGGAAATAAATCCAAATAATTTCAACTGAATATGTTTTGTAGGGAACTGGATTATGAGGGGCAATCTTTACATGAGAAAAGAATCAAAAGGAGAAGAAAGCCAAAAAATGGCAGCTGTGAAGGGTGATGAAACTGGAAGCTTGTATGAGTGTATGTTGTTGTTTAAATGTGTACTGGTTAAGTGTACTTTATTTCATAAGCCACTTGGAGTCTTTGAGTATGGAAGAAAAGCAGGATAAAAATATTGAAATAAGTAAGACAGATACAAAAATCTTACCTGAACAGAAGAGCTATAGATAGAAGAAGTGTAGCTAAACCATTTAGGTGCATATGTATGACCACTGCCTCCTGTGTTGCAGCCATGTGCAGGAGAGGGAATGCTCCCAAGACTAAACGAGATAAGCCTAGCCATCCAGCAGCTGGGCATCAGGGTTCAGTAGCTCTGCTAGCACTTTTAAGACTTCTTTTGGTTATTTTGTGGCAACACAGCACAACGTTTTCACATCCAACTAACTGCCCTTAAGACAGCTGCGAATCAACCTGCTTTGGGTGCTGCTCTATCTACATCAACACACACAGCAATTTGCTTTAGTGTAATGAAGCAGTCCCAAATCCTAGGGACAGCAGACTGCAGACTGTTTACGATGTGTCAGGATATGCCTTCACCTCTGAGCCATTATTACTTGGAAAGGTCAGCTCGGAGTAGCACTGATTCCCCTTTCATTATGATGGGTAGCCGTGTTAGTATGTCACTAGCAGTAGAAAAGAGCAAGAGTCCAGTAGCACCTTAAAGACTAACAAAACTTCTGGCAGGGTATGAGCTTCCGTGACTCACAGCTCACTTCTTTGATCTGAAGAAGTGAGCTGTGGCTCACGAAAACTCGTACCTTGCCAGAAATTTTGTTAGCCTTTAAGGTGCTACTGGACTCTTGCTCCTTTCGTTATGGTTACTAAAAGGCTGCTAAGACAGACTGGCATCCTCCCTGGTGGCTCAGTACTGCAACATAGGAGGCATAATAGAGCTGATGGCTGCTGCTGAGTTCCCAGCGCGACAAGCCACTGCTTTGGAGAACCTACTGTTCTGGCCTTGCATTCATCTCAGATCCCTTAAGCAAGATCAATCCCATGACCTTTCATGCCAACACACTTACTCAGAAGGTTTAGCTGTTAAGAGGGTATATGACTAACACAAATAAAATCATAACTGAGTTGCTAAATACAATAAAAGATCAATTGTTCAACTTTCCACAGAATTCTTGAACTATAAGGCACCCAATGACATTATCATAAAATAAGTTTAAAAATCAAACACAATAAAATTAATTCTATATAACACCCTGTTCATTTGTGGAACTTTCTATTGCTCAAAGTTACAATGCCCGTAACTATATCAGAACTTCAAAGAGGGTCAGGCAATTTCAAAGATAAACTGTTGCTGTACTTATCAAGCAAATTAAAGCACCTATCCATACATCTAAAGGCTCCCCAATATATTAAGGCCACATTATAGAGAACCGTGCAACTATGTGTAATATTCATTCTATTGGTCCTTTTTCTTTTGAAATGCAACCTCAGGAAGGGGATGATTTGCAACAGAAAAGTTATAGTGGGAGTGGGCATGCTTAATTATTTCCCCACCGATTTTTGTTTGAAATTCCCCATGACCAACCTGTTTTTAACCAGTGAAAATATCCAGAGATTACTGACAAGTAACCTCACCCCACCCAAGTCCGTGGTAAAAATCACAGTAAAACTCTGAAATGCATTCTTATGATCCTGCATCTACTACAACTTTCTGCAGCATGCAAATCAGACCACAGTCAGGGGAAGGTACAGAATAAGATCTAATACTGTTCTTGCACTAAAGCTTTACATTTATTGCTGATTTCCTAACCAATGGATGTTAATAATAAAGTAATTGATGAGATAAATAATTCAATTTTCTAATATGCTAAGCATCTATGAAACTTATTATACAGTGCTTTGTGTTTAACACCATTAATTTTACTCTTTGGGCATCATCTCTGAAAAGATGCTTCAAAGCTGTATTTATAAGGGAAGTTCTAGCTCAGGTTAAAAGATACTGTACACAGTATTTTTCTGTTTTACATAGCACTTACAATCATTTTGGAAATAATGTTGTCAATCTGAGAGCAAAAATATACCAGTTTTAGAGGGAAAAGGAATTCAGTTGTGGAAAGCTTACTTATTATGCTGCACCAGCCACAAGCTATCACAGGCAACTGGTTTGCTTTCATACTTCAAGCACAATCCACTGAGAAGTTCACCTGTGCAGGCCCCATAAAAAGATGTAAACAGCATAAAAGGACAAATTTGCTTGAATTCCATCTCTTTACCTAATACTATATTCTTGCTAGTAATGGGTGTGGGGCTGGAGCAGGAAAACTTTCCAGTGGAGTAAACATTTTGTCTTTTTAGGCACTATGACATTTATGCCATTTCTGGGTGGGATATTACTGGAGACTTGAGAATGGAGCCTAGGGAGGATGGGGTTTGGGGAGGGGAGGAACCTCCGTGGGGTATAATGGCATAGAGTCCGCCCTCCAAAGCAGCCATTTTGTCCAGGGGAACTGATCTCTGTTGGCTGAAGATCAGTTGTAATTCCAGGAGCTCACCAGACTCCACCTGGAGGTTGGCAACTCTACATTTCAATAACTGTTTTTGCTATGTGCATAATTTTGGAAACATTACTTTCCCCCCCTCTCTGCTGGAGATAATGAACATCTTCTCAATATAGTTTCAGCAGACCAAGAGGCTTCTGTACTATTTTGGTGAATAATTATTTTATATGGATAAGAAAGATGTTAAATGGTCACGAAAGTCAGCACTAAAATAAAAGTGAAGTGATGTTATATGGTCACGAAAGTCAGCACTAAAATAAAAGGGAAGGTTTCTCTGTAAATAAAAGGGAGTATGTCCTATAATATGTACATTAAAGCCAAGGGTATATATCGCCCACTGAAATAAAAATTATCTGTCCACACAAGCTTCTACCAACTTTTCAAAGCCTCTGAGATTAAGAATCACTTAAGTTTCAGCCGCAATTCAAAAGATGCAAAGTCAGAAGCTTTGTAGACTACTCAGACCCTCAAACCACAAAATATGTTGAGACAGCAGGTCCGCCCAAGAAAAACATCAACAATACTTTAGCAAGGAGTAGCTTGAGATTAAAAAAAAAGAAAGAAAAAGAAATGCTCACTCTCACTCTCTCCATCAATTATTTCCTGAAATTTTTATTTCATGAGGGCTGGTTGCCTAGCTCCAAATCAGCAGTCTCCCAAGTCTTAGATAGTATGAAAAAAAGGAAGTAACATGAGATCTTAAATTCCTTCTCCCCCCCCCCCATCTCTCTCCACTTCCTCCTTACATAATGAAGAAGAGACACCAACGGGGAAAAGACTAAAAAAAACACTACCTTCCCGCTGTAGCCAAGGGGAACTGTATTTTGTGCTTTATAAATGCCCTTGCTTTAATAAACACACACACAAACCAGGCTGGAAGCGCAAGGTGTGTCAACATCAGAGCCAGTGATTGCTGGACGGTGGGTGGGTGGGTGGGTGGCGGGGGAGAAACCTTCCTCACTCTCTTTCCAATTCATCCACTGACCCCTCCCCCCCCCCATTTCATGTAAACAGCTACACGTTTGAAATAATTTGCCCAACGGACTGTGGGAAGCGTGTCTTCGGGGGAAGCGGACCCCCTGTCCTAAGAAGACCTGCAAACGCACACGACGTGTGCTCAGAAACCTCTCAACGCCGAGCCGGCGCTGGCTGGAAACGTGTGGGGGGGGGGAGGGAGGGGGCTGTTCTCTGAGGGAGGGAAAAGTAAGCGAGCGAGCGGCGGCCGTTGGCAGGATGGGTCCACAGCGGTGGCGGGGAGTGGGCTGCCCAGAAGACTCCCCTGGCAGGAAGGCGAGCGGAAGGGGCCTCCCCTGAGGGGCCGGCGGGGGTCGCAGGGAGGAGGAAATAAAAGGGGCCACGAGGGGAGCCGAAGCGTCGCTGTAAGACGGAGCAGGGAGCGAGTCCGCCCGTTTCTCTCCGCAAGAAGCGTCTCCCCTCCCCCCGCAGCGAGAAAGCGCGCCTCTTTCTCCTCAACAAAGCCGCGACGCCCTCTAGGCGAAGCCAGGTACCTGCCCCCTCGCAACGCCCGCAGCCTTCCTTCTCCTGCTCGCGCCGCGTTGCCCCGGCCGGGAATGACACGAGCTACCGGTGTTGGCCGCGAGTCCCCTCCGCTAAGCCCCGCCCCCCTCGCCGCCTACTGGCCCGCGAGCGTGCCCGTCTGCGGCAACGGCGCCCAGGGCGCTTTCTCATTGGCCGCTTCACCTCCCGGGTGTCAGCCTAGGCTCCCTCCCCGTCTACAACCAACGGTCTAAAGGGGAGTCCGGAGCCGCCAGTTCCCGTCCTCCCTGCGAGAAAAGAGGGGGGGGGGATGTGGTCGGGTCGCGTGCAGCCCGGCTCCGGCTCGATGCGTCCCCGATCTTCTGAACTCTCGGCTGAAGTCCTCCTCGGAGAGTCAGAGCAACCTCTGGGGCTGCCCGGCCGGGGCACCGTGCATTATTCAGAGTTGTGCAGTCGCATCTCCACGGCGCACAACCTGGTTTTGTATACACAAACGTGTTTTTTTTTTTATTTAGTGCGTCAGTATCCCATGCCGGCCCTACTGGTTGACTATTTGCTGCTTTTCTATCCGACAGGGGACGCTCGGACTAATAAGCGCACTGATTTCGTTCCATTCAAACTCGAGTTGAAGAAGGCAGGTGCGGGGCCGGATGCGCCAGATGCGTTCGGCCCCGGTTGTGGGGCGCGCCGCTGGACTAGAAGGAGCGCCGGTCTGGCCCCGTAGAGCCCTCGCGTTCGTATCTCTGCCGCGGTACTGAACGTGACAAAAGCGCAGCTTGGCGTTGGGTGTCCTGGCTAGGCCCGCGGCAGGGGATGCTCTCCGCGGACATTTCGTCCACACCTTCGTTGTGATAAGGGGGCAGGAGTTTTCCTCCTTCCTCCGCCTAGAAACATTTCCAGGATAGGGCTGCAAAAACTGGGGAGCGTTATGTTTGGAACACTTTCCCACAGTTTCTCCCGGTTTGATGATCTGCTCCCTCTGCTGTTGGTGGATCATTAGAGAGACGGGGCAAGAACTTTAAACGTGTGTTTGTGTGTGTGTGTGTGTTAAGTGCCGTCAAGTCGCTTCCGACTCATGGCGACCCTTTGAATCAAAGTCCTCCAAAATGTCCTATCTTTGACAGCCTTGCTCAGATCTTGCAAATTGATGGCGGTGGCTTCCTTGATGGAGTCCATCCATCTCCTGTTTTTTCCCGCTGCCTTCCACGT
Source organism: Euleptes europaea (assembly GCF_029931775.1). Taxonomy (NCBI): domain Eukaryota; kingdom Metazoa; phylum Chordata; class Lepidosauria; order Squamata; family Sphaerodactylidae; genus Euleptes; species Euleptes europaea. The sequence goes on from NC_079313.1 coordinate 82,960,727, forward strand.
TTCCGAGCATGACTGTCTTTCCCAGTGACCCTTGCCTTCTCATAATGTGACCAAAGTGCGACAGCCTCAGTTTAGTCACTTTAGCTTCTAGGGTCAGTTCAGGCTTCATTTATATATATAAAATGACATAAACAAACAAACAAACGCAACAAGTGTAAAATTCAGCCACGCATACACAATGCTCTGGGACTCGCGCTGGTTCGTGCCAATGTTTAACCGATGCTGCTCTGAGCGTGTGGCCAAAAGCAGCGTGAACCGGTTTCCGAGCTGTGCACCGTTACTAGCACAGGTAGATGTCCGCGTTTGTGTCGTCAATAGCAGACCGGGCTGCTAGACCCAGCGCTGGAAGTGGATTCGACCAGCCCCGCCGCTGTTGCGGTTGCGGAGCCTGGATCCTTTCCTGGCCAACACGCCGGAGTCGAGAGACCGCTTCGGTCGCCCGGCGCCGTCGGACGGATGTTTACGAGCAGGCGGCTTCTCCAAACAGTAGTCGGCGGCGGGCGGCGAGTGGCTCGCGTGCGTCTCCTGCTGTGGGTAAGCCAGCGGACGGTGCGAAGAGGCTGCGATGCGGGAGACGGAAGAAAGGCGCCTGGCCGGAGGCTACCGCGCGAAAGTGGCTGCGCTCAGAGATCCGCATAAAATTGGGACAGAAGGAGAAGCGTTGGTTTTCATGTGCCGACTTTCTCTACCACTCAAGGCAGAATCACACCGGCTTACAGTCGCCTTCCCTTCCCCTCCCCACAACAGACCCCCTGTGAGGTAGGTGGGGCCGAGAGAGCTCTAAGACAGCTGTGACTAGCCCAAGGTCACCCAGCTGGCCTTATGTGCAGGAGTGGGGAAACCAACCCGGTCCACCAGATTAGCCTCCGCCGCTCATGTGGAGGAGCGGGGAATCAAGCCCGGCTCTCCAGATCTGACTCCACCGCTCCAGACCACGGCTCTTAACCACGACACCACGCCGGCTCTCCATGCTGGCTCCGACAGCGGAGTGGGATACGGAAGACCATGCGGCAAGCTGGCTTTTGAGGATCGGGCTCCTAAGGCAGCGTGGGGCCGTTGTAGGCGAGGAATTAAAGACGGGACCCCCCCCCCAGGAAGGCGTTAAGTCCGCGTGTGTATCCCCACCCCCGGGGCCATCATCCAAAGTCGGCGCGCTGTCCTCGGCTCACCCGCGTGAGTGCGTGCTTAATTGCGCTTGCACATCTGGTATGTCACTTAGCAGGAAAGAACAAGGGGGCCGGGATGGAGTTAAATGCTCGCCCGGCGCTTATTTTCCTTGGTTCTCCGGGCTGAATATTAGATTGGCAGCGTTATCTGGACACAGAATTCTTTCCTGGTTTGTTTCCCTTCGCGTTCTTCTTCTTACACGTCGCTAGAAAAAAAGAAACCCTCGAAAGTGAAATGGCAGAGAGCGGCAAGGAAACCTCTCTCGGAGTGCTATCCGTCAGGCTGCAGTCACTTTCGCAGCGGGGCTGGGGCTGTCACCCAGTCCAAGAGATCTCTGTGGATGACCACCGGAGTTCGTTAACTAAAACAGTTGCTTTGGGGTGATGAATGTGTTACAGCAGAAAATATCTTAGGAGAAGCATTCCATCCTGTTTGAGAGAGGAGACAGAATGCACCTTCTTAGAAGATAACATTATCTGTACTTTTATTTCCTGAGCTACCCTCTCCCCCTGGCCATCATAGAAAAGGCATCCTCTGGAAGAGGAGAAGTAAAGTAGCTGGAGGGTGGTTGTAAGAGGGATATAACTCAGGAACCCACAGCAGGTTCTGTGCTCAGATGGCACCCTTCACCTGCATATTGTTTTGTTTACCAAAACTACCCAAACATTTAAAGGTTTTTTTTTTTTTAAACCTGGTGCTCATTTATCAGGGTCATCTTTTTAATCAATTGAAAGGTTGAATGAATTAAAGTAAGGTGTGAATCTAACCAATTAATCTAACTGATCGACTAAACAATGTAGCCTTGTTAAACGCATTTATTCTGTTCACTATTACACAGCATTTCTTCACCTATGAACTTTGACAATGAAATAAATCTTGTCTGTTCACACAGTCAACTGAAGTTCAAACTATGTATTGTGTGGATCTAATTTCAAATGTTTTCTCACAGCTGACTCTCAGATTGGTTACTGGCAATCTAATTTTCCACTCCTAATATCAATGTATTGGCTGAGTATATTTCATTTAAAAATGTCTTGCTCCTGTTTGTACCCTGTAGAAACAAATATGCACAACTGATCCAAGAAAGACTCGTCAGGCGCTTTTCATAATGTGTGTGTGGGAAAAAAAAATCAAAGTCCCATATGTGGTGGAATAATTGTACTATTGGTTTGTCAGAATCGAACTTGTAACTTTATCCACATGCTTGCATCATGACAACACTGCTGAAACTCAGCTTGTAAGGTAGACACTAAACTCTGCATGAATCCACTCAAACCACATTCCAAGCGCATGAGTTTGGATGTGACAGTGCTTCTCACTGTTTTTCAGTGTCACTGAGTTTATGCAACTATCTTCTCTCACTATCAGGTGACCGGGGTAGGGGGGTTTAGGCTGTACCAAGGACAGTGAATATTCCACAATACCACAACTGTACCATCCAGAGTTGGGATTGTCATTCAGCATCCCCAAGTCTTAAAGTTAATGGGGGTTTTTTTTTTTACAAGCAAGTTTCTAGCCCTTGTATCTAAAATGTGGATTTTGCAAGTATTCAGTGGGTACCCAGTGGCATCTCAAAACTTGGTGCACAGCTAAGGAGTGTTTCAGAAGTGCCAGGTACAGTCATTTGCATCTCTTTATGTCTAACAAAAGCAGAACAATTTGGGTAAAGAGCCTATGCAAATATGCTGAATTTCCCTCATTCTTCAAAGCTACAGAGTTCATCTTTTTTTACCTCAGCACAGAATGTACCACAGGGCAGCAGGAAAAGAGGAAGACCCCACAAGAGATGGACTGACTCAATCAAGGAAGCCACAGCCCTCAATTTGCAAGATCTGAGCAAGGCTGTCAAAGATAGGACATTTTGGAGGACTTTCATTCATAGGATCGCCATGAGTCATAAGCGACTTGACGGCACTTAACACACACAGAGAGAATGTTGACAAGGAGCCTCTTTCAAGGCAACAGAGGAAGATCTGTGGGACTGTTGGCAGTCCTAGCCCATTTTTCCTTTGCTTTGTTGGTCTGCCTTTGCTCTCTTAGGACTATGCCTGCATGGATGGTTTTGTACAGGACAGTACCATGCTTTGGTATTGTGTCAGTATACAACCCTATCGTCAAGAATGTACTGCCACTGCAGCTTGGCGTTCTAAAGAGCAGCCTTACCAGAGCCCTCCTGTCTTCATGTCTGCAAGGACAATGTCATTACTGAGTCATCTCTCACTTCTCCACCCCTAGTTTTTAAAGTACTAAGTGCCTCAGTCACAATCTCTTCCACTTCCTGTTGTGCTAGTGCAGGAGATGGAAGCATGGCCAGAAAGGTACACAGAGTACTCAGTGGCTGCATGAACAAAAGTGCATTTTGGTTTCAGATCCAGAAAGGATACCACTGTCAAAAGGCCCAAGGGTTTTTGGGGTGAAATTGCCCGACCCTCTTCTTTTTCATCTCTTCACCACCATCGCTCCAGTGCTGCTCATGTTCAACATTTGAATTTACAGTGTTTGCGATAATCAGACTTGAGTCCATTATTGTGTCTGAATGACTGAAATGCCTGCCGAACAAGATTGAATCTCCCACACACACACACACACAAACACACACTGTGTATGTGCAAAACACTGCCAGTCCAAACAGATCAGCTGTTATTAATGTCACTAAGGACCACTTACACTAACAGTGTACAGCAGGACGTTTAAAAAATCATTTCTTTAGAACTGATGTATATGGTTCATGATTGGTTCATGATTGATTTAATTGCCTATCTAAATTTTTGCCTGCTGTGCAGAATAGCAACTCTGCAAATTGGGGTAGCGGAACTCAACTAGGATGTGTGAGAACATACAGGCATGAACAGCTGGTTGTGCTATACTGCACTGTTAAGAAAGAGTACAGGGAAGCAACCTGCTGAACAGCCACAAATAGAACTGGCTTCCTGTTAATGACTGGCAAGCAGAGCATCAGCTGAACAAGTTGGGTGTTCAAGCATCCATACCTTTATTTTCATTAAGAATCAACCCAGCTGCTACTTTTATGGTCACATTTTGGATTGTGTTTAGTGATGGAATGTTGAGCGACTGAGCGGAATATTGAGAGCTGTGTTTTAAATATATTTCTGGTAACTCTTGCGAAGATTTCTGGCTCTGGGGAAAAGAGTTAATTATCCTAAACTATGCTTCAAATCCATACTCCCCTTCCTGCTACTATTTTTTTTTTAAATTTAATTATTAGAAGTATATATGTGAAGAAGAAGAGTGTTTTTTTTATACCCCGGTTTTCTCTACCTTTAAGGAGACTCAAACACGCTTACAATTGCCTTCTCTTCCTCTTCCCACAACAACCTTGTGAGGTAGATGGGGCTGATAGAGTTTGGAGATAACTGTGACTAGCCCAAGGTCACCCATCTGGCTTCAGGTGGAGGAGTGGGAAAACCAACTTGGTTCACCAGATTAGAGTCTGCCGGTCATGTGGAGAAGTGGGGAATCAAACCCGGTTCTCCAGATTATAGTCCACCGCTTTTAACCACTACACCACACTGGCACTCTAAAACAGATATAGAACAGATATAGAAAAATCAATATACAGAAAAGGAAAAATAGATTAAACAAGAATCAAATCTTAAACTGTAGTTACCATTACAATCATTACAACTAGAATAAAGGCAAAAGTGTAGCAGACAATAATATTCTATGAAATACACAATGACACAACTCAATGTATTAGTAATAACAATAATAGCTTAACAGTGATCATTCCTTTAATCTCACAAGTCATAAGTATTTTATGTAATGCTTATTAAGCATGATTTTAAGATTAAACATTATTATAAAATCAAGTACAGCATATAATACTTGCAATATTACTAATTGTTATATATTTCTATGTCCCCCCTCCCCAATTTTAAAGTTATGGTTCTTTTCTAACCCATTTCACTATACATTCATGATCAAGGTGATTTTTTAAGAGTAATACACATAATATACATTCAATTTTTCTTGAAATTATTTAGTGTTTTTTTTTGGTTAACATAATTTGTCAATTTCGCCATTGTTGCATATTCAGCCAGTTTACTCTCCCAATCTTCTCTAAAAGGGCACTCTTCTGCTTTCCATTTTACTGCTAATGTAACTCTGGCCACCTATCATATATCTAAACAGTTCTTCGAGAGTTTTTGGAATACTTTTGGTTTAATGCCCAATAACATACATTTGGCTTCCACAGAAAATTAAATTTTAAAAATTTTCTGAATTTCAGCATGTATTTCTGTCCAGTACTACTTTGTTTTTTTTACACGTCCACCACATATGGTAAAATGTACTGTCTATCTTTTTTACATTTCCAGCATTTCCCTTTATAATTCTTGTCCATATTCTCAATGTTCTTTGGAGTAATGCACCATTGGTAGAACATGTTATACCAGTTCTCTCTTAGTGACTGGCTGGCAGTGAATTTTTTTTCTCTAGTCCATAAGCATTCCCACTGTTAGAAAGGTATTACTTCCTCAGAATTCTGCATCCATCTGATCATACATGTCTTGACTTGTTCTGTTTCTGTGTGATATTGCAGTACCAGTTTATAGATTCATCCTAATAAATGATCCTTTTGATTTATTATTATTTCAAATTCAGCCAATTCCCTTTTTGTTCCTCCTGCCACTTGTTTATCTTTTTTTAATCTTGAAAAAAGTTGGAAATATAACAACAATTGTATATTTTTGCCTTCGTCCTTTATCTTTTGCCATGATTTATTTCTCCTTGCAAATTTATCAGTTCTCCATATGTTATATAATTGTTGTTTTTTCCTCACATATTTGTCATAATATGCCTCTATAATATGCCTCTACCTTCCCGCAAGAGATTGTCACTTCTGGTTTGGCCCTAAAACAGCCCATAATAGCAGGTCTGCAAATTGATGGAATGGGTAGCAAATGATTTAGAAAAGAAGCAGAAGCAAATGTTTAAAACCCTATCAGCAATGTGGTGAAATGTATTTATTTGTTTATTTATTAAGTCCTTTCCATTTATACTCATGGCAGCCCTGTGAAGTAGGTTAGGCTAAGAGAGACAGTGACTGGCCCAAGATCATCCAGTGAGCTTCTTGGAAGACTGATGATTTTAACCTGCATCTCCCAGATCCTAGTCTGACTGGCATTCTAACCATGCAATCCTTGGTGGGAGGGCCGAAGCCACATAGGAGCCAGCGTGACCCCTACTCCGGTGTCCATGCCACGTTGCGCCATGCAAAGTGTCACTTTCACTGGCAAGGAGGCACTCACACTGGCCCCTGGGGAGTGACGCAACAGGGCTGGCCTTGAGCACCAGCACTGCCATGTTCCTGGAAGCGAGTGCTCGTGCCGGTGTCAGAGGTGGTGGTCCCAGGGGCGGAGATGCCTTCAGGCAGCTTCCAAACCCCTTTCCGCCCGGAAACGCCCCTTTGCGCTGTGCTGGAGCTATGCTAGCAAATCACTGGCGTAGCCTCGTGCTACTCAATGGGTGAGTTTCATGGGTTTTTATTTAAAATGCCCCCCCTCAGGAATGGCCTGCCCGTGCTTCTGCATATTTGTGATTCCCCAGGTCAGCATAAAAATAAGGCTACATGCATTTAAAAGAAAAAAATATCCTTGTACCCCCTTAAAAACAACCCAACAAAGACTGGACATGCTGTGGAGGCACAGAATGTGGAAGGCACTGAGGGTCACTTAAAGAGGGGAAAAGAAGGGGGGAGATAGTGGCCTATTCAAAACCCTGCTTTGGTCATTTATGCATGGGAGCTTTACCTGAGGTTCGTTGCTCGCTGGACGCACACCTTCCTGTTGGGAATCTCTGCACTAGCAGTCTCCAAGCTCAAATCAAGTCCCCACCCCCTTGAAATGCTGCTTTTTAATTGGCTTATTTTGTACTGCTTACTGTGGGAGAAAATCCCTTCCCAAAACCCAATTGCCAAATAAAAAAGCATTTTAAGAAGAAAAAAACAAAAAACGGAACAATCTGAAAGGGGGAGAGGAGAAATCCAAACCTCTTTTTTTAAAAGCCTTTCTTCTGCTCAGAAAAGGCTCTGAGGAAGCAGGAAGCATTTGAATCCCCGCCTCTTTACACATTGCTTTGTAATGGGCTGCATGCTTTCTGTGATAGAAACCAAGCTTAGGTGTCCCACACTTTGCATTATGCATGGGGATTTCACCAGGACTGAGCTCAGGGGAGAGGGAAGAATTGGGTTAACAAAGGAATGGGAAGTCCTGGGATTTGTGAGGGCTGGCAGCGAGGTCATCTCCAATGGACGGAAAACTCATGCATAACTCCAAGCAACAACCTATACAGACCGTGAATGTGAGTAAAAGTACCCATGCATAAACTACCTTTGAGGATTCTGGTGGGGGAGTTTGGGATTGGGGAGACTGCCCACTTGTTCTCTCCTCTACAGTTCCTCACACCACCTCTATCATCTGCATCCTAGTTTGTATTCGTTACCCTGGATCCATATTAAAACCCTGTGGTCATAGAGATACAAATGAGTTATCAAATTAAGGCATAAAGAATATGGATTTATTAAAAATGATGGCATTACGTTTGCTGGGCAGATTTACAGACTCCTAAGGGAGACCCAAAAAGAATAGGGCAGGCTGGCAAACCACCTCTGTTAGTCTCTTGCCATGAAACCCCCCAAAAAAGGGGTCGCCATAAGTCAGCTGCAACTTGACGGCACTTTACACCCACACACAAAGAGAGAGTATGTTCTCACCTATGGACCACAGACCACCATTGATCTGCAATACATTTTCAGGTATCCCCCGATGTTAATAATAAATACATAAATAAAATGATGCTTTTTCCAGAGCAAACAGTGATGAAAGGTAAATGAAAACTGAACTGCTTTAGCACTAGGATTTTAATTCTCCCCAAAATGGCCTCCGTTTTCTCAGTGGCTTTAACTTTAGCAATATGTACATGATAATGAGCAATATTTCCCTGTTGCCTCTATCATGTCTCGAAGGCTTTTACCAAGAGTTCCTCTAATCTAAGGTTTCAGTGAGCTTAGAGAGTAAGTCTGCATAGAATGTGTTAGGCACCTTTGACAGAGACAAGAAGGGTGTGACTCTGTTGATTTTTTTGATCTGTTCAGTGACCTCCGATGCCATCAGTCATGGTATCGTTCTGGGATGCCTGTCAAATAACTTTATCAGGGACACTGTGTTCAGCAGGTTCCATTCCTATGTGGCTGACCAGGACCAGAATGTTGTGCTGGAAGGCTATTGCTTGACTTCTTGGCACTTGTGCTTCCACAGAGCTTGATCTCCTCATGCTATTTCAAGGCCTGCCCAAGGGCTTTGGTGCTCTAGTCCAGCTTCTACTGACACAAACACCCAGCCACATGTGGACCTGCCACAGCCAGGTGCCCCAAACCCCAGGCCTTTGCAAAGCTAGAGGGAGAGGAAGTGAAGCTGGTGGTGCCAGCCTGATCTTCCTCCCTTCCTCCTTTGCAGAAGTGAGGTGGGCAAAGGCAGTCCAGGTGAGCCATCACACACAAAGCCACTGCAAAGTTGGAAGGAGAGAGGGCGGCGGAGCTTGGAGCCACCTGCTCTTCCTCCATATCTCCTTCCCAGAGAGCCAGCGTGGTGTAGCGATTAAGAGCAGCGGACTCTAATCTGGTGAACCAGGTTGGTTTCCCCATTCCTCCACATGAAGCCAGCTGGGTAACCTTGGGCTAGTCACAGCTCTCTTCGAGCTCTCTCAGCCCCACCTACCTCACAAGGTGTCTATTGTGGAGGAAAGGAAGGGAAGGAGATTGTAAGCTGGTTTGAATCTCCTTAAGGGTAGAGGAAAATCGGGGTATTAAAACCAACTCTCCTTCTTCTAGAGGAAGGCAGGTGGGGCAAATAAGTGACCCAGGTGGTGGTGCTGGGGCCAGGGAGACCACTTGTGGATGCTGCTTGGCCCAGCAAGTAGTCCCTGGTGCTCTCACCCTCTGTCGCCCTTGGCATTTGCCTAGGTCCACCTAGTGGGCTCAGGCTATTCATTATTTCTATGAAACCGCTTGGACAGGTGATCTGGAGATTTGGAGTAAATTATTATTAATATGCAGGTGACATGCAATTTTTCTTTCTCTTTTCAAGAAACTCAGGTGAGTATGTGTGTGCTCTGAACAGATACATGGAGTTGGTAATAAAACTGGGTGAGGGCCTGTAAAATGAAGTACAACCCATGAGGTTTTATTTGTCTTAGATGGAGATGCCCTTCTTAGAAGGAAAATATTTTATTAGCTTTGGTTTGCCAACTGCTGCACAATCTGGAAAAGCAAGATCTGCTTATAACTATGCCCTGACCTGGATAGCCCAGGCTAGCCTGATCTCATCAGATCTCAGAAGCAAAGCAGGGTCAGCCCTGGCTAGTATTTGTATGGGAGACCACCAAGGAAGTCCAGGGTTATGACACAAAGGCAGGCAATGGCAAATTATCTCTGGCCCCAGACCAGTATGGTAAGAACTGCCTCCTCCCCTGTGAACCTGCCCAGATGTTCATATCAGAGGCTATTTTGTGTGGCTCATCTTCTGAAGAGAGATGATTGGCACTTCAGGTATGGGACTCCTTCCTTGCAGCAGTTCACTCAAGCCTACTCTTTTTTAGGCACAAGGTGAAAATATTTTTATCCTCTAGGAAATTTAGCAATGGTTAGTGGTGTTTTAGTGAAGTACTTGACTGATGCTTTTAAGTGTCGTTTTAATTGTTTGTTGATGTTTGTTTTGGTTGTGTTGCTGCATTATTGAGTATTCTCAATATATTTGTATTAACTCTTTTGCAAAGTGTCTTGAGAACCTTGTTTAGTGTTGATCTGGAAAGTTTTACATGAATAACTAATCCAAGAAGCTGAATTTAATTCAGGAACCTTTGCAGAAAGCGCAGCGGTCACAATACGAGGAGACGCGACAGGCAGCAAGCACAAGCAAAGCAGAACAGTGGTCTGCGGTACAATAAAGACCAAGCATCATTGATCCAGCAGAATACCATCATGGCTGTTTGTGCAGCAGCAAAAAACAACAACCCTCCCTTATTTTAATGGAACAATGGCTTTTAAAATTTGGATGGAAAACAGGCATCTGCTGCCACTTTAACCTCCCACCACACACCCAACCCAGTGTTCTATACATGTTCAAGTGGAACATCCAGTTCCTATGGCAATCTATAGAAACAGGAAACCACTACAGGAAAACTGGAAAGGGCTAGTCTGTGACAGCTAAGGGAGAGGGGGTACTTGTGGGTCATGCATCCGGTACAGCAGGACTGCTGCTGGCCCGGGCCTCCTCCCTCTAGGTCTTCTTTCAATAGTAAATGTACACAACCTGCTAGCAAATTTCCATGATGTGCAGTTCCCGTGTGGGATGCATGCTTTTTGTTGACATAGTGATAATTGTCCCCCAGGACTGGAAAAGCGGCTTGAATAAATGTTCTAGTAATTATACCTTTGATGTTTTTGAACTTTCACAGATTTTTGAAGTTAGGTGGCTCTTAAATTCTTGTTTAACTATGGTGAAATGTTATGACTGAATAAGTGCACGTGAAATCTTATGAGTTGATTGCAACTAGACAAGGCTTCTGACTGGCTATTAGAGATTTCATTGGCTATGCAAATTTTAAGCAATGTTGGTTTGGCAGCAGCTGCCACCACAATAGAAGGATCTTCACTGTGGCAGATATTTTATGGCAGTCATCTTGCGGCTGCACCTACCCCGCTGTCCAAAGGTGCTCACAGGCTCAAAAAGGTTGGGAACCACTGATTTACACTATACAGGTTGCAATAGGTTAAAGGTAAAAGTAGTCCCCTGTGCAAGCACCAAGTCATTACTGACCCATAGGGTGACGTCACATCATGATATTTACTAGGCAGACTGTGTTTACGAGGTGGTTTGCCATTGCCTTCCCCAATTGTCTACACATTATGCCCAGCAAGCTGGGTACTCATTTTACCAACCTTGGAAGGATGGAAAGCTGAGTCAACCTTGAGCCAGCTACCTGAAAATGACTTCCGTCGGGATCAAATTCAGGTTGTGGGCAGAGCTTTGACTGCAGTACTGCAGATTACCACTCTGCACCACGGGGCTCTTGGCAATGGGATATGGTGCCACAAAAAAAGAAAAAGAAAAAAGAGCAAGGGACCTAGCCAGAATACTGAACTGAGATATAAATTAAAAATCAACAAGACACAAATTACCTGTAAATATGCCACATTGAATGAAGGAGATATTGGTCTTTCTTAAAAAGTACTCAGCTGAAAAAATACTTTAAAATATTTCTACTCATCCAAAACAAAAAAGCAAGCTTACAACAATGTAAAGATGCTTAATGGCAAAGGAAAATTGGGGAGATGTGAAAACTCCATTGCATCCTCCATGGAGAGAAGACATGTTAGCCAAGCCCCCCAGATTTCCCCTGAGATTGTCCCTGTAGCAGCCATTCCTTGCCATGGGGGCTTTAAATTTTTTAAATTGGCACTAGAATCGTCATCATATATTCTAAATAGTGAAGTTGGCCAAATCTGAGGATACTTAAACCTAGTGACTGGAGCTGTAAACAGGCAAGACTGATCTTTCTACAAACTTGAAAAGGTCCCTGGGTTTGCAGAAAAAATGTAGTTGGGAGGTCTCTTGTGATTCCTGGAGATCTGCAGGCCCCACCTGGAGGTTTTCAACCCTAGAAAGAGAGAACAAAGCAGGAAAAGGGGAGAGGCTATGGGGACTTTCAGTGAAGGGAAAGAAATAGTGGAGGGGAGGAAATGAGATGCCTCTCGCAAGTCCTTGTGGGTTCCCAAGTGTACATTCCATAGCAAAGTTGGCCAGATCTGAGGATACTTAAATATGGTGACTGAAGCTGTGAACAGACAAGACAGATCTTTCTAGAAACCTAAAAAATATCCCAGGTTTGCAGAAAAAACTGAAATCTAAAATAATATTGGAGGGTTTAAAAAATCCAAAATCATAAAAGGAGCACCTGTAGCTTTAACAAATGGATTCCCTCAGTGAGTATTGCTAGGCAACCATAGTATTCCAAGGTTTGGTTTCTGTGAATAAAAGGCAGGGGAGCAGGGCAAGGCCCTTTGCAGAATTGTTTTGGTCTTTGAGGGAGGAATCATCAGAGCCAGGCCAGGCAGCAACTACTGGGTGACTTGATACCACCTGAGTTCCATGACTCACCTAGGCCAAGCTGCTTGCTACTCTTCAACAGCATCCACCTTATTAAAGTCAGTGTGGTGTAGCAGAGCTTCAGATTAGGGTCTGGGAGATCCAGGTTTGAATCCCCATCTTGCAGTGTAAGCTTACTGGGTAATTTTGGGCCAGTCACATACTTTCATCATAACATACCTCACAGGGTTGTTGTGATGAGAAAAATGGAGGAGAGAATAATGTAAGATGCTTTGGTCCCCACTGTGGAACAAGGTGGGGTATAAATGAAGTAAATAAATAATAAATATAGCTGAAGATGGAATGCAAATAAAAGATAGGTTGTTGAATGGCTGAGAAGGAGAGAATGAGGCAGGGAAAGGGGAGAGGGTATGGGAGTTGTCATGGGGAGGGGGATATAGGGGAAATGGAGGTCTCCCCACAAGTCCTTGAGGGTTCCCTACCATGCAAGTCGGCCTGGCGCAGTGGTAAGCACCACACAACTGGGCCATAGTTTTCCTTGGTAGAGGCTCTGGGGCGGGGGGGAACCTGAAGACAAAGGGGCAGATAAATGTAGGCTGGCTGTTGGAAGGGAAAGGGGAAGGAAACAGAAAATGGGGAGAGGCTATGGGGCTTTCAGGAAAGGGAAAGAGGAAATTGTGGGTGTGGGCGTGTGTATGGGGGAAAATGAGATGCCTCCCACAAGTCTTTGTAGGTTCTCACTTGTATCATTGTATTTGTTTGAGATTTCTGTTTGTTTTCAGATTTCTTTAGTCCAAACCCTATTGTACTGTTCATAAAATGTCCCATCTTGTTGATTGTATTTGGCTTGCACTATGTAATCTGCCTTGAGTCTCAGCAAGAAATGTGGACTATTAATAACCAAATAATAACAAACAATAATATATCAATATGTTATAACAAATATGTGTATCAGGTTCTGCTGAATTTCTAGCTTCCACTTTAAAAAGTAATTGTCTAGCCCTGTCCATTGCAGAGATATAAGGGGAAAGGCATATCTCTGCAATGGAAAGGGCTAGAGACTTTTCATAAAGCAAAAGCTGGAAATTCAGAGAGCCTGATACACATGGGCCCCTGGAATCTTGTCCCCCCATTTCCCCCTGGGTGGCCCAGTGCAAGTACATTGCTTAAATTAGTAAGCCCAGTTATTTTGATCAATGGACCTACCAGCTCTGTTCTTGAGCCAGGTACTACTGCCTGGATACTTTTACCTGGGTGCTACTGCAGCTTGTTGACTGAGTGATGAGCTGAACCCAGCATTTTCCTTTCCATCTGAGTAGCCTCCATAGAGCCTTCTCACCAGCTCCTGCATTGTCACCTGATGCTCCCTTCTCATCTGCAGTCTCTTTCTTAGATCTTTTATCTTTCTCTGCCCATTCTGATCTTGTTCATCTAATAAACATCGCACATCCTCTGGGTAGGAACCATTTCATTTCAATGTTTTGTACAGTGCCTACCATACCGCTGGCACTAAATAAACGTTTCTTAGTAGGAGTATGTATTGTAAACAGGATACAAAGCACAAAGTACATGAATCATACTGTGCTGGGAGACAGCAAAAAAAAGTTAAGGGTTACACTGCGGTGAAAGTGTATTGGTGCCTAAGTTTCTAATATTAAAGATGAATTTGGCTGGGAAATGATTGGAACGTAGGTATTCTTTGTTAAGTGTGTGTGTGTGTGTGTGTGGACACGGAAGGTTATCCTCACCTTTCCCATCATCTGGACAAAGAACAGTCCCACAGTAGGGAATGGCCCTGCAAAACTGAAGGTTGGTTTTCTCTTTAAAACATTTCTGTCAATTTTGTTTTGAATTGACCTTTCGGTTTCAGACAGCATTCTTGACCATAGGCTGTCTTCAAGACAATGGCATGTGCTGTTCATTTTTATCCGCCCCAAACCCCTGTTTAATGGTGCCAGCTCAGAGAGAAATAAAATAGCAAAAACCACGTTAAAACAACAGTGAGATTGACGTAAACTGACAAAAGCCAGGAAATTCTCTGTGAGAGCAGCCACGCTGTCCTCGCCTCACCCAATAGTGCCTGTGTAATTGCAGCAGTTCATATGTTATGTAAGATCACACTGCTTTTAGACCTCGACAATGCTTATTTCAGTCCTAAGCAAAACACGTCCTTTCAGAACGCCCTCCCCTAATCTCCCACTGAATTGGGAGCGGATGAGAAAGCGAAGCAGCTATGGGGCGCTGCAATCAGGCTTCCCCCAGCCACTCTGCTGGTACAGTTTATCCTTGATACGTAGTTCTCCCCACCCCACCCCCCATCCAGGGTTTCGGATGTGATTTAGCTGAGAGCGTACTATCCTTCAGCACTCACGGCTCTCAGCAAACAGCAATAGCAACCCTCTGTGCAGGCCAAGCTGAGCTGAGCTAACTGGCCCTTTAAAAAAAAAAAACCCAACCCCCCCCCTTTTGTGCATCTTCTAGGAGTCAAGATGACAAAGATCACTGCTAAGCCATCCCATCCCTCAGCCATTGTTTGACATCGTTTCCCGCCCCACCCCCCCCGGTATAATTGAAGATTAGGGATCCTGAGACAAACGGGGGTGGGTGGGCAGAAAGCCATCCTTTTTTAAAGAAATCAGCGGTGGAGTTGCCTTGCAGCATCACATGGGAAGGTGCCACATTGGTTTTCAATTATTCAATAAAATTAATAAAATTTGGTCTCCAGAGGTGTCTGGAGACCAAGTCCTATAAGGAAAGGTTGAAGGAGCTGGGTATGTTTAGCCTGAAGAGGAGAAGACTGAGAGGGGATATGATAACCATGTTCAAGTACTTGAAGGGCTGTCATATAGAGGAGGGTGCCGAGTTGTTTTCTGTTGCTCAAGAAGGTCGGACCGGAACCAACGGGTTGAAATTAAATCAAAAGAATTTCCGTCTAGACAATAGGAAGAATTTTCTAACAGTTAGAGCGGTTCCTCAGTGGAACAGGCTTCCTCGGGAGGTGATAAGCACTCCTTCCATGGAGGTTTTTAAGCAGAGGTTAGATGGCCATCTGCCAGCAATGCTGATTCTGTGACCTTAGGCAGATTATGAGAGGGGAGGGCATCTTGGGCATCTTTTAGTCACTGGGGGTGTGGAGGGGGGAGGTAGTTGTGAATTTCCTGCATTGTGCAGGGGGTTGGACTTGATGGCCCTGGTTGGTCCCTACCAACTCTATGATTCTATGATTCTAACTTTTTTTTTTAAAAAAAACCCACAACACAGTGAAGCGGGTAATGATGATACATTGCTTCGGGGGTAATTCACAGTGGGTAGCTGTGTTAGTCTGTCTGCAGTAGTAGAAAAGGGCAAGAGTCCAGTAGCACCTTAAAGACTAACAAAAACCGCTCTAACTGTTAGAAAATTCTTCCTAATGTCTTCCTAATGTCTAGTCTTTAAGGTGCTACTGGACTCTTGCCTTTTTCTACTATTGCTTTGGGGGGAAAGAGTAGTCTTGTGTGTTGGGTGTCCATCATTGTCCAGGTTCGAAATTCACTATGCCCTGACCTGGGTGGCCCAGGCTAGCCCAATTTCATCAGATCTCAGAAGCTAAGCAGAGTCAGCCCTGGTCAGTACTTGGATGGGAGACCAATGGCAAGCTGTTCTCCTCTTACCTTGAAAACCCTATGGGGTTGCCAGAGGTCAGCTGCAACTTCATGGCACTTTCTACCACCAGTTCCTCATGTGTTATAGACTAGGGAGTGCTATAGCCAATAGTCCTTTAGAAGTCTAAGGAAATCCCTGCTCACATATGCAGGAGAGGATCTTCATAGACTTATTCCTTTATTTTTCCACCCCTGCCAACCCTTGGACAACCATGTGTTGTACCTAGGGTTGCCAGCCTCCAGGTACTAGCTGGAGATCTCCTGCTATTACAACCGATCTCCAGCCAATAGAGATCAGTTCACCTGGAGAAAATGGCTGCTTTGGCAATTGGACTCTATGGCACTGAAGTCCCTCCCCTCCACAAACCCTGCCTGCCTCAGACTCTGCCAGATATTCTGCAACATGCCTGGATATTCTTGTGAATGAGAGGGCCACCTGCAGTCCTTCTATTTTTTTACAGAATCAGTTATTTGGTTGGGAAAGGATGTCCCAACTTCCAAAGGGAATAGCAAACTTAGCATGATACACACAGACTGATTAGGTCTTTTCAGGAAGCCAGCTATTTAATCCAGTAGTGAACTCTACTACACAAGGCAACTTTGTGTTCCCATAGGAGTCAGCAAGAAAGATACAACAACATACATGCAAAAGTACCAGCAGCTTTTAGTAATGAATTAATGGGTGGTACTTACTGGCAATAGGTATTGCAGTAGCACCTAAGTAAAAGTATCCAGGCAGTAGTACCTGGCTCAAGAACAGAGCTGATAGGTCCATTCAGCCAAATAACTGGGTTTACTAATTTGCCTGTCAAGTGTATTCTGTGCTTAAAATGGAGCTTATACCTTTAAATGGCTACATCACACATATTGAAAACAGTTTAAGCCTAGGACTATTTTAGTCCTGGAAGCTTTTCAGACTTGCCTGTGAAGACCTTTGTTAAAATCTGATGTTCTATTATCTACCTTTCAGTATTCAGGTACCAAGGCTGAGAGTGTAGCAATAGTGTTACCATGGTTATTTCATGACTGCGTTGCTCCAGAACACTTAGAGCTGATTCAAATGCTTGGGAGAGACACGTAGTACAGTCCTCCTGGGACTATACCATCTCAGAATCTACATGGAGGTCACATGTTTGTAATCAGTGAGCCCTGATGGTAAAATCTCCCGGCACATATAAAGTGAGTATGCGAGTCTGTACTAAGAAAGTATGAGAGTCTGTTTCTGGTTTTGCATCTGTGCAGGGAGATTTTGGCATGGGTGTGTGTGTGTGCATTCACAACATTTCAGTCTGCCCTCAGAGCATATTTGTGCTGCAGTCTTGAAAGGGCTGGATGAGCATTTTGTTTCTGTAGTCTGTTGGTACCAGGTGAATTCAGCTCAAGCAGGACCGTCACCTGTGTAGATAGATATTCTAGATATTGTAAATAGATTCTTTAAAGAAAACATTAACTAATCTCAGTCCAGGATATTTTAAATAAAAATACCCAGGTATCTTTTTAATGGTTTCTCCATGGGGTTGTCAGGTCCCTCTTCGCCACCGGCAGGAGGTTCTTGGGGAAGAGCCTGAGGAGGGTGAGGTTTGGGGAAGGGAGGGACTTCAATGCCATAGAGTCAAATTGCCAAAGCAGCCATTTTCTCCAGATGAACTGACTTCTGTCAGCTGGAGATCAGTTGTAATAGCGGGAGATCCCAAGCTAGTACCTGGAAGTTGGCAACCCTATTTCTCCATGACTTGTGGAAGTTCACAAAACTAAACTGCTTGGGTGTTCGGAAGCACAGTTGAGACACTTTCCATGCATGTGCATACAAACACACCCCAATCCCACCGTGAAAATTATACATAGTTCTAAAGAGGGGGTAACTATTTCTTCTGCAGTGGGAATTTGCTTGGTAAAGAAGAACGATTCCTTGGCTATTCCCTGTTCTCTGGTACTTGAACCCCCACCCCTATGGTAGGAAGAATAATGACTTGGGGGAAAGCTAGAGTTGCCAGAATTATTTTCCCCTGGGGGGATTGTGGATGTGGGTTCCTAACTCCAGAGAAGCAACAATAAAGCCCCGGCCTTCAGTTTTTATTGAGCTGTAGCTGGGGTTCTGAATGTTAAGCGACAACTGTGCCCCTTTTGGCTCAGAACTATTTCCCAGTATCTGGAACACAGCTCTGAACTTGGATTATCTGGACCCAACCCAATCTGGTTAAAGACCTGGTTTCAGAAGTGAAATTGCCTTGGCCTGCTGGAGAGATGAGCTTCATCGGGAGACAGACAGGGAAAGAGGAGCTCAATTGATTCTTTTAAACCTCGCAATGGCTTTCACTGCCACTAACCATAGTATCCTTCTGATCCAGCCTTTCTGGTCAACAGATATCCTTGTGTTGTGGGGTTCCTCAAGGTTGTATCTTGCATCCTGTGCTGTTTAACATCTACACAAAATCCCTGGGAGACGTTGTCCAAGGATTTGGAATGAGCTGTTATAATTATCTGATGACATTTAGCTCTGTTTCTCTTTTTCAGCAGTTGAAATTAGGGCTGTTGGGAAAAAAATTCGGTAAAATTCGGATTCGGCAAAATTTGCCCCGTTTTGATTCAGGAAATGCCAAAGTCCGAACTCCCCCAATTCGGATCCGTGCAATTCAGCGCGAGATTCGGAGTTCGGAGGGAAATTCGGCCGTTTAAAACCATTAAAAACACATTCGCGCCTTTCCACGGCTCCGGGAGGGGCATGTTTGGAGGTAGAGGTCCCAAACTTTCAGCGTAGCTTGAGGGGACCCTTCTTGCAAGAACCCCCAAGATTTGTGAAGATTGGGTCATGGGTCCCTGAGATATGGGGCCCGGAAGGGGTCCCCCCAATCTGCCCATTGCAATAAAGCCATTACAAACACTTTCGCGGCTTTCCACAGTTCCGGGGGGGGGGCTTTTTGGAGGTAGAGGCCCCAAACCTTTAGCGTAGCTTGAGGGGACCGTTCTTGGAAGAACCCCCAAGTTTGGTGACGATTGGGGCAGTGGGTCCCGAGTTATGGGGCCTGGAATGGGTCCCCCCTCCACCCATTGGAATGAATAGAAATAAATAGACCGTTTGGACTCGGAGTTTGCAAAACCATGCAAAGCAACATGTGATGTGACCTTGGGAGTTTGCAAACCATGGAAAAGGACAGAGGCACACTAGCTATGCATAAGGAGCAGGTGGGGGTGGAATTTCCCCTTTTGCATCGGACTTGGGAGTTGGGAGTCTCGGGACTGGGGAAATGCATTGTTTAAGTCACAATTTGAAAACCAGTTTTGAGCAAGCATCAAAATAGACCTAACCAATCTTATGAATGAGGGAAAACCTGAGGACACACAACTGAAGCCCCCCCCTCAAACCAGGGAGACAGAGACACGAGCGGGCACACACACACCCAGGCAGAACGGGCAACCCCCCCCTCTCAAACCAGTACAGCTCAGCCCCAAACAGGGAAAAAACCAAGGAGGAGGAGGCACGGGTGCCAAGCGGCGCCGGGGAGAGACTCACGCAAGCCGCACTGTCTCACTCAACCCCAGGCTAGGGGCAAAAAACAAAAGCAGAGCACAGCACACACTCCCGCAGAGGCGAGCGGGCACACACCCTCTGCAGAACGGGCGAAGTCCCCCCTCAAACCAGTACTGCTCGGCTCAACCCCAAACGGGAAAAAAACCAAGGAGGAGGAGGTGCAGCCCGGGTGCCGAGTGGAGAGAGACTCGCTAACCGCCACACAGACTCAACTTTAAACTTTAAAACTTTAAATGCAGAACACGCATTCCCGCAGACACGAGTGGGCACATACCCCTCGGCAGAATGGGCGAAAGCCCCCTTTGGCTTCCCCCCACCCACAGAAACTGCTCTCCCCCACACACACAGACTCTGCTTTCCCCCCACACACACACAAGGGAGAAAAGGTATAGAGAAAAGAACCCAAAATCAAACTGAGTGGATGTCTTCCAGCAGGAGCACGGAGGAGAAATAAATCCAATCCTATTCCGGTAAGCACCAGCAGCTCGGCCCAGTCAGGAATCGGATCTCTCAGCAGCACAGCCACCAAATTGGAAGGCAATGAATACAGTCGGGACGGGAGGGGGGGACTGGAGTTTTTACACTCTTCTCCTGGCCATTTCAAAAGTGAGAATCCCTGCTCTGATTGGCCTGGAGAAGACCCAGCTTGGCCACCATTGGCCGCGGGAGAATGCTGCTTACTAACTGACGGTTATGCTGATGATTCTGAGCCCCCGAATTTGCTGAATTTATTCGGCGCGCCCCGAACTCGCCGAATTTATCTCGTTTCCCCTGCTTTTTTAAAAATTCGGTTCCATCCGAACTGAAAACCGCTGAATTGGGGGAAATTCGGCTGTTTTTCGGTTTGGGATGAACCGGGGAGCTGGCCAGTTGTTTTATTTTCCAAGCAAGTTTTGTAGTTGATATTTTAATTGGTTTTGTTGTTCTATTTATTGCTTTTGTTTCCATTTTATTTGTATTTATTTGTATTTTAAATATATTTTAAATGTAAGCCACGCTGAGTCCTTTGTGCCGAGGGGGTGCAGGGTATTAAATAAATGATAAATAAATTAAATACATTATTTATTTGTTTGTATATAAGTTAAAATACACAAATAAATAAGTCCCATCTATCTTTCTGCCAAACCTACCTAACATCTTTGTGCCCAAAAAGCAGGACAGAATAAGGCATGCAATTTAATGGGCAGCTGATCACCATTTAGCAGCCATAAATGCCCGTGACCGATAAGGAACAGCATAATGTACCTGTGCGACATGCTGGCATCATGTTTGGGCGCAGGCAGGGCCTGTACCCTAGGAACCTAATTTCTGCATTTGTGCTGGTGCTCTGGCACTGGCTGGCGTCTGCTAATCTCTTAATTAGGACTAAGTATCCCGCCTGCCATCTCAAGGGCAAACAAAGCGAAAAAGTAAAAATCAATGTGCATTGATTTTGACTGTGTTCTTTCACCTTTAAGATGACAGTTCGGCACACGGCGTACACTGAATGCAGAGCCCAGTTTGAGAGGTAGAGTTGTTTCACACGGTGGTGGAGAGAGTGGATCATCACTGGAGCAACTGCACCATAGGGCTGGATTGGTAGGGCTGCCAACCTCCAGGTATTAGCTGGAGCTCTCCTGCTATTACAACTGATCTCCAGCTGATAGAGATCAGTTCACCTGGTGAAAATGGCTGCTTTGGCAATTGGACTCTATGGCATTGAAGTCCCTCCCCTCCCCAAACCCCAGAAACCTCCCGCCAGTCGCAGAGGGACCAGGCAACCCTATGGATTAGGGTTACCAGGTCCCCCCGGTCACTGGCGGCAGATGGGGGGGGAGTAGGGTTGCCAGGTCCAGGTTGGGAAATTCCTGGAGATCTAGGGGTGGAGCCTGGGGAGGACAAGGACTTCAGTGGGGTACTATGCCATAGAGTGTGCCCTCGAAAGCATCCATTTTTGTCAGGGGATCAGATCTCTGTAGTCTGGAGATGAGCTGTAATTCCAGGGGATCTCCAGGTCTCACCTGGAGTCTGGCATCCCTAGGCTGGATTCAAGAGCAGAGGTCTAGTGATGCCCTCCCAATAGGGCACCCCAAAATGCTCTGCAAGACAGCCAGCTCACCCTTGAGTATTTTTACATGTGTTTTAAATATTGTGTGTGTGTGTTAAGTGCCGTCAAGTCGCTTCCGACTCATGGCGACCCTATGAATGAAAGTCCTCCAAAATGTCCTATCTTTGACAGCCTTGCTCAGATCTTGCAAATTGAAGGCTGTGGCTTCCTTTATTGAGTCAATCCATCTCTTGTTGGGTCTTCCTCTTTTCCTGCTGCCCTCAACTTTTCCTATCATGACGGTCTTTTCCAGTGACTCTTGTCGTCTCATGACGTGATCAAAATACGACAGCCTCAGTTTAGTCATTTTAGCTTTTTTTTTTTTAGTCATTTTAGTTTTAAATATTACACAGCACTTTTAACACATTAGCTGTGAAGCAAACTAGAGAAGACAATTGTTGAGGGCCTGGTGTAGGTTCCCCCAACCTGACACATAACATGAGCCACACATTGTGCTGCTGGGTGCTTGTTTTCTAAGAATGTGGGGCTCCAATTCAGATTGGGACTGCAGCACAGGGGGAGAAGGGGCTTCGGCCTCCTACACCCATGTTGTGTTCCTGACCTGAAATTACCCCAGAGATGCTATTTGCCACATTGGGAAGCCACAAATGCACACGTGTACCTCCCCAACAGGACAACTGGCATCCCCCAAAGGGTGTTTCATGTTGAGCAAAGGGTGCAGATGAAAGGCTGAATCCTGTTCTCTAGGGTTCCCAGCTCTGGGTTGGGAATTACCTGGAAATATTGGAGGTGGAGCCTGAGGAGGGCAGGGTTGGAGAGGGAAGGGACTTCAATGCCATAGAGTCCAATGGCCAAAGTGGCCATTTTCTCCAGGGAAACTGATCCCTGTCACCTGGAGATCAGTTGTAATGGTGGGAGATCTCCAGCCACCACCTGGAGGTTGGCAACCCAACCGTTCTCCCACAGTGTCATGGTCCCACACTGAGTCAGGGTCTTGTGCACCTGGGAAATGATTTCCCAGTAGTGGGACTGTTGTGTGGTTGATGGTACGAGATTTTGGTCGGGGTAACCTAGACCTGTCTCTCAAAAAGCTATCTTGTCTAGTAAAATAATCTCACCTAGTCTGGCTCTTGCTAATCCTTACAATAGGTTTGTAAGGCAGGCCAGTGTCTTCCTATTGCAGCTGTGGAATTGAAGCAGCGTGGCTTGCTGAAGTCAACCAGTGAGTTTATGGCACTCTGTGGTGAGATTTGAAACAGGAACCTTTGGGAAGACAGCTCACTCTCTTAGCCAGTTTGTTTGAGGCCACTGCTACACAAGTGTGGCGTTGGGGCAGTGGCCTCATCCTGGCCACTGTGCAGTTTCAGGCTAGCACAGTTTGAACACCTGGCAGTCACTTCCTTCTAGGTGGCTTTCTGGGAATGGACTGATTCACAAAGAACTGTTGCAAAGTTCCTGCATAATCCCGATAATAAGAAGTTGCATCCTACCTACTTTTGGAACTCAATTGTCTTTTGGCCCCACAAATACACATGGATCCCTTGGAATTGAGACATCGACCCTTCTTGTATCCCACCATTCCTCAACCTTGAACACATGAAGCTGCCTTCTACTGAATCAGACCCTTGGTCCATCAAAGTCAGTATTGTCTACTCAGGCCAGCAGCGGCTCTCCAAGGTCTCAAGCAGAGGTCTTCCACATCACCTACTTGCCTGGTCCCTTTAACTGGAGATGCCGGGGATTGAACCTGGGACCTTCTGCATGCCGAGCAGATGCTCTACCACAGAGCCACGGCTCCTCCTTGTGAGATGGCTTAGGCTGAAGGACACTGACTATAATCTAATCTAGCCCTGTCCCTGAAAAGCGTCTAAAACATCACGGCACCACCGCCATAGAGGGGAGGGGTCTGCTTTTGTTGGTTCTGGTGCAGGGCTGCCACCTGTCAACCAACATATCACATCTGTCGAAACAGTTGAAGCTGCTGTGCACCTTCCATCTGCTGCAGTAAGTAGAGCTTCAGTTTTGCCCTGCAGTAAAACCTTGGGAAAGAGTGTGTGAAGGGGAAGAGGAAAGGGAGAGATGCAGTGGCTACATCTCCATTTTGCTGCTTCCCAGACAAAACATTTGGAAAGTGCTCTCACAATGGCCTGCTCAAATGTTCCTTTTTCTGCCTCAGTTCAAGCTACAAAAAAGTTGGCTGAGCACAGTGCTCACTGGCTGATGCCACATAACCCCATGATGTCACAAAAAAACATGACCCCCTCAATTCCCGGAGTAGCTTTACATATTAAAAAAAATTGGACTCCCCCCCCCCCAAGTTACTAATGCAATATACTGTCATAATACCAGAATGCGGGGTCATCTGCTGAAGCTGTAGGATGAGAGATTCAAAACAGATAAAAGGAAGTATTTCTTCACACAATGCATAGTTAAATTGTGGAACTCCCTGCCCCAGGATGTGATGATGGCTGCCAACTTGGAAGGCTTTAAGAGGGGAGTGGACATGTTCATGGAGGATAGGGCTATTCACTAGTAAAAATGGATACTAGTCATGATGCATATCTATTCTCTCCAGGATCAGAGGAGCATGCCTGTTATCTTAGGTGCTGTGGAACACAGGCAGGATGGTGCTGCTGCAGTCGTCTTGTTTGTGGGCTTCCTAGAGGCACCTGGTTTGGGCACTGTGTGAACAGACTGCTGGACTTGATGGGCCTTGGTCTGATCCAGCAGGGCATTTCTTGTGTTCTTATGTAATGATTGAACAGATAATGGTACATAGATACCAATACGATTCACGTATGCTGAAATTTGGGTCTTGTCCCTTCAGCACAATTCAAGTGTGATGAAGGGACAAGACTCACAAATATATCAGCATTCAATTTGTTGGGATGTACATCTGTCATTTAAATGGCAGAGAAGAGGAAAAGATGAGCTCACTGCACGGCTGAGGAACTTGCTGTCACTCCTCATTTTATATTATGCCTGTCCTCACCCGCAGACTTGAATGGTGTATATTCAGAATGTCAAAACCTAACCTATGAACAAAGCTGTAAGACTGAATACTAAAGCCAGATTCTTCGCATTCTTCCAGACAAATTGATACCTTCGGAGGATATTCTAAGGTTTAACTTGAGTCAGGATTTAACCTCAGGGCCTGTTTGCCATTTAAGAACACATCCCAGAGACACTTAACATAACACTAAAGAAGAGCATGAGCCGAGTGCCCTTTCCTCCCCACTGAAACTCAGGCCAGTTAAGGACATCTGCACACAAAAACAGACCCACTTGCCACATCAGGAAACATCTCACGTTGCTTCCAGTGGGGTAAGTTTGAATGAATGTCCAATGGTATGAACATGTGATTCGTTGCACCAATTGTGGTGCAACGAATCACATGTCCATACTGTTGTCATGTGCAATTAGAGTTGGATTGGGACCTGAGTAACTGATATAAGAGGTTTAAGGACAGATGGTTTGACTCAGGGATGGACTGGCTATGGAACTTGCCAGGAAGTTCCTGGTGGGCCTCTGCCTTTGGGCTTTGGCAGCCAGGAGCAAGCAGAACCGAGAACCAGTAGCACTGCGGGAGCTGCTCAGCTTAGATGTGGCCAGCAGTGCCAACGATGAGTACCAGCTCACCCATTGCCTCCTCTTGCACAGCTGCTCATGGTGCAGGAGAAGGCAACGGTTGAGGCAGCACCCACTGTTGGTGCTAAAGGTCAAGTCAGAGTGGAGTAGCTAGGGTCGCCAACCTCCAGGTGGTGTCTGGAGATCTCCCACTATTACAACTGATCTCCAGGCAACAGAGATCAGTTCTCTGGAGAAAAACGGCCACTTTGGCAATTGGATGCTATGGCATTGAAGTCCCTTCCCTCTCCAAGCCCTGCCTTCCTCAGGCTCCACCCCCAAAATATCCAGGTATTTCCCCACCCAGAGCTGGCGACCCTAGTATTAGCCCCTGCTGTGCTGGCTTGTATTACTGCAGGGATAGGATTGACAGGTCCCTCTTCACCACCGGCTGGAGGTTTGGGGGGCAGAGCCTGAGGAGTGCAGGGTTAGGGGAGGGACTTTAGTGCCATAGAATCCAATTGCCAAAGCGGCCATTTTCTCCAGGTAAACTGATCTCTATTGGCTGGAGATCAGTGGTAATAGCAGGAGATCTCCAGCTT
The DNA here is from genome assembly GCF_029931775.1 of Euleptes europaea. NCBI lineage: Eukaryota > Metazoa > Chordata > Lepidosauria > Squamata > Sphaerodactylidae > Euleptes > Euleptes europaea. The sequence goes on from NC_079313.1 coordinate 82,986,406, forward strand.
GTTACTGGAGGTTGGCAACCTTATGCAGGGACCACTTAGCCTGGCCTGCTACTGAGCTGTTTAAACTTTCCAGTCTGCCCTGGTTTGACTTTCAAATAGCCATTAGCCTTGGCTCTTCCTACTTGAGTACTCCATATGCTTCAGTATTGGGCATGAATCTGGTACATAACCACAGCTGTTAACAATAAAAAAAACCCAAAGTATCCATTAAACTAACATACCTATTTAATTGATACAGCTGAAAGACATGAACAGCATTCAGAGAGGAATCAGGTAATGAACACTCAACTAATCCAACTGGAAACCGACAAACAGGGGAATTGGCAGTCAATTTGCGCATATCTATGCATTGACATTTAAAGTATTGCGTGTCCTAAATGGATCTATATATTTTAAGAGGGGCACTGCAGATGGGCTGGCATATGTTTTCTCCCACAGGAGAATGTCTAGCTTTCTTTAAAATGATAAAACTTGCTGCTTTTTTAAACAGGCGGCGTAGATGTCTCTTGCATAGTCTGGATAAACTATTGCCTCATTCAGGCACACCAATGTTGTTTTTTCTCTCCTTGTACATTTTTCTAAAAATATTTGTTCTGAGGCTGGTATCTCAGTGTGCCAAGTTTTAACCCAAAAGGGGGGGAGGGGGAGTATGTTCTCGTTTACTTGCGCAAGAATCCTTTATGTTTTGGAAGTTTACAATGGGGAGTGGCCGCGCTCTCTGAGCTGTGCAGCAGTGCTGCCCTCCGCTGCTAAAGGGAACCGAGGCTTTAACACGTCAGTGGGTATAGGCAGTGTTTACTGCTAGCGGGGGCCTCTGAGTTACACAATAGCCTGCCTACTCTTAGCACATTCTGTACCCGTTGTCAGCGTTGGGTGCAGCTGCTCCAGATGACAATTTAAGTAATGCAACAGATAGGTCTAAACAATTTTCAATTACCGTTCTTGCATCGGAAGAGCTTCACAGTCTTCACAATGGGGCGGCAGCCCCGTCCCTAGCACTAACAGTAAAACAGGGACAGGATGTACTAGCACAGGGGAGGATTAACAGCGCAGGCGAAAATGACTTGCAGCAGCCCGAACTTGCATTCTTTCTCTCGTCCAGGCAAGGAGGTCTGGTGGGGTTTCTTTTCCCCCAACTGAAGGGGCTGCGTTTCTCATGAGAGACGTTTTTTAGCTGTGGCCTAAGATCACAGAGGGAAACCGGAGTGATAAGTTTGTTCCTGCCTCCTCCTCCCCATACATCTACTGGTGCCAGGGTAACAAGTTCTTTATTAAATAAATAAATAAATGTGCCACTGTCTGGAGTGAATCACTTCTGGGAATCTGTGTAATTCTAATGAAGAATTCTCCTTTTACACGCCTATAAATGGAGATAGACTTTTGAAGTGGCTGGATTAAGAGAGTAATGGCCAGGGGTGGGAGGCCGGGGTAGGGGGTGGGGGAGGGAGAGACAGGGTTGATAAAATGTTCTTGTTCCTCTGTTACTGATCTAGTCAATCTCAGTGGCAACATTCCGAATATGAAAAGGATAACAAATAAAGGCTATATCTAGGGAAAATGCAATTAAATTCTGTTATCCAAATGTTGCAGGGACGCCTTATCACAGCCTTGAACGTCTCTGATAAATTCCACAGTCTTTGTTCAGAGCTGTACATACTGTGCTCCAAGCCATCCCTCCCACACAGATGCACGTGCGTGCGAGCGCACACACACACACACATACACAAAGGAAATCCAGATTTTGCATTCAGAATTAATGACATACGTCGGTGATACTTGCAAAACCTCAAACAATTTTTGCTGATTTAGGATCTGATGTCCTTGGGTTTTCGCCTTTGCCAATTTCTTGGATTTCCTTCTTTTTTGGGGGGGGGGTTGCACAGCTGTCACTTATTTACCCAAATCACATCATCCTTTCAATTTTCTCATTGAAAGGAAATGGCTGTTTATCAGTAATTGAATTAGAGTTGAGCATTTAGAAATCAATAAAAGTCCAAACTTAATTCCATCTATTCTTTAATATCTTTTTAATATAACCAATCTGATTCCTAGAAATAATGACACAGTAATCACCATAAATCTTTGCAATCTTTTATTTTCTGATGACTTGTTTAATTCATTGTACAAGGAGGGGCCAGTGAAGAGAGAGGGCAATTTCACAGGTAATCTAACTGACAGGGGCATTTCTCAACCAGAAGAGTTAGCAAATGTTCCCATTGAAAGGGGATTGTTTTGAAAGCCATTTCTATGACACTGCTGCAGCCTCAGAGATTTATTTCTTGATTCTACAGAAGTAGCACGCCCTGTTTGCTTGTGATTCCATTTTCTGCCTGTCTCTGCCAGAGGCAAACATTTTGTTTGTGTTCTGCAAAGGCAAGAGCTGAAGGTGGTTGTGGGGAATAGTGGCAGAAGCTACATACTCTTCCCCATGTTTGACAGTGCACTTCTAGGAGAGACAGGTGACATTATGATAGTAACTCAGGAAGAAAGGTGGGAGGGGACCACCCTCTGCAAAATAGGCAGTTCTTCTGCAAGAGGGAAAGGCAAACATTTTGCTTTTACTCTTTAGAAAGAGAACTATTGCAGACTTGGGGGAGGGGGAGAATTTAAGTAAATGCTTCCTGCTCCAATGCAACGCAGGTCCAGACCAGGTGAGACATGAGCTGTGAGAAAACCTCACTCTACGTGAGAGATCGGCGAGAATCAAATTTCTGAGATCTCTCAATACCTTTAATTCCCTGTGAAAGCAGTGCACTGTTTGCGCAGAACAAGCCCCCTTCTAGATGCTATAAACATCTGTAGAGCAAGAAAGACCTGAACCTCCTGTTCACGAGTAAAAAAAATGGGCTGATGAGTAGAAGTCTGTTTTTAAACAGAACTGGGCCACATTTGCAAGGGAAGATGAATCCTACCTCTTTCTGAAAGCATTTTTCTCCCATCCTGGCTCCAGTCTCAGAAGTCAATCTGGCAAGCAGAAATCACTGAAGTCACCGACGATGCATTTGTCCATTCTACCTGCTATCAGGTAAGCCCCAGGATCTTCTCAGGCTGTGAATTAAAGGACCTCCAAAGAGGGTCTTTTCACTCACTCCAAACCAGCCCCAAAAGTCCCAACAAAACAATGGCATAAGGAGGGAGGAGGAAAATGTATTCCATTTTTGCTATAAACACACACTGTTCAAAAGTTCCAGGAAAGAAGGGGAAATGCACTTGCCAAAGCTCTGCAAGTCAGAATTTTAACTCTCTTTAAAATGATGAATTCCCCCCTCCCCGCATCCATCTGAAATAGGCAGGCAGGATCCCTGGGGCAAGGGTTTACATCTCAGTTGCTTGAGAGAAACAAGTTACAGGCAAAAATGAACTCAGTGGAAATAAAAATAGATGTTACAAAGAGCCCAATCAAGGATAACAATGGTAATAAAAAGAAAGTTAAGATTAGTGTGAGCTGAAAATGACACCCCCCATCCAAATTTTGTTTACTTCTCTAACAAACCCTATTCAGACTGCTCCCTGGATGAGAAAATTCATTTAGGTCTTTAGACAATAGCAGTGCAGCTGACTCCACACAGTTGTGCTCTTTCTTTCTTTCTTTCTTTCTTTCTTTCTTTCTTTCTTTCTTTCTTTCTTTCTTTCTTTCTTTCTTTCTTTCTTTCTTTCTTCCTTCCTTCCTTCCTTCCTTCCTTCCTTCCTTCCTTCCTTCCTTCCTTCCTTCCTTCCTTCCTATCTTTCCCTCCTCTAGCACTCAAGCACAAATCTTTACAGACTTTTAGAAAGCCTGTGATAGGTAGAGCCAGTTATCCTGCACAGTGCAGATGGGATATCCCCTATCCATTAGGAGGGGATGATATAACATACTTTTGGTGCTGGTAGTAGAAAAGAGCAAGAGTCCAGTAGCACCTTAAAGACTAACAAAAATATTTTCTGGCAGGGTATGAGCTTTCGTGAACCACAGCTCACTTCTTCAGATACTGTGAATTATTTTGGTGCTGGGTTAGAGCAAGTGATAAGGCCCTCGTTGAGGGTACTTTTATGCATAGCCTGAGAAGATTCTGGGGCTTACCTGGTAGCAGGTAGAATGGACAAGCACAATAATGGAGGTGAGGGGAACAATGAAAACCATTTTGGGTTCCCATTAGGCAGAAAGGTGGGGTATAAAAGACGTAATCAGTACATAAACAAGGGACAGCACAAGAGCAAACTTATCTGGTCAACACATAGCTAGCACAAAATCTGAGCAAATGGTGAATTTATTTGTCTGGTCAGGTTTTCACGAAGTCCTGTGCCACTCTTCGAAGAACTGAAGCTTGCCCCATACAAATGAAACCTCTAGCATTGTCTACCCCAAAAGCTGGATGTTTTCATTGTATTCACAGAAGGTCATCTGTTGGTTCAATCACATTAATCTCAGCATGGCCAGGGTAAACCAATAGGGCATGTGAGTTCTAAAGAGAAGCCTAGTACTTGTGGGAGGTTAAGCCTTTAACATCACAAACAATCCCATGACTACTATTCTTCCTTATCACTTATATAGTCTTTTCTAGTTTTGCCCAGGCACGCAGACTCCCAGGGAACCTGCGCTGCCAGCCGACTTTGCACTCTCCCCATAGTTTTGGGGGTCTCTGCACACCCTTAGAATTTTGTAGTGGGAACAGCGAAGCCATGAATGGAGGAGCCACTGAAGTTAAACTCCTTCACTGTATGACTTTTTGCTTTTGCTTTGTACATAAAAAGGGAAAGCATTCAAAGCCAAACAGCCCAGCATGCAGAAAATGCAATAATATTTTGATAATTGCTTATGGATGTAGAGGGTACTTGCAGAGGTGGACTAGCTCAGTTTTTTTTTCCAGACCAAAGGGCATATTTAACCAGGTCCTTAAACTAGTAATTCCCTCTCCCCTGGGGACTCCTGGAACCATAACTCTGGAAGGGAGGCTAAGGATATCTAATAGAATACCCTCACCAAACCACAATCCCCTGGATTCTCTGAGGGAAGCCATGAGAGTTGAATATAAAAGCAGCATGATCATAGAAACATAGAGTTGGAAGGGACTTCCAGGGTCATCTAGTCCTACCCCCTGCACAATGCAGGAAATTTACAACTACCTCCCCCCACCACACACACACACTCCTAATAACTCCTACTCCGTGCCCAGAACATGGCAAAAAAAAAAAAAAAAAAACCCTCCAGGATCACTGGCCAATCTGGCCTTGAGGAAAATTGCTTCCTGATCCCATAGTGGATATCGGCACGGAAGAAAGGGCCATGAGAGCCAAACACTGACGCAACCCTTCCTGCCCTCCCTCTCATGATCTGTTGCTAATGTAGATGTTCTTTAACATTGATGTTAGAGAGTATAAAGCATAACCTGTGGACAGTTATGAAACTGTTTGTTTCACAGCTAACATACATGTCCAGAAGGTAGCATAGGCAATGCCTTCCTGAAGCATATGTTAAGATTCCTTGTCATTTAAAGGGAACTTTTAAATTGACCAGTGCTTTAGAGAGCCCTCCTAAGCAGGTCCACTCTGACTTCTTTTTAGGTCTATTCAGTGATGCTTGCTCCTGGGAATGTGGTTCTTTGTTGTGTGTTTACCCTCCCAACAACCCTTCAAAGCAGGTGATTCATTGTTTCTATAGGGAACTGAGTGGGAGAGTTATTTGCCCAAGGTCACAGTATGTGTTCATGGCAGAGAGAGTACTTGAATGTAACTCTAAATCTTCAAGCCACTAGACCATGTTGTCTGACATATTGGTCTTGGTTAAAAAATCCCCTTTGATTTTTGTGTTCCTCTAAGGTAATTTGCCTGCTTCTCTGGAGCCCACCATCAAAGACATTCCAGGTGCTTTCCAGGCAACCGTCCCCCCCCTTGAGGTAAGATTCTCTGCTCTTAATGAGGAAATGAGGCACAAAAGCCTCTCTGGCTTGCCAAGGTCATTCTGAGCCAGTAGCAGTCTGGGGCCCACTCTTCCCCACGCTTGCTGCCCTCCAGCCAGTGTGTGCTCCCAGCCCAGACACCAAGCGAACGGAAACTTTCCCTTCAATGTCACGGTCCCTTCTTTGAATGTAAATTAATCGAAGGTTTGCCCACTGGAGAAAGAAAGCAGTGCAGACAAGATACGGCTGGGTTTCTAGTATGCCTCAGCCAGAACGAATGGCTTTTTAAAAGACCTGCTCATCCTTCTTGTAGATAGAAGCGGGCGGGCAGACCTACATAACTGACAGCAGGATGTAACTGAGCCTGGAGCAGGGAAGTATAAATAAAGTCCAGCTTCTGAGTCCTGGACTCCAGCCACTTGTAACACAAAGTACATTCTGGCCTGAGTGTAACAAACCGTACCAATCTCCTCCCGGGCTGTGACTTGGGGATTGAATGGGGATCGTGGAAAAAGCTTCCTGCTGATGAAGTTACAGGAGATAGAGCATACCCAGCACTGTACAGAGGGATGGGGGAGATGTAGCACAGCAAGACGGCTCGATACTGCAAAGGTTGCTTGAATTGGGGGGGGGGGGGGTGAAGAGAGAGAGACTTGGAGCCCTTAACAAAATCCATGTGATTCACCTCCTAAGCCCTCCCCTTGTCTGTGGCTATGGACTGTGGAGGCTAATCCTCCCCACAATTCTCTGAAAACTGAAGCTAAGGGGGCAGTCATAAAAGGGGGGTTAAGCCCCCAGACCTCTTGTAATTTTTTAATCACTGATTACCAGCCCTCTCTTAACGTTGCCTTCCTTTCTCCAGGGGATATTTCCCCCCTTCTTTTTACTGTTTTGTTCTATGGATCCCAAATGTTTGATAAAAGAGGAGGCCAGTAATGAACTGTTTCTTCCTTTGCTTTTCTTCTTGGTTTTTCCTCTTGACCTAGGACTCATTGTCTCCTTGGCTTAGTTTCTAGTGCTGTTATGAAACACACGTGTGCATGTTCCCCAGAAGACTATGGGATGGCTTGGTCTGACCTGCCTATAAGTCTTATGGACTGAACGGTGGTTTCCCAAATACCTATTGGAAATTCGGGCCTTTAGACTCAGTTATCGTTGAGGTGTTCCATAACATGATGTTGCTGGTACACTTTCCCTCTGTGATGTGTCATCGTTGTGTGTCTGCGTCACAGTTTTCATAGCTGTCCCGTTGGTGCAATATGAGGGTACACACAAACAGCAGAGTTGGAGTTTCCTTTTTCCCCCTTTTGTGATTAAACTCTGATTGTACAAACATGAGGGAATGGATGGCAGTTAAGCGTCCCTTAGATGAGAACTTTAGTGCCCCTACAGTGTGGACAGGGCTAAGTTACATGGATCTTTCCCATGGAATTTGCTCCCCCTCCGTTAAATGAGGTATACATTCCATATAGATTCTATATAATCACTTCCTGCACATCCACTTAGGTCATCCAAACATTCTCCCAGCTGTGCAGAAATTGCTATGCATAATTGGCTCCTACACTGCTGGAAGAATGCTAAAGGGCATTTAAATATATTTGTAATGTTAATTACAGAGAAAGACCTAAAATGGACAGGTCTTACAAATGCTCTCTCTTTCAAAAACGGTAACACTGTTTTAGATCCCATCATAGCTTGACCGTGAGGATCTCCGTGCAGATCTATACGGACCTTGGTAACATATTTTCTCCTGCCTGTATAACAGCTCCTCATCCATTTTCTCAGAGTCTACTGTTTGATCTTGATGGGAGGGCACAGAAAACTTAGAAAGCGTGAAAGACGTGGCTGCTGAAAATAAATGGGTGGAATTGTTAGCAATACCAGACGGATGAGGCCAAGTGTTGATCATGACAAGACAGAAGTGCCTTTCAAAGCATGTTGGAGGGCCTGGATCCTCCACAAAGCATAGCAACAGTGTAAAAAAAAAAAAAAAAGGCCAGACACTTTCAAGTGAGGCTTCCCCAGAAATGTTGAAAAATCGCTGATTCCAACTGATTCAGTGTAATTTGTGTAATGATTATTTCAGTGTAATTTATTTAATATTTATTTGAAATATTTATACCCCATCTTTCTCCCTTAAATGGGGCCCAAAGTGGCTTATAAACAACATAATAAATAAAACAACATACCTCAATTCACCTTATTCCATATCTGTTTGCCAAAAGAAGGCCCTCTGAGGTGAAGGGCTGCCTCACAACATTGTATTTTATTTTTGTGGTGCAGCTGACTTATGGTGACCCTGTAGGGTTTTCAAGGCAAGAGATGTTCAGAGGTGGTTTGCCTCCCCGTAGTGACCCTAGTATTCCTTGGTGGTCTCCCATCCAAACACTGAACAGGACTGACCCTGGTTAGCTTCCAAGATCTGATGAGATCGGGTTGGCCTGGGCTATCCAAATCAGGGCACAGTGTTTATACAGTACACCAAAGAACCATGCTCTGACTTCTTCTGAACACATTGAACATCTCTGTGTGTACTGAACTGTTGGATCAGTTGCCTCATGTGGTCTGTGTATTGCTCTATACAGCAACCTTATTCACTACATCAGGCTAATCTCACTAGCTTGGACTTAGTGGGCAGATGGGAGTCGTCGTCGTCCCCACCCCCCACTCCCAGGGCAACTTCATTAGGGTTGCCAGGTTCTTCTTTGCTACCGGCAGGAGGTTTTTGGGGTGAAGCCTGAGGAAGGCAGGGTTTGGGGAGGGGAGGGACTTCAATGCCGTAGAATCCAATTGCCGAAGCCATTTTCTCCAGGTCAACTGATCTCTGTCGGCTGGAGATCAGTTGAAATAGCAGGAGATTTCCTGCTACTACCTGGCAGTTGGCAACTCTAAACTTCATACATTTAGTCACTGCAGCTTCACAGAAGGAACAATTATGGCATATTGCCCCAGGTAAATCAATAATAGGGCCAAGGGCTGAATTCCTTTTTTGCAAGAAACATGCGAGTGTGCAGCTGAGAGGTAGAAGGGAGAAGAGAAAAGGCTTCATTTGGGGCTGTTGGAAACCAGCTTATTTCCTGAGTGGCATTGTGAGTGTGCAACAAACAGTGTCTCCCAGGAGAATGTGATGTAGTCATGCATGTCAGTTACATCCAGGGTCTTATGTTGTACTTGTTTGCCTCATTAGATCTGCAGGGTGGTGGTGGCAATTTACATGCAAAAATAACACACAGGCAAGGGGGAACTGACCTGAGTTAATCTCTGAGGAAAGCAATGGACTGTTCCCCCCCCCACTCCTGCACTACCCCCCATCACAGTGTGAGAGCTTCCTTCTGGCAGAAGAGCCCCAGCTCTCCCCCCCCATCTGTGAAGCTGAGGAAGGGGGTGGGGAGGGGAGGATCGCTGAGCTGCAAACCAGCCCTCGGTGCAAGCTGAGAACACAAACAAGAGTGAGAAGCTGATGTGAGCTGGGCTACGTGCCAACGAGGCAGAGCTGGAACACAATGTACAGAGCGCGAGGCAGCAAAGGGAACAGCCTGACTCAGCAGCCGGGGAAGTGGGTGTGCTATGTCGCTAGATAAACCACTCCTGCGGGCTTGTGGTCAGCAACATCAGTCCTCCTGACACACAGCATCAGGCTCCGGAGACTGCAGAGCATAAAGGGAGACATTCATGAGTCCGGCTGTCTGTCCGTGTCTGCTGTCTTTGGCAGCTATTTCCAAGAGGGCACACCCAGAGCGCCGGACACAAGAAGAGCCTTCCTGAACTTTCCAGTTCTGTGACTCTGGTTTCTGCATTAGACCAGCTAGTCCACCAAGTGCCTCACTTTACCCATCTTTAAAATGGGGCCATGCTTAGTCTGAAAGCGCTGCAGCGCTCTTTATATTTATGGTGTGTATGGTGCACAGGCAATCTTTAGGTGTATGTCACATCTCTTCATTTCCCCCTTCTTGGGCACTGAGCAATTAGAGAGGAGGAGGGGAGGAGGAGGAGGAGAAGAAGAAGAAGAAGAAGAGTTGGTTTTTACATGCCAATTTGCCACTTAAGGAAGAATCAAACTGGTTTACAATCACCTTCCCTTCCCCTCCCCACAACATGCACCCTGAGGCTGAAAGACTAGCCCCAGGTCACCCAGCTGGCTTCATGTGCAGGATGGGGAAACCAACCCAGTTCACCAGATTAGCCTCCGCTGCTCATGTGGAGGAGTGGGGAGTCAAACCCGGTTCTCCAGATCAGACTCCACTGCTCCAAACCACCACTCTTAACCACTACACCACGCTGGTTCATTCAAGTTCACTATGCCATGTGTGCACTGCTGTGCTGACTAATCATTCACGGTCACAATTAAGAGTAGGCTAAATTCCCATGACATTTGATCCTTGACTGTAGACCTGCTTTTTTGATCCAGCCTACATCCCTGGAGGGCCAAGTTCTTGCCCTGTGCATTGACTCCTTGGGATTTCCAGGGCATGCAAACTGTTTGGCATACACTGTGCATTCACTGTGCAGTTAAAGATTAGGGGAACAGGTCAGCCAAGAGATCCAAAGATCCTGCCTGAGACACACAGGAACTCAGACAGGAGTACACATGCGCGCTGCAGTCAGGCCGAAGTCATTGGAAGAAAGGACTGGGTGGTCTCAACCCATTCCAAATTACTTTTGGCTTGGGGTGCAAAACTGGATGCTCAGGTACTACTTGTGGAGTACTGCCTCAGAGACAAGTCCCTGGTCTCTGATTAAATATGAGTTCAAACACTTATTTATTGTATTTATTTAGATACTTATACCTCACTTTTCCTTTGCAATGGGGATCCAAAGCTGCTTACAACATCATTTTCCACACCTCAGTTTTATCCTCACAACAGCAGCACTGTGAGGTAGGTGAGCCTGAGAGAGAGAGTGACTTTCCTCTGTACCCCTATCCCCACACTATTTCCTCTTTCACTCCCGACAGCCCCATATCCTCTCCCCTTTCCCTGCTTCATTCTCTCCTTCTCAGCCATTCACTACCCTATCATTTATCTGCCTCCCATCTTCAGCTACATTCATTCATTCATTATTTATTTACTAAATTTACCCCCACCTTTCTCCACACTGGGGACCAAAGCATGTTACATTATTCTACTCACCTCCTTTTTATCTGCACAACAACCCTGTGAGGTAGGCTTAAGTATCCTCAGATTTGTCCAACTTCACTATTAGTATATAGACAAGTGGAGACCTGCAAGAAACTTGTGGGGATGAGGCAGTACCCCCACCTTTGTTTCCTCCTCTCTCTCCCTACTTTTCTCCTTCTCACTCTTTCTCCATCCTGCCACCCCTTCTCTTACTCTTCTCCCTCTTTCTGCTTCCCTATCCCAGCTCTTTTTTTCTTTCTGCCACCGTACTCCATCTCACTCTTTCTCTCTTTCTGCCACCCTACCCCAGCTCTCTCTTTCTCGCTCTTTCTGCCACCCTACCCCAACTCTCTCTTTCTCTCTCTTTCTGCCCCACTACCCTTCTGTCTCTTTCTGCCCTGCTACCCCAGCTCTCTCTTTCTGCCCCATTATCCTGTGTATTTTTGAAACTTTTCAGATTTTTCTGCAAACCTGGGGAGTACCCCAAATTTGCAACAACAAAAAAATCTGTACAGTATCCATGTGGTCCCGCTCCACAGATTTAGGTATCCACAGATGGGGGGGGGGGTCACATGTCGCTATTAGATATACAGATGATGATATACAGGAAAAGAAGAAAAGGAAAGGAAGCATAGCAAGTGTGCCATTTGGGAGGAGGCATAGTTGAGGCAAGAGAAAGAAACGATAAGGTATGGTGGGGAGGGGAAAAGAAGGGAATGCACATTCGAGGGAGGGAAAAGAAAGAAGAGTGAAAGTGGGAAACAATTCTCTCCAAGGAGTTGTCAGCATTTCTGTGTATGAAAGCACTAGGTCAAACGTTCCCCTCAATTCTTTACTTGGCTTCACTGTCATGGCTACACTATGGCTCACTGAACACATGAACACATGAAGCTGCCTTATACTGAATCAGACCATCGGTCCATCAAAGTCAGTATTGTCTTCTTAGACCGGCAACGGCTCTCCAGGGTCTCAGGTAGAGGTCTTTCACATCACCTACTTCCCTGTTCCCTTTAACTGGAGATGCCGGGGATTGAATCTAGGATCTTCTGCATGCCAAACAGATGCTCTACCACTGAGCCACGGCCCCTCCCCTCCCTGGCACATTCACCTTTCACCTTTCCCCCCTTCATTTCTCCCATTTTGTTAATTAACTGAACACTTTCCAAAGTACATTTATAGACCCTCCTTAGTTCACACTCCATTTTACACATTCTATTCCATTCTACATCAGCTGCGATGCAGAAATTCAACACGTGAAGCTTTTCCCCAGCATGGTGATGCTGGATTTCTGTCTGTTGTTCATTGTTCAAGACATAGGAGTCTTGTTGCAGGTGTATGTGTGTGTGTGTGTGTGTGTGTGTGTGTGTGTGTGTGTAAACCTTAAACATAAATTATCTCGAAAGGCCCAGGAAGAAAGAGTCTAACAATCCATGCAAGTGGACATGGCAAGTAGGCACTCTGTACAAACACACAACTGAGTGCAGCTTTCCCTGGCTATATGCAGACATAATATGAGGATTTATTTGTAACACTCTTCACCCACATTTTCTCCTTGTTTAAGAACATGTGTCTAGGTATGAGTTATTCACAAGGTCTGAGGGAGAGCAATGTAAAGCAGAGTATGCTGGACCAAGAGTCTGAGCACCACGTTTTGCAAAACATGGCCAACAGCGATATCGTTCACTTTGCAGGGAAACTCAATGCAATATGTGCCCATTGTATAGCTAAGGAAATAGGATGGGGAAGGAGTGGAAATGAAGCCGAGGCAGCCCCACTCCTCCAATAAACCAGATCATTATCCACTACATACATGCTAACATCAGACAGTAATGTCTTTCACAGAGCTACCATGAGAAATGCTCCTGAAGCACGAGCCTGACAGCTTTAGAGACGATGCTTGTGGTTTTGCTTTTAAGTCGTGTGGGGCCTGGTGCATAAAGCTGAGATTGCTGTTAAAGGATGATTCATCCAAAAGCAGTCGCACCCCGTTTACAGGGGGATGCATTTCACATGCAGACCCAACACGCTCTCTTCCCTCCCTACAAGGCTAGCGGTGGTGCCTCATGTTCTCTCCCATGGCCTCAGCCAACACGCTCCGCCCACAGGAATGTGTCCAGGATGGAGAATGATCTTCCCCTGCAGAGCTGCCCAGCCTCTGGAGAGCTCCAGGATTCAAGGTGGGGAAATAGCTGTCTGCCGAAACCTCAACAAACTCTTTCCGAGATGCTGTTCCCAAGACATGTGTAAAATTTGGGCATGGAATCCTTTGCGAGGAATAGAAAGTTTATTCTTGCTTATGAGAATGGCAAGGTTGTCATTGACTTTGGCAAGCGGGGTTGGGCCCTCACAAGGAACTGGGCTTTGTTTGTTTATGGTTTATTCTAGGTTACATAAACCTCCTGTTCTACAAAACCCTCTAATTATTCCTAACACTGCCACTCACTCTACTAACAGTTAGCTTCCTGGCTGCCGTGAAGGATGAGAAATGTATACAGAAGGTATGAATGAACAGTTGGCATGCTCTTCCAGCCTTTTTCCAACTGATGCTGTACCGGCACTAACTGAGCACCATTTACCTCCCTCCAAAACATTCCCACCCATTCAAACATTGCTGAAATGGCCCGCAGACTCTCAGACCCCCACGAGTGGGGCTCTTCCCCATCTATTTCTAGGATGTTCATAAAATCCACATTTTGCAGCATCTAGCCTCCCCTCCCCACCCTTCTTATTTCTTAGCGTTATTCACCTACCAAGGGCCGAAGTATAGGAACTACAGTATGGTTGGAAGAAATAGCACTGAGTCAGACCCCAATCCCACCCCCTTCCACTGCAAACAGAAATTTGAGGCGGGGGGGGGGGAGAATCTCTCCCAGCACTATAGCTCAGTCATAGCAACATTGGTGGCCTGACAGGGCAGTGAATAGGGTTGCCAACTGCCAGGTAGTAGCAGGAGATCTCCTGCTAATTCAACTGATCTCCAGCCGATAGAGATCAGATCACCTGGAGAAAAATGGCTGCTTTGGCAATTGAACTCTATGGCATTGAAGTCCCTCCCCTCCCCAAGCCCTGCCCTCCTCCGGCTCCGCCCCAAAAATCTCCCACCGGTGGCAAAGAGGGACCTGGCAACCCTATCTCCAGCCGATACAGATCGGTTCACCTGGAGAAAAATGGCCACTTTGGCAATTGGACTCTATGACATTGAAGTCCCTCCCCTCCCCAAACCCCACCCTCCTCAGGCTCCACCACAAAAATCTCCCACTGGTAGCAAAGAGGGACCTGGCAACCCTAGCAGTGAATGAGAAAGCAGAGCCAGGGGTGAACAAGTGTAAATGACAGCATTCATCCATTCGGTTTTCTAATGATTTCTTTTAAATTGATCAGGGAAAGACAATTCCCAGCGGTGGCACGGTACGTGCGTGTTCCCCCTCTGCCTTTTGCTCACTTTGCAGGAGATCATGCAAGGAAAACGCTACAGAAACTGTTTTCTGGTTTTGAATGCTCGGGATGAGGCATACTAAGGAGGAGGCCTGGTTTGTGGAGCTGCTGGGGCCTTCTCCCGTGGGGTGCAGCGGCCGGGAGACTTCTCCGAGGGCGAAAACGCCAGCCTTTCCCCTGAAGCGAAGCCGGCTCTTAGCAGATGGCGCCGCTTATCCCTCGGCGCTATCAGTGTGCCCACGTCATCCCCCTCCCAGCCTTGTTACCCAGGAACAGCCAACCTGTGTAGTAAAGCCAGGGTCAAAAGGAGGGGCAAGGAGAGAAGAAACAACACGATCCAGGCAACAGGAGGGGTTTCTTTCCACCAAACGTCAGAGGGGGGGGGGGAAACAAACCAACGCGCTGCCTCTAAGCCACCTACGAAACCACAGGCTGCTTGCTGCCCAGGTACCTCTGCAGCCGGCCAGCCCTCCTCAGGAAACCCCCCTCACAAAAGCAGGCAGAGTTTAGGATGAGAGGCCGGAGAGTTTGCTTTTGGCTTCTGGGATGAGCAACCGTCAGGCAGGAGGGAGTGGGGGGGCGTGTGGAGAAGTGGAACAGCAGCAGCTTGGGCATTGTTGACTGTGTACAGAGCTGGGCAGGGACGGGAGAGCAGGGGTTAAAAAGGTGAAGGCCACAAGCCCAAGAGCGAGGAACAGAAAGGGGGAGGGGTGGCGTGTGCGCTGGAGAAAGAGAGAACAGAACATCCTGTCCCCTCAAGCATTAAAAACAGCCCTGTAAGGGGGGAGGGAGGGAGCAGGGGAAGGGAGGCGGGAGAAGTCTTAGGGGAGCTGCTCGACAGAAGGAGCCGGAGGCCTTGGCCTGGGTTTTCTCCGAGCAAACTCACTGCGGGGCTGCCTGGCGGGAGCAGGCGAGCTCGCAGTGGGAACCAGCAGCACGCCCCACACACAGTGTCGGCTCCTTGGCCTCGCTCCCCTCAGGGCAGGCTGCAGCCAGAGTGGGCAGAGGGCGTTCGGCCAGTGGGAGCTTTGCCTGGGACTGCACACGGGGGAAGAGCAGGGACGGGTGCATCCCCGTGGAGGGCCGTTTGAGAAGCAAGCCCAACAACGTCTGGGACCAAAAACTATCAAGGGTGACCAAGGCTGCAAAAAAAAAATAGTACGGACAACTCTGGGTCTCAGCGAGTAGCTCTCTGGGGTCACACACCCAGTCACCTCCACACAGCAGTGCTTTCTTGTGGAAGCCGTGGAAGCCAATGCAGCGCAGCGGTGATGGGGCTTCCAGAAGGAAGGCGTCCCTGCATTTTCCCTGCCCCAGTCTCCCCAGTGGCCATTCCCCTCACCTGTGCTTTTTACAATTTTTTTTTTTTTTTACTGGTAAGGGACATACCGATATATGGTTACGTTGATATTCCGTTGACAGTAAAAACAACGACAACAAACCCTCGCCCCCTGCGTCATGTGTGTGTGGGGATAGCTGCCGTGGGGACTGGGGCAGGGAAAATCCAGACCTTCCAGCCCACGCAGTAGCCAGCCTGGTGTTGCCGCAGTCTTTCCCAAAACGTTACAGCAAAGCAGCTTTGGGAAAGAAAACCCGAGGAAAACCTGGATAATGCCCAGAAGCACCATGATGCTCTGGGGAAGCAGGGAAGAACCCACTGCTTAACAGCATTGAACCCTGGACAAATCACCGGTGTGGGAACAGCCTCAGATGTGACCATTCCAGGTATCACCGAGTGAGGAACAACCCAAGTAGCATTTGATCTACAGGGTATGTGATACACAGTGGGGGAAATCCTTGCAGTATGCCGTAGTGGGCAGGGTGATTCATTCTACTCGAAACACTTGTAATGTAAAGCATATGCATGCAGTGCAATGAAAACTCATCTGGTATAGTGGTCAACATCCTGGGCTAGCACTGGGGAGTCCTAGGTTCAAATTCCCCATCTGCCGTGAAGCTTACTTGATAACAGCCTATCTCTGCCTAATCACCCTCACAGGGTTATTGTGAGGATAAAATGGTGGGGAAACCCATGTACTCTACCTTGATCTTTTTGAAGGAAGAACTGGAAATAAATTGTTGTACTATTAAGAAAGAAGAGACAGAAATTGAAGCTTGAATACCAAGACCCCATCCCCAGCCTATGTATAGAACATTTACAAGCGTTTCTTGTTGCCCCTGTATTAAAGGCGACAACACAAATTTAGAGAAGATGGTGATACAGATAATTTCATTAGAGGCCTGAAGAGGTAATATGATGATGAACATAGAAAAATGTATATCAGGTACACATGGATTTTGGTCGCCAAAAATACATGCAAGCAGAAATTTATGGGCAGTTTATTTTTATCCCCATGAAGATGCTTTGGGTCAGGAAGGGTCAAGTTGCAGAGATCACAGAGCTGTGTCTGCAAGCACCAAGTCCCGACACTTCTGAGCTTCTTACAAGCAATTTTCATTGACACTTAACATTTTGCATATACACAGCAGCTCCTGAGGGTCCTTTCACATGTGAAGCTTTTTCTATATGGAAAGCACTTCTGCGTAGGAAAAAAAAGTGTGAAACCCATCTCTGGATAGTCTTCTAACCTACAGCTATGAGGATTATTTCCTCTGTAAATATTTCAGCCACAGAAGTGTTTTGGCAAGTCATTTTTGCATGCAAAAAAATGTCAAACACAAGAAAAATGTACAAATGGCTGCTTCTGAGAAAGCCTGGCAATAGTCTGGTCTTTCTTGCAAGCCGTGGTTCCCAGACTTTTAGTGGAGTCAGAAAGGGCACATTTTAAGATCTCTGCAGATGTCATGTCAGTGTGTATAACGTGTCTATTTAGTTGCTGAGAAATATTTTTTGGAAGCTGAAAGGTAAGTGCACAGATCTTGGTAGTGAAATAGCTATTCTATTCTGTTCTGTGCCTCAACTGTGCCTCCCTGGACAGATTCTCTTTTTCCCCACCTATCATTTTAAGCTTATTCCCCCCCCCACACACACACACACAAACACACACACTTCCTTTGGAGAGTCAAGCGTTGCCCCTGTGAAATAAAGCAAGCAGAGGATTTCAGATAAAAGGGGATGTGATTTCCCTCCCATACACCACCTAGTTTTAAAATGTGCTGCTTCTAAGTACAGTTCTTGTGTTTTTCCTGCTAATTGTCAGACATGGAATTTGATGGACTGTTGCTCTATGCTTTTTGAAGTCAAGCAGACAAAAGAAAAAGCCTTAGGTCAGAACAGAGATGGGATGCCTTGAGAGGAAAATGTACCTGCCTTTTCAGACATGCTTAAACTCTCCAGCATTTCACAGTTGAAAATAGAGACACTTTTTGTGCATAAGTGGGTGTGATTATGGGTGGAAGTCTGGCAGCATGGCCCCCATGTTCTGGCAGACAATGAAGCAAGAACAAAAACTATATGCAGAGGAAATTCCAGATGTCAAAAATAGTGAAACAGGTCAAATACATATAAAGACACATGTATACACATATAGTACACATACACATAATATGCTTAAAAATGCTGTAATACAATTTGAAGGATACTGGTCCCATTTTACAGTTGTGGAACACTAAGGTTCAGCAGTAAGCAAGAGCCCAATGGTTAGTGTGTTAGGCTAGGATCTGGGAGAACCACTGAACTGAATTTTGTGCATACACAGGGTTTGCACAGTCGATGATACCTCCCACATGGATTGAAGTTCAAATGCCTTTCTCTTTAGAAATTAACCATGGGCACCTCCAGCAAATTAGAACCAGAAAACACATACATTTTGTTTCTTGCTACCAATAATTCAATCCTTGTTTTCTATCCATGTCCAGTAACATTTCAAAAACAACAACCCAAAAACAGGTTCTTCCAAAAAAAGTATCTCCCCCTTTCTTACTACAGGTAAGCTCTCTGTCATATTCTCCCAGACTTCTTCCAATAAGTTCCAGCTTGTGTCAAGAGCTCAGTGGAGCTTATTCCAAGTTTTCAGTGTTAGGGCTGAGTCTAGGAAGAAAAGTATGTCTGAGCATGCACAGAGAACTTTTCCCTCACCCTGAGTAACAACACATGAACACATGAAGTTGCCTTATACTGAATCAGACCTTTGGTCCATCAAAGTCAGTATTGTCTACTCAGACTGGCAGCGGCTCTCCAGGGTCTCAGGCAGAGGTCTTTCACATCATCCACTCGCCTAGTCCCTTTAACTGGAGATGCTGGGGATTGAACCTGGGACCTTCTGCATGCCAAGCAGATGCTCTACAAACTCAGACTCAGCCCCTCCAGCAGATGCTCTACAAACTGAGCCACAGCCCCTCCAGCAGATAGGGAGAGGGGCCTATGCCCCCCATGCCATTTTCCTAACACCAAACATCCCTAGAAATGCTATTTCCCCAGAGAAGGTTCCACAAGTCTTGAAAGAGTACACATAGGTTTCTCCCAAATAGCACCCCAGGGGGTTGTTTCAGGTTGGAAAAGCATATGGGGAGGCATAATCACCCTCTCCCTGTCCCAATCTGAAATTGACTGCACACAACCGAGGAATTGAGTTCCCATCATGGAACCTGCCACTTCCAATTCAATTGAGCAGGCTACCCAGAAGGACCCAGGAAAAAATGTAATGTGTAGTTAGGTCCTCAGGCAGGGTATTAATGTATAAAAAGCCCAAGATCCCTCCCACCCAGGAAAAGCACTCCACCCTTGGCACTTACCCTTCATTCTCTCCCTCTTTTCTTCCACCATTTCCCTTCTTCCTGCCACTTCCCCAAAGGGGGGAAACAAAGATTTACAAAAGTTACTAGCACAGTGTTTCTTACTGTCTACTCTGATGTTTTAGTAAGGTAAAGGTAAAGGTCCCCTGTGCAAGCACTGGGTCATTCCTGACCCATGAGGTGACGTCACACCCCGACGTTTACTAGGCAGACTTTGTTTACGGGGTGGTTTGCCAGTGCCTTCCCCAGTCATCTTCCCTTTATCCCCAGCAAGCTGGGTACTCATTTTACCGACCTTGGAAGGATGGAAGGCTGAGTCAACCTTGAGCCGGCTACCTGAAACCAACTTCCGTTGGGATCGAACTCAGGTCGTGATCAGAGCTTGGACTGCAGTATTGCAGCTTACCACTCTGTGCCACGGGGCTCCTCTCTGATGCTTTACCAGTAGACTAAGGTGTGTGCCAAAGGTTAAAGAAAACCCCTTCCTTAGAAACCTTTTCCTGATATCTTCCAATCCCTACCCCTGGCAACTTTCACTGTGCCCCTGTCTGGCTTGTTAAGCTGGCTGGAGGAGGATATAGCCAATAGTAAATGCACCTAATTTGCATCTAATGTTGAAACTTTGGGGAAGAAAGTTCAGAAAGATCAGCAAATTAATTGAAAATAAAATATTTTATGCTAGTTGCTTTGTCTGCCTATGTAATATATGGCAGGTTTGGGACATGAATTTAACTTTCCCATCCCTGCTTACAACCTCTCCTTTCTGGCTCACCAAATGGAGCTCACCATATGGAGCACTTCAAAAGTGCTCCATTCTCTATGTATGTCACTGAATTAATTACACAATCTCTAGGGGTTTGCTGCCCTCTTCCGCCAGATATTTTTCAAGGCGGTCAGGAAGAGACTACTTGTTCAGAGAGACCTGTCCTGCGGGCATTCCCCCTGCCTGCAAGTTAAGTATTTCATGCAATTCAGTACTTGTGTTGTTGCAACAAAACAAATCACAACTGAAAGAATATATCCACTCTTTGTGTTTCTTCTTTATATAACAAAAGTCCAGTGGCACCTTAAAGAGTAAAAACCTTTGTTTCCATATGAGCATTTGTGAGTCAAAGCTCACTTCTTCAGACACATATTTAAAGGGAAAGTCAAACTGGGAAATCTTAAGGGCGAAACGTAATGAGGGTCCAAGGCTTGATGTGAATCACACCATGAGCCTTTCAAGTGTAAATCTCAGTGCAAGAGGAAAAGGGAGGAGTTGATGTAGACAGGCTAGGTACAGGGGTGGACTAGAGGGAGAAATGGCCCTGAACGAGGGCATCACCCCCAGCCTGCCTTGGCCTGCCCCCAGGCTGCCTCAGCCCCACCCCTCCAAAGGAGGGAGAGAGAGCCTGCCCAGCCAACACTGAGCAGGAGGTGCCTGTCCAAACTGGGCAGCCAGGTAGGGTGAGGCTTGGCAGGTCCATCCCTCGCCAGGTGAGATGAGGCCAGGTAAGCTTGTTCCATCCCTCATTGTGGTGACTCTAGGCAGGTGTATCCTACCCTTTCCCATGGTGAGGGTGGACTGGGAAAATGTACCCCTTGCCATGGTGAGCCCTCCTTCCCTGTACCTCTGGCTTTCACCCATCCCTCTCTTCTGGCTGGTGTGGCCCTGGTAGGGGAGTGGCCCCTGGGTTGGGCTGGTGTCACTGGGGAAGGACAGCCGCAGGCCGTCGGCCCATTGGGGCTCTTCCTGGTAGCCTTAATGGCCCATCTGCCCCTGGTTAGGTATGAGTCTCCAATTAAAGTGTGTATTGGCTGTTCTTAACATGTTTTATAGACTATAACCCTGTGCCAGTATCACTAATTTTCACGTCATCTATTTGCGTATCTGTTTAAACCTCTGTCCTCCCTAACCATCCCGGATATGTAACTGCTACTTCTGATTTATGTTGGGACTCACAACTAACCTTTCTACATCAACTCCTGCTTTTTGCTCCTTCCGTTGAGCTTTATACTTGAAAGATTCATGGTAAGATTCACATCAAGCCTTGAATTCACCTCCTCCTTCCCCATAAGATTTCCCAGCACAAATTCCGTTTTACATGTTTATCTGAAGAAGTGGGCTGTAACTCACTGTAACTCATGAAAGCTCATTTTGAAGTAAATGTTTTTAGTCTTTAAAATGCCACTAGAGTTTAATTTGCTATGGCAGATTAACACTGTTACCCCTTCGCAATCTTCTTTAAATAGAAAATCAGTGCTGTGGAGGGATGAATCCTCTATACCTCTCACATCCCCTCTCCGCTACAAATCTACTTGATAATGATCCAAATGATCCTGAGCTGGTTCAGGAATGTTCCCCTTCAAAGGAATCCACTGCCATGCTGATGACATTGACTTCCTTCTGAAATGCTCTTCTTAAGTAGTCTTGCTGCTTGGATATCTCCAGGTAGCTTTGAATTATTGAAGGAAAAAGGATACACTTACCCAGGTGAACCCAGGTGAACCCAAGCAGGACCTATGTGCACAGATGTGTCCTCAGATATGTCCTCAGGCCCTCTGTTGCCCTACAGAGAAAGGAAAGGGCTTTGAGAAAGAGTCTGTCAAGATTTCATGGTGTTCATACCAGATGTGGAGGTGGAGAGGGACCTCAGAAACTTAACACTTGCTCTGGTGATGATGTGGCACAATTGCCTGCTGGACTCTGGTGACATCACAAACTGCGTAGTGAGCAGCTTCGGGGGGGGGGGTAGCCTGTGGCCAGAGCTCAGCTGTGGTCCCTGGAAGTTCAAGTGAGGAGATGCAGTACTATGAGCTGATAACTCCAAAAAATGTGATAACTGCAGCTACTGGAGCCGGAGCCATCTATCTACTAGCCAAGACTCTCCTAGCAGTGCTCAAAAGTCCTGCCTTCAAGTCAGAGACAAGAGATTTGTACAGTGAGTCATGAGGGATACATGGAAATGATGAAGAATTCTCACCACAGTTTGTGGGTTTTGTTCCCAAAGGGGTCATGGTCATGCAGTACGTCATTTGATGTAAATGTCTGGCAACCGCTCATATATTTGTCTCATAGTGGGCTACTCATTCTAGTTATTGTGCAATTAATGACACATTTTCCCCTTTCTGCAATCCTTATCCATCTTTTGTCTAGACTCCTGTTAAACTCTTTCTTGTTGACCTCTCCTCTGTGGTAATCTTTTCCTTCCATTGTTATGAGCCCAGCAGAGGATGAATAGCTGATATATCTGTTGGATTTGAAGAGGGGTGGGGGCGGTCACAGGGTGAAAGAATTTATAGTCAGGCTCTGTGGGATATAGGAAGATGGCCTGCATGGTCTGGAACACCCAAGGGGGGTGGGGGTTAAAATGTCTAAGGCTAATCTTGCTATTAAAGCAAGTTTGTTTTACCTCAGGGGTGCTTTATCCTTCAACAATTTTCCCCAGCCAGAAGTATTAACCCCGGAATCTCGTAGGTTTCATCTCAAAACAATTGCTTAAGACATCCTGCACAGACTGTTTTTTGTGTGAACTGGCTGATCTGCTACAGCATCTCAGCTCTCCACATAAGCAAGTTGCAATTAATTATATGAAATAATGGGCTAAGGGTGGGGATTCTTGTTTAGAAAAGGAGGACTGAAGATATTTATGGAGGATGAGTATTAAATCTTGTCATGTGTATGAGCTGCTGAAAATCATTATAAAGTGTTAATTTTAGTGGTATAAT
Source organism: Euleptes europaea (assembly GCF_029931775.1). NCBI lineage: Eukaryota > Metazoa > Chordata > Lepidosauria > Squamata > Sphaerodactylidae > Euleptes > Euleptes europaea. The sequence goes on from NC_079313.1 coordinate 83,009,237, forward strand.
ATCTCTTGGGAATGGGAGATGTATCCAGAATAGAATATTAATATTGGAGATGAGGTTTACTAAAAGAGGAGTTCTTACATATTTTGACGGTGACTCTTGAAATTAAGGGATTTGGGAAAGGTGTCTTGGACATTATTAAACAGGCACATGGCATTGTATCCAGTTTTATATATATATGGGTTATCCGAAGAGTATCATAGAAGTATCAAAACCCACAAACATATTTGGGGACTCTACCTGTGCCATAGTGGCCTGCCTCGGCATAACTGTGGCATTGCTAGTTCGCTCCCTGTAGAGTTTGTTCATGTGGCGGCCAGCAGGAAATAAGTGTCAGTGGCTGGCATTCAGTGGCCGCAACTGTATTAGCGTCCCCAGCAGCTGTGCTGCAGCGTTCCCTGAAGGTGTTGTGGTGAGGCAGCAAGGCCGTGATGACAGGGCAGCCAGAACCAATCAGGGGTCGTCCAGCATGGGGGCCGAACCAAATGTCTGTGGGTGGAAAGGGGCTTAGCCAGGAATGCTGAGTTGCTGTCAGTGGTACACACACCCTTAATGGGTCCAAGTCCCACCAGAAGTCCCTGGGCACCTGCAAGAGTTGGCATGGGCCCTAGCATCCCCCCACCAATCATCCCAAGCCGGCCACCTGCCCACATGGAGCAGCAAATGCCCACACCTCAGAAGAGGAAGGAGAAGATGACATGGGCAGTCTGTGCAGTTGTGGGTGTCCTCTGCTCACCAATGGCCACATCTTCCAGTAGGATGCCCACACTGCCAAGGAAGAAGAAGAAGAAGAAGAAGAAGGAGTTGGTTTTTATATGCCGACTTTCTCTGCCACTTAAGGCAGAATCAAACCGGCTTACAATCACCTTCCCTTCCCCTCCCCGCAACAGACACCCTGTGAGGTAGGTGGGGCTGACAGAGAACGACTTGCCCAAGGTCACCCAGCTGGCTTTGTGTACAGGAGCGGGGAAACAAATCCAGTTCACCAGATTAGCCTCCGCCGCTCATGTGGAGGAGTGGGGAATCAAACCGGTTCTCCAGATCAGACTCCACCGCTCCAAACCACCGTTCTTAACCACTACACCACGTACGCTCCCACACCAATTCCTGCACTACCCCTGCTAGCAGCAGGGCAGAAGGGGGACTGTAGGAGCAGGACATCATGTGGGGTCCCCCAGCAGGTTCTCGATGTGCACCTGTCCCTCATCCCTCACAACAGCAAGCAGCCCCTCCAGGGGGCAGATTGCAACAACTCCAGAGAAAATCAGCCTACCCACCCACCCTCAAATTAAACCCAGACACACACACACAAAGACACAGTTGTGGCCAATGAAGACACTTTATTGAGAGCTGCTTGGGGCCTCATGCAGCATCGGGGGAACACTTTTTTGCCACTCTATGGCTGCCTATAGGCCATGCTGCCTTTCTTTCTTGGTGCAACTTTGCACCTCTGTCAAGGGGCATTCTTGGGCTAAAAGGTATTAGGGAGTAGACTGACTTCAGCTATGCCCCACGATCTACCCACAACGATACCGGCGCAGAACCCTGCACCAGAATTGTGCCAGTGTGCAGCCGCTGCACAGCAGCGCCAGCATCTGAGAGTGGTGCAGCAGTGCTAGGTCCCTACGCCAACATAACTAGCCCTTATGCCGGTGTAAGGGTTAGTCGGTTCCCTAAGCCCATTCCCCCCCCCCTTTAAGATTGCACTGTAAATTAACTGAAAGAAAATGTGAAAAATGTCCTGATGAGGACTGAGCATGTACCAGGAGGCATGTAATTTGAGCCAGTTAAGGAGATCAAGCAGACAGTTCCTCAGGTTATTTATGTATTGTGTACCCCTTTAATAGCAAACTTAGTAGCTGAATGGTCATCTGCAGGGAGGTAAAATGGGGGTCATTGACTTACAAAGTCAAGTTTTCTGTACACCTGGAAGATTGCTGTAGCTATATAGAAAAATATTGTCAATTAAAAAGAAGACTGCACTTGGCAAATACACTCTGATGTGGTTGAATATGAGTTAAACAAATTTTTAAAAAGTAAAACAGAGAGATGGGGAGTGTGGCCTACTGAAGTCCCGGAGAGTTTATAATATTAGTGTGAGAGAGATTTGTATAGGAGGGGGATTTCTCAAAAATTTATTCCACAAGCAATTCCGCAGCTTGTGGGATCTAAATCAGAAATAGGGATGATATTTTATTTACTGTTAACAATGTGTCAAATTGTTAATTGCAAATGCTGGTTATTAGAAAAGCCACCTTTGATGGTCAAATGGTTCTCCAGTACACAGATTTTGCTTACAATAATTAAATTAACATGTCTCAACTTCTGATGAAATAGAATAACTGTGCCATCCAAAGCAGTTTACTCAGAAAAATATTCAGATCTACTCAATGGGGCTTACTTCCAGGAAAGTGTTCTTAGGATAGAGTTGCCAGCCTCCAGGTACTAGCTGGAGATCTCCTAATATTACAACTGATCTCCAGCCGATAGAGATCAGTTCACCTGGAGAAAATGGCCGCTTTGGCAATTGGACACTATGGCACTCCCCTCCCCAAACCCCGCCTCAGGCTCCGCCCCAAAAATCTCCCGCCAGTGGCAAAGAGGGGCCTGGAAACCCTAGTTTAGGATTGCACTGTTAGAGTCTGTGAATGCTAAAAGATTTGGCTTGGGTCCCATGGAGTTTTCTAACTGATGGATGTATTTCTATTGGTGGAACATGATTGTCTCAATTCCCACTTCCCACTTCAACCCAAATACTCCCCCCCTTCCTGCTGTTCCTGGGAACAGCATTTCAGGGGTGTTTTGGGCTGCAGCGGGAGGTAGGTCCCACAAACAGAAATCCTTCCATGAGTGAACAGAGAAATGCTCTGTGGGATCCACCTCTTTAGGCTAACTTTGTAAATGTTTATGATACTTTAGAGGTATTTAGGATCCAATTAATATTCATCTAAGGATCTTATTAATTGATTGTTAACAATATATTGCATTTATATGGTTTTTATGTTTGTTGGAAAAAAAATAACTTAAAAATTGGGGAAAACTGATAATACTGAAACAATAATGTCCTCAGGTAAAAACTAGGCCTTATTTTTTTTCTGTACTAAGATCTTGCTTGGAATTTCTATTCCTATTCTATTTACCTATAGCTTAGATAATGGAATTTGTTATCATTGTCAATTCAGAATCTTTCATTAATTGTTTCTTTTTGTACGCTACCTTTGGGAGCCATATAGCTAATATAAACATAAATGGATATCAGCCATTGATGATGAATACAAAAATGTATATTATCACATAGTTAGATGCATAAAATATGACACAATAACCCATTTCTGCATAGAAACGTCCCGTTGTTTCCATTGCACTGAATTAGAAGTGCAAGGAATTCCAGCATAACAGTATCCATAAGTGATAGGGGATTTCTTCTCTGTGGGGCAAGTATTTCACTGCTGGATTATGATTTCCAGGATGTTCTGTTGAGTATCGCCCAACTCCATGTGCAAGAGCGACCATTCCTGGAGAACTCAGAAGGACCCTACAGTCTCTCAAACCAAACCTAGATGGCTCCTCCAAGAAGGTGGCACTTCACACCATCACCCAGTGCGTCTTACTAAAGGAATCAGAGGTGAACGTCCAAAGTTATTGGGCCTAAAATGCAACATGGAAGAGCAAGTCAGAAGCAAATGAGAGGCCTACAACTAAAATTTGGGTTTAGGTCTAAGGCTCCTCTTCATCTTGACCATGTTCCACTAGAAATCTGTGAGACTCATAGTACCATCCTAAACAGATTAAGTATGTTGAAGTCAATGTGCCTAGAAAGGTGTAACTCTGCTTAGGATGGCATTGTAAGTAGGGGTGTGTGTGCACCATTTTTTTCTGGTATTTTTTGTTTTGGGGTTTAATAGACCTGGAAATTTTCAAAAAAAATCTGGAAAAAGCCAAATTCCCATACTGGGTTTTTCCGGATATTCAAAATTTTTCGGGTCTATTACCGGTAAATCCAAACCCAAAAAACCCCAGCTGCCTCCGAAGTCCATGTGGGTGTTGGAGAAGGAAGGCGGTACAGAGCCGAATGCTGGGCCCAGCTGAGCCCCACCCAGCATTCAGCTCTGCACCAGCACCGAGACCCACTTGGAGTCCAAAGGCAGCAGTGCAGAGCTGAACACCGGGCTCAGCCAAGCCTAGCGTTCAGCTCTGTGCCGCCTGCTGCCTCCAAACTCCTCGTGAACTTTGGAGGTGGCGCAGAGGAGAAGGCTGGGCTCACCTCAGCCGGGGCCAGCATTCAGCTCTGCACCACCTGCTGCCTCCAAAGTCCACATGGGCTTGGAGGCAGCAGGTGGTGCAGAGCTGAACGCTGGGCCCAGCCTCCTGCTCTGTGACGCCTGCCATCTCCAAGTCCCAGCCAGCCTGCAGGTAAGTGAGGGAGAGGGAGGGAGGGGGAGGAGGGGATCCCCTCCCCAGTTTTTTAAAATGAAGGCAGGGCCGAAGCAGCCTGATTAATGCCAAATATTTCAGCATTATTTGGGAACCAGTTTTTTACTCCCTTAAATTGCTGCTGTTTTTTTGGTTTGGCTTTGCCAAATGCACACCCCTAGTTGTAAATCTCTGAGATCTTCCATTTGTTCTGGATTAAGGTCTGAGAGCGTTTCAGCAAAGGAAAGCAAATGTTTTCACTGGAATGTCTTTAAGGTGAACTTAGAAAAACAAGGAGGCAGCCATTTCTGCAGGTGTGGGAAAGTACATACAAGATACAGGCTGCAGGGCTGGGAATCTACAACTGGGTTATCTCTTCAGAGAGAATCAAAGGGTATTTGGAGCAAGAGTGAAAATGATTTGTCAAGCTTGCTTTGCTACATCATTGTGCCAGGTATATTTGGTCCAGCGGGGCAAGGTATTTCGTCATTCCAAGGATAGCCTCTTTCTGTGGGGCTGTCCTGATTTGATCGGCGGGGACTTGGCTCACAGCTGGCCAGTGGCGGGATAGGACCAGGAGCAATGGCTGACACCTCCCTCACTGCCAATGGCCAGGAGCAAGCCAGATTCCTGCTGGGCGTCAGTGCCCACTTTATTGTGCCAGCCCAAGCTGTTGTTTGAATGGCTTGGTTGGAGAACCGGCCTGCAATAGGCTGTGTCAGTACCAAAAGCTGAGTCTAAACTACCTGGCCTGGGCATTTGGAGAGGTCCCATCTCTAACTTTAGGTCAGTACATATATGTTCTGGTGTAGCCTCATAAGTGCAAGTGAAACTTTCCTATTGCTGACTATGAACAGTCAAAGAGTCCCATGTACCTGTGGAGCCTTGACAGCCGACACCGGGAGCCCTGTCCATGGATTCTGGAACTCTGGATTGTGGCAGCGTCACAGGGTTGGGATGCCAAGCAAAAAGCTATGCCCTTCCTACTTTAATGCTCCTTGGCATAAAGGGGTATTTCAAACTAACCTCCCCCTGTAGGTGCTAACAGGGCCAAACTACATGATACGTTTTTTCAGAACCCAGAACTGACTTGTTTTCCCTGTAGCCTCATGGCACTGCAGGGAAAAGCATTCAAAAAGTCTGTGGGGACAAAATTTAGCTCAGGACCACAGTGTGGGGAGATGAGGGGCTCCTGCCTCCCCCCCCTTTTTCTAAGGGGAATGGCCCCAGGGCAGTGATTTGCCCCATTCTCAAGTTAAACATGCATGGAATCAAGATCTAACAAGTAAAAAAAGATAGTGTAATTTGGCCCTGTGTGCTGAACTCTAACATGCATAGTAATATCCTGCTGGCTTTTATTTTACAAAAGGAAAGCCATTTTGAAAATGGGCAGTTGAGAATGGATAAGTGGTGAGTGAAGGGCACTTAATCCTTTCACTGCCTGCCATTTCCCTGCTCCAAAGGGCTGCTCCTCATTGGCTACACACATACACACACACACACACACACATACACACTGAGGGTCACAAGTCACAAAGTATTATTTGGATGTGCAATAAGTATATTAACTACTGTAATAATTCAGGTGATTTATATTCCTGACAGATTCCCACTTGATGATCTGTTTCTTGCTTTGCAGGCAAGTACCTGTACCTATGATGATATAAAATTAGTGGCAGAATTCCTGGATGATGCAGATACAGTCATCAAAACTGAAGCATTAAATGCTCTCAAAGCTTTCACAAGTATTTGGAAGTTTAAAATCAAAATCCAGGTAACCACTTACAGAAGTTGTGTGTCGCTATCATCATCAATATATTTAATTCTTAACATAGCCAAATCTTTAGAAACTTAAATCAAGACTTTGGAGCCACAAACAGATAACAGATTTGCAGAAAAATCTGAAATCCAAAAAGGAGAAAAATAGAAATACATTAAGAGGTTAAAACACCCCCAAATAATAGAAATAGTGCTTGTAAGAAATTAATGCCTTCTCAGTGGCTGTTGTTGGGGATGCTAGGCAACCATGACAGTATTGCCAGCCTTGAAGCCTTGGTTGAAAAAGGTGGGTGGAGGGCCCTTTCTAGGGCTGTTTTGGCCTTTGAGAAAGGACACATTGGAGCTAGGCCGGGCAGCAACTAATAGGTGTAATGATATCACATTATTTGCATGACCCTCTCAGAACTGGCTACTTGCTACTGTCCAACATCTACCATGCCACCAAAGCCAGCACGTATAGTGATTAGAGTTTCAGACTAGGTTCATATCCCCACTCTGCCATGGAAGCTCACTGAGTTAACTTGGGCCGGTTGTATATTTTTAGCCTAACATACCTCACAATGTTGTGAGGATAAAATGGAGGAGGTAGAATGGTGGAAGCTGCTTTGGATCCCCATTGGGGAGAAAAATGGTGACTTCCTATTGTGGAGAAAGGCAGGGTATAAACCAAGTAAATAAACAATAAATAAGGCTGAAGGTAGGAAGAACAGATAAAAGATGGAATGGTGGGTGGGTGGGGAGAAGAGAAGAAAGTGGGGAGAGTTGAGGATACGGGGGCTACCAGGAGGAAGGGGAAAGAAAATGGTGTGGAGAGGGGGATACAGGGGAAATTAAGGTGTCCCCTGCAAGTCCTTATGGGTTCTCCACTTGTTATATCTAATTTTCAACATGGCTCCAGCCATGCATCCTTAAATCAGGAGATTGGAAGCATGACAAAGGAGATTTTTTTCCTATAGACCTGGGAGATGCCCCAAATTTGCAAAAAAAGTGAAAAGTTTCAAAAAGGAGGCTTATAAATCCCTTATAAAACAGAGGAATACCTGAACTTGTGCAAAAAACATAAAGATTCTGTGAGAGGCATGGGGGCAGGCAGGGGTGCAGGCAGAGTGGGAGGTCAGGCAGAGTGGGGGGGGAGGGGCAGGTGGACAAGTAGGGCAGCAGCAGGGCACCACTACTTCCAGGATTCCTCCTCCCGAATTTCTCACAGGTCATAGAATCATAGAGTTGGAAGGGACCACCAGGGTCATCTAGTTCAACCCCTTGCACAATGCAGGAAATTAACAACTACCTCCCCCCCACATCCCCAGTGACCCCAACCCTCCCCCCGCAATGCAGGATCCCACAATCAAAGCACTCCCGACAGATGGCCATCTAGCCTCTGCTTAAAGACCTCCAAAGACGGGGACTCCACCACCCCACGAGGCAGCGCATTCCACCGTTGAACATCCCTCACCGTCAGAAAGTTCTTCCTAATGTTTAGGTGGAATCGCTTTTCTATTAGTTTAAATCCATTACTCCGTGTCCTAGTCTCTGGAGCAACAGAGAACAAGCTAGTTCCCTCATCAACATGACATCCCTTCAAATATTTAAACATGGCTATCATGTCTCCCCTCAACCTTCTCTTCTCCAAACTAAACAAACCCAACTCCCTAAGTCTCTCCTCATAGGGCATGGGTTCCAGACCTTTGACCATTCTGGTCGCCCTCCTCTGGACACACTCCAGCTTATCAACATCTTTCTTAAATTGTGGAGCCCAAAACTGGACATAGTATTCCAAGTGAGGTCTGACCAATGCAGAATATAGTGGTATTATTACTTCCCTTGATCTAGACACAATACTCCTATTGATGCAGCCCAGAATTGCATTGGCCTTCTTAGCTGCCATATCACACTGTTGACTCATGTTCAGTTTGTGGTCCACTAAGACTCCCAGATCTCTTTCACATGTACTGTTGTCAAGCCAACTATCTCCCATCCTGTACCTGTGCCTTATGTTGTTTCTGCCTAGGTGAAGTACTTTACACTTCTCCCTATTGAAATCCATTTTATTGCTTATGGCCCAGCTCTCCAGTCTATCGAGGTCATTCTGAACTCTGACCCTACCCTCCGGGGTATTAACTACCCCTCCTAACTTGGTGTCATCTGCAAATTTGATTAGCATGCTCTCTATTCCATCATCCAAGTCATTTATAAGAATATTAAATAGTACCGGTCCCAGGACAGAGCCCTGTGGTACCCCACTGGTCACTCCTCTCCAGGATGAAGTTGTGCCATTAATGAGCAGCCTTTGGGTTCGGTTGGTCAACCAATTACCAAGCCACCTAACAGTAGCAGTGTCCAGCCCACATTTTACTAGCTTTGTTTCAAGAAGATCATGGGGGACTTTATCAAAGGCTTTATCAAAGACTTTATCAAAAGTCAGCTGTGGGAGCTCTGCCCGGGGGAGGAGCAGGAGCCCAAGCCACAACTGCTGCTGGGAAAGCCAGGCCAGCGAAGGTGGTAGCACTGCAGGCACATGGCCAGGGAGAGTGGGAGCCAGCCCCTGTCCCTCCCCCCCACTGCTGCTGCCAACTGCATGAGCCAGGCAGGCAGAGGTGGACAGTGAGCGGGTGGCTTGGCAAGTGAGTGGTCGGCCTGATAAGCAGGTGAGAGGAGGTGAAAGGATGGGATCCCCGTGAATCTTGTGGGTCTCCTGCTTGTTCAGTATCTAATAATAAATCTCCTTGGCTCCATGTCAGTAAAAAAAAGCAACAAAACCAGGACTCTCCACAGATAAGGCAGGGGTCCCTAAATACTGGAAAAGCAGAAAAGTATGGCTCTGTAAATAAATTAAAACAAGAAGGGAAATCCAAATGGTCCAGGAGCATGGAATATTTAAAGCAGTGAAGAATCAGTTAAAGGGAGGGAAAGGAGGGCAAATTAGCCTGCTCAAGCCCCCGACAACTTATAGAATCTGAGAGGAGACTTTGGGGGGAGAGGCAATTTCCGAATTGTCCCCTCCCAGTGATTCCTCATAGTTTGTGTAATCTAAACAGCCAGACTTTGTGCAGTTGCCTAGTTAATATGGGGAGAAAACATGGATTTAAACATTCCCCTTAACTGCATATATAGTCCAACAATGATGGAGGCTGCAAACTTGGTGAAGGTCTCGCTGCCAGAAATATGCATCAAATTTATTATTAGGAAATGTCTGATCTTACATGAGAGGTTCTGGGGCTCACACCTTTCTGCAAGCCACATGCCTGATCTGGGATTCCTGCCCCCCCCCCAAATTTAAATATGTTGGATCGGCCGAGTTGACTCAGTGCTGAAAGAAAATGAATCCTGCTTGCTGCATATGCTCTGAGGGGCTCTCTAATTGCTAGTAGGATTCATATGAAAGTACTGGCCTTGAGAACAGATTCTGTGGCTGCGTTCTGGTTTCGGTGGTGTCCCACGGCCACTTTCATAATCACAAGAACTTGCTCTGTTTTTTCATGCAGGAGTATGTCCCCAAGATCTTTGAGCTGGTAGTCAGCGACTGGAACGGCAATCTGCACACTGCCGGGCTGCGGTTGGTGAATGGATTGCACATAACAGAGGACACTCACCCAATGCTGAGGAGGCTGCTACGAAACTTCATGGATATTCTGCTAATGTCGGACATTTTGGCTAAGGTACAAACAGGGCTGGGCTCCTCCTCCTCCACCATCCCCACCTCCTTGGATACAGCCAAAGCTTGAACAGGGCAGAAGTGCAGTCCCCCTCCAAAAGATACTGATTAAAAGTGATCCTTATGAGGATTCTGAGATTCTGTTAACTGGAAATGCCAAGGACTAAAACGGGAACCACCTGCATGAAAACATGTGTTCAGATGTTGAGCAAATGGCCTTTTCCAGCTGGTGTCATCCGATCTGCTTTATTTTTCACAGTAGAAAATTTCGGTAGAAAGTTCTTGGGAGTTCCTCAGTTGTACTCAATGGGGAAATAATGTTAAAGCACAGCCATTGTATTCTTGCCTAGGTGGCCCCAAACAGGTACATTTTGTAAGCACATAATGTTCAAACTGGAGCATGTTCTTTAACTATTTAAAAGCTTTGCTAAATATATTTTTTCAACCATAGTGATACATTGTGTAAGTGCTACACAAAGATGGCATTTACATCTTAAAGTAACAGCCCATACTCTTCAGCAACAGCATTTCAGTATTGCATTCCTCCATGTTTTGGCGGTTTTTGTCTTTGTCAGAATCTGTCCAAAGGGAGTGCTGCTACAAATTCTTGCAATATAGCTTCACTGAGATCCGAGTACCTTTCATGCTTTCTTTATGCCCATTGTCTTCTATTTGGAACAACATTTATTACAATGTTTAATTTTTCCATAATATAATAAAACAAATTCCAAGTATATTTCATATGGATTTCATCCAACTGGGACAAACTTGAGGTCTCTTTGACTGCCCAGTGTTAGATGAGTTGGTCACTTTTTCAGTCATTGTTAGGTTGCAACTAAGAATTAGCATAGGTGAGAGTTGCCTTTTTATTCTGTGTGGACACTAGCAAACCTATGGGGGCGGGGGAGTAACTGTGGGCACTAGAGAAGCTGTCATTCAATCTATAGCAAGGAACCAGGGCCTTAAGCTGGAAGTGAGGAAATCTTTGCTCCCAGTCATCTGCTCAGGCCGTGACCTTGCTGTACTACCGGTACATGCGGCATCGTTCATGGTCCCTTCCCACCCCTTTTGCACCATCTACTGGGTGAAACGGAGAATGGCATAATTGTGAGAGTGGCCTCTTTATTATAGGTTTTTTTTGTTATTGGTTGTTGTTGTTTTGGTCATCGAGCCACAGCCAACTTATGGCGACCCTGTAGGTTTTCAAGGCAAGAGACATACAGAGGTGGTTTGCCATTGCCTTCCTCTGTGCAGCAACCCAGATCTTCCTTGGTGGTCTCCCATACAAATACTATTGATGGCTAATCCTGCTTAGCTTCTGAGCTCCAACAAGCAAAGGCTGTTCCAGTAGACCACGTTAAAACTAGGAAAATACATTAGTCCAAAACAACAACAAAACCTAGAAACATAAAGCAACTAGGTATTTTAAAATGTTAGGAACAAGTTTTGAATGATATGCTCTTTACCTGTACTATGAATGGTCCAGAAAGGGTAGCCTGGGTAGGTTTAAAATCCTGTTTGGGTTGGTCCAATGCTCCATGGTAGACTCTATGCTTTGCCTGCAAGCAGTCCTCCTAGGTATGAATGGCAAGTAACATTGAGAGAAAGATCTCTGCCTCACTACACTCTCTGGGGTTTGAGTAACCCACACTCTTCACCAAGATCAACCTCCCCTTAGTTAACTGGCCAAGAAAAATAATGTCCTGTCCCTTTAATAGGTTTAATATGCAGAAATTTGTAGTTGAAGATATCCATGGCATAGAGCTAAATAACATCACCTGAAAATTGCTGCAGATAAAACTGATTTTAACGAGAAAGCTAAGAGGGACCTGTTTAAAAGTTTGCAACCCTGAAATTGGGAAAAGATCCCCATCAGCTTAAAAACGTGTAGCCTCACTATTTCATCCTGTTCTGAACATCCAAGCTGTTGAAGAATGTGTTAGTAGAAACGCTTCCCCCCAGCAGCTTGAAAACTAGTTGATCCAATAAGTGGTTATCACCTTGCGTCCTCTTTCATTTACTAGGGGTTGGGGAGGGGAGGGGGCAACTTGCTACTAGAAGAGCTTGGGGCTTGTTTACCCTGCAAAATGATCCAGTGCCCCCGCTGACTATCTCTGATGCTCTCATCTGTGTCTCCAGGTGCAGGTTCTCAAACTTCTTACCACAATGGCCCAAAAGGAAGATCTGCTGTTTGACATCATGAATTGCCAGGTAAGGGCCACCCTTGTGCTTCTGCGAGAAAGCTTTGTGCTTGAATTGGAAACAGGGAATGTGCGGTTGCTATGGGAATGGGCTAAAACAGAAGCATATTTGCTTTCTGTTGCTTGGTGTCTGCAGCTGTATGGTAAACTGGCTCATTCCAGTTGAGTAACACATCCAGCTGACTTCAGAGCAACCAGAATCTCATCATTTGAGAGTAAACAGAGCAGGGATCGAAATGTGACTGCAGCTTTCTTCTGTTCATCTATATTTTTTAGCAATTTTGGCTGCTCCAGCAGGCCATGCTTTGGAAAGGAACCCCCTTCATTTTTCCCTTTGGATCTTGGCAATGATAACTGCCATATAGGAGTCCAGTATCCAGTTTCTGCATTGCAAAGTTATTGACTTTTGATTGCCTCTACGGCCACCAGGCTTTCAATAAGCCCCTAACCCCAGAATGAGACCCCTTTACAAGTGCAGTTCCATGTAAAATCTACTGTGTGCTCAGTATAAAAACAAATTGACTAAGAACATGAAGGTCAGAGTTCCACGTGGGGTCTGGAAGTGAAGCAGAAAGAGAGGGAAGAGCAAACCCCGGCTAAACTCTGGCCTTTGGGGTTTGGCATTTTATCTGATCACTGTTGAAATTACGGGCGAAAATGCATGGTCGCTTTAGCCTCCTGTATTCCCTGTTTCAGCCAGGATTCAGCCAGGATCGAACGCATGCGTTTTGCTGAACGTGCGTTCGATCCTGGCTAAATCCTGGCTGAAACAGGGAATACAGGAAGCTAAAGCGACCGTGCGTTTTCGCCCAACTGCTACTGCCACAGTAATGACAGGGAGCTGCTGCTTCAGTGCTATCCCACCATTCTACCACCTGGTACAAGCTGGTCAAGGCTAGAATAGCAGTGCTTTGGGGGGGGATAAGCACTATGCTTGGTTCCATTTATCCTACCAGTTTTCCTGCTCCCTACCACTTTCTGTAGCATCTTTGACAAGGGTGAGTGTTAGTGCTGTGTTCCTCAAATATATATTAATCCCACCCTCCAGAGAGCTCATGTTTCTACCTGCCTCAGTTTTGTCCTCACAGCATTCCTGTGAAGTAAGTTATACTGGGAGAGTGTGTCCAGCCCAGGGTTACCCACTGAGTTTGATGTGGCAGAGCGGCAGTTTGAACTCGGGTCTCCCCAGCCCTAGTCCAACACTTTAATCAATATACAACACTAGCTCCCCAGTGTTATGATTAGGGTTGCCAGCTCTGGATTGGGAAATACCTGGAGATTTTGGGGGTGGAGCCTGAGGAGGACAGGGTTTGAAGAGGGGAGGGACTTCAATGTCATAGAGTCCAATTGCCAAAGCGGCCATTTTCTCCTGGTGAACTGATCTCTGTAGCCTGGAGATCAGTTGTAATAGCGGGAGATCTCCAGCCACCACCTGGAGATTGGCAATCCTAGTTATGATACAATTAGTCACCTGCATAGATATGGGGAGGGGCATGGGGAAGGAAGAAGAGACATTGAACTAAAGGTAGTTTTGATATCTCTCCTTAAGGTACCGCCTGAATTCTTGACCCTCTTCCAGCCTTCTCTACCTGGGAACCTGCTTTACGAGATGTTAGTCTTTGTGGAGCGGCTTAGTGAGGGGCGCCTGACCCCACAGTACCAGTCAATGCACCGGTCGTACCACAACCTCTCCCTTCACAACATCATCTTTGGTGAGAATTCCCGCCTTTCTGACCACCTGCTTGCTCTAATCATCCACCCGGAGGAAGAGGTGCAGATCCAGGCCTGCAAAGTCATTCTCAGCCTCCGTCTCAGCAAGGAGGACAGCAAGGTCATCAGCGGCCTCCCCTTTGGTGCAGACATCAGTAGCCACCCCAGTGACCCTGCACTCAGCGACCACCCATTTAGTCCCAGCATTGTTTCCTCTCCTGCCACCAACGATGACACCGGCCACAACTTTCAGCACCTTCAAGGCTCCAATGACACCACCCATAGCTTCTATCCCCTTGAGAGCACTGGGCAAGAAGACTTCTATGCCCGTGACAGCAGCAATGTCAGCAGCCACTCTATTGACAGCACGGCTAACAGTGGCCCTGTCCTTGTTAACCCCGAGGATGGCTTCCATCCCGTTGCAACTGCTTACTCAGATGAAGACAGTGGTGACTGATAGGGGCCAATATACAGAAGAGAAAGAGACTAATAAATGAGCTGGGAGGGAAAATATGACAAAACCACTTGTATGCCTTTTTGTTGGGCAACTACCTTTGTGTGTTTGCATCTAACTGCATCGTTCTTGCTTCTGCAGAAGCAGGGAGACCTTTGACTGATGAGCTTTTAGAGTCCGGTGTCCCAACATCTCTCTCGCTGGCCTATTTGCTCTTTGCACTATTTTCTCTTTACAACTGGTACCTAGCTCAGCTTGGCTGCTCCATTTCAGAGCTCCCAGGAAATCGGCTCACCCTAAATGTCTGTGGACCTGCACACATCATAATCTCTGAAGGAGTGTGCCCTGTGTTGGAATTTGCCTATTTCAGATTAGACACATTAGTGCTAAATCAGAAAGACCTGAGAAGCTGTCTGAAAATGAAACTCTAGCGTGGTGCTAGAAAAGCCAGTTTTGAAATCACAAGCTTTTTAAATCACAGAGCCCATATTCCACATGTGCCTTATTTGGAGATTATGTGATCCAAAGTAGCTCATCTTAACTGTCAAAGCAGCTCCACACAAATGTAATTTAGTCATCTTCATGGCCAACTGTCATCAGTTCAGCATCTGCTGCAGCCTATCCTAGTCCTCAATGGCACATGCAGAAGGAATGAGAACTCCCTAGACCTGATTTATGTGAGAGCTGCCAGTATTCATGATTCTCCCTATGACATTTGTCTAAGAAACTTGGTTTCCATTTTGCTTTCTTTTAACAGATTTCTAGTCCTTTGAATTGTAGAGAGAGGGGGCACACCAGCAAGCAATATGTGTTTCTGTAGGTTCTGGAACCAAACAAGAAATGATGAACTGGCCATGAACTAAGATTCTTCACTTTGCCCGCACCCAGGAAAAATAAGATGCTCATGGTAGCTGTAACTCTCCTGATTTGAGAGGGAGGGGCCATGGCTCAGTGGTAGAGCATCTGCTTGGCATGCAGAAAGTCCCAGGTTCAATCCCTGACATCTCCAGTTAAAGGGACCAGGCAAGTAGGTGATGTGAAAGACCTCTGCCTGAGACCCTTGAGACCCGCTGCCAGTCTGAGTAGACAATACTGACTTCGATGGACCAAGGGTCTGGTTCAATATAAGGCAGCTTCAAGTGTTCATGTGTTCAATCTTGACAATGTTAAGTTGGTGCTATGGCCACATTTGTAATGTGCCAGATTAGATAGAACTAATTTATCCTGGGTGTAACAGGATTGCAATGGAAGCGGGGGTGGGGGACACACACCTTACAAACAGATAACTAATATACATGAACAATGTAAAACTGCACTTGATACATTCACGTACAAATGAGCTAGACTTCGATGCCTTATATAGAAAGTGATACAGTCCATTGGAAGGTGGTAGTGACAGCAGCAAAGACTTCTTATTTGTTTGCCACCATTGCATTGGCTAGTTCCCAGCCAGCTCAAGTATTTAAGGTATTTTGATACCTGCTAATATCTAAGTCAGAGACCTAAGCTCCCAGGAAGTGACCATTTATTGGGACAAAATTTCTCAAATATGCTCCAGTTGGGGACTGGTTATGATACACGCCAGGCAGTAGAAGTGTGCCCACAGTACCATCTGGGCTGTTCATGGTTACCACATTGGGTGTTGACAGGATATTGGAGGTACTGAAACCTGCCAATTGAATTTTTGATCCATGTTCATCTTGACTACTGAAGTCTTGTAAAGAGCAGATTAGGCTCTAGTAGGCTCAGTCATGGAGGGTGTTTTTCCTCAAAAGGAGGCAGTTATTCACCCATTTCTTTAAAAGAAGAATATCATGGCCGATTATCATCCGATCTCTAATCTGCCCTTTCTGGCCAAGATAATTGAGAGAATGGTGACAGAGCAACTCTAGGCCTTCATGGATGATGTATCTGTTCTATACCCTTTTCTATCTGGTTTCAGACCTGGTTATGGATCAGAGATAGCATTGGTAGCTTTAGTTGATGATCTGTATTTGAATGTAGGCAAGGTTGTTGTTGTTGTTATTGCTGTTGTTGTGAATGCTGTTGTTATTGGCTCTATCTGCAGCCTTTGATATGGTGGACCATGCCATTCTGCTAAATTGTCTGGAAGTAGAAGCAGGTATCAAGGCTTGTGCTCTGGAATGCCTTTAAGTGTTCTGTAGTGTTTATATAACCACACCTACCAGTTGATGGTGATGTTATACATCTGAGTGTTTGGGTTGGTTCTGTATTGGTTCTAGTTGTTCTGCGGAATTTGACTGTTAAGACCATTAAGCCTGTTTTAAGAGCTGTGCTGGTGGCTGTGCGGGAGACCACTTGAAAACTTTTATTAAAGGTGGTTCCTTAAGCAAATGTGTTGCTGTTTTTTAAGGACAGGACTTCGTGGGTGGCTGCCAGAGACTAGTTGTTTTCTGTGTCAGACTTATCCTGTAGGTTTCTACAAGGCTTCATTTTATCTCCTGTGCCATTCAATTTGTACATAAAGACCAACAGAGAGATCAGTCATAGTTTTGGAATTTGGTGCCATCAATATGTTGATGACATCCAGCTCTATATTTCTTTGTATAGACTACCTGACATGGGTGTCACTATCCATAATAGAGCTGATGCTGCCTCAGAAGGCTAAAGTATTGGAGGGTTCTGCCCTTCCCACATTTGATGAGATTCAGTTGTCTCTTGCTGACTCTACTAAAAGTATGGGGGTATACTAGACTCCACATTATTGCTAGAGAAGCAAGTTAATTCTGCTGCAAGAAATGCTTCCTTCCATCTTCTCTTAGCCTGGATGGTAGCTGCCTGCCTTGACCTGGCCAATCTGGCCACATGGGTCCATGCTGCAGTAACCTCAAAGCTAGAATACTGTAATGTGCTCTATATGGGTCTGCCCTAGAAGACCACTCAGAAACTCCAGCTGGTTCAAAACTCCACAGGTTGTATACTATCAGGAACACATTTTCTGCAGCTTTTGTATTTCTTTTGTAATTTGAACAACTTTGAAAGAATTTACATTATATACAACTTTAAAAGAATTGCATAAACCTTAATTCAACACAGCTGGGCTGTGTGTATGCAGCTTTAAATGTAGGGCAGAGTTTGTCCTGGGATAGATGCCTTATCCAGTCATCCATTAGAAGCAGGAAGTCATACACTATACGAATGGGTATATTTATATATTTGTTTATAGACAATGTTTATATGCTTTTCAGACCTTATGTGGAGTATTTTCACTATGCAGTGTGGTATATATTAAATTTTTGCAGAACAAAAGTTCCAGTCGGAACAATCAACATAGGATCGCCATGACTCAAAAGGTAGACGCGAAATGGGATAAAATACCGGAACCCCATTGTCGGTGGCCTCTATGGACATTTCTATTGTGTTGTGTTATGTACTACAAATATTGAAAAGCCACTTTGTGAAAAAATTGTAAATTGTGATACTTGTTAACAATTGTACAGCGGCAAGGTGCTCCCTTGCTAGCTGGCTACACACTGTATTTTACAAGTGTCAAGGACCTAGATAAAGGTTGCACTATTCTGAAATAGGCTTAACAGCTTTTTTATGCCATAAATGCTCAATTTTTTGATTTCACAGTACCTGGAGGTTGGTAACCCTATCTGGGGGGTGGAGCCTGTGGACAACAGGTTTTGGGAAGGGGCCTCAGTGAGGTTTAATAGAATCTACTCTCCAAAGCCGCCATTTTCTATAGGGGGACTGACCTCTGTAGTGTGGAGATCAGTCATAATTCCAGATCTTCAACCCCCACCTGGAGGTTGGCAACAGTTCTACCAAACTGCCTCTCTCAATATGTTCCACTGAGTTAGCTACACTCATCTGAGCAAAGCCTCCTGAAGGTGCCATCCTGCAAAAGGGTAAAAACAGTGGCCTGTACTTAAGTTTTCTCTGTGGTGGCCCCACCTGGAGGAATGACCTACCTGATGAGGTAAGAAAGGCTTCCACACTGCTATTTTTTATCAGAAAATGCAAATGTTCAGGAGGGCCTTTGCACAGAGGAAACAGGAAAGGGGTAAAATAGAATTCTGCAGAGGGCAACTTCCATACAGGTAATAAAGTTTTAATTTTAGTTGACTGTGAAATTGTTAGGCAGACCTTTTCCTTGTTTATTGGATGCATTAGACAGCCTGTAGATCAGCATTCTCTTTATGAAGTCCAGTTTATTGGATCTTGGTTCTCTAATTGTGAACTCCTGTTCATGCAGTGTATTATAGTGTTTCTATTTCATTGTTCTTTAATTTGCGTGATCCAGTTTTATTGTATTATTTATGGTATACCCTGTATTGTATTTATTGCATTGTCTTTTATAACTCAGTAATCTGCCTTGAGTCTCAAGAAGAAAGGCATATGACAAATTAAATAAACATGTCCTAAGCGTCAAGTTCCTCATCAATACTTATGATGAAAACTGTTCACAGTTCTCCCCAGCAAAACCTAACGTATGCAGGCATTGAAAAGGAGTTGAAGGTAAGACCACACTTGGATAATCAACCAATACAGGGAGAGAAATATACTTAAGTAAATTACAGCTTCCCCAGTAGTGGTAGTACTGATACAGAAACCAGAATGACTTCAGAGAAAAAGTATTGGTTTCTGCAGTGGTTTGGCACTGCTTGTAATTGTTTTACATCTTAATGATTGTGCTACTTGTGCTGGTTTTGGTAACTGCCAGAGCCTTCTTCAGTGTGCCTGACTCTCACAAACTCTTCTGTTTGGAAGCACCCATAGCCACAATCAGTAGGAATCATGTATTTCAGTTGCCCTCAGCAATAGAAGGCAGGTAGCTGGATTTGTCTTCATACTTTGATAAGGATCCACCATTGCCCCAGTTAAGATGGTCTGTGCACAGCCCTTTAAATTCACTTAAGATAACAAAGTCCCTGACTGTGCTCCCCAAAGCAAGAGGTTTTCCTGAATCAATCTGAGGATGCATCTGCCTCTTACTTTTACCTTCCTTTCCATCTGTGGTCCTGTCTTATTTTAGATAACAGGTCTTGGCCTACTATTTCAAAAGGAAGTTATATCACCCACCATAATACAAGGGGAGGAAGTTTGAGACCATCTCTGCCAGCTGAGGAAGATCTGGGCTTAATGTAAGTCTGGGCTTGACCAGAGAGGCACAAGCCTTTGGTCTGGTCAAAGTGCAAGAACAGAACGGCTCTTGCTCCTTCATTCTTAGACCTTGGCTCACAGCCAGAATCCCTCAGTGAGCTGGGCCATGGGTTCTAGAACCAGTCCAGGAGTCTTATACTAAATATATTTTTCAGTTTGTTTAAATTGAATTTTTTGTGTTTATTTTGTTAACTGCTTTGAGTCCTCACTTGGGAGAAAAGCAGGGTAAAAATGCTCAAGCAAGCAAAAAAACAAATAAAACACATGATTTAGTGGGAATACCAATATAACCATGAAAGGACTCATTCACTTATAGTCCAGCCCAATAAAAGTAGCAGGGATAGACACACCAAGATTATCGCAGAATGCTACAATGGAGCCAGAGCCAAGAGGGAATGGGTATGAATATAGTGCTTTCCAGCACCTTTTGCTAGCCAGGGGTGCAACATCTGTAAGCAGACACAAAGTGACATGGAAGAAAACAGAGGCAGGGGGAACCACTGGTTCTGTTGTATTCGTGGGCTCATTTTCTAGGAATGCCAGATAACGACATTCTAGACATGCAAAAGAAAGGCCTACTAAACAATACAACCCATACAGCGTAACTGCATTATGGGAATGGATGCCAAGGCTTGAAAATATGGCTATGGTGTGCCAATGCACAACAATATACTGAAAATGTGCTCATAGAGAAAGACATCTGGCAGGTTAGGGCATGTAGCTGGTTATATATTCTGACAACAGAATATTTAAGCAACAAAGACAAAAGCATACACAGAGTGGTGCTAACAGTTGTGTTTGTTGGGGACCTTGTAAAATATGAATAAGGGCAGGAATGATTTTTGCCCTGAAAGAGGTGACAGCTGCATTACTATAGGAAGGAGCAGAGGAGCGTCTGAATATCTTTAATGGTCTTCCTCATTGATTTTGTATCGTTTTGCTGGGTCCTGGCAGATGCCATAGTCTGTGTTGGTGATGCTCCCCACGATTGTTCTGTCAGCATCACAAGATAAGCCATTCTCACAGGGACACTTGTAGTACACCCCATAGAGAAAATGCTGCAGGGGAGACAAAGATATAGATTAGAGCACACTCCTTTTCCAGTGTTAAAACTGATATGCATCTCCTCCATTCTGCAAACCTCAGACACCACACAGCACCCCCTGGTACTGTTAGTTCCAACTGGCTGTGGTTTTCCATGATCTTGAGCCTATCTGTGCTGGGGAGGGTGGGGTATTAATCTAATAAATGAATAAATGCCTTTCCCAGCTTGGCTACCTGAGAAGCTTTAATTAGAGATTGAGCCTAGGATCTTCAGTTCTGCTCCTTGGATAGCATTCACTGCTGAATCTTCCCTGATCTAATTACACATCTCTTGGCTTGGAAAATTCCTGGAGATTTAGAGGTAGTGCCAGGGAGGGAACTCAGCAGGTACTGGTATATCCTCTGATGTCAAATCTAGGTCAAATGGCAGGTCCTTCAACTCCACCCCTTCCTGTGATGTCACTTCCCCCACCAACATTCAAATTTTAAATTTATATTCCTTACTTCACATGACTCCCCTCCCTCTTTTTTCTCCCACCTTACATCACTTGTAGGCTCTTGTATGCATATGTTCCATATGTCACACTAATCCTTTGATCCTAAATATTTGTGTTGGAATAACTGGCTGTTTATCTAGTTATGTTCCACTCAAGCTAAAAAAGACCTCAAAATCTTCTTCAAGTTTTTCTTAATGTTAAGGAGAAAAATCTACTGTGATGGCTCATAGGAGAATGCCAGCTAGGGCTGTCGATTCGGTTCCATCCGAACTGGAAAACTGCCGTATTTCACCTGATCCGGCGGTTTTCAGTTCAGATGGAGCCGAACCGCAAAAAAGGCGGGAAACCCCAAACCTGCCTTTTCCCGCCTTTAAAGAGCTCTCTGGAAGGCAAGCTTGCGGGGGACAGGATCGCCTTCCCTCCCCCCCAATCTCCCCCCCCCAATCTCAGCAGAGCAGTTCAAAGCCCCCCTCGCCCCCCTTCCTGGGGCTCCCAGGAAAGCGGGCGGCTGGCTCTTCGAACTGCTCTGCGCTACCAGGCATGGCAGCATGGAGCAGTTCAAAGAGCCAGCTGCCCGCTTTCCCAGGAGCCCCAGGAAGGGGGGCGGTGGGGTGTTTAAACTGCTCCATGCTGCCAGCCCAGGCAGCGGGGAGCAGTTCAAAGACCTACCGCCCCCCTTCCAGGGAGTCCCGGGCTGGCAGCGTGGAGCAGTTTAAACACCCCACTGCTCCCCTTCCAGGGACTCCCTGGAAGGGGGAGGTGGGTTTTTGAACTGCTCCCCACTGCCTGGGCTGGCAGCACGTTGCAGTTCAAAGAGCCACCTGCCCGCTTTCCTGGGTGCCCCGGGAAGGGGGGCGGGTTATTCAGCCGAAATTTTCCCCCGAACTCAAATATCGTGCTGGATTCCATGGAACCGAAGCAGGGGAGTTCGGACATCAGCATTTCCTGGATCAAAACGGGATTTTGCCGGATCCGAATTGTACCGAATTTTTTCCCCCAACTGCAATTCCATCCCTCTCTCAGCTCCCAGGCAGCCTTTAGTGTCTTCTTAGGCAAAAATCAATCAGTTTTACCTAGTCTCTGTGGTACACCATAAGAGAAGTAGAAGTCCTAGAGCATCCAACTTCTGTACCCACTCTACGACTTCCATTTCTCCTGGACACTATGGTAAACTGCTATTTCTTAAAGCACTGATCTCTATAATCTGAAGAACAGTTGTAGTTCCAGGAAAACTCCAGGCTCCACTATGAGGTTGGTAACCCTATTGCCTTCCTTTTTTGTCTTAAATGCCCTTTGGTATTTCTACCAGGTTTCTTCAGTGTTGAAGGCCGGCAGAACTATCAGTCAACAAGTGCTAAGCCACAGAAAATGCCACCTACCTTAAGGGAACACTCCTGGTTCTCAGCTGCTTTATTTGCACAACGAGCCAGACTTAACCCACTAGCCCTGTGGCAACATCTGCTTGTGCACTGCTCACTCCGGAGACATAATTCTCCATTAGCCTATAACAAAAACACAGTTAAATTAGATGCAATCCATAGGAGAGGTGTGTGCGCGCGCCTTGCTTCTTTCATCTCCCAGGTGGATTTGTGAGATTGTTTTTAGTTAGTAGGAATGCCATCAACTGTTTTAATGTTTGGATGTAGCGACCAATTTATCAGCAGCATGCCATTACAGCAACTGTTGATATCCTGGTTTTAACACTTGGCATTTGGAAAGTTAGTTAATTTATTGTCATAATTCAATTATGTTTTATATAAAGGAAAACTTCTTGTTATATAACCCTTTGGCACCTCAGACCCAGGTGGGCCCTACTATTCCCCAAACTAGCTTTCACTTGCCCTTTTTAGGGCATCAGGATGCAAACCCCAACTGCTTTGAAATATAGTATAAGCAACCTTTCTTCAGGCTGTTAAGAGCTTCTTATACCCTGGGGAATCACAAGACTGGATACTAATTCCTTGTTTGCACTTTCTAGTTCCTTATTTGCAAATCCAACCACAAATATTGATCTTACTTAAAAGCTTGGCAGCTCCCAAATAAGCTTTGGCCTATCATAAATCATGCACCCCCAAATTCATGGGACTGTGTCCTACAAGGGGACTTGGGTTGTTCCACTGTCTAAAGCCTGGTTTTTGCTTTAACTGCTCCAAATTGGGGTGCTCCTAGGAGAAATTAAATTGGGGGAGCTGCTCCCCAAATAAACTTTGAAGCACCCCCAGTCATACAACCCAAGGCTCCCCAGACCAAAGCCTGGTTTGAGGGCGAAGGCCGGCCTTCATAGCTGAGTACCCCCAGCAGTTGTTTTTATTTGCATTGCTAAGACATCTTCTAAGAGTAGAGGAAATTCATAGAAACCCCAGTCCAGGAAACCGTGCCATCCTTGGGAAGATCTAAACTTCATTTGTGCCCCCTTCCAATGAAATAAATGGCTGGTGACCTTGTAACTCTCACTTGGTGCCAATGATGTCCTGAGTAAGGTAATACAATATATGTGCATACCGTTGCTAGCGTAGTGTGCTATTGTGCTGAAACTAATTTGATTCATAAATTGAACCACTAGTGTGTGTGGTTTGCCTTGATCCCATTAGAACTCTGACAAAACCCTTGGGGGTACTGTGATCTATTCAGGGCATTTGCACATTACAAAGTTCATTATGTCCCCTTCATTGATTTTTGACAGATGGGTTTTGGGAGTTTCCTGCTTGGAACTTAATTCCCATGCATGTGGGGGCTAATTCAACATACATGAACACATGAAGCTGCCTTCTACTGAATCAGACCCTTGGTCCACCAAAGTCAGTATTGTCTACTCAGATCAGCAGTGGCTCTCCAGGGTCTCAGGTAGAGGTCTTTTACATCACCTACTTGCCTAGTCCCTTTAACTGGTGATGCGGGGATTGAACCTGGGACCTTCTGCATGCCAAGCAGATGCTCTACCACTGAGCCACAGCCCCTCCCCAGGCCCAAAGCATACAGAAATAAAGGGCTTAAGCTGCCCCACCCTGTGCTGTTTTTTCAACCCGAAATGGCCCCAGGGAGCTGCTACTTGCTCCACTGGGGAAACTTATACATAGTGATGACTACACATTGGTTTCCCCAGTGGGGGGAATAGTGGCACCCTATGGGTTTAGCTTTTCCATCGTGTAGGAGTTGTGTCTAGTTTGTAAGCGAAGGAATAAATCTTTATGTTTAAGCTAACACTAGCATCTGTTATTATTTACTCTGCTAAATGTAATGTATAATAAACCAACACTCTGACATACTGATGTCTACATAAACTAGCTCTACAAATATTTTGTTTCCCCGTATAGCTAGAATTGTACCTTGTGCACCTTGTTTTTCATGTTGATACCCTTGAGCACTGCAAAGTTCCAAGCAAAATCCTCCTCCTTTTTGTTCGGGTCTCCTATTCCTGTAGCAAGCTGGAGTATCAAAATGTCTCTGAAAGAACGGTCTTTTTCTTTGGTCTATGTAATTTTTGTTATTGTTGTTTTGTTTTTGTTTTTTGGTCTATGTAATCTATGTATTGGTTTCCCCCCCCCCTTCTTAATTTCTGATGTTCCTGGGGTTTTTTGCACTTTCTAACTCAGGTCCATACAGTGGGCTTACTCCCAGCAAAACGTTCTTAGGATTGATTGCATGGTAATAGTTCTCTCTTACCAGATTGAAGATTAATCCCTTTTGGCTAGGAATGGGCTCTGCCAAGGCAAGTGGAAGCAGCAGCAAAATCAAAACCCTTTCCATGCTTTCTCAGGTGTCCACTGAATCAGTACATCTGATGCTCTCAGGAGAAGAATTATTGGTCTGCTGGAAACTTATAAAGATTGCCAGCAAAGTCACATGAACTCCGCCTTCCAATAGCATATGAACACATGTCCCGGTGATTACAAAAGTCAGGGTGAAAACAACCCTCTCAAGGTCATAAAAGAGCTTAAAAGGTAAGCAGCAGAAGTAATGCTTCTCATCCCATTGACTTCAACGGATTTGCAAAGGCCAGTGCTCCAGGTTTCATGCACACATACTTGGAAGCGCATCCCATTGAACTCAGTGGGAGTTTGGAGTGGAGATGGGTTGTGTTCAGCAGATGGTTCAATGGTGTGGTTGTTCCTATGCCTGCATCCTGCAACTCCCCCGCACCCACCCAACAACAACAACAGTGTAAAGCTGCTGAAACTAATTTATCCTTGCTAAGACTTCAGTGGCAGAGCAGGGAAATTCTACAGCCTGGCCTGTGCAGACACCCAAAGTTCAAGGGGAAATGTACTAGTGGAGTGTTCTAATATCCTGTATGTTACCCCAGCTTCCCCAATAGACAATGGGTACTATGCAAAGCTACATTCATTGAAGAGAATATACCTGACCGATTGCAAAAATGTTGCCAAATGTGGAAGTTCTCTGAATCTTTGTAAAGAAATCCACGGGCTGGAGATTACCAAGCACTATCATGGGAAGGGGGAGGTACTGCAAGGCAAGGCAGATTCTAGCTCCAGCTGCTGACTCCAGCATAAATCTAAGCAAGCTGGCTCAGCCTCTCCAGTCTCTCCTCCTGCTGTTCAGGTCCAGCATCCTACCTTCCAGTCCCCCATGTTCCAATCCAAGATGTCCCATTTCGTGACAACTCAGTGTAGCTTCCTCAGGAAGAGGCATGGGAGTCAGCATGCCTCCCATTTATTTTGGCACCACAGACTACTTGCAGCTTTTGAATCTTGTGTGTGTGTCCATGCAAAAGAACTGCGAGTCTCTGATCCTTTTCCTTAAGCTTTATCTTCTTGGAAAGAGTTAGAACAGGGGTGTCAGACTCAATTGTTGCGAGGGCCGGTATGATATAAATGTCACATGGTCAGGCCGGCCCATGCCTCACCAGCCCAGATTGAGTGTGGGTGTGGGTGTGTGGCTGCCTCGGTTGGTTCGCGGGCAGGATAAGAGCTCTCAAGGGGCCTTATGTTTGACACCCCTTAGTTAGAGGATTCATTCAGAGGGTATTACAAGCCCTCTCCTATCTTCTGAGGATGGGGGTGGCTTATACCACCAGATGCAAGGGTTATGTAGCTCTAAGTAAAAACAACAGAGTGTACTGGAGGATTTAGAATCTTTCCTCATTACTCATTTCACGGTGCTTTTATCCAACAAGTCTATCACGGCTGTCAACATCATGAAAAGTGGCTGAGTATAGCAGCAAGTGTTATATTCTTGCTCTTTCCCAGAGATGTTATGCAGACAGCCAGAGATAGGAGATGATCTTGAGCCAATAACAGGTGCAGTCTTTTGGAAGTTTCTCAGGACAAGAGTGTATCTCAGTAACACCACGATCTGCTTCGTGTACAAGGCCAGCGGCGGATGACCAGTGAGAGGACTCGCTGACTGAACACTCCTTGCAGCCCAATGAGTTTCAATGCAGATACTTTGTGTTCTTACCCCAGGCAGGGGAGGACTTGGGCAGCTTATTGGTAGTGCCTCAGTGCCCTCTTTCAGCAGTGCTTTTAAATGGAGTAAAAAGTGCTCTGATTCTCTGATGTTCAAAGCATGAGTCTCTCCACAAGGAAAGGTGAGAGTAAACATGTTTTAATTGATTAATAAATTAACTAAAACTCCCAATATAGCCCAGCCAGATGCCATTTTAGAAACTATTCATCTCACTTGTCTAAGAGGTAGTAATGCAACAATGGACCAAGTAATGTTTCTCAAGCCCTGACCAGACCCAATTAAAAGTGAACACATGAATACATGAAGCTGCCTTATACTGAATCAGACCCTAGGTCCATCAAAGTCAGTATTGTCTACTCAGACTGGCAGTGGCTCTCCAGGGTCTCAGACAGGGGTCTTGCACATCACCTACCTGCCTAGTCCCTTTAACTGGAGATGCCAGGGATTGAAGCTGGGACCTTCTGTGTGCCAAGCAGATGAGCCACTGAGCCACAGCCCCTCCCAAGTGAGATTGGGTATATGAAAAAACAAGAAACCACATTACCTTTGTGGGACATCATATGGCAGGCATCACATCCCAATCAAGTCCACTGTTCCTGCCAGAGATATGCAAAAGGGTTTTGGTCATTTGTCATTTTAGAAACTTAGGATTTGATCCCACAAATGGATATCCACTGATGCAAGGGGCTCTTCCGTCGGCAGATGGTGCCTGCCATTGGAAGGAAGTGGCATCGTTCCCATAACAGATCTGCAGGACGCAACCCCAAAGTTGAATTCTTTAATGTTGAATTCTAAGCTAGTTTTATAAGGAAATCAATCAGACAGTTATTTGTACTGGACTGAGAGGGAAACACAGCTTTTGGGTGTCACTCCCCCCATTGGATAAAATCCTTAGGAACTATACTCCTCACCCAAAAGACCCTCCCTCCCAAATTTCAAGCAGATAGAAAAGAGCATCCCTGTTCTCTGAGCAATTAAAATTTCACTTGCCAACACCAAGGCAGGCATGACAACATTGGCATATGCATGAGTGTTTCTTCCTTTCTGGGATTCTTAAATTGAGCGAGGGTGGTGTTTTTAGACAAGACAAGAGCCTGTGGGCAAAATAAATCCAACTCCCTTCTGCACCTGACCCTGGTGGGTGGTCCAGCGCTTTCTGCATTTTTCTCCCAGACCTGCTGACTTCCCTATTGCATCTTAAGCCCTTTGAAATCATCCTTCAAACACTGAATGCAGAAAGGTAAAAGGGGGCAGGATTAACTCTCCATCCCTATGAACCTGGCTTTGTTTAAAAACAGAACTTCCCATTTTTGAAATGGACATGTGAACACAGGAGTATGCCCCCCTTCCATGTCAGCAGCGTTTCTAAATGCAATAAAGGTATCTGCAAGATTTCAGACCCTAAATTGACAGTAGCCCTCTACACACACCCATCCCATGAGCTGACTGAGAGCCCAGAGAGTAGGCCCCACCTCCCACCTCCACATGACCGCTGGATCACGAGCACTGCACCTATACACAGAGGAAGCACCCACATGTATGCTCAGGAACCCCTGATCATGGGGGAGGGGAGCATCTGCTCCTGCTCTCTGTACATTCAGACATGTGGAGAAGTAGTATATAGAGGCCTATTGTTCTTTTGCATAGAGAGATGATCTGATCCTTCATCATTACTGATCTCTTTTGCATCTCCTAAATGTGTCTCTGTGTTTTCTTTTTCTTTTTACTGTTGTTGGCAGGGGACAGAGTTAAACCTCTATCCTGTACAAGTCTACAGAGTGGGAAGGCTGCCTTTCATTGCAGGGGGGGATAGCCTTTCCTCTATCTTTGCAGCACTGGCTACCTATCAGCCTGTGCAAAATAAACCCTTGGCTTCTTTCCTCTGCTACAGGTGAGCTTGCTATCACTGGGCAGGGGCCACCTGGATCCACACCATGGTAACATTGAGAATAGACTTCTGTAATGTTCTCTACATAGGTCTCCCCTTGAGGTCAGTCTAGAGACTCCAGTTGGTACATAGTGCTGCAGCTTCGTTATTATCAAGACCCCGATGGAGCGCACGCCGCACACATTACTCCCATTCTGCAGTCATTCCATTGGTTGCCCATCAGTTACCAGGTTCAATTTACGGTACTCGCTATCACATGCAAAGCCCTCCATACATGTCCTTGGTCCCTCACATCTGTGTGAATGCCTGTCCCTCCATGCTCTGCCATGAGAGCTTTGCTCATCTGAGCAGGGCCTTTAACTGGTGCCACCCTACAAATGGGCAAAATCAACAACTGCCTGCACATGTGCATTCTCTGTTGTGGCCCCTACCTTATAGAATGATCTGTTTGATGTCAGGAAGGCTCCCACACTCCTGGCTTTCTGCAAGCTATGCAAAGCTGAATTATTATGCTATTCTGTCTGAATTGTTGTGCTGAATTGTTGTGCTATTGTTGTGCTATTGTTGAATTGTGCTGAATTGTTGTGCTATTCTGTCCAAGGCCAGTCTATGCCCTGTGTTTAGTCTTCATAGATTCCCATACTGTGGGAATCGCCAAGTACTCCTTCCTGCCTCTGGGAGGGGGGTTGCCTGGGTTACCAGTTATCTCCTTTTGCTCTTCCATATATGCTGTGTACCTTGTTTTTGCCCCTTACTAGTGTCCTTTTGAATATGGCTTCTGAAACCTGTCGATTCTAACCAATAAAACTGCACTCGTGGATTTGTCGTCTGCTGAAATCTGTTTATGGGTTTGCCGCAGGGCTAGAGCTTACAGGAGGGCTTTTTACCCAGAAAATAGGGCTGCACTGTAACAATATGGTTCAGAAAGAAGCTTGGTGTAAAGGGTTAGGGGCTGTATATTTTGTACTGTTGCTGTAAGTAGGTTCCAACCATATAATTTTTGCTTTAAAGGCATCATGTTAATACTTATGCTTTACATCCCCTCTGGTCTGATGATTGTATTGATTTATTCTGTGTAATCCACCTTGAGTCCCAGTGAGAAAGGCAGACTATAAATAAGGTAAACATTAAATGAAGCCTGAGGCTAGGCCTCTCTGTCCTCCCTCCTTTGCCTTGCCTTAAACAGTGTCTGCAAACAGTGACTCTGCCCCTGCCTAGCAGGAACATCTCTAGATGACAAAATAGCTCATGCAAACATGGCCTGTACTTATGTAGAGTAAGAAACCCTCCCAGAGCTAATGAGATACCACACTGACTGGCAAAACATGGAAATGTTGTGCACAGAAATGCCAATCAGGGTGATTTTCTTTGATGGGAAGATGGGCTAATTTTTCTGGTTGGAAGAAGTCTCTGTCAGGCAAATCTCTCTCCCCAGCTGTCCTTCTCACCTCCCACCACCCAGGGAATTTGAAATCAGTCTGTGAAGCGCCAGAATAACCAGATTTCATGTTTCAGAAATAATTCTGTTTGAATTCAGAACACTTATAATATTTATGCATGAACACTGGGCTGGATTAGCACATTTCTGACCACATATCCCTAATTCATACACCTCCAGCATCAGCATGCTAGCATGGTATACATCTGGATCATGAATTCCCGTTTGCTATTGACTGCTGAAATACAACAGTGGCGAAAACCGTAGCACTGTGACTAAATGAAGTTTACAATGAAATACAATCAAGGAATCCATGAGCTATGAATCTTCTATACATGTTATACAGAATGAAATTACTGACAGGTTGCCGTGTGTTAGTTACAAAATTGTAAGAAGATTCATAGCTCATGGATTCTTTCATTTGTAATAATACCTCATTTTAGTAAAGGTTTGTAATTTTGACATTGCAAGCATAAAATATTTGATTGTATTTCAGTGTAAACTTCATTTAGTCACAGTGCTGTGGTTTTTGCTACCCTTCTATTTAGCACGAGGTTTCTCTTTTGAAATACAAGAGTGGACAACAGTGAAGTCTTCTGGCCATGTGTCAGTAGGATGGCACTAGAACCCACCTATATTTTTACAAGATTGATCGGAATGATTCTAAACCCACTGTTTCTCTGGGTTCTGGCGTTAGCAATGCTCAGCTGCTCATGTGTATCTTTTATTTGGCTGGCTGAGCACCTGGGTGCCAACACCGTATGAAAGTAGAAGTAAAAAAGAATTATTGCTGCCTTTGGAACAATTCAGTTAATGAAAATCTATAGATGCAGTTCAGAACTTCCATTCTGAATTGCACGGTTTGTCCAATGAACACCCAAGACAGCTGTATACTGCACTAGACCATTGCACTCTATTCCATTATTGCTTACTCTGCAACTCAGGCTCAGGCAGAGATAATTCTGAGGTCTTTTTGAATGGAGACGTTTGGGGTTGAACCTGCATGGAAAACCTGTGCTGTCATGGAAATGTGGCCTCTGCTCTGAAGCCATATTGGCCTGAATATTGTTTCTTTTCTTCAGATTTAGGTTTCTTCAACGTGGGGAAGAAATCCTGATTAATCTGCTCTGTTGTCGTCCCCCCCACATACAAACTACAGTTTTTATTTTTGTATGTTTTCACTGTAAAGCATGTCTTCGTTGGTGGCAATGGAATGTATACAAAGCTGCCTGGTAACAGCTGGAGTAAAGTGTGCTCTGTTTTGACACAGGAGCAGAAAACAAATTTCTTTTCAGTGAACAATATCCTAAGCAGATGCTGCTTAGGCAATAGTTATTTCACCAGCAGTTTGGTGAAACACAGTCTATAGAAATTTTGGGGAAGGCTTATTTATTTCCAGATCAGACCACCTGTTCCAAGGATCACTCCCTAGGAAAAACTAACCAGGAACTCCTGGGAGGCTGTTGAACAGGTGTGGAATTTCCCAATACACTCAGAGATCAAAGCAGAGGAAGGCTTTTGTCCTCAGACTGCTTAATCATTTACCTTTGCATTGAGAAGGAGGGGACATGGCTGTGTGGTAAAGCATATGTGTTGCATGCGGAAGGTCTGAGGTTCAATCTCTGTCAACTCCACAGGATCTCAGGAAAAGACCTTTCTCTGTCTGAGACTCAGGGAGCTGCTGAGCCAGATGGACCAATTTGTCTGATGTTCTATCACATTAAAGATGGTAATTGGGGAAGGGCCGTGACTCAATGGTACAGCATTTGCTGGGCATGCAGAAGGTCCCAGGTTCAGTCCCTGGCATCTCCAGTTAAAGAGACTAGGCAAGTAAGTGATGTGAAACACCTCTGCCTGAGACCCTGGAGAATGGCTGCCCGTCTGAGCAGACAATAATGACTTGCATGGACCAAGGGTCTGATTCAGTATGAGGCAGCTTCATGTGTTCATGGTTATATACATAAAGGAACACAAGCAAAACGACTGTCCAGCACTGCAGCAGATGAGTTTGGATCGCACGATGGAATCCTTGCTTTGATGAGCTGCCTCTTGAAGAGGGATTAATTTAAAGTAATAAATAAAATAATGGGTTAAGTGTATAAATTTAAGAAACTGCTTCGAAATACAAACTTAGAGAAAGCAGAACAGCTGCATATTTATGTAAGGGGTAATCATTAAAGGGAACTGAGACAAGATAAACAGAACTTTGATATTGCCAGGAGTAAATACTGGTAAGTCCTTTACTTTTGGGAA
This sequence comes from Euleptes europaea, assembly GCF_029931775.1. Taxonomy (NCBI): domain Eukaryota; kingdom Metazoa; phylum Chordata; class Lepidosauria; order Squamata; family Sphaerodactylidae; genus Euleptes; species Euleptes europaea. The sequence goes on from NC_079313.1 coordinate 83,041,120, forward strand.
GATGTTAACCTAATGTCAGTTTAATCTCAATTTAATGTCACAGAAATCATATCATATCAGCATGTTCTTCTTGTTGGAATAATGATCTCATTTCATCATGTTATTCTTCTCAGCCTATAGTAAAAGGATACGTATTCTTAAAGAACTATATATTGTACTGATTCTGCCTGTATTCTTTGAGACATTAATCAGACCTCTCCATTTACCTTAGGTAAATAAATCTGTTGATTTGTTTTGCAAAATCTCTCTCTCTCTCTCTCTCTCTCTCTCTGTGTGTGTGTGTGTGTGTGTGTGTCCTAATCTCCAGTACAATGCTGTAATGAACTAAAGTGCAAACTCTCCCACTTCACTCTCCTTACTTAACTAAATTGGCGTGGTGGATTAGGAGCGAGGAGTGTGGCAGAATCCTGGGGAAGAGCACTGCATGTCCACCGTTTATTTGGTATTGAAAAGCTTCTGAAAAGATGACCTAATAAATGTTGTAATTATTGCTGAGACTAATGGATGTGAAGAGTTTGGAAGGCCCTAAAAGTGTTCACAATACTAAAGTTTTAAGTATTTAAAAGTCAGCTTGGAATGCTAAAATGGTAACGGGAATGTATGTCATCCTGACCTATTTGGACTGACAAGGCAATCAGTCTTAACTCCACAAGATTTTGAGTCCAGGAACAAAAATTCTAAGCTAGGAACGGCAGGAGCTCTTGCAAAATGCTTAACTGGTCTCCAGCAAGTCCCTGTCCCCATCGATTCCACATACACCCCAGGGCAGTTCTCTCCTGCCCTTTAACACCCCACGCAATGGAAACAGCCCCCACCATCTCCTCCCTGCTCCTCTCCCCTTTATTCTCAGTTCCCGGTTTCTCTGCCAGCAGCTATCCGTGGTGCTGAAACAGACCACACCGCCGAGGAAAGGAAACAGGCACAAGAAGTTGCTCTTCCCCAACACCCGCCCCCCTAATACTGGAGAAGGGATAAAGGCTTGTAGTGAAGCAAGAGGGGCTTTGTCTTGAAAGGGTGGTGGAGGAGGAGGAGGCGGCAGAAGCAGCTTCATGACAAGCGCCAGGGTCTGGGAGGAGGAGCCACGGCTAAGCACCCTCCAGGCTCTGGCTGCCTCTCAGGCAGCAGATCAGAATGCAAACAGACCAGCATTCTGGAGAGCCAACAGCTGAACCCGAGAGGCAGGTCTCAGAGCCTGGAGCTGCTCCCCATTACATCGGAGGCATCTGCCAAGATAAGTGTGGAGTACAGAATCCCCCCCTGCTCTCCAACTGTTGTTTCCCAGAACAGGGGAGAAGCCAGCGTTCTGACGACCGCCCCTGAACTCCTGCTGCTTGTGCTCAGCACTGAGCCTTGTCCCGTTCCCCTAAAGGATACAGCCTGGCCTTAGTGACATCATGGCGAAGATGATCCCAGCGCAGGAGGCGGCAAAAATCTACCACACTAACTATGTGAGGAATGCCCGAGCCATGGGGATCTTGTGGGCACTCTTCACTCTTTGCTTCGCTGTGATCATGATGGTGACTTTCATCCAGCCATATTGGATTGGAGACAGCATCGACACACCACAGGCTGGCTACTTTGGCCTTTACTCCTATTGCATCGGCAATGCCCTTACAGGGGAGCTCATCTGCAAAGGTAGCCCTCTGGACTTTGGCACCATCCCCTCGAGTGCCTTCAAATCAGCCATGTTCTTTGTGGGCATCTCCACATTCCTTATCATTGGCTGCATCATCTGTTTCAGCATGTTCTTCTTCTGTAATGCAGCCACCGTCTACAAAGTGTGTGCTTGGATGCAGCTGGCAGCAGGTGAGTTGCACAGAGGGAACCTAGGGGAGGGGTTGTGAAACCTACCTAAGAGTAACACCTGAATGATAATTACCTGAGGCCTAGGGTAATCTTTAAGGGGACAACGTTTGACTCTCACATATCTGAAGAAGCTTTTCTTGTTGTAATGAACCACCCTGGCCAACCTCAGCTCACTCTGAGCTTTGGCCTCTCTGATGGTTGACCTACAGTGCCTGGCAATCCTCTGATACTCTTATTTAGAGGTATGTCCTTCATTGCTGTTTTCTTTCTTAGCTCATCATGGAGTTCTATCTTCATCCATATTGGCTTCTTTGACCCCCTATTATGTTTCCATCTTGTTGGAATAGTGATGGCTTGAGCTTACAAGAGCTCTTCTTTTAAGAGAACTCACCCTTCCCTTGCTCCTTTCCCTTCCAGCATTCTTTCCCATGGAATGTTCATCATACCTATGAGTTCATTAAAGTCTGCCCTACTAAAATCTAATAGACATGTGTTTCTATGAACTTCCTTGGTCCTCCACTGCAAATGAAATTCTAGGAGGACATGGTCACTTCCCCCTAAGACCCCCACCATCTACCTCATCTACCAATTCTGGTCTGTTCATTAATATTAAGTCAAGTATGGCCATGCCCCTTGTAGCTTCCTCCAACATTTGAAAAAAGAACTTGTTGGCTGGGCAGGTCAAAAAGTTGCATGACTGGATGCTTAGCAGAGTGTCTCCCAGCACACATCAGGGAAACTACAAGGTCATGTTTCTTAGATACACTCTCAAACTGCTCAAGGAGGACAACATCCCCCTCCTCACCCTGGTCAGGCAGTCTCCAACCACAATACTCTTTGTTCTTCCTTCCATTATCCTCATCCAGATACTTTCCACTGGGCTTTCACTTGCCTTATCCAGTATTTCCTCACAAGCAACCATCTCCTGGTATACACTACCACTCCGCCTCCTTTCCAACCTTTTCGGTTTTTCTTGAACAACTCATGCGCATCCATTTCTACATTCCAGTCATGGGAATCATCCCATCAAGTCCCTGTAATACCTACTAAATCATATAGCTCTGTCTGCATTAGAAGTTTAAGGTCTTCCTTCTTATTGCCCAAATGTTGGGCATTGGTACATAGACATTTAAGCCTAGCACCTTCAGCTCCATTTGACCAAGCCCTCCCAGGTGGCCTCTACTGTTTGCTGTCCTTCATTGAAATCACTGTGTTGGTCATCTCCTTCCCCTTGTGGTGTCAGTTTAAAGCCCTCCTGATGAATTTCCCCAGGTTTCTGCCAAACACATTCTTCCCCAACCTTGATAGGTAAAGTTTATTGCATGCTAGTAGACCATCTTCCAGAAAACCTAGCCCATGTTCCCAGTATCCAAATAGCTCCTGCCAGAACCACCAACACAGACAGTAGTTCACCCCCATTATCTTCTGTTCTCACCACAATCCTCTTCCTCTAACAGGAAGGATGGAAGAGTCCACCACCTGTGCCCCCATTCCCTTCTGCTTCCTCCCAAGAGTTTCATAGTCTGCCTTAATGCTCACGATGGTGTTCAGGGCCATGTTGTTTTTATTCCCACAAGGACCATCACAAACAGGAAATGATCTGTAGGTTTGATCAGTTTGGGCATCCGGTCTGCAATATTTCTAATCTTTGTCCCTGACAAGCAACACACCTCTTGGGTTAGGGGGTCCAGTCTGCACACATGACATTGCATACCCCTCAGCAGACAGTTGCTGATGAGTATTACTTTCCTTTTCCTTCCAAAGCCTTTTCTTCATATCCCCAATGCCCTTCTCACTCTGTCTTTCTTGTCCTTGTGGTTCTTCCTCTGGCAGTGTTTCTGTCTCTGTTGCCACCGCAAAGGTTTGGAACTGATGCCTGAGTTCCAATGACACTGAGTGGCATCTCACTCAGTGCCTTCCAGATTGTGCTGTAGCACTCAGAGGAGGGTCATTAGGGAAGTCAACCACACCATTGTCCCTTTGGCCAGTCTCCCCATCCCTATGCAGGGCCTCGTGGCTTCTGTTAATGAAATCTCCCCCTCCTTGATCTCATCAAGCATCACAGTCCTTTCCTCCAGGTTCTGGACCTTCTCTTCTAAGAGCCCTATTAGCTTAAACTTTTGACAATTGATCTCCATCTTGTCCTCAAGAAGGAAAACAAACATGGCGCACTCCCTGAAGGTGACTGGAAATGGGCCTTGAGCATTCAAGGATCGTCACCTTCCAAAAATTTCACCCCAGAATTTCCTTTGTGTGTTGATATAGCCTGGAACTTACAGGCCTGACATAACATCTATCAGAACCAAAAGTGTAACACATATAGGATGTAAAAACTTCTTAGCATCTTATAGGGCCCTCAGGCCCTATCCCCAGGCTAAGACCACAGCCCAAAAGTCCTTTGGCTCTTGCCAAAGGCTCATGCCTGACAAGGAGGAGCCATAGAGTTCAAAGGCTCGGCAGCAACAGCAGAGGGTGAGACCAACAATCAAATCCAGGCAAACAGACCATTCTCAATCAGCAACAAATCAGACAAAAGAAACAAACAGAACCAAACTGAAACCCCTCTCCAGCGGGCTACATTCACCCACTCACCCTCACACTGTCCTCTCACACAGCAACCTTAGTTAATGCTCCCCAGCAGTTTAGGAAAGGCAAAAACACTCACTTCCCCAGCAGTTCCCTCTCCCAGCCCAGCCAACTCAGTTCTGACTCAATTGAGATTAAGAGGAGCGCATGGGATCAAGAGTGTAAACAGTGAAAGAAAAAACCTGCACAGGGTGCGCTAGGAAGCCACAACCTGAAACCCAGTTTGAAAACACTTAAACTTATAAGACTGTCCATTTCATAATGGCAAACTCATTTTAGGAGTTATTTCTCCCTCTGAAAGATAAATGTAAGTTATTTAATGTAAGCGATGATACAGTGGTACAGCCAATGTGGTGAGAGCCAATGTGGTGTTCTGATTGAGAGCAGTGGACTCTAATCTGAAGAACAGGGTTTGATTCCCCACTCCTCCACATGAGCGGTGGATGCTAATCTGGTTAACTGGGCTGGTTTCCCCACTCCTTCACATGAAGCCAGCTGGGTGACCTTGGGCCAGTCACAGTTCTCTCAGCCTCACAGGGTGTCTGTTGTGCGGAGAGGAAGGGAAGGAGATTATAAGCCAGTTTGATTCTTCTTAAAAGGTAGAGAAAATTGGCATATAAAAACCAACACTTCTTCTTTATAAGACCCAGATGTCCAGTTTATGTGGGAAAAAAAATCATGTTGAAATTAGTTCATTTGACATGTGACAATTTTCCATTTAGCCTAAGATATTCTATTTAAGTTGGGGCTTACATGATTAATAAGATTGACTTCCTCAGCCCTGTCCATAGTGGCAAAATTCTAAGACAAGGCACACAGCAAGGAGCTTGTGCAGTTTTTTTGAGCCCTGGGTCTATCTGGGAGGCCTGTGTGCTCCACAACAAGGTGATGTTGAAATCCAAGAGCCCTTTGAAATATTCATGTCAAAGAGAAAGATTATATTCCCAGCATTGTTCTGCTTCAGCAGGCGAAAAAGAAGTTGGTTGGGGCAAAAACTCCAGCCATATAAACTAAAAACGAGCGAAAGGGCAGCAGCATTAATTTGGCATTTTAAACAAATCTGGAACATGATAATTCCAGAAGGATAACTGTGCTTTTCTCTTGTAATAAATTAAACAGGAGTCCAGTAGCACCTTAAAGACTAACAAAATTATTCCAGTGTATGCTTTCAAGAGTCAGAGCTCACTCGATCAGATACATAGGAGTGCCCAACCACTCTTAAGTCCAGCTGGATCAAAAGAGCAAATGTAGTTTAGGCTAAGAGGCTTGAAAAAACCCTCACTGCCTAAGAGTGCAAATTCAGGAATGCTATATAGGGGCAGCTGACCAATGTGTATTCCATGATTTCTTGCAAGCAGAGGAAAGCCACAAAATTTGATGTGACCCACAGAATTCAGCATCCTGGGAATTACAGTGTTCTTTCCTACATGTTTCTAACAATTTCTGCCACAAAGATTTTTATTTTTAAATGCCTGGGCAAAGTTCTGAATGAAAAGGAGGGGCTTCACAGGTTTTTTAATAGACAGGTTTTTGTTCTTTTGCTTTGCACAGTAGGTAGTGTGCACTTCTCCCGCTGCATAAATATCAAAACTGTTCGGTCCCTCCCTTCAAATCAAAAGCTGTGTGTCATGTGACATGGGAAAGGTTTTGCCCAAAACTTCCTTGGGTGTGTAAAACTAGTTGTGCAAGTCTTTGTTTCCTGACAATAATGTAACTAGGGAACTTAGAAGGTTCTTATGGGTTTCATAAGCCTAAATAAAGGGGAAGACCACTAATATAGCTAAAGGAGCTTCTTCACTTCATGGTCTCTTCTCTCTTGTGTTTTCAGTGTCCTACCACTCTTTCCCCTCCCTTCAAGCCTAACTAGGGACACTGGTATTATTGTAGTCCCCTTTTGAACTGTTTGAGATATAGTGAAGAAATACCAATTATTACAGTCTCTCCCCATGTTTCTCTCTAGTCAATTTGCCTCTTAACAAGACAAAGGATTTATCTCATTAAGTTAAAAGGGTTGAGGTATGGCCCAGAGTGTTACCTTTCCCTTTCCTTACCTGTTTGTCAGGGTGAGATACCTGTGGCTAAAAGCTTAATGCCTTTCTAGCAACTGACAGGGTATAGGTAAAATCGCAAATAATCTCATTCTTGATGGTAGAACCTGATCATGCAAACTTTTTTATTGGGGAAAAAACCCTTTTCCCCTTAGGCCACTTCTTGAAATACTTTAGAGGTTGAAGTCAGCTGTAAGAGGATCAAGAATGCCAGGCAAGATCAGAAGTTCTTGGCTCACCTCTTTTCACCCTGATATAAATGATCACATGAGCAGTAGCTCAGGCAGGCAGATAATACATTTCCATAAAGACAAAAAATGACCTGTGAATAACTCAAAATGGACAGCAAAAGGTGTGAGAATCTATGAGAAACTGTGACCTTTCTTTCAGCAGGCAGTGGTTGTATCATATAACAACCCTGGCTGTTGTGTAAGCAAATTTGCATGCTGGGTTTAGATGGATGAATGGTGACCTGAAACAGTGTAACTAATACCTGGTGAAAGGGAGCTTATTACACTACACAAAGCAAGTATTGTGTTAACACAGAGACTAACAAGTAGATTACTCCAAGTGCCATCTCTCCAAAATTAGTTTTCCACAAGGCACAGACACCTTGAATAAACATTTCCTTTTCAAGGGATAATCGGTGTAGCACTAGGAACAGTGAACTATACTCTGAGATCATCTAACGAGTTCCACAGGTACTACTGAAAATACTAGCCTATTAACTCCCAAAGGCAGAACCTTGGACAGCGACACTCATCTAGTCATTGCTGGGGGCCTGAGACATCACTTCCAAAAAATCTTGCTGAAAAGATGTGGAAAGGAATGACTGAGCCACATCTACAAATCGGCATGCTATAGTGTTTAGGCTTACATGAATATTCAGCAATAACTATGTTTGTTTTAATTTGGGCTTGTTTGAATGTGACCTTTGTTAGGGGCAGATCTATATACTTTATTAAACAAACAGACCTATCCTGTTTAGAGTTTGCAGTCTGGCATAAAATGCCATCCCATTGAGACGGACACAACACATACACATCTTGGAGGGGAGAGAAAGTACAAAAACAGAAGTTACACCTTAGTCATGTGTCAAAATACCTATTTGTTTCAGTGGGGGGTACCAATGAAATATTCCACAGTTTAACACCTGTCCCTTCCACTCTGCACACTGTTTACGCACCAAACCATTTTAAGGGCTAGAATGGTGCAGTGGTTAAGAGTGGTGGACTCTAATCTGGAGCACCAGGTTTGATTCCCAGCTCCTCCACATGATTCCCCACTCTTTAGCCCTCCTAGTATCTCTGGTTCTATAAACAAAGCAACAGGTCCTCACCCTTGTTCTCCCCACCAGTGGTGACCCTATTCCTGCAAGAGTCCAGGCTGAATCCCAGAAGCCTAGGAAAGATGAGAATGCAAGCCTGTCTTCTGTGAAGGAAACTGCTAATGCAGGGGCCTGCTCCAGGAAGGAGGTATAGACTTCAAGCAGGAGTCCCACTAGTGAGGTTCTCGGCAGCAACAACAGGTGGCTGGATGACCTAGCTTAGCTGTATCAACAGAGGCATTGGCTGATAGCTACTTCACATATTATAAAAGGACATTTTAGATTTTAGATCTTGGGGGGGGGGAACCGTAATGAATAATAGGCATGAGCCCAAGGGAAGCCATTTTTGCAACCAAATTACTGTTGTATATTCATAGTGAAACTGGCAGGTGTTGCCAAGGCAACATCTAAGATATGCCATAGAGCCACTTCTAGCAACACAGGGGTCCCAGTAATCCAGGCTCTTTTGCTCTCAAGGGATGTTACACATGCCTCCCTTTTAGCTGGTATATAAGGCATAATGATCAGGAACGTAGCCCAAATAAGACAAAGCAGGACAGGCTGTGCTCCAGAAGAGCAAGAATTATGCTGAAGGGAGAATTCTGAGCTAGCAGCTTCCTCTCTAATCCCAGACAAATGCAGGTATGACTATGGGTACTCAGTAGTGAGAGAAGGGCTCTGCCCCTGAAAACAACTCTCTCTGGTCCAAAGCAAGGTGCACAATGTCAGGCCATCATCTGTCCAGCTAAACCGTGAAGCCTGAAGGCAGGGAAGGGGCCCGGTAATGACCCCCCGCCTCTTCAGTTTTTAGATCCAAAGGAATGAGGACATTGCAGCAGATGCTGTCCAAGCTGGCACAACATGGGCAAAACTCTCCACTTCCACTCTGCTATCTCACCCCCTCACCTGCTTGCATTGCTAAGGGCCCTCTAGCAAACCCAGAATTAACATACACAAACCTTTCTGTAATAAAGTGTCCCTTTACTGGACATCTGTCTTATATGAGACAAGATGCCACACTATAGTGTAACTGTCATATAGTCATGATATAATAATTGAACTGTAATCTTCTGCAGCTACAGGTTTGGCAATAGGTTGCATGCTTTACCCAGATGGCTGGGACTCCCCTGAGGTGAAACGCATGTGTGGCGAGAAGACCGACAAATACACATTGGGTGTGTGCACAGTACGCTGGGCGTACATCCTTTGCATCATCGGGATCCTCGACGCCCTCATCCTCTCTTTCTTGGCATTTGTGCTCGGCAACCGGCAAGACAACCTCCTTCCATCTGACTTCCAAGTAGACAACAAAGGTAATCTTTTTTTTGTGCATGAAACCTTGCTTGCTCTGTCTGGTCATACGGTGACTAAAGCTGAATGCCTGGTTATGTCCTCCACTGGTCCAGTTATCAGAATATTAGGTATGCACTGAGAACAGCAAGGACTGTGGGGCATGAGTTTGTATCACATTCAGCTCTTATAGCAGCATCCAGCTCTTATAGGTTCTATCTGCCTAGCTTGTTAATGTTCATATAGGACGAAGAGGTGAAACCCAAAATACTTTGGGAGGAGGTTGTGCTCAACTTTCTTTGTGCAATTTAGCATTGGCTACACAAAGATAAATTAAGTATTTAATGCACAAGTCTTACTTTCTGTAAGTGTGGTGTTCCCAGGTCTAAGAATCTGGATAATCACACATCACTGAAAACATCTACAGTGCAGTACTTCATTTAAGACTAAAAATCTGTGCATTTATTTTTAGACCAAATAAGTTTCAAGCACTTGTGATTATGACAAAGCATTCAAAGCCCTCTGTACAGTTTGCCAAAAGATAAAAAATGACATCTCTTCATTAGCACCAGGAATGTGACTAACCCACATCCTTCCCTCCTTTTCTAAAGCGACGATGACATTGGGCATCCACAGAATTAAGGGCCAGAATTAAGGGCCAGAATTAAGAATCAAGGGAGGCATAGTCTCAAAGCAAAAGTTGCTGGCAATACAAACATTAAATTGAATTGCCACCCTTAATTGGAAAATGCAAGGCACAAAAGGCTTTCACCATAAAACTGCAGCATAGGCTGTAATCCACCTCTTCATCCGTAGCAATCCATGCCCAATAGTGGCTTTCATTTTACCCTTGGAAAGCTCATGTGGTGTCACTCTAGGTTTTTTCTTCCCTTGCCAGTATTCTTCTCCATGTGTGTTATAAGGCATCATGATTTGTATTCTTGGTTATGACTGTGTGAGAGATTTTGCCATTAAATCACAGCTGACTTACAGCAACCCCACAGGGTTTTCAAGGCAAGAGACTTTCAGAGGTTTGCCATTGCCTGCCTCCGCATGGGCCAAGAGTTCTGAAAGAACTGTGACAGGCCCAAGGTCACTCAGCAGGCTTCATGTGGAGTGGGGAATTGAACCCAGTCCTCCAGATTGGAGTCCACTGCTCTTAACAGTCAGAGGCTAAATGGCAGCTGATCCCCAACAGCAGCCACATGGCCTAGGGCTACCAGAGAGTAACATAAAAGGTAAAGGTCCCCTGTGCAAGCACCAGGTCATTCCTGACCCATGGGGTGACATCACATCCCAAAGTTTACTAGGCAGACTTTATGGGGTGGTTTGCCAGTGCCTTCCCCAGTCATCTTCCCTTTACCCCCAGCAAGCTGGGTACTCATTTTACTGACCTCGGAAGGATGGAAGGCTGAATCAACCTTGAGCCGGCTACCTGAAACCAACTTCCGTTGGATCGAACTCAGGTTGTGAGCAGAGCTTGGACTGCAGTATTGCAGCTTACCACTCTGTGCCACGTGGCTCATAGAGAGTAACATACCTAGATTTTAATTGCAAACGTCACAATTTCAATGTGTTTTGTCTCACAGAAGGACTTGAATGAAGATGAAGACTGCAGAGCATGTATCAATTCTTCTACCATTTGGTTGAACTAAGTATACGCATGGCAACCAGCCTGGACTTAAGAAGACTGAGTGAAACATGGCTGTCAGGCATTATAGCACTGAAACCTGTAAAATATTTGATCATATATACACAAGAACAAAGAATAACAACAACAAGGGAGTTTAAAGGTAGAAGGATTCCTTTTGCAAAACTGATGTCCAGAAAGGCCTGGTTTCTTCAAAAAGACCATCTCCTTCGCTAAGAATGACGATATTCCATACAAGTACGGTAACAACGAGTTGAATCCTGTGCTGCACCCCTCCCCAGGACATGGAATCTTACTTTTGTTAGCAGCATGGATTCTAGTTCTGTGTGTTTCTGGAATTCTTTGAATTGGGATGCAGTCAAATGAAGATACAAAACCAGCATGGTTGTGGAAAATTGTAACAGGGAATACAAAAGTTGTTACCTATACATACTATTTTATGTATCAGGTTTTTCAGGATCAAATCCATTTGGCTATGTTTAATGTTTATGACAAACACTATGATGCATTTAAGTACTGTATGTGTAGCTATGCAAAGGATAATATATATCTAGGATTTTGTCAAAATAACTGGGGGGATCTATACAGTAAAATCTTGATTGCTATCTCTGAGTTCATCTTGTTAACCACAGAAGTATGTGATATTTTAAATAACAGAATGACTCTTTAAAATACAGGTACTCTGGCTGTTCTCAAATTAATAAATAGAACACTTGCTCATGTTGTGCCAGAATATTGGGGAGGAGGAAACACAGGTATCCTTTAGACCACAGTAATTGATTTCCTTCTTTGCACAAGACTACTGTATTCACTGAAAACTGATTTTGAAGCTCCCTGTACTTTTATATTAACATGCTCTGAATCAGATTTGAAAGTCTTATTCTGTTCCTGTGTTCACTTGTCTACTAAAGTTCCCACAAAGCAGAGATTAATAAAACCTGTATTCAAAACCATGCAGAAATACTGGTTCTCTACATCAACTGCTCTATTAGCCAGCCTCAGAACTTTACCATCCCTCCCTCTGCTTCTCCACTCTTGTGCAATGGCAGTTTGGATCATCAGGAAAAAACAACACGAAAGCAACGGGACAAATGGGATTTGCAAATATATAGCATCTCAGCAGACAGTATGGAAGGACATTTTCCATACATGGAAAAGCAGGCGACAGTATCAACTCAAATGCCCAGCCACCCTAGAGAAATTATTTACCTTCAATCTGGATATGAGTAGGGCTGCGCTTATGGGCAAGAGTCTAGGACAATTCTAACAATCACCTGAAAGATCTTCCTTCTTTTTAAGACAATGATTATACCAAGATGGAAGATGACATTTCCAAATTATTCCAGTAAAGTGCATTTAAGTGTCTTGGTTCTTATAATACAATATCTAAATAACAACTCATCAGGGTTTGCACTTCCAAGGATTAAGTCAACAACTTTCTACAGCATTACAAACATTAGAACCATTTGCTGAATTAGTCAGCAAAATTCTGAGTGCTTCTTCCCTGTGTGTGTGTTAAATGCCATCAAGTCGCTTCTGACACATGGCGACCCTATGAATCAATGTCCTCCAAAATGCCCTATCGTTAACAGCTTTGCTCAGGACTTGCAGAGGGTCGTGGCTTCCTTCATAGAATCAATCCATCGCATGTTGGCTCCTCCTCTTTTACCTGCTGCCTTCAACTTTTCCTAGCATTATTGTCTTTTCCAGTAACTCGTCTTCTCATAATGTGACCAAAGTAAGATAGCCTCAGTTTAGTAATTTTAGCTTCTAGGAACAGTTCAGGCTTGATTTCATCTAGAACCCACTGATTTTTCTTTTTGGCAGTCCATGGTATCCGTAAAACTATCCTCCAAAACCACATTCCAAAGGAATCTACTTACACTAAATAATCTTTTCTAGCTCTTTCATGGATGCCCTTCCCAGACTCAATTTCTTTCTGATGTCTTGGTTGCCTTTTGATTAATGATGGAGTCAAGGAAAAGAGTCTTCAACAATTTCAATTTTCTCATAGTCATCCTTAAAGTTAAGTAATTCCCCAGTAGTCATTACTTGTCTTCTTGATGTTCAGCTGCAGTCCTGCTTTGGCATTTTCTGCTTTAACTTCCACCAGTAGTCGCTTCAAGTCTCCACTATTTTCTGCCAGTAATGTGGTATCATCGGCATATCTCAGATTGTTAATGTTCCTCTCCCCAATTTTCACTCCACCTTCATCTAAATCTAATCCAGCTTTCTTTATAATATGCCCTCTGCATATAGGCTGAAGACATAGGGAGATAAAATACATCCTTGTCTGACCCCTTTGCCAACTGGAAAATTGTTTCTCCATATTCTGTCTTAACAGTAGCCTCTTGTCCAGAGTACAGGTTGTGCATCAAAACAATCAGATACACTCAGTTCCTTTAAAACTAGCCATAGCTTCTCATGATTCACACAGTCAAAAGCTTTGCTGTAATCTAGGAAACACAAACTGGTTTTCTTCTGAAATTCTCTTGTATGCTCCAGTATCCAACGTTAATTTGCAATATGATCTCGAGTGCCCCTTTTCTGAATCCAGCTTGAACATTAGGCATTTCTTGTTCCATATAGGGTCACAGTCTGTGTTGTTTTGGAGCAACACTTTACTCGTGTGAGAAATTAATGCAATGGTACGATAGCTGCTTCTTCCCTGCCAACAGGATAATTATATCACGTTATCCCCTCTCTCATATTTAATCTGAACTGCTTGCTATCCCCTCAGCCCATAAGAGGCACTACTATATAAAACCTATGGATGAACATAGACTGTGTATCAAAAAGTGCCTATGGATTTATTTAATAATTAGTTTATTGTGCTGCATTTACAAAGGAAAAAAAAGACGATGCACACAATAGAAAGAATAAAAATGTATTTTTTCCTTCAGGTTTTAGGCCAACAAAACAAGTACAAATCTGTTAGTGAGCACTTTATGGCAATTTGGAAGTTGAGTGAACCTGATGTGAGCACAAAATACTTAGGCAATCTTGACAAGTTCTCTTGTATTAACCTGAACTGCCCTTGTACTGTATCAAAGGCAGCAGCAGCCTTCTTCTGTGGAGGGGAACTTATATTTGAACCAAGAGATACAGATCCCCCCCCACCGCCCATGACGAGCTTTTTGCTCCATTTGGGTAGCCAAGATGTTGAAGCAAACAAGGTTGTGTTGACACCAGAAATTCAATTCTCCCTGCCAGCAAGTCTTCACAGTAATCAAACAGAAAGTATGTATTATACATTCTAGTCCCATCTTAAATCTCTCTATAGATAGGCACAGAAGTGCTTTTGGAGGTGAGGAAGACACTCCATATAACAGGAGAATCATTACACTTTGAACTTTTTTTTCCTTTTCACCTTAAGATTGTGCATAGAGAACTTTTCTTCAGATTTCTTAAATAGACATGCAGCGCAGATTCCACTAAAGGCCTAGTCAGGCATCAAACGACAGCATGGCCAGACTGGAAACGGGGGTAGGCTAGTAAACAAAACAGAACCAGATTTTTTTAAAAGGGGGGGGGAAATAAGGTTACCATAAATTGGGATTCCAAAACACACAAAAAACAGCAGCGTCACACTGCTGGCAGCTTTTGCAGTGGACTGCCTGGCACAGCACCAGCATGCCTCAGGCCTCCAACAGTTTATAGCCATGGAGAATTTTCACAATCTCAAAGGCCTATTTGGTCCATAGTCTGGAAGGGCCGCTGGAACTACCAACTTATCCCAAACCTTACATTAGAGCAGCAGGAAGGAGATTTTTAATAGCAGGGGGAAGCCTAAGAGATGCTCATTGTAAAACTACCAAGTATTACATACCTTTGACTTTATTTTTTTTAAAAACCAACAAGAGTCAGTGTCAGCTAACCCCTTTCCCTAGGAGTTTAAACATTTACATTTATATCTTGCTGAGCAACCAGGTTCGCATTGATTCTGAAAAAATGAAAAACAAAATTTGACACTTTTGTCTTTAAGGAGGAAGACAGAAATTACTCCATCCCCTGCATTATTTGCCCTGGTTTCATACCGACGAAAAGGAACTCTATTCAGAAAGGTAGAGTTGAGAGTCCAGCAACTCAGACAACTCAACAGGGCCAGCAACAGTCTTGAGAGATGTTGTGGCGGAAAGTCTCGGCATACAAGCACTGCTGGAAAGGCAGCCCTCAATTCCTTTTTACACTTACGGTTGGAAGGGTTAAAGATATATTTTGTTATTCTAAGAAAACTAACAGCTCTCTACTGAAAATACAATTTTACGCAAAGCTGACCTAGTGCTATGAAAGGCATAAGGCAGACCTGCATAAAGAGTGGCCTGCCAGATGCTGGTTAACTCCCCTTCTCTTGTGGCTTTGTTTGGGTGACAGAAACCCATATAATCATCCAGCACCTATTGACCCAAAATACATGGCTGGTCGGCCACGTTCTGCCCCAGGAAGTATGGCATAGAACACGGGGGGGGGGGGGGGGGGGAAATCTGGCTGCAACTCTACAGGCAACAAATGCTGAGGCCTGTCTCATATAGACTGTTGCTTCCACCAGTTGCTGTTGCTTTCGTCTCCCTTGCAAAATGTATTTCGAGTTCACATGCTGCAGCAAGGGACAGCAGCTTACATTACTGGACTCGGAAACTTTCCAGAATACTGTTGAACAAAAACTGCGGTACTAAAATCTATTTCATCAGGCTGTTTCCAAAAGATTCAAGGGCTAAAACTAGAGAAACGGTAAGTCCGGGGGAAAGGTGGGAAAAAGATTACCCAAGCAGCAGATCAGACACCTAAGGAATGAGTAGAGAATTTAGAGTTCAGTGCTCCACACGGAGCTACCATCTTGGTGCCATTTGCTACTTCTCCTCTTACTGTCAGCAACTGGATGTGCACTAGGAAAATGACTCCCGGAGTCAGTGAGCTAAGGAGGGATTCACAGCTCTTCACATCCCCCTTGGGATGACTGCAATATACTTAACGGAGTGTGTCCCAATGGAGATTTCCCCCACACTTTCAGGGTAAGGTACTTGAGCAAAGAAGAGTCAGGGGGTAATTTCACATTTCTGTAAAAACTCTTTGGCAAACCCCAACCACAGCACAACAAATTGGATGCCCACTGGCTGACAACGGTCCTGGCGGAGCCAAGTGCACAAGCTCACATGAACAGTTAAAGGTGTATCTAAAATCTCAAAAGCCCCCGAGGAGAAGCTTCGCTCTGAAAATCAACAAGGAAACAATTGACTTGGGGGCCATCTAGGTGTGTATATATTATGCTGCAAACCCCAACTTAGAGGGCCCTGGTGTCAGGCTGGAGCGTTTTAAGAGCTGAGCCAAGGGTGCCGGAGACACTGCGCCGCTGTAGCTCTCTTCTCAGGATTCAGCTCCAGCATGGGTAATAAGAAGTCTGTGAAAGCAGCTGCCTCGTCTTGGGACCACTCATATTTCTCCACGAGAACTTCAAGGAGACCCCAGGGCTTCAGTTTGGTGATGTGCTTCAAGTCACCTAGAAGCAAAGACAGGAAATCGAGCAGGGTGTCATTGACATGAGCAGGAAGGTTAACCACGTAGACTGCAGGGGCATCAGGGCAGTTTTATTCACTGATGTTGCTCAACAGAAAAAAAGAGCCCCCCCCCCACAGCTGCTTGCTTAAGGAGACTTTATCCAGAGCATCTGTTTAAACTCAAATTTTAGTATTTCCAGATAGAACTTTATAGCTCAGCACTCCTAGTCTGGATGTAATTGGACTAATTCAGGACCTCAAGCTGTTCTCAATTGTGATTTGGAGGTGAAAAATCCACACGAAGCGAAATCACCTCTTTTGATCATGAAGAAGAGTTGGTTTTTATATGCCGACTTTCTCTACCTTTTTTAAGGGAGAATCAAACCGGCTTACAATCTCCTTCCCTTCCTCTCCCCTCAATAGAAACCTTGTGAGGTAGGTGGGGCTGAGACAGTATGGCGACAACTGTGACTAGCCCAAGGTCACCCAGCTGGCTTCATGTGTAGGATTGAGGAAACCAACCCGATTCACCAGATTAGAGTCCACCGCTCAGAAACACTACACCACGCTGGCTCCTCTAGCTCCTCCTTACATGCTGCTACTTTAAACTCCCGAGGGCACTGAAAGGTTAAGGCTCATCTGAATTTGCTTTCAATCAATTAAACACAGGAGTAAATAAAAATGGTGTGATTTTGGTTCATCGTAATAAAATGTAAAACTCGGTTTATGTGTTCAGATTTTTCTTCGAACCAAAATTACTACCAAGGACCTCAACCACTAATGGGTGTCCCAGAAGCCTTTGATCAGATATATTAGAAAAGTAGAAAGGAACTCTCTTTTCAATAGCAAAGAACTAGATAGCGCCAAGCAAACCTCTGTATTGGAGCCCTCAGATTTTCAGCCTCAGACAACACAGACATACCTTTTTTGGTGAAAAACTCCTTGGAGTATTTTCCAGCCACAATCAGTTTGCGAGGTATTTTCCCCAGAAGTTCTATGATCAATGCAATGTGGTCTGCGTGCCCCAACAGAAAGAGAGAGAAGCAATGAACCCATGGCCCAAGGTCACTTTGAGAACTTGGATTTGATACACAGTTGTTGGAAATCTTGGGCTGTATCCAAACTTTGTCTTCACAAATGGAAGGAGGGCTGGCCAACCTTTGCCAGTTTCCCCTTCCCACTTTGCCCTCCATGCTGTTCCTGAAGATTTCATGCCCCCCTAGAAGCAACATTTTGCATCACTCACTAGACTGCAGTGGGAGGGAAGATGGAATTTTCTGTTCTGTTTGCACAGCTCCCCAACCTGTACTCTGAATTCAAGAACCTGCTGCTCTACAAAGCAATGCCACAAAAAAGATTTAGCCTCTCTGATACTGGGAGCTTTTATCACTGGACCTGTTGAAGCATGGTTCTCAAGAATCTGTCAGCGTGTTATGTGGCATGATTTTCATAGTGTTCCTATATTTTACTGATAGTATTTTAACTGGTATTATTTACTGGTTTCACTCTGTGAACGATTTTAATAGAAATACACAAAAATATACGCATGTGCAAACCAGGCACTATGGAAATTTAACCTGTCAGAGTGAATCAACTCAATTCATGCAGAAAACACTACTACCAAGTAGTGTGTTAGTATTATTTTTATTCTCTATAATAATGCCTTAACAGCACCAGAACAATTGGGAGGTTTAGCTTAGATCCATGGAGCTTCTTTCAATATTTAATATCCCAAAAGCTGCCTGGAAGGCAAAGGTGGTCTAAAAATATGGGCATAATCAACAGTGTTTAAAGCACATCAAACTCTGTGTTGGAACATAGACCTATGTTTTTCATAAAGACTAAAGGAAAACTAGAGTGGATACGCCTCACATCATGTGGAGCCCAATCTCTCTAACTGCTCTGAGAGGCAACACAAATGGTATGAAAATATCTTTTAACTCACAAACCCGCTATATGATACCTCAAAGCATTCAGGAAACCTAATTAGGCAAATGAAAACAATTTTCCCCCCATGAGAATGACGGGCCCCAAAAAACCCTAACCCTTTTGTAATGGCACTCACCTTCATCCCGTGAGTAGTCTTCACCAGAATGAGGCTCAAAGAGGTAATCACCTGTAGCCAGTTCAAAGGCCTGGGGAAAAATAGAATCAGACACTTTCAGGCACTACTACTTGGGAGTCTGGTGAAATCACCTTCCCTGTCCTCTTCATGAGCAGAAGTTCTTCCGGTGCAGGGGCAGTGGAAGCCTGGTTCCCATTTCTCAGTGCAGCCTCCTAAGATGCGTGACTTCCTGTCTATGAAAGTCCTACAGCTTCTTGCATCAGTGTATCGGACGTCTTGGGCAGGGGAAGGAACCAGGTTTACATGCATCCTTACACTCGTTCCGCAGGATCAAAGCCATATATTTTTTAATAAGTACCTAAAAGCCATTAGCACTTGCCTGAATAAATGAAAGCATCCTGTATCCCTTAGATCTATAGATTTGGGCTTTCTGTGTTCATGCGTGCCAAAGCTGGGGATCCTGCGGCAAGAATGCCTCTCTTTATATGCCCTTGCTGTTGAAGTACTATGCAAGGATCACCCCCCCAAGAGACTAAAGTTGGGCTTGCCACAGAGGCTGTAACGGACACTCTGTGTTTTTAACTTCTTAGCTAGCCAGGGTAAATGGTGCATCACAGATGTAATGTGCTCTGAAAGCCCCTCCCATTCCCAGGTGATCAGTGGCTGTCAGCACTGGTGGACAGTACTGAAAGATCTTCAAAGGCGGTTCTAGAGATAACATTGTTATGTTTTGAGGTTACAAAGTGAAAAGAAGAAGAAAAGTTGGTTTTGATATGCTAACTTTCTCTACCACTTAAGGGAGAATCATATCGGCTTACAATCACCTTCCCTTCTCCTCCCCACAACAGACACTCTGTGAGGTAGGTTGGGCTGAGAGAGCTATAAGACAGCTGTGACTAGCCCAAGGTCACCCAACTGGCTTCATGTGTAGGAGTGGGAAAACAAATTCAGTTCACCAGATTAGCCTCCGCCGCTCATGTGGAGGAGTGGGGAATCAAATCTGGTTATCCAGATTAGAGTCTACTACTCCAAACCACCACGTTGGCCATTACAGCCTTAGCTTATGGACAGTTAGTTACCATCTGAGCCAATGGATTTAAGTATCATCTCAATACTGAAAATGCAAGTGATCAGAAAACTGTCAATGGCCAGGGAACCAATTCCTGTTGGTTCACAGGGTCTGCCAACAGTCAGTCTGGTCTGCACTCCATTGTCTTGCTCTTAAAGGGTCCCCAACCATGGCCCGATACCCGGAAAGCAGAGGCCTCATTAGGAGTTACTTTGTTGTCCTTGTTTTAGCAAAACTCAAAATATACTGTGTACCGGCCCATTAAAAGTTCATTACTTTAGATATATTAATACATAAGTCCAAACCATCATTTAATTATTTTTTTTAGGTCTACTACAGAGGAATAGAAATTCCCAGACAATTTTGAAACCGAGAGTAATTATAATTCAGGCAACTTGGCTGAATTTACCATACAGGCTGTGCTCCAAATATCCGCTGGGGTGCTATAGCCTGCTCCGATCAGTACTTCTAAGGAGCGGTACTGCCGTGTCTGGATGTCCTCAGTGAAGTGTTTATGCTGCAGAAGAAAAGGATGTTGAGTTAAACTCGAGAGCAAGCAAGATTCCATGAACAGTAAAAGCCACCTACTGAAAAACATACATGGCACAATGGCTTTCTAGTCTTCGCACCCTAGTTCGAAAACTCATGCTTTGACAAACAAATGATAGTATTTATATACTTTGCAATATATCATTATAAAATAATATAGACAAACTGGTCTCCTAGACTTGAGTGAACTCTAAAGTTGTGACAGCATTACAGCCTGCTCTCTCTACACTTACCGGATTTACTGAGCAATCCTATGCACAGCTACTTCAGCCAAAACTCATTGAAATCAATGGGCTTAAAGGTAAAGGTAGTCCTCTGTGCAAGCACCAGGTCATTCCTGACCCATGGGGTGACGTCACATCCCGACATTTACTAGGCAGACTTTGTTTATGGGGTGGTTTTCCAGTGCCTTCCCCAGTCATTTCCCTTTATCCCCAGCAAGCTGGGTACTCATTTTACCTTAGGTGGCAATAATTCTGCACAGGACTGCATTAATTACATCTCACCCAAAAGGAGGCACAGGGTCTCATCCATCTCTCCCCAAAAATGATTCAGATGGGAAAAGGCATTCCAACATGCTCAATTCCCAGCCCATTTACAGTTTTACATAGGCCGTCAGCTAAACTGAATTGCACCCATAGCTGCACAAAAGCAGAACAATAAAGAATAGATTTAGAAAAATAATTATCGATAAAAGGAGAACCAACATGGAACCACAAATGAGAGGAAAGCTGCCCTTTAAAATAAGCCTAGTAGAAGAGAACAAACTAATGCAATCTAACAGAACACTGGAGTAGAACTAGATACCCAGGCTCTGATCCCTGTTCTGCCCTCACAGTTTACTGGCCCCAAGCTATCTCACAAATTGTGAGAATAAATCAGGGGATAACAAAGCGATGTACAACACCCTGCCCCAAGGGCAGAACAAAAATGTCACAAAAAAGCCCGTTTCAAAAGCTCTGAACTGTTCCAAAGACTAAGCTGAGAATTAGTGGTAATATTTCGGCAAGGGTACTAGTGGGCCTGAGCTTACACACTTAAATGGTGCCTATATTCACTCCAGCTAATTAAAGTGGGATTTGCATCTTGTGCCGCACAGCATGGAAAGGATTTTAAACTTACCACCCAGCAAGCATTGCCTAGGTCGGCTATCTTCACTTTGATCTTATCAGCATTGCTAGGCTCAAGAGGATTGAGAAGAAAATTCCCAGCTGCAGATTTTCCTAAATGAAGATGCATAATGGGTGGTTAATGACACATGGGCACAGCCACCATCCACCCTACAAATCCTAAAAAGCAGCCCTTGCCTTAGGTATAGTAGTCAGTCCCTTAGGTATAGTAGTAAAGCATTAATATACATCCAAAATCCACCACATAGCATCCAAAAATATTACACTACAGCCATGAATCCAAAATGTTTCCAACTGTGATTCTCCAAACAATGAAGGGAGAAAAAATGGGAGGAGGAAAACCTCAATAAGTACCAACACATTTCCAAGATTGTTACCAAGGGTCATGTTTATTGTAAAGACTATAAAAGAAAAGTTTAGTTTAAGAAGTTCAAATTTTCTTGCACAGCCTTTACAATAAACCTGCTCCTTGATCAACAAAACAAATCTCAAAACACATTAGGATTTGTCAAAATCCACTTCTGGGTACCTTTTAAGGATTTCCTCTTTAGTTTCTTAAAACAGTAGTTTCCCTTGATGTGCAGCGGGCACTTTTAAAACTCAAGGAAAACTTACGAATTTTAAATATTTTCTTCCAGCATCAAGCTTACATTCAGTCAAGCATCTTGCTCTCTGAATGCAGATATTTCAAATAAGAACAGATTAGTTTCTGAAGGAAAACAGAAGAATGGAGACACATATGCCCATGATCAACAGTGATCATAATTAAAATAGCACCAGGCTAATTAGCAACTAGACAATTAGCCTCTGACTTGGCTAATTAGCAACTGACAAAGGAAGACATAATGTCAGTCAGTTTTACACTTTGTAGTCCATCAGAGATTACCTGTTGATGTCAGATTACAAGGTATACAACAATATCATTTAAAAATCTGAACTGCAATATTAGTTTTGCTGGTGGAGGGTGCTTAGAATAAAGGGCAAAGCCCTGTGCCTTATACTAAGTGGCTGGCTAGTAAGTTCTAGTGTTAACGTATCTCCCACCCACCCCCGGCACCTCTTATCCATCCATTCCTTAATACCTTAAATACACAGGGGTAGGGGAAGGGAGAGACTAGAGCATGCCAGAAGAAAAGCCACCCCCTTACTGCTATGGTCTGGTCTGCCTGGCTCCCTCCCACCTCTGCATTCCAAAGCTACACAAAAAGCTAGATTGAAGCTGGGTGCACTATCAAGAGGAAATTCATCTGCCGTAGCTCCATTAAGTGGAAAGTCAAAAGGCTGTGAGGGTTCACACTCCTGCCTTCCTCTCTCCCTCCTGCCAAGCTGCTTCAAGTCTAGAGGGGAACAAGGAAGAAAGGAGCTTGGCCGCTCATGGGAGTTGACGAGATGTCAGTTACTGTCCCTTACATTATCTACAGTTTTGTTACAGTGCAGGACCCCATAAGGAGAAAACTGAAGTTATATTTGTTTAGAACCTTGGAAACTTATAATAGGAAAGATCTCACTGATGAATAAAGTAGGACACAGGTTAGCAAGTCAAGTCACCCTCTGCCAAATCTCATCTCAGCTTTGAACTTGCTTGAGGTGCCTTAGACAAGCCAACATCATTCAATCAGCTTCTGCTTTTTGGGGGCGGGGGAATTAATATGAACCTGCCTTATACAGATGTTGGAAGGACTACTGAAGGACTACTGAGTTCATTTTGAATACTTGGGGAAAGTTCTACATTTAAAAATTGGATTGGATCTAGGGTTGCCAGCTCCGGGAAATGCCTGTAGATTTTGGGGGTGGAGCCTGAGGAGGGCAGGGTTTGAAGAGGGGAGGGACTTCAATGCCACAGAGTCCAATTGCCAAAGCGGCCATTTTCTCCAGGGCAACTGATCTCTGTCACCTGGCGATCAGTTGTAATAGTGGGAGATCTCCAGCCACCACTTGGAGGTTGGCAACCCTAGTTGGATTCAATGTCTCTCTTTTGTTATGTGAGAAGCCTTGCAAACTGAAGGCAATGAATCCAACCCATTATTATTGTTACAGTTTTCTACAGCATAATTGTCCTCAAGATTTGAAGATCCAGTTCTTACACAGAGCCCCCAAAGTAGTACCTTTGCCGCTCTCAGATGTTCCACTGTTCTCATTCTCATCCTCTGAAGGTATTTCTGCCCTGATGCTCTCTTGCAAGTTGCTGATCTGCTGCTCATTGAAATACTGGTCTTCTCTTGAAGTTGCCTGGCATACCACTGAATCCAGAACCTCTGAAATTAAGGGTACACATGAATCTGAGATTGCTTCCTGTATCCGGTTCTCCGGGCCACCATTACTTTGGCTGTAAGTACAGCTCTCCTCCTCCTCCTTCTCCTGAGAGGGACTGCTGCAGTCGTTGGCATTATGAAGGTCCTCCTCACATCGCACTGACACTTGGTTGTTGGAGTCTGAGAAGGCATTCATTTGTACTACACCATTGCAATTGATTTCGGCTACACATTTTTCAACAACTCCCTCCATTAAGATAGTTTGCTCAGATACAAGTGAGATAGCATCTGGAGAAGGGGAGAGGGGAAAAAAACAGGTCAGAATGCTTATAGGGTGATGGAAGTCACACACATGAATATACATGAAGCTGTCTTATACTGAATCAGACCCTTGGTCCATTAAATTCAGTATTGTCTACTCAGACCGGCAGCAGCTCTCCAGGGTCTCAGGCAGAGGTCTTTCATATCACCTACTTGCCTAGTCTTTTTGACTGGCGATGCCAGGGATTGAACCTGGGACCTTCTGCGTGCCCAGCAGATGCTCTACCACTGAGCCACTGCCCCTCCCCCAAGTCTAGCCATGGGTGGAATACTAACCCAATCATATTTTAGTCAGTGATAATTGAATGTATCAGTGCAATCAGTACCCTGGGACTAGAAATGTTCTTGAAACTTGCTGACAGTGGCCTAAGCTTAGGCCTCCATTAAGACTGCTGAGAAAATGCTGAACTGGGGACCAGCTAGTTCTTATAATCATGTTAAATGAAATACAGAATACTCAGGTTTGTTGTATTCCACCTTTTGGAGATTTCTATTAATTCTATTTGTAAAATCTTGTCAGCTTGAAAAGATGGACATCCAAATCTGCACATTTTCTGAGAGACTAATACCTGTCTTCCCTGGCAGCCCTTCATCTGGGGGGCTCTCTTTTAAGAGTAATTCAAGTGGTCTTGGAATCTCTTGCTGCTCTTCCGACTGCACTTGCAGAGGGCTTCCTTCCTTCTCCATTTCCTCAATTTCTTGGATGCGTTTCTCCAGCAGCTCCGCTTGTCGTTTCTGCTTTTTTTTCAATTTCTTTTTCTTATTTTTGGACATTTTGTCAGCCTGTATGGCAATTGCAAAATACAGCACCTCTCAGGCATCTACTACAATCTACTACAGCAACAAATAATTCAGCAGGCATTGCTGCAGAATTTCTGGAAAAGGTCTTTAAATAGGAGGAACAAAGATCCCCATAAAGAAGATCAATCAGCCAGCAACCCTTCTCTAGTCCTTCAAGCATTGCAAACCAGTTAATAATTTTGTGACATGAGCAGTGTAGATGCATGAACAAACTTGTTCATGCACTGGGTAACCAAATATCTAATCAGCAAAAATTCCTGCCACTGTAGTGGTCAGAAAACAACCTGACTAGTCTCAGTATTACTGTAGCAAAGAAAGGCAGACCATTAACAGAAAGGAAGGAAACTACACTCATATTGCAACTAACCTAAATATGTTCAGAAATTATGGTAGGTTCCCCCCTCCAGTTTTAACAGGAGGCCTTCAATGTTACCAAACTGTTCTATTATGCAAAGATTATATACATATAAATGCAAAGAGTTAATTCAACTCTAAAGAGATAAATCCCCACACTTACTGGTTTTGGTACTGGTGCTGTACTCACTGTGAAAGAAGACAGAAACACAATTAGTGTATTTTGTAGTCTATACTGCAATAATGCTGTAGAACAGGGCTTGGCAAATCCCAGGCACAGGGTTGCCAAGGCACCCAGAAATTTAATTATGGCACCTATTATTTTCAGCAGTGATTTTACTGTAGTGTATCTTTGTGACCCTCAGTAGAGGAGCAAAGCTTATTTATCATTTCCTATCAGATTATTTGATGTATTATAGAAGAATGCACGTACACGTCATTGCTTGTTTTATATGTTAAATTCACTCCATTCAGTAGTGGTAGAGGAATTCATTTCTTAACCAGCTGCTTTCTATACTGGCTCCAATATTCAATTAAGAGGAACTTTTAAAATTAATAATGAAATTATGATAAATTGGGGAGAAGTCAGGTTTAAGATTAGAAGTTAGCTTTTTGTGGTGAACTAGGTCATGAAAATACAAAATTATGAAGGCTAAAAAAAGTGATCCTGGGACTGTTTTGGGCTGGTTTCCTAGAGCCAAAGAAAATTTATCAAGGCCTGCAGTAGAAGTAGCAGACTGCCAACAATAAAATTCTAGGTTATGGAAGAAGTTGCCTTATCAAGCTGACAAAAAATTCCATCCAGTTCACTGTCAAAGCCCTCAGAGCAATTAGGGAGTAGACAGCCACATTAGGAACATAAAAAGCTGCTGAACACTAAATGTTGTTCTTCTCACATAAGCAGAGAGAGCACATCACATCAATGTCAGATTTTTATACAGAACTGCAATTATGTTATCAGTCCTACGACCACTTAACTCTTCTGCTTTCAAAGAAGAGGCATAGTCTCCTGTCACAGAAAAGTTGACTGAGCATTAAGTTTGTCAGGGCTTAACAACTGGGATTATTCAAAGTTGATGATTCAAGATTGCTATCCTTAAGTAGCAACCCATATTTATATGGGCAAAAGGTTTTGGAAGGTTCAGCCACACAGCTGAGATCTCAGTACGACTTGTCACCTTCTGCAGAATGGCAATATTTACATTTGTTGTATCTAAATATGGCCCTGTGGCATTGTCACAATCGTTTGCTCCTGGAAGCTCTAATTGAATCAAGGCAGAAAACGAAACATACAGTATTTGTTTATAAACATTTGAAGTTGATTAATAAAAATGATATGCACAGTCTCACGAATGAATGGAATGAGCTAGATTGCCCTATTTTGCCGAAGCAATGAGATATGGCTTTAAAGTTTACACCTGCTCTCTCCATGGATCTTGGGACTTAGTCAGCAAAAAATTATGTTTAGGATACACTGGACACCACAACGACTCTTTAGCAAAGGACTGAGTAAAGTGTCTATTGCTGATGTTCTAACTCACAGGACACATCCCTTAAACATAAGCTTTGGGTTAACCTTGGAGGCTAACCAATGAATGGTCAATGGAAATGGACCATCTGTGCCCTTACTACAGCTAAAAGACTCAATGGATTGAAGACCTTAGAACTCTATCAATATTTGAACGTATGACATATAGATGGCAATTGCAAATGGATTGATTTTAGATATTTGGAAACCGTTTGTGTAGATCCGCCACCACTGTTGTTACATTGTTTTTACTTCATATATAGATATCCCCCCTTTTTTCTTTAAAAAAAATCTTATTTAGTTGCTAGATTTTAAGTTCCCCCCTTGTTCTTTTTTCAGTTTTTTTAAAGAAACAAATACAACAAAAATATTTAAAAAAACAAATGGAGATTGAATAAAAATGTGTACAGAATTTGGTCTGTACAAAAATTGTGCAGGGAAGCTAGCCACTATAGAACTCAACATATATTATCTATTGTTGTAATACCTCATTAACATTCATTAATTTAGGGGTTGCCATCTGTTGAGTCCAATTTATAACTTATTAGAGTAATCCTTTGCAGAGTTACTCTACGCTAAACTCACTGACATCAACAGGATTAGATTGAAGTAACTCTGCACAGGATTGCACTTTAAAACCACTTATCTAATTAATTCTATACCCATATAGAACATGTGCTAGAGATAATACGTGTCCTTTCTAGAGCCTACAGGGTATGATTTACCAATTCCAGAGAGGTAACTGAGTCAGTCTGCGGCAGTTAACAAAAGCATAAGCAAAAGCATAAGCTTTTGTGGGGAAAGTCCCCTTAGATGCATAGCCTCAGGGTTAACATTTCATGCACATGACAGAGTGGGCCTTGGCCCATGAAAGCCAGAGTAAATTTGTTAAGGTTATACAGAGTATATTCCAAGATTCACTGCATTACAAAGCCCTCCTAACTGGTGCTCCTAATTCTTTCGTGCAAAATGTTTAGCATTTCTAATAAGCTGTTTTTTCTTCACTTGAACTGAAATCTAAAGGAATACTAAAAAATGCATCAAGTGATGCTTTATATTCTGCTCACTAGCTTCTTGGGGAAACATACAGATAGCATTAGAAACAAGTTAAACACAGACACTCAGACTGATCTAGGCAGTTTGTACTCATTATAACCTAACTGATTATTTTGGGAAAATCCGAAGAGGGAAAAAAAAAAGCACCTGCAGAGCCAGAAGGAGGAGGGGCTCCAGATCTCTGCCACTCTGTTGCCTCTGCAGCCAGCCTGCGGATGTACTGGTCATTAACACACAGCAAGATGTTTTCTGGTTTAATATCAGTATGGATAATCCTACATTTTGAATGCAAATAATCCAGTCCCTGCAAAACCTGCAAAGAGCAAAACACAAAGACAACTGGCATTTAAATGGTCTGAAAATTCAGCATTGTAACCTAAAAATACTGAAAAGTACCTGAATTAAGTAGTTATGTGCATGTGACAATAGTCCTCAACTGAAATGTAGCAATCAACCCAAGGCTCATTTATGAAACTACCAATAAGCAGCTTGTGTTACTATGGAAACCACGGTAAAAGGGTTCCCCCTTCATTTGATCTTCAACTTGCTGTTGCATAAGCAATGACTCCCACTCCATTTAGAACTATTTCTTTACCTGAGACCTCCCACCACCCCATCCCCCAACTTATTTTCTCCTTTTCTTTAATAACCTACAACTCAGATCCCCCCTCGCAACAAAGCTCCCCATGTGAACTTGGGCTAGTCATTCTCTCTCAATCTCACAAAAACCCTGCAAGCAGGTTAGGATAAAATGAAGAGGAGAACCTTATGCACTGTCCAAAGCTCCTTAGAGGAAGTACAGGATAAAGATGCAAGAGACTGGTGCTACAAGGCACGAATAAGGCTCTCAAACTGCTTCAGCTGAAGTCAAGACAACTATTTATCTTAAACATTGTTTAAAGGAGGCTGTGTCTTCTTTCTTGGGATTTCAGAGCGACAATCTCCCCAAATGGATAATAAGCATGGTGAAAAATTAGGTTTATTCAATTTGGTAATATGAAGTTAACTGCCAAGAGAGGAAGCATCTCTAGCTGCACAAACACCAAACTAACTGAACACCACACATATCAAAACCCAAAGCCAAATGTCTGTCTGATTTAAGTAGCTTCTTACACCTGACAGCATGTTTTGTCATAATTAACCCGAGTGTAGTCAGATAGTAAGAGGAACATACCTGATGAATTATTCTTTTTACACAAAGCAGCGGAAGCCCCTGATAATTTGATTTGATGATCCATTTCAGGAGATGATGCCCTAAAACCTCAAACACCATACAAATATCTGTAAGTGAGTCAAGGGGGAATGTTCTAAGATGCCTAGAATCTGAAAAGTTCGCTCAAAATACAGTCACTACAAAATAAAATGGCATTTACCCTTACACATACCCTTCTATTCCAGACTTTCTGAATGTAGATTTCTGTAGCCCAACCAATGCTGATGTGCAACAGCATTACATCAGGTAAGTACAGGTGTAATTATTCCATGTATTAATAGCCCTACCCACTTCCACCAGAAATTCTAGCCACACTGTGATAAGGGAAACCTCACGTGGCAGCACAGGTGAACCCAGAGCAGAACCATTTCAGCCAAATACATGGTTTGTGGAAAACCAAACAAAGCACCATTTTTTTTCACAGATATCTTGCCGCCCACAAGTAAATAGTAGCACTTCTTGTGGATTGTTTTGTGCTAATATGACTAAAGGAAATTGAAACATATCATAACATATTGTGGAAAACTATATTTCACACAGGACCAGAATCCCTCATTGTGCAGTGGTTTATGCTTTATTCTAAATTTTACTAAATGTTACATTTAGATGGAAGATCACAGTGTCATATACATGAAGGATCAACATTCTTTCTAACCATCACCCTCAAGAACAACAGAATGTATTTTGTACACAGTGACAAAGTTATGATCTTATTCCCTGCAGACAACCAAAGCCCCAAGAGAAATGGCAGGTTTTTATTACAGATTTGTTGTGGATCATAAATAGACTACAGGGACTAATTTTCATCTCTCATTGCAATTACACTGTCAACTGTGTATGCTTTTATATTTAAAAGCTCTGCCCTTGTGGCCTGTTGTATGAAAAGGATACGGGAACCATTCACTCCTGAGATTTTGAAATCATCTAATAGCTGAACCACCCTCTCTCTGTTTGGGTCATCTGGGTCACTGTCCCGGATCTACGTAGAAGAAAAAGAAATCAAACAATAAACTGATTACAATCTATTTTAAGAAATTTAACAATCAAATAATAACTACTGCACAGCAGTCAAATTTATATGTTCAAAATAATATAGTTTTACTTTCCCCATGAAAAACATATTTTTTCATTCATTCTTATACTTAAGCTGTAATGCCACAGAAACCATATGAATGCTGATTCATCTTGTTTTTCTGTTTTCCCTGCTTTAGTTTAGAGCCAGTGGGTGTATAGTTAAGCCAGCGGTTAAGAGCAGTGGTTTGGAGTGGTGGACTCTAATCTGGAGAACCGGGTTTCATTCCCCACTCCTCCACATGAGCAGCAGATGCTAATCTGGTGAACGGGGTTAGTTTCCCAACTCCTACACATGAAGCCATCTGGATGACCTTGGGCTAGTCACAGCTCTCTTACAGCTCTCTCAGCCCCATCTGCCTCACAGGGTGTCTGTTGTGGGGAGGGGAAGGGAAGGTGATTGTAAGCCGGTTTGATTTGTCCTTAAGTGGTAGAGAAAGTCGGCATTTAAAAACCAACTCTTCTTATTTAAAAACATATTATTGGATATATGAAAGTAAAGATTACCAACTAACCTAACAAGACACCCTTGGTTAGTGATTTGCAAAGCAGGATCAAACCTGAAAGGAATCACCTACATTCAAGGACTGCAGTAGCCTGCCAGCTCTTAATATGCTCTGGAAACTAAGAAGTGGAATTTACCCTTTGCAAAGTAACAGCTATAACGTGCCTACCATCAGCAGACCATCCTTCATATCCACCATGGAATAACAGATTTGGCAGAGCCATTTCTTAATATTTTAAAAGGATATACAGTGTAAAGATGCATAACCATCTGCTTGTACTTTACTCACAGATTTCAGCAGCTTAATTTCATCCAGTGCTGTTTCTGTATAGTGTTCAGCACTTTTTACAACCTTCATTGCCACAAACCTCTTCCCCCTAAATGGACAAGAAATTTAGTGCAAAAATTTCCTCCAATAATAGGATAGTACTAACAGCTAAGTATCAGAGTAATTGCCAGTAACAACAGAAGCAGGTTCTGGATCACCCCTGAACAAAATAGTGGTTTATAAACACTGTGCAAAAATTAACTGAAAGAAACTGAATGTATAGATACAAGAAACAATAAGGATCAAACTGCAGTGTACAATCTGGCCATACATTACCATCATTCTATTTATAGAAGGCATGAAAACTTACTGGATATCCCAAGATAACCATACTGTAGAGAAGTGTCCCCATCCCAACTTTCGAATGACATGGTATCTTCCATTGAACAGATCTCCTATTTTGACAAGATGGTAGCCCCCTGGAAACAAAAAAGAGTTATTAGGTTAGGGTACAGTACTGATAGCCCTGACCTGGATGGCTCAGGCTAGCCTGATCTCATCAGATCTCAGAAGCTAAGCAGGGTCAGCCCTGGTTAGTATTTGGATGGGAGACCACCAAGGAATGCCAGGGTTGCTGTGCAGAGGAAGGCACTGGCAAACCACCTCTGTTAGTCTCTTGCCATGAAAACCCCAAAAAGGGGTCGCCATAAGTCGGCTGCGACTTGACGGCACTTCACACACACACACACACACACACACAGAGTACTGATATTCTGGTACTCATAGGTATGCCCCTGTATTTTTCTTAGCTTTGAGCTCAAACCAGTTTTACAATAAATTGCTACTGGCAGAATCACAATATCTTCATTTTGGGTATTGTGCAAAGAAACCTAAATAAGCTTTTCAGATAATAAAAAAATGGATTAACAAGCAAATTTCCTTTATCCACTGCTGCAGACATAATAGCCTTAGAGTATTCTGCTCTTTTCTGCAGACTGGCTGTAGAAAGAAGAAGAAGACTTAACTTTTCTGAGATTTTGCTTTCGCGGTCTCCTGCGATCGTACAATAAATAATTCAACAGCTCTGGAAATTCTTTTAGTGCCTTTCTTCGACAAATTGGTGACAAGTTTAGGATTTAGCAACACAGCTCCAACTTGTTTGCAACCTCTGAGGCAACTGGCCATTCCAGTATGCATAGTGGGAGACTACTTCTAGCTAGGGGGAAGGCCTCTTTCACAGAGGGCAGGGATTAGAAGAGCTAAATCGATCAAGCCCCTTTGTGATCTGGTCTGTTGCTGAATTCTTCTCTTGTTCTTGGTTCTGGTAGTGGCTACCAACAGTGACTGACTCCGTGTTTTACCTTTGAATTAATTTTCCTTAAATCCCTTTCCCTTTCTGGTTCTAGTCTGGTGCTGGTATGGGTTCAAGTCAGTCTAAAAGTTCCCTCTGAGGGAACCCCAGGCCAATACATGCAAAATAAGTATGGGCCTTAGCATTGGAGAATGGGATGGTTATAAATCTCCATTTTCCCCTGGAAGGTCCCTTTCAATTCGATTTCAACGCCTCAGGGAAATATTAGTCTACTCACCCTCATCAACTGGGTGCCTGGTATTAGTGGGAGGATGAGGGTGAACAATGGCATTCCAAATCCCTTGTGGCTGGCCACACCAATATCCAAGAAGAATTGCAAAAACAAACCAAGGACCTTGAAGCTAAATTGGGGGAGCATAAACATCCACCATTGTCTGAATCACCTATGATGCCCAATGTTCCACTCGCCCCTCTTGCCTCCAGCTACACTAGAAACAGTAATTAAGTGACTATTGACCTGGCTCAGGCTCCTCTCCTTCCAGTTTGTCTGAGATAAGATCTTTAAGTCCTGAGGAGGTTAAATGTTTATGACCAAATGGTACTTTTAAAGGTACAATCTTTACTGAAATAACCTAAATGTATATTTGCCCTGAAATGTGAAACCAAAACCCTGGAAATGGAATATGAACGAAATCTTCCAACAGATCACATACAGCAGGTCCAGATGTGAGCTACGTGCTCTCGGAAAAGATTTCCCGAAGAAAATGAGGAGCCTAATAAATACCAAGAAAATTTTCATTCTATCTTATAATTAACTCCACAGGCTCACATTGGCTGATGACCAGTTTAGAAAAAGAAAAAAAAACCAGTTAAAGCTAATAGGCCTAAAGAAGCAATCCAGAGGGGGGAAAGAGAAACCAGGAGATACCGATTATGATGCAACTTTACAAACTTTAACAGGAATTCTTATTGATATCCTGAACAGAAAATGCTGAACAGAAATTATAGTCCTCAACTTCACCCCTCCCAGTTTTGCTGCCTCAACGTGGATCTCTGTTCTGCCTTTTCTCTATTCCATTCCACCCCAATTCCCAATATTTGTTTCCCTCCTCTTCTGTTTTGGTCCAGTATGCTGGTGATTTGTTGTCGTGTTCTAATTCTTTAGATTCCTGTAAACAAGATTCTCTAATTCTCTTTATTACACTCACTGAGAAAGACCATAAAGCAAATAAGGAAAAATTGCAACTTTGTCTGCCTCCACTCCATTCTCTGGGACAAGAGATCTCTTAAGGCCAACAGCCCATTTCCACAAACATGATTTCAGCTATATATTCCACCACTTCTGTTCTCCTACGGTGAACTTTTGCACAAGTCTTTCTTCATTCTCTCAAGCAGGGTTTTATTTATAATGCCCTGTTCTGGGCATTTCTGACTACCATATATACTCGGGTATAAGCCGACACGAGTATAAGCCGACCCCCCAAATTTGAGGCCAGAAAAGGGAATTTCTTATTGACCCGCGTATAAGCCGAGGGTCAATAAGAAATTCCCTTTACCGGCAATGCTGCGCTCTAAAATGGCGGCCGCCATTTTAGAGCGCAGGGCCCCTGCCCCAGGTCGCCCTCCCGCCGGCCTCCGGGCCCTCCCAACCCACCCCAACCCACCCCGACCCCAGTGCCATCCAAGGGGGGGAGGGGGAAGAGCCCCTGAACCCCCTACTTACCTGAAGAGGCGGCGAATCGGCGGCGGTGCGGCCTTCCTGGGCTGGCAGGAGGCCCCTGCCGGCCGGAGGAAGGCGCCCAGGCGCGTGGTCGGCGGTGGCGCGGCCGGCGGGGGCCTCCTGCCTGCGCAGGCAGGCCCCTCCCGGCCAGAGGGAGGCGGCCAGGCGCGCGGCCGGTGGCGGCGCGGCCGGCGGGGGCCTTCGCAAGGCCCCTCCCGGCCAGAGGGAGGCGGCCAGGCGCGCGGCCGGCGGCGCCGCGGCCGGCAGGGGCCTTCGTAAGGCCCCTCCCGGCCAGAGGGAGGCGGCCAGGCGCACAGCCAGCGGCGACGTGGCCGGCGGGGGCATCCTGCCTGCGCAGGCAGGCCCCTCCCGGCCAGAGGAAGGAGCCTGGGCCCGGCGGCGGCGGTGATGGAGGTAAGTTCCCCCCTCCCTCCTCCCTCCTTCCCCCTCTACCGTATTGACCCGCGTATAAGCCGAGTTCGGCTTTTTCAGCCCTTTTTTTTGGCTGAAAAACTCGGCTTATACGCGAGTATATACGGTATTCTTTCATTTGTTCTGCCATGAGCAGGATAGGTCTACTCTGGGAGTTTAACTCAATCCCCTGGCAAGAAGCACAGATGGGCTGACAATTTCTTAGTTTCCCTGTAGCTCAGGAGTCTCAGTACAATAGTCTGAAACTTTTGTTCTTTTCCTCCACTGTTTTTCCATGTTCCACATGCAGGTTCAACCTCCTTGCTGAAAACTTAAAGACTCAGCATCTTTGCACCTAGCTAAACACAAACTTTTCTTATGGCAGCTCATCACATCCCCCCGGTGCAACATTCTTGCTATACTGATGCCAGAGGCCTCCAACAAAGAGCCCCGTGATTGTGTTGCCCGGACTAATGCCTTGTTGTATTGTTTCACTTTTGTCGAGTTTTTGTTGGAAGGAGCAGCTGTGTTTTGTATTTGCATGCATGCCCCCCTCATCAGTGATAGCACAGACGTCCTCCTCTTCTAGACAGCTGTGCTTACCTCCTCCCGATCTGTGCCTTGACCAAAATGACCTGGCCCTAGACATCCTCTCTAAAACACAGCCTTAATAAATGACATTCCTCTTTTGTCACTGTAAGTTAATTTATTGTATGTACATTTAAATTTGTGTTGGAATTTTTCTTTCTTTCTTGGGACTAGTTTCTCATCACAGTTTGTGCCATATTACTGACCTAGAATTAAAGAGGTGACTGTGGGTTAACAGCAACCCATTCCATGTTACCTTGTAAATATCTGGAGGCATTATTTATTTCTCCACTGAAGTTGCCTGATGTTGTAAAAATTCCACAAAAATGCCTGAAAGCTTCACAGATGGCACTGTGTATCCAACACTTAGTAAGATGGTTGCATTTCCATTATTTTTGCAAATTCATCAGAAAAAAAATTGCCCTTTTGTATATTTTTTCCAGAACAATTTTTAATCTCTAAAAATTCCTCCTATTCCCAAAACAGATTCCAGGTGCTCATATGAAACAAATATTCTTTGGAACTTTTTCACATTTTGTTTCTGGAACATAAGCTGTGGCTAAGAGGAAGGCACTGGCAAACCACCTCTGATAGTCTCTTGCCATGAAAACCCCAAAAAGGGGTCACCATAAATCGGCTGCGACTTGACGGCACTTTACACACATACACAAGTGAAATAAAGGGAAAACAGAAGAGAGCCTGAATGAGCCGGAATTTCTCAGTATTCAACATAACTCCCACAGGAAGGTAAGCTGTCAAGGTCCCTTGTCATATGATGGGGACAAAGCACCAATCAGTAAAACATGGAACCTGAGGTTGCAAAAAGGTGTTGCCCTCACAGACTCAGCTGCTAGAGCAACTGTGCTACCTTCTCCTCCAGCTGCTGCCATTTTTCTATTTCAAATTCTGCAGAAGCCTGCGCCACTGCTCTCCCTACGGGAACTGGCAGACCTCCTCCAAGCATCTGTCCCCAATTATAAAAAGTCACATGGGGCAAGGACAAGAAAGACGGATAGGGATACAAATAAATGGCAGTGGAGGAAAAGGAAAGTGTTGGACTTCAGTTGAGGGGTATGGAATGTCATGTGTCCAGGCTGAACCCCCTAGCTAGCCCAAGAGGTGTGTTGCTTGCCAGTTAGTTACCATAATAAGTTTCTTAGAATCTCAGGGGAGATTAGAGGGAGTAATGGAGGAAAAGAAGGTGGTCAAAAGCTGGAATGTAACCTCCATACACTAAGGCTGTGTACTTTGGAATGCCAGTTGTTTGGGGTTCATACTAGGGGCAGCTGCACCCTTTCAGCAATGTTTGTTGGTTTCTCAGAAACATCTGGTTGGCCACTAATGCTGGACTAGATGGGTGCCAAAGTCATAGTTTGCCTAGAGCGACAAAAAGAAATCTTGGGCTAGCCCTGTATGGGTCACCATACCTAGTAAATTTGGACTTGTGAGTCACCATACTGAAAAGGCTGGGAACCACTGATGTAGGTGAAAAAGAAACATGCTGTGTTGAAGAGATAGCACAGTGGTGAGTATAAAAGAAAGGACTGGTTTGATGCAGCCCATAAGCCAGACTGAGAAAGTTAGCAAAAAGTCTGCCAGGAATGGAAAATGTTACTTTTAGGTTTGAGTTTTGCATGCCCTTGTACAAGAAGTATAAAATGGGCTTGGAGGCTGTAACTTTTTTGAGATTCTTCTTTTGCAGTCTCTGGTGATGGTACAATAAAGAATTCAACAGCTTTGGAAATTATTTTAGTGTCTTTGACACTAGTCTATTGACTTTCCTGCTAAAAATACTGCCTAAGAGAATAAGAATAACTGGAAAAAACCTGAAAGTTTAAAAAGCAAAACTTCCAGGTTACACTAGCTGATCTTTGACCAGTAACAAGAAAATCTGTAGATAATCCATCTGCTCCCTGTCTTCTTAAGGGAAACTATGTGACTGTGGGATAGACTGTGGGATAGACTGTGGGATAGACTTATCTGTAAAACAAGCCTGCTGAAAGAGGATTATGGCCTGTAAAGCCCAATCAATCAGTTTAGAGGACCAGGAGGCTATTCTGCAAGTTTCTTCATAAAGTGCTATGAAATGCTGAGCTCAAGAAACAGCAGAGCTACTTTTGATAAAGCACACCATGTTTGTAAGAGCATGGATCTACCAGATCTGTAAGCTTTCTACCAAGAATTACCATAGGCATCAAAAAAGTGAAGATACAGTGGATTGTTCAGTATTATCTGCAGAAGCTAAATTATGTAAAATTTGTAAACCACAAATAACATATGGAGGTTGTATACATAATTGACATTACCTTCATTAACAATACTAACACCAAGGCAAAGAGACAAAGGGGGAGCATGCATCAAATCCCAGCTTTTGTTCTAAGAGCCTGGTTGATATTCAGAGAGAATAAGATATCCAAAACAGAGACAAACATGGTGGGATGGACTGCATGGCAGTGAATTATGAAGGCCACTGCTGTTGAATTAATCTCCCTGGCAGAAAAAGCTGTAACATGTGTCTATGCAGCCCAATTAAAAACAATTCCATAAGAAACTCTGTTGGACATTCCAGCCATATTCTTATACTGCCTTTGTGGTGGGTTGTCACCATCATGATCATTCTATCTCAAACAGGAACTTCTTCACAGATGTGTAGTTTAGACCCCACATAATTGGGCATGATGGCTACATTCGTTTTGCAAACGTAACGTGAAATCTTGCCCTGACCTGGATGGCCCTGGGTAGCTTGATCTCGTCAGATCTCAGAAGCAGGGTCGGCCCTGGCCAGTAAGTGGATGGGAGACCACAGAATACCAGGATTGTTATGCAGAGGAAGGTAATGGCAAACCACCTCTGTTAATCCCTTGTCATGAAACCCCTATTGGATTGCCATAAATCGGCTGCAACTTGATGGCACTTTACACATACACAACATGAAGCCTCAAAGATAATATGAGGCCACCCTTGCTAGCTTCAAGTCTAAAAGTCTGCCATTATATACAAAAGGTATGGCAGTTCTGCTCCACATAGTGAGCAGCTAGCCAGTATTTAGACTTGATCTCACTAGAAAATGACCAACACCCTTGTCATAGGGAAACAGTCATAATTGATTAGCAGGACACGTGGGAAGTACCAATAAATGTATTGTCCACACAGAGATGCTGACACATCACTGTAGTTAAGCCACAGCAATAGTCACATCTAGCTCTCCTGTCCAAAATTGGGTGCAAGGGGAGGGGTGAAGATGAACACCAGTCCCCAGGGACTGAAGCCACACAGTTTTGTAAGTAAGGTTAAAGATATTCCAAGTATGATAAAGGTTCATCAGGAAAAGGACTTTTGCTACTCTACCAGCCCCCAACACCCATCCCCATGCCATCCAGGTCTTCCAATTACTTCCCCACAGGCAGACAATAAATTCAGAAGTGTTTCAAAAGAGCAGCTTCCACCAAAAACTCAATGTGTCTTATATTTGCTTCAGCCAAAAACAAAGAGTTTGATGCAGGACTATTATCCCTACAGAAAATGAGAAACAGTCTTAGCAGCACAAATCAGCTTTCTATTTAACAGATTATGACTCAACATTTATTCTTCAAATGATTTTGGCAATTTTAGAATCACCTGGAACTTACTATTCATACAAAATTGATTTCTTCACAGTGTGGGAAAATATCCATACAAATATGACTAATATCTCATCAGTACCACAACAGCATTACATACTAATCAGAACTACTTCTGAAGGTCAATTTTTCCTTGCTGCACAATCAAGAGTGCCTCCTGTGTGTGCGCACTCAAATGCATCTACACCCATACGACTACTTCTGACATGCTTGCCTGGAAAGTTGCCCATTAAGTTTTATGATTTTAGAGTAACACATGCAATCGCCGGCATCTGCTAGATCTACAAACAATATACTTATTTAAATTTTAGTTATTGAATACATTTCTAAGCTTGCCTCTCTGATAACTTCTCTGCCAATAACTGGGACCCAAGGCAGGTGATAATAAAATCAGTAAAAACATCATTCTAACAACAGAATGAAAACCAGCCTTTAAAAAAAAAAAAAAAACACACAATCGAGACCACTGTCTTCCAATACACTAACAAAATAATTGCCTTGAGTAATCAAAGGCCCTTTAAAAGCCTTCCAAATACGCAACAGAGTTGTAGGTATGAGGAAGGCTTGCTGTAAAGAGGCCATAAAAATCCTATGAACAAACAGAATACCCTTGCAGAGGTCGCAACAACCAAAAGGCACTGCTGTGCAATTCTGTACTGTTTGCAGATAGATTCCCTTTTATACCAAAGATTTTCTTTGTCTTTAATATTACTGCACTTTTGGCTCTACTTTTTACTAACAGTTATGGTAAATAAAGGGTAATACTTTTCGCAATACAAAAAAAGCATGTAACATATTTAAGGTCATATGTTAAAGGCGGCAAGAGCAAAGGATGAGAGTGACCAAAACACCCACACCTTTGGCAATGCACTAGAAGTGACAGGAGCAGCAACACCATAAGCTCTCTCCCCCTGCCCCCACCCAGGCAGAACAACATCTATAAAACTGGACAGGCGGGATAAACATCAATGATTTTTTTAATTGGATTTTAAAATTTGAAATTGGATTTTTTTAAAAATGTAAAGCAGATTTTGCTTGATAGAAAATTATCTTTCGATAAATTTTTCCACAAAAAGCATTCTATTTACAATATATTATAGACCAAAGGTTTTTCATCATGAAATAAGGATTAATTTTAAATTATGGAGTTTGAGATTGTATATTCAAGCAATGTTTTTAAAAGTTTGTAAATGAATTCAATTAATTCATTCATTAGGGCCCCAATGTCATGCTCTCCCAGAGGTTTCCATAAGATTATTTTGGGTAATTTTTCTATCTAGAAGATACCATCTCAAACGCTTGGTTCTGCAGCTCTCAAAACTGTGAATTTGTGTCTACAGAGATAACATGTCTCTTCTTAACAGCAAAAATGTTTCTAAAGGAACAGACAGAGTTGAGAAAGAACTCAATCCTATTGTTCCTCTGCAAATCTATGTACACTGAATGAACCCCTTACCACTTAAGTGCTAAATTTAAAGAAGTTCAATAAATAGAAGATTGTTCGAAGTGGAATATATCTGGATAAGGAGATGTTGAGAGCTAAGCATGAGGAGGCAGGGGCAAGCAGTTGAAATGAAAGTGAAACTTTTTGAGCAGAGTACTCCAGAAATCCTGAGATCTTTGTGAGTGCAGCCGGAGATTTATGATATTATTATCTTCCTTGAAGAGAAAACCTATAATGGCAGCAGACTATAAAAGAGACCAAATTTGCAAATATTTTCATTAAGTTCCTCTACCTATGGGTAAGGCAGGCATGTGTGCAAAGTGCAAACAGTGCAACAAAGAAATGCAAGGCCTGGTGGCCCAAATGAAACAATATCAGGAAAAGTGTTCCTTCACAGGTAAAAGTTGTGATTAACATGACAAAAGGAAATGTCTGAAGATGCAAGATCTTCAGGCTGGAAACTTTAATTTCATCATATTTCTTTAAGACTGCCTTGAGGAACTGTCATGTTTGAGCAAAAATATATTTGTTACTGTTACTGTCATTTTTGATACAGTTTTTATAAAGAAAAAAAGTTGAAACATTCAGATCTTCCTTTTTCAGGCAGTAGTGGCAGTGAATACAATGAGTTATACTAAATATGCAGAAATTGTATAAATAATGAAATTACAGCATTGACTATTTTGTTTAGGGGAATCCATCATCAACAAACAGGATTCTAGAAACTATCCACCTTCAGGATCCCCATCCTCTTGTTCTAGTTTCAGTTATCTGTCCAAGACAGTGTTCCAGTCACATCACATATATCACATATTCCCAGCACATCACCCAAAAGGAAAAAAAAATCCACCATCCAGGAACCAACACAGATAAATCTGTGGTAAGAACCAGATTATAAAAAGAGTCAACTGATGTAAAAATTGCCCAGTCTGTTTACCCGACAAACTCATCTTTCTGCCTTATCGAAAACCCGCACTTCATTAATATGATTCAGTCATTAAGACCAGGATACAGTCCACCCAGCAGAGCAGAAGCTGCAGGAAAACTGCTGGATAAAGTGTATGAAAAAGAAATGGAGCAGTACGTTTAACAAATCTAGAGGGTAAAATTGTTAATCTAAGTCTTGATGGGTGGAACAATGTCCACAATGATCCTATTGTATGTGCTTATATAACAGAAGAAAGGAATTATCTTCCTTGCTGAAACAATTGATATGTCAGGAAATGTATACAGAGCAGAATACTTACAAGTAGTACTAGCAATGTGAACAAAAATTCAAATGTCTAGTACTCAGCTTGGTCACAGACAATGCTGCAAATGAATCTAAGATGAGAATTTAGAAGAGAATGAATACCAAGCTAATACCATAATAACATATGGTTGCAGTGGTCATTTGATGTACCTCCTAGCCAAAGTCTTTGGTGTTTCAAAAACAAAGGCTAATGTTGAAATTACTAAATACTTCTGTCACAATCACTTTGCAGCAGCTGCTCTGAAAAGAATGGGTAGAACCAAGCTAACTTCCCCACAAGATGTTAGATGTAACTCTGTAGTGGACTGTTTTGAGCAGTATATCAAGAACTGGCCTATTCTGAACAAAACTGAGATAAAATAGATGGCACTGCCATGGCCAAAATTCTCAACACTGGACTTAAGAGAAATGTTGAACATATGCTGAGCATCTTGAAACCCATTTCTGAAGCTTTAAACAAAATACAGAAAAATAGCGGTTTTATTACTGATGCTGTTGAAATTTGGCAGGAACTGAGTGAGCACTTAAAACCAGAACTATGCAATGGCAGAATTAAATTGCAAGGCATTAAAAACAACAACGGGACAAGCACTTTCTCCAGTCCCTTTTCTCACAAATAGTGTCAATCTCTGGTACCAGGGGCAAACCTTAAGTGCTGAAGAAGAGTACGTTATGACATGGGTATCCAGCAATCATCCATCTGTAATGCCTTCTATAATAAA
The DNA here is from genome assembly GCF_029931775.1 of Euleptes europaea. Taxonomy (NCBI): domain Eukaryota; kingdom Metazoa; phylum Chordata; class Lepidosauria; order Squamata; family Sphaerodactylidae; genus Euleptes; species Euleptes europaea. Next base: position 83,082,574 of record NC_079313.1, read on the forward strand.
CTTTATAGCTAAGGGGGAACTATACAAGAAATATATGATTCCTGATGATGTTTTAAAGAAAGTCACACCAGCGAACTGGTGGAAGTCACTTAAGCACTTGGATTTAGAGATTGTTGAAGTAATGACTTCACTTTTAACAGCAGCAACTTCTTCTGCTGGCGTAGCAAGAATATCCTCTTCCTTTTGACTCATTAATTCTAAATTGAGAAATTGTTTGGGACCTGATAAAGTGGGAAAGCTTGTTTTTCTTTTCCAGATTGTGAACAAACAAGAAAATGAAAATGAAGGCGAGTGCGCTGAGACAGTATTTTAAGTTTTTCATATTGACCTGGCAGGTTTTTTTAAAGATATTTTAAGCACATTAGTTCACAAACATGGATGATTAAATATAAAAATGCATATGCTATATAGGGTTTTTTTAGTTAAATAAAACAATTTAAACAGCTATTGTTATTGTTGATTATTTTTCTCCTTCCAAGAAAGCACAGCAGAAAAGTTGTTCCAATGTGAATGATTAACCTATTAAACAAGCGATAATTATGAAATCACTGCGAGGTGAACTATTTCAAATGGTAAATAACTGAACAATCATTAATTTTCTGATCTAACTGTAAAAGTAACCTGAAAAGTTATTATTCTAAAAGTGAAACCTTCATCTGGGTTGTAAATATTAAGGTTATAACAGCCAGCAAAAATAAGCCTTTATGTAGAAAATCATGATTTACATTGAGTCTTAGTGACTAGTGATTTAAATCAATTTGAATCCACCCTGAGATGCCATAGCTTATTCTTGCCAGGGTCCTGAACCAAAGTAAGTAAGCTAAAGGCAACTGTTTGACCCCCACAACTGTACATCACAGGCTTGCAGAAAATAGGATCAACATTATCTTTGATTCTGCTTTCTGTTAAGGTAACTTTCAAAGCAGCAGGAGCCTTGCCAGACCAAGAGTGTTAGCAGCCCCGTTTGTACGATTAGCCACCAGACCCTCCGTTCCTAATGCTGCTCAATAAATGTGAGATCTATGCCAACCTCATGGTATTTACTAATTTCAGCTGTCTTCAACATGGAAATACCAGGAATGGGCAGAAAGGGTCTTCCATTGTCTGCACAACTGTGGTCTAGAAAAGAGGAGGAACAGATTCCTTCATGTTCACAATCCTCCAGAGCACTACTGATGTGTGATAAACTGTGTGTGAACATGCTCCTAAAGATTTGGAACCATCCATTCTCTCTCCCCACCTGTTCTACCACAAAGTTTGCAGCCTTAATTTTCAATCCCATATGTGTACAGCAAAACTCTGAGCAATGATTTCTCACCTTTGCAGTAATCATTAGGATCTTCCTGCTCATCATCATCTGATCCCAGGATTTCTTCTTCTTGGTCAGGGAGATCATTCTCTGAATGGGAAGCAGGGCCTCGATGTTGAATTTCAGGTCTGATATAGATCACAAAATGCATAAATTTAAGCTTTCTACTATAGATGCAAGTATTCAGACCAAAGAAGGTAAAAAAATGTGAATACAAAAAATGCTGTTTGAGAATAGACAGTGAAAGGTCCAAACTAGTTCTGATTTTTAAAACAAGCCCTTAAATGCAGATATACATAATCTGTCTTGAGTTACTATGGATTTAAGTGGGTTAGAAATACCTCACCACAAATTCTTCAAAGGCACAATCCAATGGGTTCTGTGGTAAACACAGTGGCCTGACTCCATGACTCTAGGATTTCCATCCATGGACAGCAACATTTGTGTCTTCCCTCTTCCACTGCAGTCCCAAATGCTCCTCGGAACAGCTTTTCAGGGAGACATTTAGGGTTGCATCAGAAGGGGGGAAGCAAGAAAGTCACAATCCATGGTGGAAATCCTGTCTGTGGAAATGCTCCAGTGGATCCAAGCCTGCAGATGCAGCAAGCCTTCTGAAGCCCCATTTCTGAAAACAGAAGGTTGCATCTGTCAAGAAGCAGATTCCAAAATTTGGGAAATCTTCAGGGTGGCCTCTATACAGCACAAAAAGTAGGATCATAGGCCCAATGCAGACTTAACACTGCCTCATTGTCTAACCAGCTTAGAAAGTAATGAGGGCTTGGGTACCCCTCCCCCATTCTGGTCATAAGGAATTCCCCCCAACTTTCAGTTTCTGAGCTAAGCAAAGATATCGTTACATGTGAATACTGTTTTACTAGTCACTCATAGCACAAGTATGTTTGCATACTGTGGTTCAGGCTAACGACACCTGTAAACTGTGGTTAGGAACTAATGCTAATACATATATAAGGTAAAGCATAATTAATTATTATATTCCAAAAGTAGACAAAGTGTGAGAGATCCCCTCTCTCTGAGTTTACTTCTCCAAATCAAATGTTCAGACGTTGATAAAGAAACAAAGGATTTATTGAAGACATCAGGAGATGAGACAGGCACAGGTAGAAAGTTGCAAGTGAGGGGCTATTCGGGTTTACAGAATATATTGACTCCAGGGCACTGGGGCACTGGGGTTCACACTTATTGTTATGGGAAGTTACAAGCTTGGCATAATACAAAACATCAGACGAGTCCCAGGAAGTCTGGTGAAGCTATCACACTTCCAAGGCCGCATCGGCCTGAGGGAGTACTGACAGGAAGAACAGCGGGGGGGAAGATACTAGGGGCAATCAGGCCTGGCGCCTGAGACCAGAAGGTGTGAACTGCTTTTACGAGTTCACTGATAACAAGGCAGGTGATGGGAAGCAGAGACACATAGACAGAGACCCTCACATTCTGCCCCCCTTAAGGCCCCCCTCCAGGGTCCTCGAGAGGGCGAGGCTTATCGGGATAAGCGAGGTGGAATTCTCGGATCAAGCGAGGGGCCGCCATGTGGGGTGCGGCCACCCACTCGTCGTGAGCGGACCCAAGGTTTTTCCAACGAACAAAGTAAAACAGTTTCCCTTTCTTCCATTTGGAATCTAAAACCTTGGATATTTCCAAATGGGTATCCCCCCCTACCACGGTAGGAATCTCGTGTGCGGGAGGGGGGTGGAACTGGGGAGCTGGCACATAAGGTTTGAGGAGGCTTATATGAAAGACTGGATGGACCCCCTTGAGGGTCTTTGGGAGTTCCAGTTCCACGGTAACCTCGTTGATTACTCTGGTAATGGGGAAAGGTCCCACATAACGGTCGCTCAATTTTTTGCAGGGACGCAGAGAGCGGAGGTTTTTAGTGGACAGATAGACTTGCTCTCCCACCTTAAGTTCCCATCCCGGAGACCGGTGTTTGTCTGCCTGTTCCTTGTACTTGCTTTTTGCCCTCTCAAGATTCTTGAGCAGCCATGGCCAGGTAGATTTGACTACCTGAATCCACTCCTGAAGATCAGGGGTGGACTGGAGCTCTGGCGTGACGGGAGCGGAACCGAAAGGACCGAATTCCATCCCGTATATTACTTGGAAGGGACTAAAGCCGGTAGAGGAATGAGGCGCATTGTTGTACGCATATTCGGCAAATGGCAGCAGGTCGACCCAGTCGTCCTGGTGGAAATTTACATAGCAACGCAAATAACATTCTACCACCGCGTTTACTCGTTCAGTTTGACCATCCGTCTGGGGGTGATAGGCGGAAGAAAGGCCCTGTTCCTCCACCCCCATTAGCTTTAGGAAGGCTCGCCAAAATTTGGCAACAAACTGGACCCCCCGGTCGGAGAGGACCTTCCTCGGGATCGAGTGTAGCCTGAGGACGTGTGTGACGAACAGTTTAGCCAAGCCCTGGGCTGAAGGAAGACCTGCACATGGAACGAAATGGACCTGTTTGGAAAAGAGGTCCGTGATTACCCAGAGAACCGTCTTTCCCCGACTTGGAGGTAGGTCGGTGATAAAATCCATGGCGACGACTTCCCAGGGACGGGAGGGGTTCTCAAGCGGTTTGAGAAGCCCTGGGGGTTTTCCCATCCGTCTTTTAGCTGTGGCGCAAGTGGGGCAGCTGCGCACGTACAGCTCTACATCGGATCTCATACCGGGCCACCAAAACTGCCTCCGTACCAGGTGAAGAGTTTTTATGAAACCAAAATGACCCGCCAACCTGGCACCATGTACAAGTCCCAATACCTCTTTACGAAGGGAGGATGGGACATATAGTTTTCCCCCTTGCACCCACCAGGTGTTGGTTCGTTCCAAGCCAGTGGGGAGGAGATGGTGCTCCTCCTCCTGTAAGGAGGCGTCCCGGAGCCGCTGTTGGAAGGCTTCCGGGATACCTTTGAGCGTAGGGGGGGTGTCTGGTTGTTGGGCTTGGGACCGGGTAGTGACGGCTAAGCTAGGAACCTCCCCTCGCTGCTCGGGAGTGAACAGGGAGTCGACTGGGCGATCGAAATCGTTGCGATACTGGGGAAGTCGTGACAAAGCGTCGGCTAGGGCATTCTCTTTGCCAGGGACATGCTTGAGGGTGAACCGGAATTTTGCGAAGAATTGGGCCCACCGAATTTGTTTGGCGTTGAGCTTTCTAGCTCCCTTGAGAGCCTCGAGATTCTTGTGATCGGTACACACTTCAAACGGCAGCTCGGCACCTTCTAAAAAGTGCCTCCATATGGTGAGGGCATGTTTGACCGCCGCCGCCTCCTTCTCCCAAATAGCCCAGTTGATTTCGGACTGGGAAAACTTCTTGGAGAAGTAGGCGCATGGTCTCAACCGCCCCCCTTCATCCCTCTGCAATAGGGCCCCGCCCATGGCCACATCCGAGGCATCCACTTGCACCACAAAAGGCTTGGTGCAATCCGGGTGAGCCAAAACGGGTTCGGATGAAAAAAGCAGCTTTAAACGTTCAAAAGCTTGCTGGCACTGGGGGGACCATTGCAAACGGGCTGAGGGAAGCGCGGCGCTAGCCCCCTTGTCCTTGGTACGCAACAGGGCAGTGAGGGGAAGCGCAACTTGGGCAAAGTTGGGAATGAAGTTGCGGTAAAAGTTAGCGAATCCCAAGAACTGCTGAAGCTGGCGGCGGGTAGTGGGGGGTTCCCAATCCCGCACCGCCTGGACCTTTGTGGGGTCCATTTCTAACCCTTGGTGGGAAATCACGTACCCAAGAAATGTAATGGAAGGTTGGTGGAACTCACATTTGGACACCTTAGCATATAGTTTGTGCTCCCGCAGCCGCTGGAGCACTTCTCGCACTAGGCGCACATGTTCTTCCATGGTTTCAGAGTAAATAAGGATGTCATCGAGAAATACCACCACCCCCCGAAACAGCAAATCATGTAAAACCTCATTAATTAATTGCATAAACACACTGGGAGCCCCCGAAAGTCCGAAAGGCATGACTAGGTATTCAAACATTCCAAAACAGCTGGAAAAGGCTGTTTTGGGTTCGTCTCCTTCTTTAATGCGAATGCGGTGGTATGCTTCCACTAAGTCCAGTTTGGTGAAGATTCGGCCCTCCTTCAATTGTGCTAGAAGGTCGGGAATAAGAGGGAGAGGGTAAGCGTTAGACTGGGTGACGGCGTTTAGCCTACGAAAGTCAATGCACAGTCTTAAATCTCCCGTCTTTTTCTTCACAAAGAAGGCTGGGGCCGAATAAGGAGCCTTGGAAGGGCGTATGAAACCCCTCGCCAAGTTGGCATCCAGATAGTCCCGTAACACCGCCTTTTCACTAGGGCTCATGGGGTATACCTTCCCTTTAGACAGTTTGCCTTCCCCCACAATTTCGATGGCGCAGTCCGTCTCTCTGTGGGGGGGTAGTTCGTCACATTCCCTAACATCAAAGACGTCCGCAAACTGCAAGTATTCAGTGGGCAGTTGAGGAGGAACGGTGGCTGGGGGGGGGGACCCTACCACAGCGGCGGCCGGAGACCGGACAACCCGTTCCTTGTCATG